>NC_141689.1:182227780-182827780 GCF_964263255.1 Lissotriton vulgaris
TGTTTTTTTACTGAATTTCTAAGGTTTTTTAAATGCTAATTCTTAACTATAATGTCCCTGAAACCTATAGATTTTTCAGTGAATTTCAAAGGGTTTTTAAATGCTAATTTCTAACTACGCCTACAGAGGTAGGACTTATGCAGAAAGAGGAAAAAAAGTGCAAAATGAAACAATAGAAATGCAGAAAGAGGCAACAGAAGTCGAGAAACACGAAGAAAGGTGCAGAAAGAAGCAAGAGATGTGCAGAAAGAACCAACAGAGTTGAGGGAGGGGACTTCATGTAAAGTCATCCTGTGTCCTACATTTCTGCTGACTGGTACTGGTGGTAACTGTCTCTGACTAACTAGGCCTGGAGCCAGTGCTATGCTGAAAGACACTTAGAATACAGTAAAAACACCTACATACACTAGGGTTCACTATGGGTTAGGGTACCCCTGTGATTGGCATGATCTCCCTTTTAATTCCGTAGTACACAATAGGGCTGGGAGATTAAAACTACCTCTAAGTCAGAGGTACAGAAAGAGGCAAGAGAAGTGCAGAAAGAAGCAACAGAGGTGCCAAAACAGGCAAGAGAAGTATAGAAAGAAGCAAGTGAAGTGCGGAAAGAGGCAAGAGAGGTGTTCAAAGAGGCAACAGAGGTGCAGAAAGAGGCAAGAGGGCTGCAGAAACAAGGAAGAGAAGTGCAGAAAGAGGCAAGAGAATTGCTGAAAGAAGCAACAGAGGTGTAGAAAGAAGCAAGATAAGTGCAGAAAGAGGCAAGTGAAGCACAGAAAGAAGCAAAAGCAGTTCAGAAAGAAGCAACAGAGGTACAAAAAGAGGCAAGAGGGGTGCAGAAAAAGGTAGGAGAGGTGCACAAAGAGGCAAGAGAGGTACAGAAATGTAAATGTTAATGTAAATGTTTGGTACTTGTATAGCGCACAGCTACCCGGACCGGGTCTCCCGGCGCTTGTACTCATACCGCTAAGGAACCCTTCCTGGCTTTTCCCTGTGAAATGTCCACTCCTGGGCATCCCCAAGGTGAAGCCAGGCATCCCCGCGCTGTTGGGGCCGTTGTGGAGATTAAGCAAGCTGGTGCCCAGAGTTGCAGCGTGGTACCCATGATTAGAATAGGCACCGAGGCGAGAAATCAGGTCCGAGGAATTTAAAGCTCAAGACCCCGCCAAGACCAGCCAAGGCGGGAATTGAACCCTGGTCCCGAGCCAGACCTCTGCATCAGGGTCTGCCACTCTAACCACTGAGCCACACTTCTCCACAGAAAGAGGCAGGAGGGGTACAGAAAGGAGGAAGAAAGTGCAGAAATAAGCAACAGAGGTGCTGAAGGAGGCACAAAGGGTGCAGAAAGAGCAAGAAAAGTGCAGAAAGAACCAACAGAGGTACAGAAAGAGGCAACAAAGGTGCCGAAACAGGCAGGAAAGGTGCAGAAAGAGTGAACAGGGGTGCAGAAAGAGGCAAGAGAGGTGCAGAAAGAGGCAAGAGAGGTGCAGAAAGAGAAAAGAGGGGTACAGAAAGAGGTAAGAGGGATGCAGAAAGAAGCAAGTGCAGCACAGAATGTACCAACAAAGGTGCAAAAAGAGGCAAGAGGAGTGCACAAAGAGGTAGGAGAGGTGCACAAAGAGTCAAGCGAGGTACAGAAAGAGGCAGGAGAGGTGCAGAAAGAAAGTCCGTTTAACTGGAGGTCTGTTTAACTTTTATTTGCCTGCATTTTCATTTTTTTTTAAAGGAAAACGTTTCCCCGAGCACATTATCAGTCCTAGTCAGTTACCATTAATTCCACTCGACATTTGATCACGGCGCAAGAGCTGTATTTGTGTGCCGCGAGGAGTAAGACTGCTAAATCCCTCTCAGTGCAGGCAACATTGATATTTTGGGGTTGATTGGTCAGTTTCTTTTTACTTGTTGTTTTCAAGTTTTCTTGCCCATTTTGCCTTTGTTTTGCCCTATTGCCAGTTTAATTGCTGCCTGCGTTTTGAAGTTAAACAGTGCGTGTTTCCAGGCACGCGATCTGACCTGCATTCTTGTCCTGTGATGTCCCCATGCAGTATTCTCTTGTCCTGAGCTTTGTGCTGGATGCCTCTTTCTAGACGCCCTGCTGCACAAACGTGCCCTGTGCCATTCGGCTCAGCGTCAAAAACGTGCCGCCATTTTGGGACTTCCAGGAACTTATTATTATTTCTGGACATCTTCATTTCAGTGTTTTAAAGTGTCAAGGTTGCTGCTTCGAGATCTTGCGGTGAGTTTGCTTTGAATTTGACTTGCTGCAACTTTATTTGGAGTCCGACTCACATTTGTCCTTGTTGGAAGTTTGTTTTTACGTTCCCGGTGATAGGCTTAACGTGGACTGTGTGGATTTCTGGATACATCAGGCTTTGGAGGTACATTCTATCTTTATGCAACAAACGAAGTAAACAAATGTTGAACACGCCATAAAACGGCTATACTGGATCATACATCAAGGCTTTATACAGTCATCTGTGTTGCGAAGTTAAGAAAGAGTTATATTAAAAAACTTTCTACAAAGTGGTTTCTTTTTTTTATTTTTTATTTTTAAAACCTTTATTTTCAAGTCAGTGCACACAGCTATTTAGCCATACATCCCGGAGGCTAGGCAGCATATCATCGATCAGAAGGCTAGTGTACAAGAAGCATGTTACCTAAGCGTACCAAGGTTTTATTTTCTGTTTTTGTAGGAAATTAACTAAGACAAGAAGGAGAAAGCACTAAACTAGTGCTAAGAAGCAAGGCAATTTAAACAGTTGCGCAACAGAGCCCGAACATGGGAACGGCTAGGCCAACTAACCTAAAAGACAGTAAGAACAGTACCCATTTGCAAGACCATAGAGGGGGGGAGGATACAGGATAGATCTGCGAATAGAACGTGTGTTGGAGCCATAGACTACGGGGTCAGTCGTTCTTCCAAGGGGGCGGTGTAAGGCGGTATGCAGATGTCACCCCTATACTCGTTCCAGGCCCCCCATATCTTTTGCCACTTTTTGGGTTTACCCCTGGCCACATAGACCGTCTTCTCTCGGATCATACACCAATCCATGTTGGCCTTCCACTGTACCACCTTTGGGGCTGTAACAGCACCCCACATCTGCGCAATATCTCGTTTCGTGACCATGTTTCCCAGGGTGACCCATTGGGTTTGTGCACTGTTATAATCAGTAGGACCCCACACATTCAGTAGGCAGCGTTGGGCCTCCGCCTGAACATCCACCCCAGTCACTTCACTCATGATCATATGTATTCGCCTCCAGTAGGAGGCTACTGCATTGCACTCCCAGATAATATGCATAAAGGTGGCTAAAGCACCACAGCCGCGCCTACAGAGGCCGTCCACTGAATGACCCATGTGTATCAACCTGGGACCTGTCACATAAACCCTATGAAGAATCTTTAATTGAACCAGCCGCAGCCTGGCCGGGATAGCCACCTCCTTGGGGGAAGACACTGCACATTGCCAGTCTTCATCGTCTAGCTCTATCCCATCACACACCCACTGGTCTTTCACCCCAAGGAGGAGGTCAGTACGGACATTGATACGTTTTTTATAAATTAAGGAAATGGCGCTGTCCGGCATGTGGCCGTCCAGCACCCTATCCTCCAACGGGGAATACTCAGGGATCTTCTCGCCCTCCGGCATAGCTGCTAGAAGGGCATGACGCAGCTGGGCGTACCGGAAATATTCCGTTCCACCCAGCTGGTACTCTGTCTTTAAAAGAGTAAAGGATTTTATCTCCCCTTTCACAATCATGTCTTCCACCTTAGATATGCCTATCATGTCCCACTTGTCAAATCCCTTTGTGTGCCATAATTTGCCCAGTATTTCAGAATCAAAAAGAGGGGTTGCCATCGTAAGCCTACCCTTCCACCCCTGCAACTTTGTAATCGCCCGCCATATGTGTACAGCTGTCTTCGTTGGTCCCGACATTCGACCATCCAGAGATCTCGAGTATAGCGCCCTATGATACTTCCCGTCGTCCAGGAGCCACCGATCCATTGCATAACCTGGGTTCACTGCTGGACCGTAGAGGCCGTGATTAAGGGCCGCTAACTGGGAAGCCCAATAGTATCTCCGGATGTCAGGCAATGCTATACCCCCGTCATACCACGGGAGCGTAAGCTTCGTAATGGCGATGCGTGGTCTGCCATCCCAGAGAAGGGCCCGTTGCAAACCCTCGACCTCCCTAAAGTAGCTGGATGGGACCGGATCCTGGGTAAGCATACAGGAACCTAGGCAGGGACATCATTTTAAACAGTGCCGCACGCCCAGGCAGGGAACGCGGGAGCTTTCGCCAGCCCTCCACGTCACGCCTGAGACGGACAAGAGGGGGAAGCAAGTTATTCATGTAGCGGATCTTGGGATCCGTTGAAATATAGATCCCCAAGTATTTAAATCCCTGCCGCGAAACCCATATGCCGCAATCCCTTGGAAGTCAAGGCGTCCCCCCTCTCAGCACATACAGGTGCGACTTCGACCAGTTGATAACCAGGCCAGAGTGCCGACCAAAGAGACGGAGCACATCACACACCACAATGAGCGATTTACAAGGAGAGGTGAGATACAGCAAGATGTCATCAGCGTATAGCGACACCCGGTCCTCGAATCCAGGGGACCAGCGTATTCCGTTTATATCTGGGTGGTGTCGCAGCCACGCAGCCAACGGTTCAAGTGCCAATGCAAACAACAGGGGCGACAGGGGGCATCTCTGCCTGGTACCCCTGCGGAGAGCAAAGGACGCGGACACACGACCATTAACCGTTACATTGGCCAGCAGACTAGCGTACAGAAGCTTGACCCACCCTACGAATTCCGAACCAAATCCGAACTTCGCTAACACTGCCCACAGGTAGTTCCACTCAAGGAAGTCGAACGCCATCGTAGCATCCAAAGACGCCAGGACGGCTGGCTCTCTGAGCGTGTGGGCCCTGGCGAGGGCCCCATGCAGTCTCCGAAGGTTAAGGGCAGTGTTGCGGTGTGGAATAAAGCCCGACTGGTCCGGGTGCACCAAGTCGCCAATCGCGCCAATCAAACGGTTAGCTAGCAATTTGGCCAGAATCTTGGGTTCAGCATTCAACAGAGAAATGGGACGATACGATCGACACAGGTCTCTGGGTTTCCCTTCCTTATGAATGACCACAATGGTGGCCAGTCTCTGGTCCAGGGGAAGCATGCCCGTCTCCCGCGCCTCCAGGAACATGTTCCGCAGGGGTGGGGAGATGACATCAGGCTTAATCTTATAGAGCTCCACGGGTATACCATTGGGGCCGGACGCTTTGCCGGACCTGAGGGAGCGAATGGCGAGGGCAATCTCATCGGCGATAATATCTCTATCCAAGTCGTCCCGATCCGCTTCCGACAGACACGGGAGTTCCGCCTCCGCCAAGAGCTCCTCGGAGTCGGTCACGGATTGGTCAGAGACCGAGGTGTAAACAACCTCAAAATAGTCTGCAAACGTCGCGACAATGGCACTCGGATCGGTCACGCCGTCCTCCCCCAACACCTCCGGGACCACCCGGCTGGCTCTCTCTTTTTTGTCCAACCAAGCGATAAGCTTGCCCGCCTTATCCCCGACATCGTAGATCCTACCCTGTTGCTCTCTACTCATGACCTTGGCAGCGTCAGTGACAGTAGCCCGATAATCTGACTGTTTGAGTGAGAGAACATGGAGTAGGTCCGGTGTAGGGTCGACTTCCAATTGGGAGTCCAGATCTTTAATCTCAGATTCGATACGCACCACATCCTCGTCTCTGCGTCTCCGAACATCAGCAATAAGGGAGTACGCCTCACCCCTCAAGACCGTCTTAAATGCCTCCCATAGGGTGACAGCCGATGCAACCGACCCCGAGTTTTCAGAAAAATAGAGCTCAATAGCCTTGGCCATGAGTCCATGAGTCCTGGGGTTGCGGAAGTACCACGGATTAACCGATACCACCCTCTCAGTCACCACAATGTCGAAGTCAAAGGACACCCAGACCGGGGAATGGTCAGAGATGCCCCTAGCCATCAATCGGGCTTCAGAAACTGCAGACGCGTGGGCCGCTAGAGCCAGAACATAATCGATTCTGGAGAGTACAAAGTGGTTTCTCATTCGATTATATGAGAGTTTTCCTGTTATTGTCACCTAAGTTCTTTATACTGTGCTTAGGGCACCATTTACTGGGCATGTTCTGCAACAGCAAAGTTCTTTATTTCTAACATGCATTTCTCCTCTTAGGGAATTCATTTGTTACAAGTTTCCAGAAGCGAATTTTCATTATTTAAGGTATGCATTTGTTAGCCTGTGACCTTTCACTTATGAGTGGGTATGTCACCTACATTATATACTGTATGTCACTAAACTGCATGGTAATGTTGTTCACACTGCTTTTTTTTACGAGTTTCAGTAAAGGAACTTCCATTAATTGAGGTATGCGTTATAATTGCCTACTGGCTATGTGACCTTCCACTTTGTTCAAATTTCTGCCCGTGGATTCGTCACCTACATTTTTAGTGCATGATGTTTTATTTTAATTTACAGTGCTATGTGTTAGCATTTGACTATGCGACCTTCCACCATTGTTGAAATTATTGTCCGTGGATTTGTCACCTACATGGCTTCTACATGTTATTTAATCTACAGTATTTGTTCACATGTTTCAGTATGGGAATTGTTATTAATTAAGGTATGTGTTGTGACGGTCTATTAGTTAGGTGCTTGTGCGTAGACTCATCGCCTACTTTTCCCTGAGTTTTACTTTACTTTACTGTACTTTATTTACAAATCCCCTTCGTGGGATCTATTGCTATGATTTTCTGTCAGTGTGTTTTTTACTTTTTCGCATGGTACCTGTGAGTGATTTCACACCTACTTATGTTGGATTTATTTTAGTCCAGCCTACACTCCTTGAGAGTAGTATCTCCTTTCTTCTGTGCGCGTAAGAATTTGCTTATTGGTGTCACTTGTTGGGAGTATATTCTTGTTCTTTTTGTTATTGGTCTATTCTTTTTCGATGGTAGACGTTCTTTGCTTATCATCCCCATGCTAGTCTGGCCAACTGGTGTGTCATGCTGGTAAATTAGATGTCTAGGTCTTGTATTCTTTCTAAAACATTTGTTGCAAGATTTATTTTAATTTTATTTTTATTGAAATCATTGTTTGACGTTTTGTATTTCCTTATGACCATTCTTCATTTGCTTTGTAAAGAGAGAAGAGGTGTGTCATGTCAGTCTTCGTTAATTAATTAATTGCATTCTTTTATGGATTAATTTTAAGTTTTAATTTTGCTATTGCTATGCTCACTACTTGTATTATTCATTTGTTTCTGTTCCTTAAAGGGGGAAGGTGTGCTGTATCTTAGTTTTAGTGCATTACATCTTTCCTGCTTCTCTGCCTTGCTGCTCAGCCAGTGTGGATGTACTGTGGAATGCTGGTATGCTTGGTGAGGTACTGGAATAATGGGGATGCCTGGTGGATGAGTGTCAGTTAGGAGTATTGGTTGAGCAGCAAGAGAGCTGCTCCTGGTGGGGCTCTGTGAGTCTGTACTGAAGACTTCATCAATAAACCTTCCTAATCGTTCTACACCTCGGCTTCATGGAGTTATCACAGTCATTCTAACGCGTTATGTATTACAAAGCGTTAGCTTTTGCCGCTGGCTCAGATTTACACATCCTTGTAAAACTGGAGCAGCGTCAAAAAGCAATAGATGTTGCAGTGGAACGTCCACAGCAACATCCATTGCACGTCCTTTCATGCAGATACCAGCGTTAAAAGGTACCATATTAATAAAGTGGCGTTAAGCCATGCAAAGTGGCTTAATGCCACTTTGTAAATACGAAGGTGGGCATTGTGCTACCGGAACGTAAAAAAAAGTGACGTTCTGGTGGCGCAATCCCCTTGTAAGTATGCTCCTTAGTCTGATGTCAGACCTGTGCTGTAATCAGTGGTTAAATCATAGCACTATTCACTTCCCTGGCTTAAAGACAGGATTCAGGTTCAACGGGCCATTGCACTAGTGGTATTCTCTAACTTACTGCCGTGTAGGCTTGTCAGGCCCCTGGCTGTTGGGAAATGATTAACAACCAGAAAGGAGAACTGTGATATAGACAGAGAAAAATGGAACACAAGAGGAATGATAGGAAGGGGCTGTGCGAGGGATTTAGCAGAAAGGAAGCAGAAAAGTGGTCTTTTCTAAGAGGCTGTGGGACCCCAGATTCTTTGTGGACGAGAAAAGGCTCAATCTCAGATACTGAGTACTGGTGAGAAAAACAGAAATGAGCTTGAACTATACATCAAGCGCCCTATTAGAACTCACAATTTGTGCCTGCTCTGAGGACAGCGACTCAGTGAAAAACAGGTTTGGCATCCCCCCACTGATGGGTGCAGTGTGTTATTTCACCCACCTGCAGGGAATACCTGGATGGTCCCTGGGACCCAGTCATTTTCACACAATAGGGTCCTTCAAGAGGATGAATTGAGTATGCATCACCTTTTACATGGCACACAATCATCACAACTGCCGCCAACTTCTTTGCCATTGAGCCTGGGTCTGTAATATGTTGCGTGCGGTATGGCAAAGGGTTCTCTTATGTGAACGTGAGCCTCATGCAAATATAGGAATGCCACCATGAGATCACGATTGCAAACATGTTGCCTCAGCGCGATTTCTATAACAGAAAGTGTTGCACAAGCATCTGCAGCCCCTTCTATAACACCAAAGTGCCTCCACCCTCGGGTGCAAATAACAGGCGCGTGTGAGTTGTACTCCCAGGGCACTAAGTATAATAAATCCTCAGGCATTTTGCACTGGTGCAAAAAAACACATGACTACACCACTTTTGATTTTATGACACATAATGGTGCAAACAGAATTCTCTTAAGTTCAGATCACAGATATCTTTCGGCAGCAGGCTACAAATTCAGAAAATGAAACATGAAACCAAATGTTATACACACATTGCTTATGAATATTCGTAATGAGTTTGATAGATTAAAGAAACAAATTCTGAACTAAGAATAACTAATTCTTAAAAAATAAAGCAAACTGAGTTTATACTATTTTTTAAAACTAAGTAATAATAATGTAACAAATTGATTTTACTCCCAACACAGACCCATATTTCATGTTTGTTCCATGCGTTTAAATCATTAGATGTGTACTGTGTGCTTCATTCTGAATTAAACAGGCAGAATCTTCACAGCTTTGTTTTTGCAGAAGCCCATAATTTGTGTGATCTGGCCATTAAACATCCAGAACTCATCAGAACATATTAGAATATTGCTCACTGAATATTGAGCACAACTAAATGTTTTCTTTCTGTTGCAATCGACTTAATTGCTAGTGCATCATTAAACCAATTACATTTTAAATGCTTGAGTCTACAGTCTCATTGATAACACTAATTATTTTATGAGTGCAGTCCTCCAAGGTCGGCCCTAAGAGGGCAATTTAATTAAAAATGTTATCTCTGTTCCTGCAGTGCAAGCATCATTGCAAGCCTGGCATTTGCAAAGCTTAGGGGATACGCAAAATAATATTTATTCCCTTACCTCTGAACCATAGAAAACATATGCTGCTATTGCGTGGCCACTGACCATGAAAAGTAGGATTAAGGAAGCTAAAGCCTTTAAAAACATTTGAAGATTACTTTTTTTTAGAAATATTCATTGTGAATGTGTACATGAAATGCTTGTATTTTGGCAATTATCTGTTTATATTTTATGCATAAATCTGGCTTTTCATTTACAATCCTATGAGGAGAGGAGAACCTGGCTGAGGGAGATAAGCTAGTGAAAATCTTCCACAAAACCCCCAAACCAGGGGACCCTTACAGAGGCAAAGCAAAGGCCTCATTTAAAGGTCCTTACCCACTCCTAAGTAAGGCTGTGTGGAGTAACAAACATGGCAGCCATACAGGGACTTTGCAAGAGTTCCATAGACATTAAACAAGAAAGGAAACAGCTCCGCCCTGCCCCTGTCCCCAGAATGGAAGTGAAAACCATAGCTTTAAGTGGGGTGTATGTGCCCTTCAAGCTTGAGGTCGTCCTCACTTAGATTCAGAGATGGGACCAGCAGGTGCTTATCATTGTCCAGGGTCGCCCAGCACAAAATTCCAATGGTTGAAGGCTCTTCAAATCCTTGTCCCGTCAACGATAGGTGGGATGTCGAAGTTTACTGTACAAGAAGCTTTGTACTTCTTATCAAAAAAGAAAATTCCCCAAATCCTCCCAACTATAGTCTACACAAGAGTAATTAAAACGGTGTCCACCACTAATGTTTAATGGCATTTGCCAGCTAAATACGAGCTCGTACGGCGGTGGGAGTGTGAGGGTGTAAAAATACACCTCGGAAAGCACCACAGGTAAAGGAATCATTAATTTAAGGTTTATATGAAGTTCTTAAAAAGCAAGTAAGTAATTATTACCTGACACCACAAGTCACTTGAATAAAATTGATAAAAACACGATCGGAAAAAATTGGTTTTTGCCAATTCAATGTTGTGATGCCCAAGGACCAGGACTGTAAAATTACTCTTGTGAAGGCGGGTCTAATCAATGCGAGGTCGTTGGTTAAACACAACACGCATACAGCTGAACTTATTGAAAGCCAACATTTTGATTTATTATTTATTACGGAGACTTGGGCGGATGCAGCCTCAGACTCTGATTTGGCTTTAGCCATTCCAGAAGGGTTTGCTCTGTATAGAGCGGATAGAGAGAGGAAACGAGGGGGAGGTTTAGCAATTATTACTAGGGACGGTTATAGGGTAAAGAGCTCAGAGAAGGGTAGCAATCCAAACTGTGAAACTTTTTGTTTCAAATTAGGCTTACAAATAATTTCACTTTCAATGGGCTACTAATATATAGGCCCCCCAGTGCAAAGAACACACTGATTGATTCACTTAGCCCTTTCTTAGAATCAAGTCTAGCTAACACTGACTATACAATTATGGGTGATTTTAATTTGCACCTGGAGAAAGATGGTGACCCTAAGATAGCATCTTTTAAGGATGCGTTAGCCAATTTCTCCTTAGAACAAAAGGTTTTTGTAGATACTCACTGCGCCGGTCACTCATTAGATGGGATTTTTTCATCCTGTCAGTGGTTAAATAACATTGAGACTCTTTTGGTCCCCTGGTCTGACCACAAGGTAATTATGTTCTCACTAGAAATCAGGGAAAGTACTGGAAGGCCGGTGGAAAAGCTTAGGCAGGCCACATACCCTGACTGGGCAAAGACGGACTCTCAGGTTCTTATAGACAATCTACAGGGATCTTATCCCAACCTTGGTCCAGAGAGCAATATAGCCGGTGAGCAATTTAATGACTGGATAAAGGCAGCTGTGAAGGTGGCTGTCCCACGAAGGAAAGTGACCGTCAAGAGGAAAACTCCATCACAGCCTTGGTTCTCGGAAGCATTGAGGGCGCAAAAACAGAGCTGTAGAATGGCAGAGAAAAAATGGAGGTCAAACTACGATATTAAGCATAAAGAAGATTATAAAGTAGCTTTAGGCACGTATAAAAAGTTGATAATATCAGAAAAAAGCAAATACTTTGTGCAAAAAATTAATGACTCAAAAGGATCTAGTAAAGCCCTATTTTCTACTGTCAAGAAACTAGCTAAAATTGACAATACCAGTATAGAGACACTTACAGCGGACTTCTGTAACACACTGGGTGAATTCTTTGTGAATAAGGTTTCCTTGGTTTTTAACTCCTTTAAGACTCACCTCTCAAACAATGTAGATTTGGTTATCTCTGGCCCAATAAAAGCTTCGGAGGACCTGTTGCAAACTCCAATGTTTTACTTTTCCCCACCCACCGTAGAGGAAATTATAAAGGAAGTTAACTCTACAAGTTCAGGCAGTCTAATGGACCCCTGTCCGCCAAAAGTAATGCAGCTTTTTCCAGAACTACTTAGTTCCGTTCTGACGAAGTTCTTCGCACAAATTATAACGTCAGGAATTTTTCCGGATGACTGGAAAAAGATATCAATAAGGCAGCTCCTGAAAAAATCGAATCTGGATAGTGATGAGCCCAGCAGCTACAGACCCATAGCAAGGATCCCATTTGTGGCGAAAATCCTAGAAAAGCTGCTAAGTAAACAGCTGTCTCGTTACATAGCAGAGGGTGGATGGTTAGATCCTTCTCAATATGGATTCCGAGAGGGACATGGCACGGAAACAGCTCTGCTGATGGCGGTTGAAGAACTCAGGAGGCTGCTAGACAAAGGAGGGAAGACCGCCTTAGTATTATTAGATCTATTGGCGGCCTTCGACACGGTCAGCCATGAAATACTCCTGGTCCGTCTAGCAGAAGCAAGGGTCCATGATTCTGCAATATCTTTCCTTGCATCATACCTTCGAAATAGAACTTTCTTTGTTAAGTTGGGTGAGGCAAAGTCCAAATCATTCAGTTCACCGTGTGGGGTACCCCAGGGGTCTGCATTAAGCCCTACCATTTTTAATTTATATGTAGCTCTGCTGGCAAAAATCATAAGGGAATGTGGCTTTACCCCAGTATCTTATGCTGACGACACCCAGATAGTGGTGTCTATCAGTAAGAAGGTGAATGAGACAGCAGCTAAATTCAAACATTGTATGTCACAGGTCAGTCAGTGGATGATGGACAACTGCCTAAAGTTGAACGGCGACAAGAGTGAAGTGCTGTTGCTGGGTGGTAATGATGACATCTGGTCTCCAGCATGGTGGCCGGACAATCTGGGGAGTTGCCCAGACCCAGTAGACAAAGTAAGGAACCTGGGAATGACCCTAGACATCAAGCTTTCTTTTGATGCTCAAGCAAACAAACTTGCATCCACAGTTTGGATCATCCTAAAGATGATAAAAAACTACTGCCCTACATACCAGATGATACCCGAAAAACAGTAGTGACGGCATTGGCATTGTCTAGATTAGACTATGGCAATGCCTTGTACGCTGGAGCCAGAAAACAAATCTTAAACAAGTTGCAATGCCTACAGAATGCAGCTGCGAGGCTGGTGCTCGGTATCCCCAAATATGAGCCAATTACATCTAAACTAAAACTTTTGCATTGGCTCCCAGTGGGGAACTTCTGCTGGCTAAACGCTGTTGCTGCCCTGACGTCCCTGTGACCTGCCGGAGTCTTTGTCTTCTGCTGCTTGCCCTCCCGCCTCCCGCTGCCCGACTCCACTGTCACCTGGGAGTACGTGGTGGCCGAGAGGAGCGCGGTTGAGGGAAACGGGAACTACATTTCCCAGAAGCCCAAGCGGCGCACGCCGCGTCACCAGCGCGCCTGGAGGCGCTGAAATAGCGCATCACCCCGGTCGAGGGGGGGAACTTCTGCTGGCTAAACGCTGTTGCTGCCCTGACGTCCCTGTGACCTGCCGGAGTCTTTGTCTTCTGCTGCTTGCCCTCCCGCCTCCCGCTGCCCGACTCCACTGTCACCTGGGAGTACGTGGTGGCCGAGAGGAGCGCGGTTGAGGGAAACGGGAACTACATTTCCCAGAAGCCCAAGCGGCGCACGCTGCGTCACCAGCGCGCCTGGAGGCGCTGAAATAGCGCATCACCCCCGTCTCGCGGGACGCAAGCGGGACGCCCGGGGCAAAGCCCGGGCAAAGGGCGGGCCGTCTGAGGCCGTCCGAGGTTGGCCAAGGTTGGGTTGGGCCTGGTCTCTTGGCTTGCTGCTCTGGAACTGACGCCTCTGCATATCAACACTTCTTTGCAGATTGCTACGTAAGTTACCTTGACTTTGGTTGTGTATAAAGTGTATTATGCCTCCCAAAAAGTTAACCACTCCTAGCAACTCTATTGAGAACTATCTGGTACAAGTTGTTGAAAAAATTAACAATGACAGAAGAGCTTCCTTGGGAATAGACTCATCTACCCAATCTCCCTTTATTGACATCGAGGCTGACGATCCCTTTGGCCTTCTAATCAACAATAGCACTAATAGTGCTACACCTGACTCGTTTCCGGATACTATCATTATACAGCCCAGTGGTACTGTTGCTGGACCTGAAGATCTTAGTGTCAACGAAGTACTGACTGATATAACTATCAGTCATGATCCTTCCACCTCACCTCCAGCACCCGTCCCGGGCAAACGGGAGTGTCTCAGGTCAGCTAAGAATAAAGTAGCAAACCCCCCGAGGAAACACTCTGAGGAAGAGGAGCATGACCTGACTAATGAGGCGTATGTTACACTTTCAAATGCCCAATTTAATAAACTACTGACTCTGATGGACACAAAAATCAAAGGTGTGGTCAAACCCCTGGTTAGCAAAATAGATAAGTTAACTTCTGAGGTTAACCGACTGGAAGGTCTATTACAAAAAACCATGGGTGAGATAGGGAAACTTCCGGAAAATGTCTCTGCAAAGATAGAGGAATCTTTAAACAAATCAGTAATTACAGCTATTAGTGGTCTCATCCCTGCCCCTGTATCAAACCCCCTAACGGCAAGTAATAGTACTCTACCTGGTGATTCCCATACTACCTCGATCCCTGCTCCTGCTGTTGAAGACCCATTTACTGAAAAAGGGACTTTCGAGCTTGTGGTTGAAGCATCCCCACTGGTACTTGTCCTTGCCAATGTTCCTCCCTTGGCTCAAGGTGAGCGGGAAACAACATCTTCTCTAAGAAACAAATCTTTATCATGGCTAACCACCAACATGGTAATTACTCCCTGGGGAAAGCAGAAACTCTCTGAAGAGATCGTCAAAGCAAGAAGAGTACAGTGGATCGGGGACAGGGTGAAAAAATTCAAAGGGGAGTGTGTCGTTCTCCATTTCTCTGACCCTGGGGTCTTGCCTAACATCTTACCTAACATTTTACCACCACAAAGGCGAACAACTTCAATCATTCCATTGACTTTGGACTTCTTCTATCCTAGCAAGGGAAGCGGACCAAACTCAAGTATTTTAAGAACCAAATGGAACATTGTGACTAAGAGGGGGAGAAAGGATGTCGCTTCAGTGGACTGGGGTTTGGGGTTGGAAAATCGTTTTTCTGCATTGTCTAACTTAAGCGATTGCGATTGACAACCATCTACCTGTAATTCTGTTACCTTGCCCCTTTGTGCCAAAAGTACACCTGATTTAGCCTGTAATCTAATAACAACTAGCCCCCTGGGGCTTTTGACTGATGATTTACCTGGGCTATCTATCGTTACAACCACAAAATAGGCTACTGGGGGTAGGATGTCAAACAAGGTTATTACAAACCCCGGTACCCTTAAGACACCTATTTCAGGGAATCTTTTGTCATGGAATGTGGCTGGAATATCTTCCAAAATGGACAGCGCTGATTGGTTTGAATTTATTAACAAGTACGACCTCTGTATCTTCCAAGAGACTTGGGCGTGTGAGCCTACTTTTGCATTGGGGTATGTAAATTTTCATGTTCCTGCTATTAAGGGACCTTAAGGGCGGCCGATGGGGGGCCTTACCATATGGGTTAGGCAGTCTTTAAAAATTGCTGTAAAATGTGTGGAACTTGACCAAAAAGATATCCAGCTTATCAGATTGACCAGTGATTTACCCATCTCCATAGATATTTATAATATCTATGCCAGAGGTGGCAGCAAAGGTAGATCCGAGGTTCTTATGTGCCTTTTTACACTTCTTGAGACCCAATCTGCAGGAAAAAACATTCTAATTGCAGGTGATTTGAATCGGACATTCGAACCTCTCATCACTGGTGATTCTCCTCTGGGATCGGAGGAAGATAAGCTTTGGGACATTCCCACACTAGAGTCCCCCCGATAACTCGGTGGACGGCTGACATCCTAGGTCTAAACGCTATGTGCTTGGAGCATGGGCTACGAGCCCTGAACGGCCGAACCCAATCAGACCGTGTTCCCGCCATGACGTTTAATAACGGGCGAAGTAAAAGTCGCATTGACTACGTCATCTGTAGTATATCGATATGGTCATCTCTCAGTGACATGGTAGTTACAGCCAGGATAGAAAGCGACCACGACCCGTTATGTGTTTCACATAATTGGTGGACACCTAACGTAATTACTCCAAACCCTTGTGACCTACTTGTGCCCCCAACGATTACGCCATCCAATAACATGCGTAGGTTAAGATGGTCCGGTGTTAAGACTGACCAGCAGGCCCTGGAAAAGATAGGAGCAGCGGCAGACAAGGCCATTTTGGCACTGGAAAATATTACTGCTTATGTACAAGGACATGAAGATATTAACATAGTTCATACGACTCTCTTTAATGAAGTCAAAAACTTCTTCTTAAAACCCGCACGAAATAATAGGGCTCGTCCATTTAAATCAGCAAAGTGGTACAACCAAGATTGCAGGGCAGCAAGATTTAAATTAGGAGCTGCAATTAAAAGCAATAATTTGAGTGAGATTCGGTCTGCCAGGAAGCACTATAAAAACTGCATTGCCAGGGCAAAAAGAGACTGGGATGAAGACCACTGGCAGAAACTGAGATGTGCTAGTGAAAGTAAAAACTCTAGACAATTTTGGCATATTGTCAAATGGGGCCATGATAGATCTCCAGAGCCTCCCAACAATAATGTCCCTCATGATGCTTGGGTTAAATTCTTCAGCGAGCAGTACTCTTCCAGAGATCAGCCCGTTAGCAACTCTAGCCTAATATACCTGTTCGCAGATGAAGATATCTTTATGATAAGCGAGGTCCTGATTGCCCTGAAATCTGTGCACAGGGGCCGAGCCCCGGGTAATGACGGTGTTCCGGCGGATGTCTTTTTAGATGACACCGACAGGTGGAGCAAGTACATCTGCCTTTTACTAAACCATATAGCCAGGGGCGCTGAAATCCCGGTATCCTGGCGGGGTGCTGTCATTATCCCAGTATATAAAAAGGGGGATCGTGCCCAACCCTGTAATTACCGCCCAATCAGCCTAATAGACACGGTCCAAAAAGTGGTAGGACGTGTAATCATTAATAATCTGCTTGATTGGGCTGAGGAGCAGAACGTCCTATCTCCTTTTCAGGCTGGGTTTCGCAGAGCAACTAGCACTGTGGACCAGGTCTTCCGCTTCCAACTGATACAATGGCGGACTGTGGTCCTGGGCGGATGCAGTCTCTACGCAGCGTTTGTTGACCTACGGGCTGCATTCGACCTGGTGCCGAGGGCAAAATTGTGGGAGGTGTTGGCAGTTCTGGGGGTCCCGATGACTATTTTAACCTTGATCATGAGACTCCATGAGGGCACTTATGCTAAGATCCAATGGGGTGGCTACGGCAACGATACTATTGACTTCCCTGTCGAGCGTGGGGTTCGACAGGGTTGTTCAATGGCACCGACATTGTTTACTCTCTTTATAAACGGAATTGTTCCCCGTATGCAAGATGAGCCTGTAGATGCTCCCTTACTCGCAGGTGCAAAAGTTCCTATTTTAATGTTCGCAGACAACACCTTAATTTTATCAAAATCCCCTAGCGGTCTGCAAAAGGCATTGGTAATTTTTGACAAATTTTGTAGTGATCATGGCTTGGAGGTAAACGCAGCTAAAACAAAACTCATGGTTTTTAATCCTTGTAGGAACTTCAAATCTAAAATATCCATGAGTGGGCGCTGCCTTGAAGTGGTGAATTCATTTACTTATCTGGGGATACAAATCTCAAATGATAACAGATGGAACCACCACTTAAATCTGGCAGTATTAAGACACAAACAACTGGCTGGTACCATCATTAAGGAGCACATGAAATCCTTAACTAAACCAATCAAACCGCCATTAATCATATATGAGGCTAAGGCAATAGGGTCTGCACTGTATGGGGCAGAGCTGTGGGGGCAAGAAAAACTCCAGGAGCTACAGAGGTCAGAGAATAGCTTCTTCCGAAAACTAACTGGCACCCCACAGAGCAGCCCCCTCCTGCCACTCAGATATGACCTTGGCAGGAAGGAAATCTCGGCTATGTGTAAACTTCGACCGATATTATATTGGCGTAGAATCTGGACCACCCCTGAGTTGTCACAATATGCAGAAGGATTTGCTGATGTGATCAAAGCAGATCGATTTCATAAAATTAAATGGTTTAGATCATTAAGAACAGCATTAAGTGAACTAGGGTTAAGCGAATTGTGGTCTGATCCAACCGGGTCATCCTTCCCATCCAAGTTGTTTATAAAAAACCTTTATTGGGAGCAGGCTGAAAATAAGAGTCTCCTTAACAATAACAATGGGTCTATGACGACTGCCTTCCTTGAAGCTAAACTGTTTCCAATGTTTGAAATCTACTGGGATATTATAACCAAACCCATGGACAGGAAACTGTTTTTCCAAATGAGGGCTGGCTCTCTACCTCTTGGTAATTTAACATCTAAATGGAGAAATGGAGGTCCAGCTATTTGCACAGTTTGTGGGGAAGGTAAAGAGACGCTGGGTCACTTCTTGTTTGTCTGTCATGTATATTCTGTTCCTAGACGTGTTTGGTTGGCTCCCATGTGTAGAAATTTGGGTACTAAAAGCAGCATGGTAGCTCTACGCATTGTTAAAATTACCTCCTTAAATTGGAATATTATAGCGACTGCTAAGTACTTGGGGTGGGCGTGGGTAACTAGGCAGAGATTGCTAGTAGGGTGACTACTCTCTGCCTAGCTGATCAGAGACTGCTAGTTTATCTATTCTCTGTTCCCATGCCAGGTGTCTATCTGACGAAAATATTTTATATTAATTTTTAACTATGAAATAGAATTGCTTCTAAATATGACTTGTATTATATGAACTTTGCACCTTGATGGTAAACAACTGGATGAAATGTTATTTTAAACTCCTTTTTTAACGTGTATTGTGCTTAAAGTCATGTCTGACTTTGTAATTTAATTGTATTTTATTATGTGTTTGTTTGTCTGCTTTTATGAGTAAATACTCGAGTAAAGCACTTTTGAAATTGAAATTGCATTGGCTCCCAGTGGAAAAGAGGGTTTGTTTCAAATCACTATGCCTGGCATATAAGGCTGTTCAGGGCCTAGGCTCACAGTTTTTGTGAACTAATTTGAAACTGTATGAACCAGGCAGGATGCTCAGATCAAGGCAATTGAAATTAATTAGTATCCCAAAATTCAAACGAACCAATTGGGGTGGGAGAAGTTTTCTGGTACATACAGCGCGGGCATGGAACCGGCTGCCACTTGGTATAAAAGAAAGTCCAACACTGGCTCTATTCCGAAAGGCAGTGAAAACTTGTCTTTTTACGGCTGACTGTTAAGGGAGTTATGTTTCCATCGTTGAGGCCTGCTATATGTCCTAGCGCCAAGACGCCTTCGGGCAATCGCGCGCTGTATAAGTTGATGAATCAAATCAAATCAAATCAAACTTCAGTAGAAGCCAGGCATCCCAGTGCTGTTGGGGCCATTGTAGAGATTAAGCAAGCTATTGCCCAGAGTCACAGCGTGGGGCCCATGATTACAATAGGCACCGAAGCGAGAATTATCAGGTCCGAGGAAATTGAGCCCAAGATCCGCCAAGGCAGGAATTGAACCCTGGTCCCGGGACAGGCCTCTGCATCAGGGTCTGCCGTTCTAACCATTGAACCACACTTATCCAAGTTCTGTGTCCTTAATGTGGGCCTCACATTGTGACTTTCCATCATATCTGGTTATTGTTTTACTATCTATGCAGAAGAATTGTTGCTGTAATGTTAATTCTGCTATAGATGTGATTTTTAAAAGCAGTAACGTCTTGCTTTTACCTGTTGATGTTCTCGTCATAGGGACTGTTGTTTGCAGGTTGTTCTTTTTTATGTGCATCTACTGTGGTGTGTGTTTGCATGCATGCCAGAAGTTATTGTGGGGCGGAGACCATCAAGTTGAAGCGAAGCCCTTCATAGGAAGAGTCACCATAGAAGTATTCTTGAATAGATGCCAAGGTACGACTCTTTGAAATTCACAAACATTGGCAGTAGTAAGCTTGAAAAGCTGTGCCATAAAGGAAAGAGAAAACACTATAGATCATCATTAGGGACCGTTTAGTGGAATTAGCCATGTAAGCTGCCTGGCCATTAATAAAGGCAGCAACTTTGTGTTTTTTAAATTGATAAAAAGGTTGCAGCACAAGTGCTGCGCACCTTAAAAAGTGTGGGACATGAGTTTGAAAACGCCCTCTACCCCTCACCCCCTTCTAACAGGTCTATGTATGTTAGTCTCACCCAATCCAGTCAATGAATACCTTATGCATGTGGGTGAGGTTATACAATATTGCCCTTAGTTTTGTGATTCCCTCTCCCCAATGTAGGAGTTCAGGGTATTACATGTGTGAATTGATACTGCTATGGATTTGGGGAATTGAGTATGACAAGCAAAGTCCTGGTTTGTCACATGATGTTAGGGAGGCTTCAAGGCAGTAATTAGGCATCATGGTCCTCGTGCAATTTAGTGCAAAAAAATACAAGCCTCACCAGAGAGATTCAAGGAGGTGCAGAGAAAATGTGGGACTCACTGTGCGCAGATGGACTTGCTTGCATTGCTAAATGGGAGGGAAGGAAAAAGCTTATGGGAAGAACTAGATATTAGAATAGAAAATAAAGTGGACTTTGAACTCTACACACAGAACTCTTAATAGTGGTAACCGAGACAATATTACCATTCTGCAAGCTCTAACTGAAAAATACCCAATAGTAAGGGTATGGCCTTATATGCAGCCTTTATAGATTTCTCCACGGCTTTCGACTGGGTTGACCGGGGGACACTGTGGAGAAAACTGACCTCAATGGGGATTCCCATGCACCTGCTCAGATTAATCATTGAAATTGAGCTGCCTGCTACGCCCGGACCGATGCCATTCTGTTAGATCTAACCCCAACTTGATTACAAAGGTGACGTACTGAGTTAGAACTTTACTCAGATGAGTATTTTTTTTAAAAATATATGTCAAAAAGTAAAATTATGGTTTTTAGATATCAGGGATGGCGAGTTAAAAAAATATGCACTGGTTCTTGGGGAAAGATAAACTTGCTGTGGTGAAGTTGTAGCCTTACTTAGGGAGAATGTTTACAAGCAATTGCTCCAGTAGTGATCACATTGACTAATGCAGAAGTAAGGCAATCTCTCAGACTTCTATAAACAATGCGAGAAAAGACATTTCGCTCATGTTCTATCAGTTTATCAAATTAAAATTCCTCCCACGTTGAGTTACACCTGTGAATCAATAAATGAACAGCAGGGGGAGAAGTTTGAGAAAGTAGAGGGGCATATTTGGCGCCAAATGTGTAATCTGAGCCGCACAGCCCCAATAGAAGCAAATCGGCTCGAATTTGGACTACTTTCCAATTACGTGTTCGCTATGGCTGCGTGCCTAATATGGACTAATGCACTACTGAACAGTGTTGAAAACCATTACGGGTAGCACTGCGTGAGGAAATCTTTTCCACCCTGAAGGGAAACATTTCCTTTTCAGGAATTAAGAGAAAGATGTACACTTGTTTGATTTTGAGAAGAATGGTATGGGCTCTCTTCCCAAACAGATTTTGAAAACTCAAATAAAAAAAACAATGTATGAAGTCTCTTGCAAAAGAGATACGGCACTGTGCGCAACGCTCTCCAATAATGACATCATAGTGGGGAATAGTATTTATAAACAGCCCCAACCTTACATAATATGGAATCTCCCCATGGAGTGCGTAGACCCATCCTCTTGCGACGGCTGAATCTGCTTCCCTTGCGAATAGTAACTGGAGCATGGGAGGGTCTTCCCAAACAGGATAGACTTTGTCATTTATGCGGTACCTGGGTGCAGGACTTAAACCGTGTCTTGTTTGTCTGTCTCCTACTACAAACTTCACGATGTTGATTCTTAAGACCTTTGTTTCTGAAGAATAACTTTGCTACATCCGAGGAGGCCCGAAATTGTCTACTGCCCCCTCCCCCCGAACCGCTTAGTTAAAGTTGGTTGCACAGGCTTCCCTCTGGGCAATATCTAATGAATACTTTAAGTGGTATCATTGTGTCGTTTTTATTAGATGATTGAAATTGTTAGAGTATTCATTGATATGCCATGTCTCTCACTGATTATGTTATGGTTATACTCTAAAGGGTTTATGAACTTGGTACTGTGGTTGCGCTTTTGCACTTCCATCTTCTCGTATGCTGCAATGATTACTGCCATGTACAATTGAATATCATTTAGCCAGAATTTTTTATCTGTTTGGCTTTTTGCATGTAAACTGAATATTAATTAGTACTTTTCAACAAATCGAATAAAGTGTACTCGACTGACTGACTGACTGACTAGTACTTTTCAAGGATTCTTGAATTTGTTATTTTGCTCGGCCACTTGCACTTTTTGTCAACCTGTATGCTGCTACTTACGGTGTACTGTATATTGCACTTTTAGAACTTTTAAAACTCTTTGTATTATACTCTTCCATGAATCAAATGCATTTATCTCTTTTTAGCATCCTCGTAATATACAGCCAAAGTCATCCAAGAATTTGATGGTATAATTCATATATTGCTGAGTATCACATAAAGTAAAAGATCACATACAGAATATACATGAAAAATTTATAAAAATAGATAACTATATTGGTTAAAAATATTTCTCTCGGCAGCAACACAGTTATCCCTCCATACTTTTCCTAAATTTGATTGCAAGTTTTAAAAAGCTACATACAAATAAAGTGCAGTCACAACTTAGTAGTTGGAGGTAGTAAAGTGCTGGTCAAATTTGTGCAAAGTTCAATTGTTTGAGGATTGGTTTTAAAAATAACTTCCGTGGTACAAGATAAAAAGGGCAGATGAATAAAAAGTGTGCCAGATCTTGCGGAGACTTTTCGTCGCAGCCGCAAGGTGGCAACACTTGGCCACGATGGGCCCCCCTTGATACGGCCAATAAAAGATGGAATAGATCTAGGCGGAACCTCGTGAGCAAAAAGCGATCATAACCGGACAGAGACCATGACAGGTATGGTTCCATTTGCAGGCAAGTTTTTAATAACATATGTCTCCGGACACTGTCTTTCTTTAATTCGGCCTCTTCCCGTGCGAAATACCTAGAAGCGGTGAAGGTCTTCTTCACGAAAATGACGTCAGATATAGTAATAAGCTCTGGGGTTGCAAAAAGGTCAGGGCGCCCAAGTTCAAATAAACATTTACTGATGTATTTGAGCCAGGGAACTTTGGATCCATTTTCCCATGTTAATGCTTCTTTCAGGATTTGTTGGGTGAGGGGTATTTCAGTATTTATCCAGCAGTTTAGCCAACAAAGTATGGGATTTATGGCTATTCTGTCGCTCAAATAGGGCATACCCAATTCTTCATGGACTGAAAAATTACCTGTGCCCCTTGGTACCCTCAAAACCCGTTTTAAAAAGCTATTTTCTGCAACCTTCAGGCCTCTAGAAGAAGTGAACCCCCATAGCTCACTCCCATAACATGCAATAGATATGCTTTTTGCTTGATAGAGTTGGAGCAGTGCAGCCACCGGACTATTGCCCATTATGATTCTTGTATTACTTTATGAAAATTGTAATCACAAGTGTTTTATGTCTTTTTAGTTTGTTTTTAAGTGGTGATTGATCTGTTAAATTGGAGTTGTTTGTATATGGTTTTATTTGGAACTCCTTGGAGCTCCAAATCATAATAAAATAAGTGAATTGATACTGCTATTGATTTTGGTAATTGAATAAGACAAGGAGAGTTCTGGTTTGTGACATGAATCTAGAGAAGATTCAGAAAAGGGGGTGGTGATGAACAGAGTGTCTGAATTAAGCAGACCACTCTTACCCAGTCCAAGGATCAGGGCTTGATCCATCACCGTTTTTTAGCTCACTGCACCATCCCAGCTCAGAACCTGGCTACATGCAAATTAGTCTGTTCCTGTCCCTGTGCATGATGGGAACAGGGCAAACCAAACTACCAAGCCAATTCTTATACTGGGAAGGAAACAAGCTTCCGGGGACCGGTTTCTGGCATTTCAGCCGTCGTCGGCCCGGCTTGCTTGAATCCTGATGGTGCAATGAGCAAGGCACTCACATCTGAGTATACCCTTCCACGCTTATGGTGGACAAAATGATTCAGAAAAGGGGGTGGTGATGAACAGAGTGTCTGAATTAAGCAGACCACTCTTACCCATTCCAAGGATCAGGGCTCGATCCCTCACCGTTTTTTAGCTCACTGCACCATCCCAGCTCAGAACCTGGCTACATGCAAATTAGTCTGTTCCTGTCCCTGTGCATGATGGGAACAGGGCAAACCAAACTACCAAGCCAATTCTTATACTGGGAAGGAAACAAGCTTCCGGGGACCGGTTTCTGGCATTTCAGCCGTCGTCGGCCCGGCTTGCTTGAATCCTGATGGTGCAATGAGCAAGGGACTCACATCTGAGTATACCCTTCCACGCTTATGGTGGACAAAAGGATTCAGAAAAGGGGGTGGTGATGAACAGAGTGTCTGAATTAAGCAGACCACTCTTACCCAGTCCAAGGATTAGGGCTTGATCCATCACCACCCCCTTCACCATCCATCACCCTGTTCCCATGATGCACTGGGCCAGGGACAGACTGATTTGCATATAGCCAGGTTCTGAGCCCTGATCTTTGGACTGGGTAAGAGTGGTCTGCTTAATTCAGACACTCCGTTCATCACCACCCCCTTTTCTGAATCATGAATCTAGAGAGGCGCCAATGCAGTAATTAAGCATCATGGTCCTCGTGCAATTTAGTGCAAAAAACATACAGGTCTCACCAGAGGGAAACGAAGAGGTGCAGAGAAAATTTGGGTATCACTGTGGGCAGATGGACTTGCTTGATCTGCTAAATGGGAGGGAGGGCTAAGTTTATGGGAAGAACTAGATATTGGAAAAAAAATAAAGTGGACTTTGAAATCTACATACAGAACTCTTAACTGCCCCAATAGCGTCCTAGCACCAGCTAATGACCAAGAACATAAAATAACATAGGTTATAACATAGCATTATATAACAGCAAAGCAATATATAACATAGCACAAAAAAAGAGAGCACCCATAATTCAATAATTAAGCAGAGGTTTTTTGTGCACATCATGCTAAGATTCACCGAGTTGAAATCCCTTTACTTTTTCTTACATTGTCGACTTTTCCTCAGTGATACTTACTTTTCACTATTCAGAAATCCTCATACCTGGACAATATAATTTGTGTGAACAAATCGCCTGCCACATCCCTCCTTCGATAACACGCCTCTCTTCTTTGTCCTTCACACCAGATATCAAGGAGACCACCTCTACGATAACCAAGGCTTTTCCAACCACATTGCAGAAGTCAGCAAAAATGTGTTCTATGGGCCCATCAACGGAGACAGACTCGACATGCGACCTTCAACCTCAAAGATTCAGTAATCGAAAGCTAAGGACTTCTCTTCAGAGGGGTGTCTGGGGTGTGCCAAATAAAAGCATTCTTGGCATGGTAGTTGGATCTGAGTCAGTTCAGCTGTATCTGTGTTGTTGTTTCTTGTTGTCCTGATTTCACTAAGAAGGTTTAATCTTTCCATTTTTTGCACCAGGAACTTAAATATGTAGAATGACCAGTTTACCAATAGGTGGTGATTGTGCACCCACAGAAGTACTCCATGAATAGATGCAAATGTTTTTGGGGAGCTTAAAAAGCTGGCCAGTCTCCGGTTATCAGCATCCCCCTTGTATTCAAACACTCAGAAGGTGATCAAACAAATGCTTGGAAATAGTCTAATTAATCACTGGCAGTCATTCAGAATACCATTCCAATCCATCATATTTTGCCCACTATGCCACTCTAGGCAGAGGGCCTGACTTAGAGTTTAGTAGACGAGGCAAAGGCAGATAGGGTGGGGGAGGGTTTTATGTCAGCCACCCTGCCCTCACCCCACCCATTACATTTAGAAATGCTCAGACATCTCTATACATTGGCAGGAACCGCCATCATGGTTGTTCCTGTCAACGTAGAGTAGTTTTCTTGTATGGTTTTGTCAAACATAACAGCCGGCAATCACATTTTCCCAAACATTTTAATTTTCCCAAAACAAACATCTAAAGCTGGACTTTGGTTTGAAAAATGAAAACCAATGACCCCCTCACTGTGGGAGATTTCTGCCATGGTGTGGAGGTCAATCAATCAATAAATCTGTATTCAATTTTGGCAGTAAATCCATAAAAGAATAAAACTCAAAAGGTGATACAGAACAATTATACAAACCTTATAACTACATTAAAAATGCATCAAATTTAATACATTTATAAAATCATTCAGTGCAAAATATCTTATGTGCAAACATTCACAGAAGATAGAAATTCCATCCAAATCATGGATTTATAACACTCAGTCTTATCAGTGGTGGCTCCTCACTGCCTTCAAGCAGCTCGAGATGTAGAAACATAAAATGATGATAACTTACAGGTATTATCAATTTATGTTTGTGCTGCTCTGCGGGCAGGTGGGCGGGGCTTTTCTGCTCTCAGAGCAGGGCAGGAGAGGAGTGGTTTGCCCACTCCTAAGTGCACAAAGGCTGTTTGGTCTGCCCTCTCGGGCCGCCCAAACCAGTCATGCGCACATTCCCCGTTCTCCATGCAGACTGCATTACAGCCTGCATGGAGAACATGCCCAGGCTCCCATTCTCTGGTTGAGCGTCAAACCAGGAAGCTCAAAACCAATCGCAATGCAGCATTGCAGCATTGTGATTTGTCAGGGGAGCCTGGACGCCTACCAATCACAACACTGCATGGCAGTGTTGTGATTGGTCAGTGGGGCCTGGCTGAGCTTCTGTTCCTGAAGAAGAGCAGGAGCAGAGTCGCTGGACCCAGCGGCAAGGTAACTTAATATATTTTTTTGTTTGGTTCTTATGCGCACCCTCCCAATTGGAACCCCCACTATGCGACCGCCGGCGTCCGCCCCTGCCCTGCCACCCACGAGCTATTCTGCTCGCCACTGGATCTTATATGATTGTCTTTCTAATGTACAGCCAGTCACAACTGGATAAAATAGGGAGGAATTCATCTACAGAATATCTCATGTGCAACCAAACACAGAAAATAATAAATCCATATCTTAGTTTAGACTTTCTCATAGCATAGTCTTCCTAAATGGGTAATTGACGTCTGCCTCTTCATTGCAGACTTAATGTATGAACATCATCCAGGTTGCATAAAAATCTAAAAAGCATCTTGATATTAAAAACGTTTCTTTGATAAAAACAATGGATGCAAATCATGTATTCAATCGTCTAAGGTACAATACAGCATAACATGTATTGCAGATTGACTGGTTTTCCCATCTCATGTGCATTTGTTAGTTTCTCTGCCCATGCATACATTTTTGGGAATACAACTAGATAATGAAGCATAGCTGAGTACAATCTAGTTAAATAAAATCTATCCTGGGCGTTTATTACAATAATCAGGTACCTTTTTATTCCCTGTTGCATAAATCCTGAGCAGTATCTATTTACAGTAGTATTTGCTCTCTTTCGTGATACTCTTATGGCCTCCCTTCTTTCCATGAAAATTGTTATTAACTCTTTTTACTATATTGCAGGACACTAGTAGGAGCCTTAATATTAATATTATCATCTATTTCCTGCAATAACTTATTCATGTATCTCAACCATGGATTTTTGTCACAGTGTTGACTTTTTAGGCAATCTCTAATTATGTCCTTGGTAAACTTAGTACCCGTCTTGATCCAGATGCTATGCCAATTAACCACTGAGCTTAGATGACTTTAGTCCTCTAGGTGTGGAGCATCTAATTCACAGAAGACATTTAGTAGTAGTAAAGTTAGAATTTTGTTTTAAGTTAGGATTTTGTCTTAAATTAGGATTTTGTCTTATATTAAAGTTAAGTTAAATTTAAGTCTGTCTTAAGTTTTGGTTTTAAGACAAAATTCTAAATTAAGACAAAATCCTAATTTAAGATAAAATCCTAACTTTCCTACTATTAAATGCCTTCTGTGAATACCAAAAGTAGTAAGTTTAGGATTTTGTCTCAGATTAGTTCTGTGAATCGGTCCCCTTGTTCTTTTTGACTATGTGTAAATGTGCAAGAACTCTCAATAAATATATAATTTAAAAAAAACTGGTAAGTAAGAGAGTATGTCAGCCGGGGCTCCCAATTCAATCAGGGTCTGCCATCGTTTTCTGAGATTAGCTAAATCAAATGCACTGCTCTAGTCAGCAAAGCAGAGGTAGATATTCCCTTGACTGGCTATGGTGTATTTACTGATTATCAAATTTAAAATTAATACACTGCTCCACTGTGCTGATAATTTTCCTAAACCCATACGATCCAGGTTTCTAGCCTCTGAAAAATTATTCTACCCTTAATTTGGCAGATGAATCTAATAAGGATATTGGGTGATAACAATTAGCATCCCCTATTTCCCCATTGATAAATATTGGGACTATTATGCTATCACTCCACGTAGACGGAAGAAACCCTTATGCTGCTGCATTGCAAACTTGAGTTAAGACTGGCACTTATAATGTGGTTTGAGATTTGAAAGCATTGATGGGGACCTCATCTGTGCAGGTGCTTTCCCACTTGCACATTTTTCATTAGTTAAGGTAACTTATTTTATTGTTTCTGATTTGCAGAGTACAAGTGCTAGTAGGTGCGAATCATCCAGGGGTGAGTCTATATTTATGTTTTGCACAATAAAAATTTCTCTGAAGTGTGCGATCCAGTCTGCAGTTGCAACAAGCGTCTCCACCTTAAGAAAAGATTATCCTTGAGTATTGGGGAGTTAACAATTTTCTAGAACAAGGAGGATTCACCAGTTTCTGCCCTTTTTCCAGACTAGCCCATGCCTGTTCATAAAGTTATGTTTTCCGAAAGGCCACTGCTTGCTTATCGATCAATCTTAAATTTGTAGCCTCTTCTCTATTTCTAGGAGTTATCTGTAAGGCTTTTCTTTTGTTCCGGTTTGCCCTGAAGGAATGGTTATCAAAACATTTGAAAAAAATCAGGTTTGAATGGACACTTGTAACTGCGTTACCATAGTTTGTATTAAGAAACCCTCATAAACGCAATGGTAAAGTCGTTTGCGGTATATCTTATTTTTCCGCCCCACACATGCGTTATGGCATTATCATTGGGTTTGTTAATGTGCTGTATGCCTGCCTCAAGCCTGAGGCAACCTCTGGAAACTCAGTAGTGTCCAGAGATAAGTAAGCGCCCACAAAAAAGGGAATAGTTTGTTTCTAAAAAGCAATACTACATCCTAAAGTAATTTTTAATGAGAAGTTGGATGGGTTTGCTAATAAAAACTCTCAATGGGTATATTCGTAGATCGCGTTACCAGATCCTATTATACCACTTAAAAAGAACAGTCAACATTTTTCTGCCCCACTTCGCCCAGCCGGGTCTATGGGCCATTCGTCAGGACTAGACAAAAATACTCACACGATTTGGGCAGTAATAAGTGTGGTCCTAGTATGGCCACTATGTTTCTGTCGAGGTATAAGTGTACCTGTAATTGGGGAAACAAAACAAACAATGTGGGGTACATGCCCAGCACAATATTCATTCACATACATCTGTATCTTCAATTAAAATACCGTATGATGGGGGTCTTATAAGACTAGGGTAACTTCTGTATGGAGACCATGATGTTTCAGCTATGATTGGAAATTCTATTATAAGACTCTGCTGCTTTGCCTCAAATTCGTGTTTTCTCTCTGTCGAATGGTAAATGTGGTTAAGAATCCCCGGTATGTCAGGTTTTCCTGCTAGATGTTTTACTCAGTTTTAAATTACTTGTTTTACATTCGGTAAACAATTGCCGTCTGATTCTAAATACCTCTGTTGTCTTATTGGCGCAAATCAGCAAGGGTTTCTTGTGGATTCTCTGATCCCAGGCTGTAAATGAAGGATCATAAATATGAGTCTGTATACAAGATCTGCAATCGCTTCGAATCTCTCTCTAACCGGCGATATCTTACCCGCGTTTGGAGTTTGCTCCGTGTCTTGTGCTGGCTCTGCCCCCGGATGCGGAAGCGGTCTAGCGGGAGTCTTATTACCACATGTGTCCGTCATAATAGAAATGGGACTAGTGGTGTCTTTAGTGGTCTTAGATATTATATCTCCAATTCTCGGGAAAATTAGATCTGCTAGGTTAAAGGAAAATTGTTTAACAAATGTCATGACTTGTATTAAAATATAGATCTACTCTATATGTTTGGATAGCGATCTACTCTATGTCTTTGAAATGATTCCTGAAATGTTCAGTTTCATAAGGACTGGACTATGTAAGCGTGATCAGTTTTTTAATAATAGACGGCGTACTATATTCTTAGTTGTTCTAAAGTACCTCACATCCGTGATATGGTCATTCCCTCACGCTTGGTCATAGAAACAAAGAGAGGACTAGTGTCTATTCTACTCCAGTTTTTTCTACTATTCGAAAGTTTCAATTGGTTGTTACTCCTTGGGACATATTATAGTTGATTTCCTCAATTTTACTAATAGTGGCAGATGTACAAAATATGTGTGATTCCCACCCAATTTTTTTAGTCGTCACAGATACTATTATATGTAATCTATTAAAAAGATTGCATATGGGGTCTTTACTTTGAGAACTGGTGCCACGGTACATTGTCGTTTAATCCTGCTACGTTGGTTTTCAAACGATCCACCCATCTTTGCTCTTTTTCAAATAATATTCTCTCTGCATTTTGGGTCTTGTTGTGTAACATTTCTATTACAGTCCATCTCAGTTCTTTAGCTTTATGACCTTGTTCGATAAAGTGAGCACATAGTTTTGTCGTGTTCTTTTTTTGTTTTGATATTGCTTTTATACTCCCCAATTCTTGTCTTTATTTTCCTGCACGTCATTCCAATGTATTTCTTCCCGCAAGGGCATACGACCATGTAGATTACATGCGTCAAATTACAGTTGGTGTGTTGTCTTTGTGTCCAGAGCAATGAATCTGTGAGTTGTAGTGTTTTTTGTGACTGTTGTTAATTTACAGACCAAGCATGTTCCACATGGGTAGTGGCCGGTTATTGGGGCCATCCCAATGTCTCTTGTCACTACCTGGTGATTAGTACAATGGTTATCAAAACAGCCACAAATATTTTTATTTTTACTTGTTTCCCTTTTTGGGGCTCCTAATTTTTTGGCAATTGCTGATGTAATATTACAAAAAGCTGCCAGCAGCCTATCAGGGGTCACATCCCACTCAGTACAAGTAATAAAAGCTTCAAGATTTTCCATAACTACTTTTCCTATCAGGGTGATTTCATTGATCTGTGCCCACTTCAAGATAACACCATTACTGACTACTGTTTCAATTTGTGGAGCTAGTGTACACCCCTCTCTTTGGTTAGGAATAATGTTAAGAGTGGGTTTAACATCTCTCTCAACCGGTGCGAGTACTCTTTTAGAGAAAGTGATCCCATATCACTTGGAAACCAATAACATTGTTCATGCTACTCAGAATGGATGTAGCACAGAAACTGCTCTACTGAGGGCTAAGAGGTTCTGAAGATGGTGATGGACCAGGGTGGATCAGAGGCACTGACCCTCCTGGATCTGAGTGTTGCTTTTGATACAGTCGCCCACCTTAGTCTTTTTTGTCGAATAGTAGAAGTTGGTATTACTGGGAGGGCCCTGAAGTGGGAGGCCTCATTTCAGGTCAGTTCTCTCTTGCAGCCGTCAGCTGTTTTATGGTGTCTCGGAGGGCTCATCTTTGAGCCCTACACTTTTTAATATTTATCTCTGCCTTTATCAGATATCATATGTTCCTTCAGTTTCAAGATGTCGTATGTGGACGATACATAGATGATTGTCATGTTGTCACCAGACATGGACTCTCTAGAAGACTTAAAAGCTGCTTAGTAATAGTGTCCGAGAGGATGTCAGATAGTTCTCTGAAATCAAATGGTGGGAAAACCGAGGTTCTGGTTTTGGGAAATAATCCATCTCTTTGGGAAGAGATCATTTGGCTATCCCCCCTAGACAAATTCCCATCCCCTCAGCCAGTAGTAAAGAGCCTAGGGATGTCCCCGGACAACCAATTAACCATGGCCTCCCATGCAAAAAAGGTGACTGGCAGCTGTTTTGGTCTTTTGAGAGCCCTGAGAAAGGTTTTGAAATGGCTCCTGGTAGAGTCACGGAATATCGTGATTCAAGGGCTAATCTTATGACTGCTTGACTTTGGCAACTCGCTAGACCAAAATTGGTAATAAAAAACTCCAGCGTATTCAAAATGCCACCGCCCAGATTCTGTTAGGCATGCAAACAACTCAGTCAGCGGGCAAAGCATTAAAGTATCTCCATTGGCTGCCTATGGGTTCCAGAATACAATTGATGGTACAATGAATTTTACACATGGCAAAGCATACTACTGGCCTACAGGAACTTGCCACTCCCTATCAGGCCAACAAGGATCTGAGATCAAACAATCTTGAAATGTTTTCTGTCCCCAGAATCAAGAGAGCTAGAAGTGTGGGTAGGTTTTTTAGGTATCTTGCACCAAAGCTTCGGAACTCATTGCAAAACAGTATCAGAAGGGAGGACATCGTTGTTAATTTTAGGAAGAAACTTATAACCTATCTTTGCCCTAAGCTCTAAAATTCTTTTAGCTTTCTAATTCACTCACTCCAACCAGTCCAATACCACGGGAAGCAAGATTTTGGGTAGCTATGCGGTTTATAAATCTTGAAGAATAGAATAGAATAGTGAGCTTTAACAGAGAGTGGTCGCTAAAGTTAGAGGGTTATATCACAAGTGATTTAAACAAGTCTATTTTAACTGAAATTATTACGAGGTCAATGATTGAACAGTGACCATTGCTGTGAATTGTAGGCAAGAGGGCTTTATTAGCCTCCTTACCCTGCTCCATCAAATCTAGGTTCAACTTGAACATAACTTCATTTATGGACTCGCCATATGTATCATGAGGAAAACGTGACTGTCCTCTCCCAAAGCAACCGGTGTACCCACAAACCACACTAGATATATATTGGCATCTACTAATATAAAAATCCGCAACCCGAATATAATCACAGCCTGTTTCATTTTTCCGTACACATTTTTGAAGCTCATTTTCATGTTCCCTCACTACTATGTTTATTGCATTTATTGCATTATTAAAAACATTGTTTTAAAAATTGATCTGAATCATTTTGTATTTCTGATTAATTTGTAAAAATACTAGCTGGAAATAAGGAGAATGGATGTATGATTTCTTTATGGTAACAGGATCCTAGGGTGATATAAACATCGCCAGGCCTCACTTCACCCGCCCACTATTTGAGGGGATGGCGGGTGTAATTATAAAGACGGGACCTTCAATTTAGAAGCTTTCCACTTACCAGGGTTCCTGTAAACATATCGATTGTGCAGTGTTTGTGGTTTTCGTCCAGTCCAAATTCTCTAGTTTGTTTTTACTCTGGCTACCTTCCAGGATTCAATTTCTTTCCCTAAAGGTTCCTACAGTCAGTCTTGTTCATTTAAGTTGGATAGGGGAGCCAATTTATTATATATGACCAGGTCGCAGTATGGCCATAACTATGTGTCTGATGAGCGATTGGATAGCTCAGATCATTTTGATCAGCTGGAATACTTGGCTTCGGATGCACAACTCTGGGAGGATTATAAGGCCTCTAAGAATACCCTACGGGGAGCACTTTGATTTTATTCATTGAGAATGACATCCTGGCAAGGCCCAGCAGCAACAACTCAACAGTTTGAGGGTTCCTAAAATTGACCGTCACACATTTCCCTGTAGTATGTTTAGGGTGAATATCCAATCATGGGGTCCTCACAGACATGACTTCCTGCACGTAATCCTGTGTCCAGCTAGAATTACTTTTGAGCCAACAAATTGATGTATTCCTCAGCCGTGTAGTCTTCTCGGCTACGAGGCGATAGCACTGGCACGTCCCTGAGATTAATTAAATAGGTTGTGCCTTCTAGAGGTAATTGAGGATAAGTAGTATGGGAATCTTCTGTTGTTTGTGCCTTTCTACGACATGAGGCTTGGCCCACTAGGTTGCTCACTAGGTTGCCTGCAGCAGTCTGGTTATTGGGAGCTGCAGACGGTTGGAGTGATTGGGATGAATTTATTGGCCCAGTCAGCTGGGGTGTTCTCTGGTAATAGGGTCGAAAACTCCTGGTGTGAGCGACAACACATTTTTTTGGGCTGCGAGCTGATTCTCTACAGAATCAAGAGGGTCGAGCATGGGGGAATGTGTAGACTTTATTAGATGCTTAAATTGCTCAAAGCAACTTTCCATCAAACAAGCAAGGGATTGCAGATATGGAATAAATACTAAATACTCCTGGCAGAAGGTGGTGGTGGATAGGTAGAAGAGTCTCTACACAGAGGCTGTGTCATGGCAAGGGTTTATTTTGCAATAGTTTAGGACCTTTCCATATAATACCAGTTAGCTTAGTGCAAGTTGTCCTCTAAACGTATTTATTGGGCATGGAACATGGGCCGAGGGAACAACTGCCAATATCACCTGCTGAGGAAAGTACTCTGTTGAGGGCCTCTAAGCTAAGGGAGTATTAGAGGTAGTGGTGGGAAAGGGGGCAGGATCAGGATGAAAGTCAGGATTAGTTGCCAGAGGATCAATCAGCATCAAGGGCATATCCAGGGAGGCAGAGCCTGAATTCAGTGACAACCTTCTCTTGGAGAGTGCTATTTAGGTACTTACCACCCTCTATAGCTCTTTCCAACATGCGATCTATAGAGAAGTACTTTGCGGACTAAGTTGAGCCTCGATTCTCTCCCTGCTAGTTTTCTTTTAACCATCAATAACTGGTGGGTGACAACACTAGCAGGCTAAAGGCAAGTGTAAAACAGAAATTGAGTAACACTAAAGCTCCCAAAAACTTAAGAATCTCAAAATAGTTCCAGACAGTTCTTTTGCTCCATGGGGCCAGCCTCTTTTGGGCTATTACAGGCTAAAATGAGCTTGTCTTGACCTGGTCTTGGCCTAGGTGCGGAAGCTGCTGGCCATTTAGTAGCATGTTGTCTCTGTCCGGACCCTCCTATGCGCAGGGGAAGCTTGAGATGAAGACCCACCCCAGCCAAAGCGACCAACTAGAATGCAGGCGATGCAGGCAAGGAGACTGCCTTCAAAGAAGCCACACTGCGGGAACCTGCTAGAGCTTTAGTAGCGCGTTGACTCTGTTCGACCACTCATATGAGCAGCGGAAGCTGGGGGACGAAGTCCCAAGCCAGCCAAGGCCTCCATAAAAACTGTGAGCGATGTGGGCAGGGAAACTACCTACAATGAACCTGGGCTGCTGGAAGCTGCAGGCACTTTACTAGCACATTGACTCTGTCTGGCCTCTCCTTTGTCCAAGGGAAACTGGGGGACAAAGTCCCACCTCAGCCAGGGCCACCAACAAGAATGTGGGTGATGCAGGCAGGGAAACTGCCTTCAAAGGGGGCCGTTTTTAACTTGTTTCTGACCCTGGCCACCAATTTGAACCCGGCGGTGACGAACAGTTACAAAGAAGCCATCCACACTCCCACCCTACTTAGGAATGATGGTCGGATGACTCCTAGTCCATTGGACCGTCGGGGAAAGTTTTACACCAACAAAGTAAAAGTATTCCTGTGGAGTAAATTTTGCTGTCCACCAAAATCAAAATCAAGTGAGAGGACTTTGATTTTGACGGGCAAGGTACTCCATCACTATTGCAGAAGAGTACCTGTCTGTGTAACTCCCAATCTGGCCCCGTGGGCCACATAAAACAAATCCATACTGACTCCGCCCATCACGGGAACAGTCCATTCCGAACCTTGCTCATCTCAACCATTCACCCCGCAGCCACTGCCTTTTTATTTGGAATTTGAGATTCACACTCCATGAACCTCACTAAGTTAGCTTTGCCCCTGTGTAAAGCAATACAAACAAGAAAATGTCTACTCTGAATCCGAGTCAAACAACCTAGAGATTTTTCAACCTCAGAATGGATAACATTTTGAGTGGATCCTTTGGGATTCAAACATATGACAGTGGGGTCTAGCAGATCCCTGAATGAATTCATTATATCCCATAGCCACCAGATCTGTAGCGGCCAGTGTGCTTGACGAGAGGTGGGGTAGGCAGGGTAGGGGGTCAGGAGGGATTGGGGGTGTAAGGGTCGCGGGTGAAAATAATTAATATAATTAAAAAAACTCAACTGCAGCCGTCACCGTCGTGCTCTTTTGCTCTTCAGCAGGCCCTCTTCAATGGAGGAAGGCACAGGCTCCCAGAATGCTCTGTGGCCAATTCTGAAGCTGCTCTCACACACTAGAGCAGCTTCAGGATTGGCCTGAGCGCCCTAGATTTGAACTCCAGGCCAGAATGTGAGTCTGTGCCTGCTTTCTCCAGTACAGCTGCATTGCTGAGTTGGAGAGAACTTTCACTGCTCATGATGGTTTGGCCAGCCCGAGACGTCCGGCCAAACAGTCATGCGCAGTGATGGGAGTGTACTACCACGCCCCTCAGTGCCTTTCACTCCCAGGTCCTGCCACCAAGACTTGACAGTTGGCAGGAATGGAAAATAAAACAAGTGTTAATTATCGTATTTTTCCTTTCTTGACGTTTAGGGGGTGGCAGGGTGACGTTCCTCCGCCATAGTGGAGGAGCCCTGCTGCACCAGATCATGAGTGCATGATATTTGTCCTTGCCTATAGGTTTTAACGCAATGTATTTATTTATTTGAAAGATTTTATGTAGCGCAAACCAGACCCATCAGTGTATCAGAGAGCTGTAAATTGAGGCTAAAAAGCAGCTCTGGTAAAATAGAAAATCACAGACAAATAAGCGGTTACAACAAATGCCCACTTCAGAAAATATAAGATATAAATGCGGTTACATCAGATTCACAATGCATGGTAGGTAAGTAAGGTCAATGATGTGAAGTGGTTAAAGATAGTTTGTATGGTTGAAGGTCTAATGTTGCAGGAGGTTATTTAAGAGCAATCCTTTGACTTCTTTTTTTAATGCAGAGATAGAGGGGTTTGTTCTGGTTTGGCGAAGTAAAGTGTTCCATATTCTCGTTTTTTGCCGAGCACCCGAAGTCAGACACGAGAGTGAAGGCGAACACCCCACCCCGCACACCGCTTTCTCATGCCGGAGCCTGCTGCCTTATCTCCTTATCTCCACTGAGGTTCTGCCTCCCATTTCGCCCGCACTACCTCCCGCCTCCCGCATTTCCCCGGACGCTGGCGGTGAACGCGGCCTCGGACAGTCCCTTGCCGCTTGACTGTGCTTGACTGCCTTTCCGGGCGGGCGGCTGAAAAAAAAAAACAGTGGCGGAAGGCAGTAGGGCAAACGGCAAGCCAGGACAGTGAGCTGGAGGAGCTCGGGGTGTCAAGCTGGGGGTGTTAAGCGCGGGATGAAGAGCGCTGTGTGAGCTGTGTGCTGAATGTGAATGTGAATCTCAGAGGCGACAGGAGGCAGTGCCATGCAACAGCTAGATGGGAGCATCGGTTCACTAACAACTACCTGTGGCAGAGGAAGTGGGAATGAGAGCCCCTAAGAGGCTCCAGCGGTGCATTAAGGACCTTAAGGACACTGAGATCACTGGGGAACACAGAACTCAGAGGAGTCTTTTGTTGGCGCTAGAGAGCAGAGAGAGCAGTGTGCAGAGTGCAGACCGCAGAGGAGGAGGAGGAGGAGCAGAGGAGCGGAGCAAAGTGGAGGAGGCGGCGGCGGTGGGGGCTGTGGCGGTGAACGCAAGTCATATAGGCCCACATGCATCATTGTTACATTTTGCACTTCCTAATTTGCGAAAAATAAGGAATCACAAATTAAGAAGTGCAAAATGCTATGCATCATTGTTTTCGGTATTCATTTGGGATTCGGTAAAAATCGCAATTTTTACCGAATCCCAAATGAATACCGAATTCTTAAGTGCATTTCGCAATTCCTATTGATTCCTATGGGCCAAAAGGCCCATAGGAGTCAATGGGAAGGCATCAGCAAATTGCGAGTGGCACTTTGAAAATTTCATGGGTGCAGGGGGGGGTCCAAAGGACCCCCCCATGCACCCCTGAAATGTATTTTTCGCATCATGTTTCACACACACATGTCCTAAGGACATGTGTGTGTGAAACATGAATGTAGAAAAAAAACATTTGCAGCATTTTAAACACTTTTTCCAAATTTACCGAGTGGTTCAACCACTCGGTAAATTTGGCACCCTAATTGCGACTTTGCACTTGTGAAAGTAATGATGCATTGCTTTTAAGAAATCGCACATCTGCGACTTCTTAAAAGCACCCGCAATTTTAGAACTCGCAACAATGTTACGAATTCTAAAATTGCTTCATGCATCCCAAAAAGCACTTTTGCATTCGCAAACGGCCGATTTTAAGTAATCGCACCGTTTGCGACTACAAAAATGCTTGATGCATGTGGGCCAAAGCGCCGTAGCCTCGAGATAGAGCCGCGGAAAATCGCAATAACCAAATTCCAACAACTAAACCAAATACAAAAAAACGGATGTGAAACGGCAGCGTAGAGCAGCGAAGAGACGCAGAGAGGGCTGTGGGAGAGCTGCGGGAGAGGAATCCAGGCAAATTCGGACAGTTCGTGTTGCTCCGGGCGCTTTGAGAGACGCCGGTAATTACATCACAGCTGAGCCCGGGCCTGTCCTGAACCCCACAATCCTGAGCCCCACGATCCTCAGGGCCCTTTCAGGGGCAGTCGAGCTTCTCAGGTTTCTGCCACTGCCCAACCTCTTCCATCGAGCTAGTGAGACAGCGAGCAACCATGCAGGCTGGCAGGAGCCTAGAAGCGAGGTGCACGGAGCAGAGTTCAGAGCACAGAGAGGAGAGGAGAGCCGTGACAAGCTAAGCTCGCCTGCTTGTATAGAGAGAGCTAGAAACAACTAGGGCTGGCTCTGATCAGTAAGGATGAGCCTAATAAACAATACAACAGAAGAGAAATGCCAGTACTGATAATATAATGTATGTACCAATTATCAACCAGAAAAAGATTATCATTTAAGACTGGGAGATGCTATTGAATAGCTACTTTATTCTGCAAAACAAATTTCTAACCAACAAAAACCAAAAAACCCTCTCGTCCAACCTAAAATTTTCTCAAAGTTCGCCTTTATTAAAGATGCTGGGGCTGTGCTAAACCACATGAGTTCCACTCAGAAGGGTCTTCCCTCCCCTTTGCTTCTGGAAATAATTATCTTAACAAAACATGATGTCGCAGACTCAGCAGTCTCAGCACGAGCCTTACAATCAGCATCGGTTTTGGCGAGTCATTTGGTCAATGAAAATCCACTCAAACCACACAGAGACTTAACACCCACTTCACTTACAATAGAAAACAGTCTTCAGTGTTCTGAAACCAATGGAAATAATCCCGGGCTGCAAAATAAAAGTTTTGAAGCGAACAAGGATACAAGTGTGGCAAAAAAAACGAGAGTGGATGACCTCGATGATCAAACCAAAGAGTCTTCTTTCAATTAGTACTTAGAACACCCAACACCTCAAAACTACTCATTCCACTCTACTCCAGCAAAAAAAAACACAGCGTGAGTCCCCTGTTTCGGCTTTTGAGCTAAATAGTTTACACCAAACAAACCATCCTGGTCTAAATATAATCTAGCACGTGCCATTAAGATCTCACCCCACCGCTTCAGAGTCAAACACCTCACCTCAAGTGAGATCTTTGGCTTCAACTACTACTCGGCTCCCAGGGTCAGCATTAGCAAATAGTGCATCCCCCTTGACAACTGAAGAATGGGAGAAAATGGCAGCTACACATGCCCAGGGAAAAGGCGCCATGCTACCGCATGACACAGAAATCAAAATGGTTGATTCCCCAAACACTCTAAACACAGAAGAGAGCTGCCTTTGGGCATCATTGTTAAACACCATGAACGTCACGACAAAAGCAATGGAATACCATTCGAACAAGATGGACATCCAACTAAATCTGCTAACCCGCCTAACCACCCACGTCATTAACATCGACAATAAGTTATTGGATTTGAACGAGTTGATCAAAAGAGTCCAATCAAAAACCACAATCAATCCACCAAGCTGCACATGTTTCTCAATCATTGATAAACTATCATCTTTACCAGATGTAATGAGTGAGCTCTTAACTGATATAAAATCTGTAAACAATTCCCACCGAGCAGCATGGGCAGTAGCAAGCAGGGAAAGAAAAAACCCAGATTGCGAGACAATGGAAAAAACCCAATCTGTGGTTATTCCCAATGGCACAATGGCCTCAAACAACCCTCTTAATTACTCTAAGGAACCAAATGACCAGATAACACAACAAATGGGAGGCGCACCCATGCTCCGGCAAGATGAAAAGCAGCAGAGCTCAATTAGAGAGCCGGCTACCATTGTGGACAGCGGGGAGTATATATGTAACACACAACAGTCCGCTAAACAAAAAAAGGAAAATGACGAGAAAAGGGAGAAACAATATGGGCTCTATAAAATCATATTTCCCACAGGCAAATAAATCGCTGACGGAAGCAGAGAAAGAACAAAGACGCATTAAGGACGAACAAAGCGAAATGTCCAGGGAAAGCCCCCTAACCTCACCTACTCTTATAAGCCCAGAGGCAACATCAGCCAAGAATAAACCAACTGAAGCTGATTTTTCAAGTGGAAAAGTTGAAGAAGCTAGTGAACAAAATGATCGAGGGATGATAAGCAATAGTACAAAAAAAACCCTCCACTTTAAGAAAATGGGGCAAAAAACTGGGGGCAATCCGGGGTACAATCAACTGGAGGAATTAACCCTTGGGATACTGTGATCTGTACGGCTTCATCAGCAAGGAAAAACGAACCTAATGTAATTTTTGATAAGGAATCCTTGATCCAGTGAAAGCAAAACTCAGGTCCATCCCAAAGCACAGACCTCGAACCAACATTGGGCCAACGGCAGGACAACAACAAGTATGAACCCCGTGATCCAACTGCCAACTCGGGACAACCGACGCATAGAGAGCAAGCGCCCCCAGATTACAGTAATTGTAATAATATTTCACGGGTATCAATTGCCATCTCGGGCCCGTCGACCCAAAGGGAGCCAAGCCCTCAAGAATATAATAATTGCAAGAGCTCAGAATGGGCACCAAATCCCGAACAGCGGCAGGAGGCCATCAACCACGAAGAGCCTAAAACAATACTCTTCATTCCTGATTACAGATCTAAAGGCCGCAAAGATACTTTAAACCAAAGGAATATCTTACGTATCCTGAACTCGCATCTCTAGCTATGCGAACTACTCAAGATTTGGAGGCTGTCAAATTTATTACACTAAAACATCTCTCAGAGCAGGAAATAACAAAAACAACCTGGAACTCCGGAGAGCTAGGGAAAAAAATCTTAAGAGAGGAAAACCAACTAAAAGCATGGGGGATTCGAATCAAACCGTTTTTCAACCCAGCCTACCCAGTCCCATTACTCCGCAATCTTCAAGAAAATGTTAACTTGACTTTGAATAAACGCCGCCCAGACATTCCCATAAAATCTATACTGAGAGGAGTACGAGGAAGCTCAATTGAACGAAAGGCCGGTGCACCCCTTTTGCAAAAAAACAATGATCTCCCGACCCAAAATCAAGAATGGGACTGGATTGCAAAAACTATTAACTTTAGACAGCCCAGCCAATGACAAGCTGCTGAGCGAATCGGTATCGTCCCAAACACAAATCGATCGCTTAAATTGTGTTCCTGGAACATAAACGGACTAGGAGCTAAAATTACCAACAAGGGGGGCGTGGCCAAGGCGGCGAACATGGCGGACGTTCCCTAGTATAGCTCCGTCCCGCCACATCATCTACTGATCGATTATCCTGCCTTCCCTCCTTGCTGGCACCCATCCCGTGACAGGGCAGAGTGGTGGAGGGTGTCCGGCGGCTGTTGCGAAATTTCCGGCCGCTCCGGTGACTCGGCGCGGGTGCATTCGGCCCCAGGGGCGGAGCGCCCTGTCCCTCGAGGTGAAGCCGGGACCTCGATTTTGAGGGCGCCCAGGTGGGCGCCGTTGGAAGGCGGACTGCGGAGCGGAGCGGAGCGGAGCCGGGGCCCGGCCCTCCCGAGGGGTAGCTGCTGGAGGCTGCATACTGCGGATACCCTGTGTTGGCGGGTGTACGGCGCCTGGGGGGCCCGCTTATTGCCAGACGGCGATCGCCGACGGGACATTGGCTGGCCACCCAGTGGTTGGAGCACCGACCCGGACAGAAGTATGACGCCCAGTGAGGAGGCCCCTGAGGTGGGGTAAACTGGGGCGCACGGCAGTGGCCCCGAGGAGCTGCTGAGTGACGGGGAACCTGCAGAGACTCGGCGGTCGGATCGGACCGCGCTGGCCCCCACTATCAGAAGGTGTGTGCGCTGACCTTGAGGCGGGTGCAGATCCTTGGCGCCCGCCCTGTGAGGCCTGATATACTGGCGGTCGCAGCGGGCTGGGAGCAACAGATCGGCGCATGGGCCTCACCTGGTGGTGAGTTGGGCCCCTGAGGTGGACACCTTGCAAGGCGCGGGGCTGGGCGGCGACGGCCTAGGAAGACTTGGCGAACCAGTGGTGGCCTGCGCCCTTGCTACACTTCTCTGGATTCGGAGGGCCCTGGTGCAAATGGCGGAAAGGCGCCACGGACAGTTTTGGAGACCGTGCGAAGCGGGCGTGTAGAAAAACGGTAGGGCTGACGGCCTGTTTCAAGATTGCCCGGCGTTAACTGCCTCTATACCACTCTGGTTACCAAACAAAGAGACAGGCGCTGGAGACTGGAAGGCAGGAAACAGGAGTTTTTTATTCCGACGGAGCAGAACACATCAGATCAGACAACAAGGTATCGTCTCGAGGTGCTCTCTCAGCCTCTCTGAGGCCTGGCCTCTTATACCCTGGTTTATGGCATGTGACCACTCTTTATTACAATCAAGACATTGTGAAGTAAGGAAAAAGACATCCCCGTAATCCTCGTGTCAATCCCACCCCCACATACATCCACAATAGAGGTCCTCAACCTGCTGATAAGAGGAGGGGGCTATCACGCAGCTGAGTGTTCCGCCGATTCTTAGGATGTGTGCGCCTGATCGTATCCCAGGGGGTGGAGAGGCCATGATCAATAGTGGGTCCTTTGAAGAGGAATGACTCCATGCAATAGGGGGCAGTAAACTGTATCTCCCGGCTTAGGCGATGGCCTCGGACCTGTGTGGACAATCGGACTCGGTGGAAGGGGTCATCAAAGGAGAGGTATTCATGCCGCATGGACAATCAGGCGCATAGGGAGAGGTTACCAACAGAGGGGTATTCATGAAAGGAAGGGAGGTGTTTGGTCAGGCGCGAGCGTGACACCCAAGGACAGAGTCTTGCAGAAGAAGAAGGTTTATGACTTGCCCATGTGAGGGAGGAGGGGGGAGCCAGGGTGCGCGGAGGATGCGCGCAGGGTCAGGAGAGCACGCTGGCGATCGATCGAGGACGGGGAGACCATGATGCCTAAAATGGCTGTCGTGCATGTTGTACGTGGGTGACAGGTTGGCGCAGACGATGTTCAGACTAAAATTCCACAGTCCTCCCTTTTAACACGTCTCGCCAACTTGTCAGTTCGTATTTATCCCCATAAGGCCACGTATTTCTACTTCATAGAGGGGACTCATGCGCTCATTTCTGAAGTCCAAAGTCTTTGGGCACATACAATTAGTAACGAGTGCACACAAGGATGGCAGGCATTGGATACTTAAGCAACACACACATAGTATCACAATCGGTATCAATAAAAAGGTAAACAACCTCCAACCCCAGTCCTTCAAAGTGTCCCAGAACCAGCTCGCAAGCGACCATCCTTCTTGTTCTTGGTGAACCTCCGAGGAAAGTCTGTGGAGGTGTTCAATTGCTTTGTAGACTGAGGGCGAGTTATCTGGTACGTAGGTGCAACAGCTAGATCCGATGATGCGGCATGCTCCTCCTCGATCGGCTAGAACCACATCTAGAACAAGGCGGTTTTGAAGGGCCACAAGGCGGACCGCCTGAAGTTCCGCCGTGTTGTTAGCAAGGATGCCAGCCGTGATGTTGATCGTTGTTTCCACTGCCTGGGTCAGGTGTCGGATAGCGCGACTGTTCGCCATTGGGCCCCACAGAGGAACAAGTCCCTTTGCTGCATCCAAGAACTGTGCTCCAGTGGAGTCGGCTTGTTCAATGTCATTTGCGCGCCTCTGCCGGTGATGGTTAGCAGGGGCTACATATGTGGGAGGGAGAACGAAGGCGATGTAGCAGGTACCCTTCCAACCTTTCGGGAGCCAGGTGTAAGCTTTGGTGCCACAAACAAAGTACATATTTGGAGAAGCAACAAAGGAAGGAGGATCAACTGAGTCCAATGTTCTGGTGATGCGGCAAGAACTGTGACCCACCAGCTGCGTTCCCTGGCCTTCGAGACACACAAGTCTTGTGATATTGATAACAGACAGAGCCACAGTCAGGGTGGCGGCAGTTTGTTTTTGCAGGTGAGAGAAGGTGGGTCTAGCCGGATTGTGGAGCACTTGTACTTCAACACGTTCTTTGGCTGGGATGTTCTTAAGGAAGGTGGCACCCGAGGGTACAGGACACAGGGGAGCAGAGGTCCTTCCGGTTTTGTTCAGCCAGAACCCATAGTAGGAGTGTGATACTGTTTGGCCGGAAGTGGCGTTGTCCTTGTGGCTCTCTTGCATGAGGATCAGCCAGGCGAGGCAGGAGCCGTGAACTGAGAAAGGAGAAGGGATGAAAGGGATTGAGTGTCCGGTGGCGTGCGGGAGCAACCCGCAGATCCAGCAGTTCGTGGCATTTGCAGCAAGGTTGTGTTGGTGCAACAGTTGCACGAAGGAATTGTTCCAGAACTCCCTGCGCCTTTCTCGGAGCTGAGGTGACAGGGAGATTAGGTGATGCTCTCTCGTAGGGGTTGGCTGAGCAGTGGGCAGCAATACCTGACGTGCGGGTGTGTTTTCCTCCAGGATCCAGAAGGAGGTCATGAGGAGGAGGCAAAAGAGAAAGACAACGAAGAAGGCGATTGTCTTTGATTTGTGCAGATTGTCAGTCTTTGGGTTCCTGTAGCGGGTATTTCCTGTTGCTTCCATCATCTTCTTATCTGGCGCTTCCATCATCTTCTTATCTGGCGCTTCCATCATCTTCAAGGTGCTCGGTAGCGGGCAGAACCACAGACTTTGTTTAGCTTCTCTCCCGGTAACCCTTGGTTGTGTTTAGGTCACCGTTCTGAGATTTAACTTAGTCCGTGGCCTGCTTAGCTGAAGCTCCCTCCTTTCGTCGCAGGAAATACCCTTCTCTGGATGGCACAGTGGGATCAGGGATTTTGCAAGTTCAAGTGCCTCGGTGTTGGAATAACAGTTCAATGCTGGCTGGTCTTTGTTCAGGAGCTCTTCTTGGGTGTTGACGTTTTCTGTCGTGGCCAGAGTCGGGGAGACCTTCCTGCAGTGGTGTGCGTGCAGCCAGTGCCGCTTCCCCTCCACTCGAAGCGCCGTCCGAGTGGTGATCAGAACTTGCCAGGGGCCCGTCCACCGGGGTTCCAGACTCTTGGCCCGTTGAAAGTTTCGGACTAGCACAAAGTCCCCCGGTTGGATGTCGTGGCCTGGGCCCCTGGAAGCATCGGGGATGGCCTGCTGCACCTGTTGATGAATTACAGACAATGTTTTAGTCAACTTGCACAAATAATCAGACAGTAGGACGTCCGGGACGTCATGAATGGAGGTCGGTTTGGGGGCAGTCCAGAGGTTCATCGGTCGCCCGAATACAACCTCGTAGGGGGTCAAATGGTGTTTGGTGGGAGTGGAGCGCATCAACAGCAAAGCCAGTGGGAGGGCATCTGGCCACTTAAGTCCGGTGGTGGCCACTATTTTTGACAATTTCAACTTCAATGTGGCGTTATGTCGCTCCACCAGACCGGCGGATTGGGGGTGGAAGACCGCATGGGGTACTAACACAGTGAGGGAGTTCGAAAGTACGATTCCCTCGCTCTGACGGATAGAGACAGCAGCGGCAGCTACTGCTCGAAGGCAGGCAGGCAAAGCTCTGGCTACAGGGTCAAGAGTGGCAGAGAAGTAAGCACAAGGGCGCTGCTTAGGACCGATAGACTGTGTTAGAACGGACAATGCACACCCCTCCCTTTCGTGGATGAAAAGGGAAAAGGGCTTGGAATAATCCGGTGTTCCCAGGACAGGGGCCGAGCAAAGGGCATCCCGTAGCTCCTTAAAGGATGCTTGACACTCAGGGGTCCAAGGAAGCGGGAAGGGGGCATCCTTGGCCAGCAAGGCAAGTAGGGGTTTTACAATGAGGCTGAAATTTGGTAACCATTGTCTGCAAAAAGAGGTAAGGCCAACTAAAGAGCGGACTTGCTTTTGTGTTTTTGGGATGGGGGTATCTAGGATGGTCTGGATTCGATCGGGCGTAAGTTTCCTCCCTTCTTTGGACAGGAGATGGCCTAGGTATGTCACTTGTGGCTGGCAGAACTGTAGTTTCTTTTTGGAGACTTTGTGGCCATTTTCTGCGAGAAAGTGTAGGAGTTGGATAGTGGCTGTGATTGCAAGTGGGGTGGTGTCAGCCGCCAAAAGGATATCATCGACATATTGGATCAACACCACTCCATCTGGTAGCTGGACGGCGTCCAGCTATCTTTTGAGGGCCTGGCTGTAAATGCTGGGACTTTCAGTGTACCCCTGGGGAGCTCTACAAAATCGGTACGAGCGGGATTTCAGGGTGAAGCCGAAGAGATAACGGCTGTCTGGGTGGATGGGGATAGAGAAAAACGCATTCTTGAGGTCAATAACAGTGAAGGTGGTGGCAGTGGACGGAATGAGGGTCAAAATGGTGGTGATGTCTGAGACTACGGGGTATTGGGGTACAACCACTTTGTTAATCTCTCGCAGGTCGATGATGAAGCGGTACGCTTTCTCATCTCCCTCGCCTTGCTTTTTAACAATGGGTAGGATAGGGCTGTTGCAGACATTGCTAACCACTTCTTCGACCACTCCTGCATCTACCAGAGACTGAATGATCACTACCAGTGCCTTCTCGCCCTCGGGCAATATCCGATACTGTGGGAGTTTCGGGAGCATAGCGTCCTGTCTTACAGTTATATGAATGGGGTCAATCATCATTCGTCCCACATCAGAGTCATTCTTGGCCCATAGGTACGGGGGCAGGGTGTCGAGCAAGGACAGATCAGCGTCAGTTATGGAGCACATGTGTCGTGCAGGGCAGGATTTGGGCATGCCTGGGTTGTCGTACAGGATGACTCGGACTCCATCTGGGGAACACCTAATGGTAGCTCGAAAATGCTTCAGTAAGTCAATGCCCATAATGGCGTCAGGGGAGTTGGACGAGAGCAGAAATGTTGTGTCAGTGGTGTTGCTTTCTAGGTCAAAGGTGATAGGCACGGACAGGGGGTTAGTGGAGGGCGTCCCATCGAAACCTATCGATGTAATGTGTGAGCCAGACAAGGGTGCCCTTGGAATCAGTCGTTTCGATAACACACTACGTGTCGCCCCAGTGTCTACCAAAAATGGAGACTCTGTACCCAGGACCTTAGCAGTGACGTAAGGACCTTGCTGGTCAACACAGAGCTCGACTGGATCCCTCCCTTGCCCCCGGCAGTCCTATGCAAAATCGGGGGCATTCTCACCGTCGGATAGTTGATACTGGTTCTGTCGGGGACGGTCAAATGTGTTCGATCTCCCTGGTCTGTCATTGGTGGTGTCGTTTGTGTACCCTCGTCCTTGTCCCCTATTTCAAGGCCCACCCGCTACGTCCTTGGGGTCCCTATTTCTGTTCATCTCTAATAGAACCGGACACTGGGATTTCCAATGACCGAATCCTTTGCAGAAGGCACATTGGTCCTCGCTAATGTCTCTACGTCCAATGTGGGGTGTTGGGGTGTGGTCTTTGGGAGGCAGATTTCTAGGGGTGGTCGATTGGTAGTTCCCCCTGTGGGGTGCCCGTCCGACCGCTATACCTTGTATCTGGGCTATCATCACCCTTTCTTTCAAATCTTTCTTCTTTTTCTCGGATGCCCTATCACTCTCATTCTTCTGGTGCTCGTAATACTGAGCCATCTGAAGGATAGCTGCGGGTTTGGAGGCCCCCCAACTACTCTCACTCGTCTGCAGCTTTTGGGAGACCTCTTGTGATAGGCCCTTTACATAATTTTGTACAAACAGGTGTTGTCCGGTTGCGGTGGTCATGTCTTGGCCACTGTAGTCGGAGAACACTGTCTCGAATCGGGAGAAGTATTCCGATACATCTTCCTGGGGTTTCTGACGACAGGCCGTGACTATCGACCAGTCTACCTTTTTCTCTGGGATCAGTGTCTTTAACTTCTGAACTAATTTGTCTGGGAGTTCTAATATGTCTTTTACTGGTTTCTTTCCGGGCTCTCGCTGTCTATCTAGATCATTGAGTTGCTTCCAGGTGTGTCCGAACAGATCCGTGTGGTCAGCCTTCCAGATTTGCTTCCACACGTCAGCTGGCAGGCATAACCCGAAAAACAAGTCAATGTCCGCTAAAGTCATTATCGTCGAACCCAAGGCTGTGCCTAATTCGGTATAGAATGCTGTCGGGTTCTTTCTTAAATTGGGCAGAGTTTGTCTAAAGGTTAAGATGTCTTGTCGGTCCCATGGTTGGTAAACCCAATTGTACACAACCCTCCCCTTTGCATCTTCATGGTTAATATCGTCGTTCGTTCCCTGACCACGTGGCGGAACCCAGTAAGGAGCCGCCTCTCTGATGGGCATCATAGAGTTGGCTACTTCTACTGAGGACTCGGTTGTTTCAGGGACTGTAACCTTGACTTCTGGTTTCTGTTCCGTGAGGTGGCGGAAGACCTCAAGCATTTGCATGAAGATGTCCGTCGCCTCACGTTCAGTCCCATCTCCAACATCAATCTTTCTATATAGTGTTGTCAGTTTAGCGGGGCCCTTAGTCTGATACCTATCTTCATATGCGTTCAGGGTGTGGTAGCTGAATTGTAAAATGAAATGTCGTCTGTGGCTGCCGGCATGCAAATTATACATGTTCATTGTGTATTCTTCGCTCTCCTTCCGCTCGACTAGTGTCTTTGCTATTTTGTCAATCCCATCCCGTTCATCTTTACTCAGTCTGTTTGATCTGACCGGCGGTTGCTCGCTAGCCTCGGGGTCACCTGGTGTTGTTGCTAATGCGCCTGGTGCGGAGGCCGTGAGGGCTGGTGCACTAGCGCTAAGGTCACTCTCGTTCGCACCCAGAGCTTGTAGGTGCTGTTGGCAGGGGGCGTATGGAGGGGGCATGTAGATGATTGGGGGACCTAGCAGTAACTCATTGTTCGCCCGTTGTTTGGAGGGCAATTCAGGGTAGAGCGTAGAGGGGGTCCTAACAGGACATTGACCTGTCAGCCCTGATTCTTGTTTTTGTGTTGCTTCTTTTCTTTCTTTTATTTCTTCTTCTAGTTGTTTAGCGGCTAGGTGGGCTGCCTTTCGTAATTCTTTCCCTATTTTTGCTTCTTCTCTTTTTCTTCGTTGTTCCGTTTCTTTGCGCCACATGCCGATACTATCGAGCATAGTGGGCGTAGTCTTATTTTTCTGGAGCGCTATTTCTAATGTTTTTATTTTATGATCATCAAAGGAACCTATCAGTGGCCACTGACTTTCAGGGTTCTTCTTTGTGTATTTATGCCATAACTTAGTATAAGCTATAGTGACTAGTCCATGCTTAGTGAACATGTCCTTATTAGGGGTGCCCTCCAGCGGAGCTGGATGGTTCATCTCTAATAAGCGGTCCGGGCTAAACAGGCTACCAATCAGTGGGGAGAAGATAGGCATGACGGGTTACAACGGGGACAAAGGTCTGCACTACCTATCTTATCACGGCGTGCAAAGACTAGATAGAATATTTCTATTCTCCGTTGTTTGCAGGCGGTGAATACCTCAAAAAGAACCAATACCGAACACTTAATGTACGGTCAATCAAACAATCAGTGGGGAGAATAAGTAGGTACGACGGGTTAAAAGGTTGCGTTACCTACTTTTTCTCTACCTGCAAAGAGAGACCTTGTTCTTCCCTGTTTGCAGACAGAGAATCTCCAGACAACAATCCACGAACAACAGTTCGGGAAAACAGTGGGGGAGGAAGATAGGCACGACGGGTTACAACGGGGACAAAAGTCTGCGTTACCTATCCTTCACTGCTTGCAAAGAGAGAGCCTGTTGTTTCTCCGTTTGCAGACGGTGAATCTCCAGAAGAATCAACAAAGCGTAATACTAGTATTATCCAAATCAAACAATCATTTCGTAAGTTTGTCGCGTTTACACGACCTTACCCGGACCGCATGGACAGTTTCCTGTCTTCCGAATCCAGCGCCCGATCGTCCTCTATTCTTCGTGATGTTCGCGGCACTCCTGATGGTTCCCAGTCAGGACCGTAGATCACTCGAGAGAGGTCTGTTCAGAACTAGTGAAGTTCGGATGATCGGCTGTCAGACGAGGGTCTATCGGACAGGAGCTCTCCCGATCGTTGCAGTCGTTCACTGTGTCGTCGGGACCTCTCCCACTGGATCCACGTGTCGCTGATGGGCCCCACGCTTTGGGACGCCAATTGTAGAAAAACGGTAGGGCTGACGGCCTGTTTCAAGATTGCCCGGCGTTAACCGCCTCTATACCACTCTGGTTACCAAACAAAGAGACAGGCGCTGGAGACTGGAAGGCAGGAAACAGGAGTTTTTTATTCCGACGGAGCAGAACACATCAGATCAGACAACAAGGTATCGTCTCGAGGTGCTCTCTCAGCCTCTCTGAGGCCTGGCCTCTTATACCCTGGTTTATGGCATGTGACCACTCTTTATTACAATCAAGACATTGTGAAGTAATGAAAAAGACATCCCCGTAATCCTCGTGTCAATCCCACCCCCACATACATCCACAATAGAGGTCCTCAACCTGCTGATAAGAGGAGGGGGCTATCACGCAGCTGAGTGTTCCGCCGATTCTTAGGATGTGTGCGCCTGATCGTATCCCAGGGGGTGGGGAGGCCATGATCAATAGTGGGTCCTTTGAAGAGGAATGACTCCATGCAATAGGGGGCAGTAAACTGTATCTCCCGGCTTAGGCGATGGCCTCGGACCTGTGTGGACAATCGGACTCGGTGGAAGGGGTCATCAAAGGAGAGGTATTCATGCCGCGTGGACAATCAGGCGCATAGGGAGAGGTTACCAACAGAGGGGTATTCATGAAAGGAAGGGAGGTGTTTGGTCAGGCGCGAGCGTGACTCCCAAGGACAGAGTCTTGCAGAAGAAGAAGGTTTATGACTTGCCCATGTGAGGGAGGAGGGGGGAGCCAGGGTGCGCGGAGGATGCTCGCAGGGTCAGGAGAGCACGCTGGCGATCGATCGAGGACGGGGAGACCATGATGCCTAAAATGGCTGCCGTGCGTGTTGTACGTGGGTGACAGGTTGGCGCAGACGATGTTCAGACTGAAATTCCACAGGCGTGGCCCGGACCCCCTGCTGCCTGTTGTTGAGATGCATGGAGGGGCTGCGGGTGCGACCGGAGGGCTACCCTCTCTGTTGTCCACCATGACCAGAGGCGGGAGCGGTGGTGGGTCCTCGAAGCAAGGGACAATTGACAAATTCAAGGGGCCGAGTGGAAACTCCGGAGCCGGAGAAGCCGGGTCTGGTGGCTCAGTGGACTAATGCGTCTACTGCAGGGGCCTGTGTTCGACCTCATGGTCACAGGTTCAAATCCCGGCGGGTGCACTCAGCCTTTCATCCATTTGGGGTCGATAAAATGAGTACCATTGAGTTGGGTAACAACAAACATCTGTTATTTCAGCGCCAAGATGCCCGTAGTGGTGAACGTGCGCTTTACAAATACTCATGTTATGTTATGGTTGGGAGGACAGTCGACCACTGGGCCAGACAACGGGCAGCTGGCAGCGATCACCCAGTCCCGGGACACATTAGACGCTAAGATTGGAGCTGTTGGCGCTGATGTGACCCTGCTGCGGCAGGATCTGCGCAACGCAGTGGCCCGGATCACGGAAGCAGAAACCCGGATCACTGGGGTGAAAGGTGAAATGGCGGCCTTGAAGAAAAGAGTGGCCAACAAGGAGGGCATACAAAAGGGCCTAGCTCTGCGAGCCGAGGATGCCGAAGGACGAGCTCGACGCAACAACCTGCGCTTTGTCGGCTTTCCGGAAGACTGTGAAAAGGGGAACATGGAGGCCTTCCTTACAGAGTGGCTGGAGGGCTGGATCCCGCCGGAGTCCCTTTCCCGCTGCTTCATTATTGAGCGGGCTCATAGGGCACTCGCTCAGAAGCCACCAGTTGGTGAACGTCCACGGCCGGTATAGCCAAGCTACTCAACTATCATGATCGGGACACGATCCTGAAGCAGGCCCGGCTGAAAGAGCCCCTCCTGTGGAACAATCAGCGGATCATGATCTTCCCTGACTACACGCGGTTGGTGCAGCAGCAAAGGCAGTCCTTCGTGGCCGCGAAGGCCCGCCTGCAGGGCCTCAAGATCCAATATGCTCTGCTTTATCCGGCTCGGCTACGAGTGGTCTTTCAATCCCGTACTCTCTTCTTTAATTCCCCTGAAGAAGTCTTTGCTTGGACGGATGAGACTGTGCGTGTCCGACCTCACACGCCGCCTGCTAGGGACTCGGACATGTCATCTTCGGCGGTGCCCCCGCGGACGCCCCGGCGCTCACGCAGCAGAAGTAACTGGCAATCACGCTCCAAGAAACGCTCGCCTGCCAAGACGGGAGCTGCAGAGGAGACTAAGCCCCCAGATAGTGGATCCGTGAGGAATGTAGTGGTGAGGGGTGCCTATTTGACTGATCGACTATGGTACAGGCTGCTCTGCGGCGATTGCAGGCCTGAATGGCGATGATCCACGATTATGGTAACATTAACACTGGCAAATACGAGTGGCTTTTATGGTCGCGGGGTGCAGGTTTGTTGGGGGGGGATGGACTATAAGGCGGTAAACTCTCATATTAGAGGTGTTTTGTTGAGGGGGGGGTTGTGAGGGACTGAAGTTGGGAGTTCATGGGGATCCATTGGAATAGTAGATCTCCGGCCACCGTTGGGGGCAGGAGTTGACCTATACCGCGACAGATACTTCAACGTTTTTGAGGTATGGGGTGGGGGGCAGTGGGTTCCTTGTGGGTGAGACTTGGGACGGGGTGGGGGTTGGGGGGTTTGTTGAGGGTTGGCGGTTGAGGAGTGTGGGATGGAGGGAGGGGTTGAATTGCACAGTGTTCTTTCTTGTACTGTTGAGGCGAGGTGTGTGTGTGTGGCTTTGGGTGCTCCAACTGTTTATTTTCCGGTCCTTAGATGGCGGTTAATGCCCCTGACTATGGCCTGCAAAGGGCTTCATTGCATGTTGTGAGCTGGAATGTGAGGGGGATGCTGGACAGGATTAAAAGAGGGGCGATCCTCAAACAGGGGAAGAGAGTTGGGGCGGATGTCTTGTTGCTGCAAGAAACTAACCTCATGGGTACTAAGGCCCTTAGCCTGCAGCGATACGGCTTTCAGCAGGTGTATCATGCTGGTTTTGCGAGGGGATCTCGAGGAGTGGCCGTTTTGGTACACCGTAGGGTGTCCTACATTCATGAAACCCAATGGCTTGATACACAGGGCAGATATGCGTTCATTCAGGGTAAGATCGGCTCTGAATCAGTAATCTTTGGGAGTATTTATGCCCTGCCTCCGCTGCAAGGAGCCCTTATCGAAAGGTTGTTCGGTGTGTGGGCCGGGATGCCTGACATCATGGCTGTGGTTGGTGGTGACTGGAACGATGTGATGGATGTGCGGATGGATAGGCACAGGCTAAGAGGCGAGCTGCTCTCGGACACACCCACTAAACTCAGCGGCATGGTGAGGGGAATGGGGTGGGTGGACGTGTGGCGCCACCAGCACGCTCAAAGTCGTGAATACACTTATGTCTCGGCAGTACATAAGTCCTTTTCTTGGATCGATTGCCTGTTTGTTCCTCATGTGGAGAAGTGTGGCTCACGGTGTAGAGCAGGCAGACCCGGAAGCTGAGGTCAGACCCGGGACCAGGGTTCAATTCCCGACGCGGCAGGGTCTTGAGCTCAAATGTCCACGGACTCGATAATTCTCGCTTCGGTGCCTGCTCTAATCATGGGTTCTCACTCTGCAACTCTGGGCATTAAGCTTGCTTAATCTCCACAACGGCCCCCCTGCGGCGGGATGCCTGGCTTTCACCTTGGGGATGCCCTGTAGGGGCTATCTCACAGGGAAAAGCCAGGACGGGTTCCCAAGGCAAGCGCCGGGAAACCTCCGGGTAGCTGTGCGCTCAATAAATGCAATAATAATAATGATAATAATGCTTGGGTCGGGAGGGTGGGCTCCACATCTATCTTGCCCAGAGGTCTGTCGGACCACTCCCCGGTTGCAATGGACCTACTCCTGGATAAGCGGAGACAGCCGTTCAGATGGCGTCTCTCCACGTGGCATTTGCAGCAGGAACCCTATCAATTGCACATGAGGGAAGCGATTGCACACTACTGGAATGAAAATGATAACCCCGACATAGATGCCATGACTCTATGGGAAGCCCTGAAGCCTACACTTCGAGGGGTGGATATTGCGTGGTGTGCGGCTGCCCGTAGGGCAGGCGGGGAGGACATGGCGCAGGCGGCTGACCTTGTTCGTGCCCAGGAGGCACGCTGCCATGGAGGTGGGAGTGAGGAGGACGTAGGTCAACTACTGCTGTTGCAGCAATCGTACGCCTCCCTACAGCTGGATGAAGCCAGGCAGTTGTGGCTGGCGACTCAAAGTAGGATCTACCAATGGGGCGAAAAATCCAGCTCTATGCTGTATAGACTCTGCCAGAGCACATTTCACCCTCAGTCCCTGCCGTGCCTACGGGATGAAGAGGGTACACCCGTGACAGCCCCGGCAGCCCTGGCGGCCAGGTTCGCACAGTATTACGCGGCCCAATATGCTCCCCGGGAACATCTTCGAGCGGAGGACGTAGATACATTTCTTGCTGACCTTCCGCCGCGAGCGGTTTCGGACGAGGCGCGTGATAGCCTCGACCTCCCGCTGTCGGCTGAGGAGCTGGGAACAGCCCTCGGGGAATTGAACACGGGCAAGGCCCCTGGACCAAACGGGTTTCCCAGTGAATTTTTTAAGAGGTTCCATCTACAACTGGGTACACACTACGGTAGGGCTCTGGAGGCAGCCAGGGAGAGTGGCCAGCTCCCGAGGGACTGGCGGCATGCGGAGATAGTGGTATTTTGCAAGCCCGGTAGGCCCCTGACCTGCCTGAATCCTATAGACCTATGTCGCTTTTAAACATCGAGACAAAAATTTTAGCGAAGGCGCTGGCCAATCATCTTCTCCCGTACATAACCGACCTTGTACACCCCGATCAAGCTGGCTTTATGCCCCATAGAGCAACGCGGCATAACATCAGGCACGCCCAGGTGGTGGTGGAGGCGGCCCGCGCGGTGGGTATTCCTGCGGCACTCTTACTGGCCGACATAGATAAAGCCTTTGATTCGGTGAGCTGGGTCTATCTTCGCGCACTTCTGTCCCGTCTACACCTCGGGCCCCGCTTTCTATCATATCTATACTTACTGTATACTGACTTGACTGCGTCTGTGAGGGTGGCTGGAGCGTTATCCGCCCCATTCCCTATAGGACGGGGCACCAGACAGGGCTGCCCCCTGTAGCCCTACTTATTTGCCCTGGCCATGGAGCCGTTGGCAGCATGGGTGAGAATAGAAGCTCAGATGCGGGGTGTCGAGTGGCAGGCGGGTCCCTCCGACAGAATTGTGCTTTATGCGGACGATGTCCTATTCTTCCTTACGGACCTGAACAGGTCGGACCGCGAATCCTGGACATAATGCGGATATTTGGTGAGGTATCGGGCCTCCATCTAAACCGACGAAAATCTGTGCTGTGGGTGTTGGGGGAGCACGGTGGCCTAGGGCCCTGGGCGAAGACATTACAGGCAGCGATGGGTGGCCTTCGATATCTGGGTGTGTTTCTGACTGATTTGTGCGGTGTCTCCTGGTCGCGTAATGTTGTGCCAGTGTGGGAACGTGTACGCTCAGACATGTCCACCTGGTCCCGCATGCCTCTTAACGTGTATGGACGCTCAGCCATTTTCAAGATCGTGGCCCTCCCGCGCCTGTTGTACCAGCTACAAAACCACCCATATCCCGTTTCCCCGCAGTGGTTCAGACAGGTCAACTCGACACTTAGTCAGTTTCTTTGGTCCGGGGGAGTGGCGAGAGTGGCGCTACGCACATGTTTCCTCTCCACATACTGTGGCGGCCTGGCGACGTTGGATATCCAGTCCTATTACCAGGCCTCCCACCTTCTGATCTTGAATGAGTGGTGGTATGGAGACCGAAGTGATCCAGCCTATGCCCTGGAGAGGCACCTGATGGACCCAGACACGTTACATACCATACTCTAGTCAGCGCCTAGGCGACGAAGCCTCCCAGTAATCACACAGACGGTGTATCGTGTATGGCGCGACGCCCTTCGCCGTATGGGGTGGTGGAACAAACTTACAAGGGAGACTCCTCTTTGGCGAAATGGGCTCTTACCTTCATTGGCGTCCTTACCGGGGTTTAGGGGCTGGGATGCAATTGGAATATCGGCCCTGGGACACGTTGTCAGGGGCACAGCCCTAAAGTCGTTCCAGTAATCACGCGAGGAATATGATATGCCCCAGACCCAGTTTTTTAAGTACCTACAACTTAGACACGCCATCACACCCACCCTGAGGAGCTTGGACTCCTTACCGGAATTCAGCCCACTGGAGGCCAAGGTATTCATGGGGGAGTTGGAAAGTAAAAAAATATCCACTATCTATCAAACACTGGTGACGCATTGCTCGACCTCCCTAGATGGTTTACGAGATAAATGGGAGAGGGATGTTGGTCCATTTGAGGAGGAGGACTGGAGGGAAGCACTTGAGGCCCCGAGAGGAGCTGCCATCGCGGTACGTCTACGGTTCATTCAGTTCAAGTACCTTCACAGGGCTTACTACACGAGGGAAAGGTTGTGGAGGGCGGGCCTGATTGGATCCCCAGATTGCTTGAGATGTGGCAGGGAAGTAGGCACCTTTCTCCATACTGTATGGGCGTGTGCTGGGCTGTAGAGGTTTTGGTCTGGTGTGTGGGACTGCCTGTCTGAGGTTCTGGGTTGGGAGCTCCCCCGCTCACCTCAACTGGGTCTTCTTCATGTTATGGAACAGGTGGGGGGAAACATTTATAAAAGACATCTGCTATTGCTGGGCCTTATTGTGGCCAAGAGGGACGTTGCCCGTGCCTGGAAGGATCCTAGGGCCCCTCTGGTGGGAGTGTGGAAAAGGGGATTGGACTTCCACATGGGCCTGGAACGCCCGATCTTCGCAGCTAGGGGCTGCCCCCGGAAACATTATAAAATTTGGAAGCGATGGGCGGATTATCGTGGACTGTGGCTGGAGCCGCCACCACCCGATCGGCCTGTGGAGGGACTCTTGGATGCTGGGCCCGGGCCGTAAGACACACACACAATACGCTTCTTCTTGTCTCTGTAAATTGTTTTGACGCTGTGCTAGGGGTGGGGGGGGGTTCTGGGCTGGGGATGTGGGAGGGTGGAGGAAGGGGGGATTTGGTTGCATTTCTTTTTCTTGAACTGTTGACCGCATTGCTTTACTGTGATTGCTATTATGATGCTCACAGCTCCTCCGATTCCCAGGGTGCTGTGCTTGTTATGCAATTTGTCAACACCAAAATAAAAATCTGTTCTGAAAAAAAAAAATTACCAACAAGGATCTACAGATATACTTTCAGCAGTACAATCTAATATTGTTACCAGAAACCTGGTCAGCAGAACCGCTCCATCTTCAGGGTTTCACAACATTCCACCTCCCAGCAAGGAGAACCTCAAAATTCGGTCATGAGAAAGGTGGGTTAATGATATACACCTCGATTCAAACAATAAACTACGCAAAAGAACTGCTAAATAAAAATACTTCGGAACTAAAAACGGGATCATTGCAGTCCAGCTGGAAATATCAACACCGGGCTACAATAGGCAAGAACTAATCGTGGTTAATACCTATCTGCACCCAAAAGAAGAAAAAACGGTGCTACTACCCTGGTGACAGAACTGAGCAAACTAATAATGGAAGTGGACAATCCGAAACTTATTTTCTCAGGAGACTTTAATATGTTCCTATCAAAATCATCAGGGAAGAACTACCCAATGGAAGATTATTTGTATGTCAGGGGGATTCCACCTCTGGAAGTGTATTGTATTGTGTTTCTTATAAAGTGCTAATAATCATCCTGCGTAGGATATCACGGCGCTGCAATGGCTATGATGAACGGTGGGTAGACCTGAGTCCTGCAAATGTAATCTGATTTGGGGAAAAGTAAGGTTTTCAGTTGTTTTCTAAATGACAGATGGCAATTCGTAAGTCTGAGCGCCACGGGCAACTCATTCCATTTGGTTGCGGCTATGTGGGAGAAGGCTCGTTCTCCCATCCTGGCTCTCTTCACTCGAGTAGTTCTTGCTCTTGCTATGAATTGAGAGCGAAGATTTCTAGTTGGTGCATAAAACTTAATCCTATTTCTTAGGATAAGTGGGCCTGTTTTATGCAGTGCTCTGTGTGTTATACACAGCATTTTGAAGGTTGCTCTCTGTCTCATTGGCAACCAATGGAGTTCTCTCAGGCAGCTCTTGGCTGAGTCGAGTTTTCTTTTCTTGCAGATTGCCTTAGCCACCGCATTTTGCACTATTTGTAGTTTGGTGAAGAGATAGTCTGCCATGCCTACAAACAGGGAGTTTCCGTAGTCCAGCCGGCTCATCAATAATGACTGCACCAGGATCCTTCTACACTCAATGGGAATCCAGGGGAAGACTCTTCTGAGCATTTTTAACAAAGCGAAACCTTTGCCGCAGATTGTTTATACGTGAGACTTCATAGACAGAGTGTTATCGATCGTCACTCCCAGGGTCCTTGCTGTCAGTGTCGGACTGGGGGCGATGCCCAGGGACGCTGGCCACCAGCTGTTATTCCACAGCTGAGTATGTCCCCCAAAAAGCAGTATCTCTGATTTGTCTGCGTTCAGTTTTAGACAGTGGCTATACATCCAGTCAGACAATTCGGTTAGGCAATTGAATAGCCTGTCCTTGGGGTCATCATCCTCATCCAGAATTACAGTTAGTTGGGTGTCATCTGCGTACGAACAGATTTCGACACCCCACTTTCTTCCTATCGCTGTTAGGGAAGACACAAACACGTTAAACAACGTTGGGCTCATTGAGGCCCCCTGTGGGACCCCATATTTGATGTTTCGGTGAGGGGATGAGAAGTTACCCATGCACACTGATTGCATTCTATCCGACAGAAATGATTGCAACCACCCCAGTGCTCTGTCCCGGATACCTTTTGCTGCAAGGGTTCTTAGTAGCAGATAGTGTGGTGCGGTATCAAATGCCGCCGAGAGATCTAATAGTATCAAGGCGACTGTTTTCCCCCGGTCTACCTGCATTCTGCATTCCGTGCTGTTGTTGACCCTAAAACCCGTTTGGGAGATATCTAATAAATTGTTAGTTTCCAGAAAAGTGGATAATTGCCTGTTAACCAATTTTTCTAGAACTTTCGATAGATAGGGCAGTTGAGATATGGGTCGGTAGTTGGCAGGATTATTGATGTCTGAGACAGCTTTTTTTAGTAATGAAGTAACTATGGCATTCTTCCAATTGGTTTGGAAATTCAGCAGATTCTAGCGAGTGGTTCAGTGCTTGTGTTACTGCTGGGCATATTATTGGAGCTAGTTGCGAAGAAATATGATGGGGACATGGGTCCAGCAGGGAACCTGATTTTATTTCTAGCATAACTTTACCCACTTCTTCTTCTGAGAATGGGCCAAAGATAGAGCAGCTGATCTGGGGGATGGATGACTCGGGGGTCTCTAAGCATTCCGGTTTAGCATGAGAGAATTAGGAGTAAATTTTATCTATTTTTTCACAGAAAGTCAATAATTTTATCGCAGCCTGCTTGTGAGGGAGTCATATTCGATGAAAGGCTTGTAGGACTGCAAAGTTCTTTGACTATTTTAAATAGTTCTTTAGACTAATTTTTATTTTCTGTTATTCTGCGAGAGAAATATTCCTTTTTTGCTTTTCTAATGGCTGTATTATATAGTATAAGTTCTTTCTTATATGACAATCTGGCGTCTTGAGTTTTTGTAAGTCTCCATTTATGTTCAAGTGATGTACATTTCCTTTTTAGTGACTTTAGTTCTGGCCCATACCACTTTTCTGACATAGTACGTCTGGGTTTATTATTGGAACGTAGCACTGAACAATGTTCCAGTGCGTTCCTGATATGGTTCTGGAGATGATCTATTTCGTCGTTGATACTAGTTTTTGTTGTATTAGAATATTTAAAGTGTTGCTGAAAAGCTTCTACTGTGAAGTTTTTCCAACTACTGGTTTTTGCCGCTGCCGGAGCTAGAGGTCTGGTGTTTTTGACAGGTAGGTTAATATCAAACTCAATCATAGAGTGATCTGTCCATGTCATTGGTTTTATCCCTTTAATGAGGCTGGAACTCATATTGGAGAACATCAGATGTAATATGTGTCCTGCCCTGTGTGTTGATTGTTCGATTCTCTGGGACAATTGTAAAATTTCCATATTCTCCTCTAGATGTTTAGCTAGGGGATTATTACTATTATCATAGTGTATGTTAAAGTCCCCTAGTAACAAGAAATTTTTGTTGTTAAGACAGACCGGCATAATTTGCGCACGAAGTTGAGTACTAAAGTCAGACGTGCAACCTGGTGGGTTGTAAATTATAGTGTGCCCTTGGGGCAAACAAACAAATGTATCAAAAAGCTTATCAGAAGACCTAACTAATTTGGGTCTGATTTTGGCAAATGGGCGAACGCCGGGGGACCGTCCCCAGGCAGCAACCTTCCATAACTCGATTACATCATCAGCGATTGACTATACCTTCTTGTCCTTTTCATTGTTCGCATTAGTACAAGATTTTAAAATCGGAATATCTGATTGCAGCGACCACCTTCCGTAAGAACTGACACTAAGGGCACAAGGGACAGCGCTAACATTTCTAGCAAATGGCCCAAATCTACTGACCTCAGCAAAATGCAGTAGAATTAAGTGCAATACTAGCGACCCAGAATGATTAATGCAAGAAGCAAAGATGAGCTGGGAAAGTGCTGCAGAGTTGAACGATAACAAAATACTTGCCTGGGAGTCCTTCTTGAAATCCGTTGGCCCAATGAACACCAAGCACAATTTCGTTAAAGCAACTGACCCGGTCATGCGGAAAAAAAACATTGTCTGGCCCGAGAAGCAACCCAAAAAATTACTCTCAATCCCCTCTAACGCCTAATTTAAGGGCAATAAAAATAGCCATTGACAGCACACTTCGCGAGCTGTGGAAAGATGTGATGACAACGGTTTAGGGCCCAAATTGAGATCACTAAAATGCAAAAAGAATAAAATTTTGTGGCGAATCAAACAAGAAGCCGCGAAAAAAACTTGGGCAAAGCTACTTTATGATTCAAAAAACAACAACAGTGCAAGATTCTGGAACACTGTAAATAAAATAGATAATCCGAGTGCACCCGGAGTAAACTACCATTTCATAGAGGTAACCTGGGTAACTTATTTGTTCAAACACTTTAACGATGAAGAGCCAAGCATGGGTCACCAAAATCCTGAATTCTGTAAGCCAACCGCGATGGCTCTAAAGCCTCCAGTTGTGGACACCAACTTCCCAGGTTCGATTGAGCAGTTGAAGGGACGAATTGCGAAAGGACTGAAGGAGGGAGCCCCAGGCCCAAATGGAATTCCTCCCATCATCTATAAACAAGATCCAAATTATTGGGATGAACAATTGCTCCCACTCTTTATAGACTCCTGGAGGGCTGAACAATTTCCGTCCTCCTGGAGGGGCTCAATAATAGATCCAATCTATAAAAAAGGCAATAAGAATGAGGCTAAGAACTACAGACTCATAGCTCTTATAGATATTGATGCAAAATACTTTTCAGGGCTACTCTTGGAAGAACTAACCTCCTGGGCATCAAATAAAAAACGAATCCCTATCAACCAAACTGGATTCCAAAAAAAACTAGGGACCTCGACCAACATTCTAGCCCTCTCCCTGCTGATAGATGCCGCCATTAAACATAAAAAATCATTTTATGCGTGCTATATCGATTTCTCAGCCGCTTTTGATAGCATTGAGAAAGGGAAATTGTGGTCAAAACTTTCAAAGTGGGAGGTGGACTCCAAGCTGCTCAACTTATTGATCTTACTGCATTCAGACACCTGGGTCCAAATAAAACTGGGGGCCTGCAACTTTTTATCAAAAGAAATTCCGACCACAAAAGGGTTGAAACAGGGGTGCGTCCTCGCACCGACCCTGTTTAACCTTTTTATGTCTGACCTCTCTAAAGATCTAGACGATTGCAACCATCATGCCCCAAAGCTAGGGGGCCTTACATTGTCGAACTTATTATATGCAGACGACCTGATACGAATCAGCCACACCCCAGTAGGCCTGCAACATCTTAGTAACACAACTAGTAAATTTTCAGATAAAAATGGCCTGACCATAAATACGGAAAAATCGAAGGTGATGGTTTTTAATCAAAAATCAAAAAAGCAAACGTTTCAATGGTCTCTGCATGATCTCAAAATGGAAACAGGTAAAGAATACAAATATCTGGGGATAATCTTTGATTCCAACGGCTCATTCCAGCGACATGCAATAACAATAAAAAACAGAGGGGTTTCACTGGCCATCGCTTTAAAAAAATATCAAGAACAAAATAGCGGGCCCAAACTTAATCCCCTTGCTGGACATATTTCGCGCAAAACTGCTACCATCAATAACCTATGGCAGTGAATGCATGAGAGGGAGAGACGAAGACACTTTAGACAATGCGGTCAGCAAAACACTCTGAATACTCTTCTCACTCCCTCCTTATACCTCCCCAGCACAGCTAAGGTTGGAGTTCGGTCTACAGAAGCAGCAAATTGCATGTAAGGGCGCATATGCAAAATGCAGCATTAAGTTAAGAACACTGTAACAGACTCCCTGAAAGCCCACCTTTGGAAAGAGCTGGAGACAAACAAGGTATCCCCTGCAATGACCTACCTCCAAGCAGCTATAAAATCCCTTGCATTAAAAGACCTTTGGGACTCGAGCTGCTCACATAAGTGCTTCAAGCGCCTGGTCAACAAGTCAGGGAAAATTCTTTCCATGGAAGAAGACAAAGCAGCTTTAACCAGGAGATCACATGGGTGGTTTGTTATCCAAAGCTATACCAGCGCTTCACCTCAACCATACCTCAGTACCAGCTTTTCAAGGAAGGTGATGGAAGAATTCCTGTGGCTGAGGATGGGAGTAATCCCATCAAAAGCCCATTTTCCCCCATGGAAACGCCTGGAATCTAATTCTAACTGCAGGCTTTGCGATAATCCAAAGGAGAATGTTTTACACGTGCTATGCAGCTGTAAAGCTCTGGACAGTGCCTGAAGGGGCCAACTAACCTAGCTCTGGAATCAATATGGTGTGCGAACTCGCAGACAGGCCCTGTTGATTAGCTTTAAGGGAGAAGATATCCAACTAGCCTGCCGACTAGTGCGCTTCATGAAAACAGTTCATACGATCCAAAATCCAGAGGCCAGCGATTGAACTAGACTCATAAAGACCCGCTTTTGCATTTTAAGAAAACTTTTTTCTGACCAACAAAGACTCAGTAAATGTTGAAAAGTTTCTTTTTTATACAAATGAAACACATTTTACTACTTTGTATGGTCCTTTCGTCCATATTCTTAACTTTCTTTTATTGATTTTAAGTGCTTCTTTGAAAAACTCATGATTGTGTATTTCTTCCACTTTTTTATTAAGAGTCATTGCAAAGATTTTTATTAATCACGCAATAAAGTAAAGCCTAGTTTGGACTAGACATTTAAATCATATTCTCGTAGCAAGACCAGAGACTATGCAGTTGTAGGTTCTCTTCTATTTTAACTTTTGTGGTTTGAACAAAAGAGTGTTTGAGCTTCTTAGGGCTCGATTCCCACAAGATGCGTTTATTTGCCAATTAAGAAGGCGTGTTCTGATGCAGCACATTGTGCGCCAAGCAGGCTATCTTGTACCTGATCCTTGCATTGAGAGAAAGCCAGTTGAGTTGGATTAGATCTGGTGTAATTTGATCACATTTTCTTGAACCCGTGTTGAGCCTGGCAGCAGAGTTCAGAGTGGCCCTTAACAGGGCAAGTTTAGATTTAGGTAGACCGGCTAGTCTAAACAGGAGATCAAAAGAGGCTGGACAGCACCTAGGCCTCAGCACCTAACTTGCTATCCCTAATGTGTATATATATATATATATAATTTGGGACTACCCAGAAACGTGTGTGCACACTGACAAACACCCACTGTCAAAGTGTGATTCCAATACAGGAATATAACAATTTTAACAAAGCAGCACAGGTGCACCACACAACAGCTTAGACAAAGAATAGTATAAAATCCATGTCAACAGATATTCTTCCAAATGTATTCCTTTATTTTCAATGAAGTATTTTTAAAACATGATCAGGGTGATTGAGACACAGCCTTTGGAAGAATATCTGTTGACATGGATTTTATACTATTTTTTGTCTAAGCTGTTGTGTGGTGCACCGGTGCTGTTTTGTCTAAACAGGAGATATCTAGGGATTGGACTGCAAGTTGTATTACCTCCAGCGGCAGGAATGGTTTGATTTTCCTTGAAGTGTCGAGTTGGTGATTGGCTCCTCTAGTTGTTGCACTGATGTGGTCTTGCATATTCAGGAATGTGTCCGTGACTATGCCTAACGATATAGTTGAGTTAACAATATATGGGTTGCAACTGAGGGCTGTTAGTATGAGCCAGTCTTGAATGGGGACAGGATGATTGTGGGGGGTAAGCAGGAGAAATTCAGTCTTGACAGTATTTAGCAAAGGTGGTTGTGAGATAGCTACTGTTGAGTTTACAGTAGAGCAGAGCTGATAGTATTTATGTCGTCTGAAGAAATTTTCATGAACAATTGTGTATTGAATTGAATCAATATACATGTGATAGTGTATGTTTGTGTGTTTCAGAATTTCGGTGAGAGATTCCATGTACAAGTTGAATAGTGTGGGTTAAAGTGCTGTTCCTTGTTTAACTCCAATTGAGACCAGCTTACTGTTAGAAAAGTTGTGGTTGATGTGGATTCTTTGCGTTCTATTTTGAAGGAACGAAGCAAACCAATTTAAGACTGGACCCGATAAGCCCATCATTTTGTCATGTTCGACTGTGTCAAACACCAAGGAAAGATCAAGCTGTATAAGTAGGAAAGGTTCCTTCTGGTCAAGAAGCCTAAGGGCATCATCAACAATGTGTGTTAGAGCAGATTCAGCACAATGTCCTGGTCTGAAGCCCGATTCATACTGGTCTAGGAGCTGAAACTATTCAATGTGATTGCAGACTTGTGTATCTACGCACTTCTCAAGTAGTTTGGCTAAAGTCATAATATTAAAAATTGGTTGGAAGTTTTTGGGGTCCGATAAGTCTGTATTTGACTTCTTTGGGATTGGGGTCACTTGACCGATCTTGAGGCAATCAGGAATTAAGCCTTGCACAAGAGATTCATGCACAAGTTTAGACCAGAGAAGTAATATGGAAGAGGTAAGCTCTTTGAAGAACTTGGTGACCAAAAGATTCTTGTAATGATTTGAAGGCTTTAAATTAAGTTATGATGTTGAGTGGCTCTGCATCACCCGGTAGTATGAAAGTATTCCTTGATGCATACTCTTTTGGAGTATAATCCACTGATCCTGCAAGAAGGGAGTTTACCCATAGAGACCTTGGAGATGAAGAGGATTGGGCTGGAATCTGCTTGTCAGGAAGAGAGAGTTGCAGTTCTAGTTCAATCTTTCTTGTCATTTCCATAAAGTGTGCAGAGAACTCGTTACCACTAGGGAGTTCCTTCAGTGCCGAGAGTTGATTGGTAGAGTGGTTCCCTTTAGCCTTATCAAGCCGATCCTTAAAGTGATCAGTTTTGGCATGGATATGTTTGTTAAAGGCACTTCTTGTCATCCTTAACTGCTTGAGGTTAGTTATGGAAGGGGAGTTTATCCAAGATCTTTCGGCAAGCCTTAGTTTACGTTGTACCTTGTTAAGGGAGCCATTAAACCAAAGTTTTGAATGTTTTGAATGTTTGCTAGGCATCCTTTTGAGATGCATAAGAGAAAGCGAGTCAAAAATATATGCCATGGAATTAATGTAATGTTCAGTCAGTTCATCCAGATTCGTTGTGTTGGGGAGGCAGAAGATTGTTGTTCTTGCAGTAAGAGGCTTTACGTTTATGTTGCTCAGATCTCGAGACCATTGTTTGGCCTTACGAGGTTGTCCTTGTCTAGACAGCACCCTTTTTAAGATTCGATATGAGATTAAGAAATGATCTAACAATTTGCATGGTGATATGTCATCCAGTTCTATGACGTTGTCTTTGGCTATGATCAGATCTAAGGTGGCACCTTGTTATATGTATGTCTGTGACATGATTGTGTGAGGTTGAGGCCAAAGCGGAAAGCTTTGAAAGTGCATTGTAAGGGGTCATTATCGTCATTCCAGAGTAAATTTAAGTCCCCAAGGAAGATATAGTTAGGGAGTTGTCAAAGTTAACTGATTCGGTCTCGATTATTTGTTCGATGAACATAAGATTGTCTCTTGGGTTGGTAGATCATGTGGAGTGTGCATAATATCTTGTTGTTGTTCATTATTTTGATTTCCAGGTGTTCGCTGGAGGAGATTGGGGTTGATCATGCATGTCTCAAGGAGAGACTGGTCCGATGGATGCAGGTGAGGCTGACTCCAATTGTAGCTGGTTCATCAAGTCTAATGATGTCGTATTTGGTAGGTATTAGAATGTCCAAGATTGGTGTAGGGGAGTCATTGAGCCAAGTTTCAGCTCATATCAGGAGATTTAATTCTTGCGATAGTATAAGGTCTGCATATCTTACCGATTATCTACATTTAACGAGCATCGATTTTTTTGTGAGATTTGATTAATACACTTTTAAGGTGTGTTGTGTGGACAGTTAGCAAGTTTTCTTTGTTTAAGGTTCTGAGATTGTCAGTGAATTCCTAAACGGATAGAAGGGAAGAGTTTGGATGTTGAATGTTGGGGAAGAATGGTCAATATGTGCTGCATTGTAGGATAGTAGAAGGGAGTGAATGTGTACATCAGTCAAGTGATCTGTAATTCTATGGGGCCTGGAGTGGTGATTGGGATACGGCCTGGAGTGGTGATTGGGATACGGCCTCTCGTGTCAGCCAGCTTATCCTCCATGGAGGGAGGGTTTGACATTTGTGTAAGAGGTCTAGGGATAGACTGTACATGAGATCCCTCAGATCGGAGTGAGAAGAGTGGAATTCTCAAAGGACATGAGGTAAGTAGTAGGGGAGTTGATGGGTGGTTGTGGGCTAGTGCATGGTGCAATGGGGGTGGAGAAAGGGAGAGGTGTTAGAATATTTCCTTCACTGGGGATCTTCATTTGTGGGACTATTGAGGCGTGTGGGTTGGGGAGCGGGTTGTAAGGACGGGGCTCACACAGAAGCGAAATAGGTTTGTAAGAAGGGTGGGCAATAGACATAAATTTCTCTCATTTATTATTGCTGAGAGCTATGTTAAATGTCGTATACTTGTAAAGTGCACAGCTGTCCCAGCAAAGGGGCGTCCCGGCACTGTATACCACTGGGGAACCCATCCTGGCTTTCCCTGTGAGATGGTCCCTCCTGGGCATCTCCAAGGTGAAGACAAGCATCCCCGGCGCTGATGGGGCCGTTGGAAGAGATTAAGCAAGCTTTTGCCCAGAGTTGCTGAGTGGGACCCATGGTTGGAGTAGGCACCGAGGCGAGAATTATCAAGCCGCTGACCATGGCCCAAGACCCTGCCACGTTAGGAATCGATCCCTGGTCCCGGGTCGACCTCTGCTTCTGGGTCTGCCGCCTCTAACCAGTGAGCCACACCACTCTATAGGGGGTGAGCAATGTGATTGAATGCCAAGAATGTAGAGGGTTTGCTAAGTTGGTATTCAGGCAGATTTTAGTTGCTATATAAGATTTAGGTTCGACCACTAACGATTCACTGTTGGTGCATGGGGGGTTTTTGTGTTGATTTTATGTAAATGATGAAGATAAGGTGGATGGGTTGGAGCTGTTAGCTACAGGTTAAGGTTTCACTGCAGATCTTGATCTTGTGTCATAGACGGTACATTGATGCATTTACTAAATACCCTGATAGTGCACTTAACTCCTTAGCTAACTTCTCAACTCTTGGAATGGTCTGGGAAGGGTTTGATGTGTAAGATCATCGGCCTACAAAGATATCTTACAGTCGAATTGCTGCCAGAAAAAAAGGAATTACTTGATGGTCCCTTCTAAGAAGTTGAGCCAATGGCTCAACGTCAATATCAAAAAGTAGGGGAGACAGTGGACATCCCTGCTTCGTACCTCAACTGATTCCGAAACTCTTTGCCAATGCCCCAATAAATAAAATCGGAGCAGACGTATTTTCATACAGTTTATGAAGAGTTGAAATGAAACACCTGCTAAAACCAAACATTGTCAAAGACTCCCAGAGATATGCCCTGCACAATCTTTCAAAGGCCTTGGCTGCATCAATTGTAACAACTGCCAGCAGGACAGAATTCTTGGTGGCCAGATCTAGTGATGCTATTACCTGTTGAGTGAGCTCATGGATCTGCCACCCTGGAATAAAACCCTCTTGGTCCCAATGTATTAATTGCGGAGCTACTTTGGCCATTCTGCCTGCCAATATACTTATAAAGACTTTGTATTCGGTATTCAATTATGAATTTGGCCGATATGAATCTGCCTTCTTGGGGCCCTTGGCTGGTTTTAAATTCAATACCAACGTAGTTTCCTTCCATGAATCTGGAATCCGAGTGTTTCCTGAATAAATGGAGCTAAGCAATTTCCCCCATACAGGCACAATCTCCTCTCTCAAAAGCTGATATAACTCTTGTGGAATGGCATCCGGTCCTGCCACCTTCCCTGCCTTAACATATTTTAAGTGATCTAAAATCTCTGTCTCGTCTCTGTGATCTGGACTTCTAAACAGTCAGTCCTACCTCCGTTAATCCAACTAGGTCCCTTTCTTTCAACCATTCCCTTAGCTTATCTAGGTCTGGATAAACAGCCTCTGTATATAATGCTGTGAAGAGGGAAATAAAATGCTCCTGCATTTCTCCTGCCTTTTTAGATGTATCTCCCTGGGAATTAATAATCAACTCCTTTATGTTGTTCCTAGTCCTTTCTGTCCTTGTCTTCCATGCTATAAGTGACCCTGATCATTCTCCATATTCTGAAATACTCTTGGACTTAGCCTGCCACCTCTACCTGCACTTTGTCTCCAGCCTGATTTGAAATTCAATTGCATCACTTCTAGGCAAGTCAGTGCTTGAACTCTATCCTGATCTACCTTCATCTGCAGACTGGTCTTTAAAGCTAGAATGTCTTGCTCCATAGCCATAAGTTCCATTTATCAGCTTTATTCTTAAAGTTAGCTTGGCTTCTCAAAACACCCTTTATACAGGCTTTAAAAGTATCCCATCCTATAGCGAGGGGGGCAGATCCTATATTGTCCATATAAAAATCCACACTAGGTCTTTTCAATGTCTCTATAACCTCTGCATCCTGAAGGAGAATCCGATTAACGGTCCATCTTGATCTCTGAGCCTCCCCAGAGCAATGAACTGTCACAGTCACAGCTGAATGATCAGATATATGGCTAGGTAGCAGATTGACCTCTTTAATCTTTTCGGCTACAGAATTAGCGATAAGGAAATAATCTGTCCTGGAGAAATGCCCATATTTCTTACTATGGAATGTGTACCCTCTTGTCGTATCTTTTTTATACCTCCAGGCATCTACTCTTCTGAAATATTGCATCAATCTCATTAAACCTTGTCTAGTCTTGGATGTTTGAATACACTTCCTTTCAGTAGACCTATCTAAATCAACATCTAATAGTGTGTTGAAAACTCACCCCAGAATCACCGGAAGTCTAGATTCCATCAGACTACACTCCAAGGTTGTTAAAAAAGAAGGATCATCTGAATTTGGGCCGTAAAAGGCAGCAATGTAATTTCAAATCCCCCCACCTTAAGTCCGCCACTGCCCATCTACCAGAGTTGTCTGTTTTCGAGGCCAACACCTCTACTCCTGCCCCCTTTCTCAGAAGGATCGCGACCCCTTTACAACAAGCATCTTTATCCGATACTACAAAGCTATCTATCCACTCATACTTATGGCCTCATTTATGACACTTGACGCATTGATGCGTGAAAAAAGACATGCGTCACTTTTCATTGCGCCCTCCTTGCGACATGATGGATGCGTCATATTTACAGTATGATGCATCATGTCCCAAGGAGTTACAGATACGTCAGTATTTCTGATGTATCTGTAGGCGTAAAAATTATGCATTGCTGGAGTGTGTCACGAAAGTGACGCAACTCCATCAATGGATCATTTCACATGGGCAAGTTCCATGTCAAATGTGCCTGCGTCAATCTTAAGCCTGCTGTTGAGGCAGGCATAAGATATTGATGCATTTGTGTCCTAGAAGTGGCGCAGTGAAATCTCATTGATTTAACTGCGTCACTTCTAGGACCCTTCCTTGCGTCAATACGCCCCCCTGCATACATTATACCTGGCGCAGGTATAATGTGGCGCAGGAGTTTACAAAGTGACGCATCTATGTGTCACTTTGTAAATATGACGCAACAAGGTGCATTTTTTTACGCCACAGGTGCGTCACAGAAAGTGACGCACCAGCAGCGCAAAAGTGATGCAAGGGCTCATAAATAAGCCCCTTAGAAAATAAGAAAACTAAGTGCCCGAAATGTGATCATGAAGCGGCAGGCATAGAACATATGCTTTACTCATGCCCATCGCTCTTGTTATTTTGGAAAGGACTGTCTGAAATCTTAAACAACAAACAAATTGTCACACCACCATTCTCAGCACAATTGGTCTTATTAGATATCCAGGAAACGAATTGTCCCTATAAAGAACTAATAACTATTATCTTTGCATGTGCCAGGTTAGTTATTGCTAGATTATGGATATCTAAGGATATCCCAGATGTCTTCGATTGGTGGCTCTTGATGAAAGAAATCAACACCATGGAACTGTCATTAGCAAGACATAGGGCCTTAAGGCTCTACAAAAGAAGGAAAAAATCTGGTTAAACTTTTTTGAATCATGATCTATATGAACTAGAAAGAAAACGAGGCCAGCTTAAATATTGGTATATCATTTGCAAGACTTTATTTCTTTTTTTCTTTTTCTATTTTTGTCAAAGTTTAGTATTTGTCAGATCTCTGCTTCTAACGTTTTTCTGTCTATAAATTGCTTACCTAATTAATATTGTAACTACTTATATACTTTGTTTTTTTGAAATGTATAACATATGGGTTACCTGTTCTTCCTTCAATAATAAAAACAATTAAAAAAAATTTACAAAAATAAAATAGGGCTCTACTACTCTCTATTGCCAGAAGATGAGTTTCCTGCAAAATCATGACATGTGCCTTACTCTCCTCGAGATATCTTAACACCATTCGCTGCCTCAGCCTTATCCTCAACCCATTTACATTCCATGTCAACACCCAGATTTCTTTAGTGCCCCCCCACCCCATATATTCTCTTACGGACTCCTCCTCAACATCCATGTGCGTTCGTTATACCATAGCATGGTGAGAATGAAAATGAGGACCTTTGACAAAGAGCCATGAAGTCCTACCTTTCTTTCAGTGAAAGGTCCTCCTTTACTGTCTGTGACTTTCTTGAAGAGGGCTAGGTAGTCTTATGTTTATTTTGAAATGAGCCAGTCGCTCTTCTGTCCTGAAGCAATGGTCTGTCAAGGACTAGAAGGAGAGTCCTATGTCTACTTTGAGTAGGCTGGTCGAACCATCTTCCCTCCACAGCGGTCCATGGTCAGGGCTGCAGAGATAGACTCCGAAATGGAGCGATGACCAATGTCCGAAAGCATAACACAGTTCATGTAAATCTCAAAGCACCTGTATATATATATATATTTTTTTTTTTATATAGTTTGATATAGCGCAAACTAGACCCGAGAGATCGGGTATGAGAGCGCTTTACATAAGCACCAGTTTCGTTACATGAGGACACTCATTTTTGTTGGGCACGGGGAGATGAAGTGATTTGCCCAGAATCACAGAATGAGTGTCGTTGCCGAGACTCGAACCCAGTTCCCCAACTTCGAGGTCGACCACTCTAGCTCTGCTGTAAGGCTACATCCTCTCCCACAACCCACCAGCCGAACAGGAATCCATTTCAAACCCCTGTGTGTTAAGTGGGACTGCAATGACCTTCACCATACATGATTGATTTGGTTTGCGTGCTTTCTAAGTATCATAAATATTTGCATTATTTTATTCCAGGGATTTATTAAGTGCCACCAGGAGCAAGAACGTGCGTGCCAATTACAAGGGTAGCTTGCTGGTGCATGCAGGTGCATAAAGCAAGCATGGACATTCAGGAAACAAAAAGAAAAGAGACATTTAGGCAAATAATGGGAGGGGGTAGGAGGGTGAAGTATTCAAGGGAGGGCTAGTGCAGGGGAAGAAGATATGTATGCATTAACATATATACAATCCTCTCCCAGAACAGTAAAGTCACAAAAAGGGCCCTTATCTTTGTACCTGGCTCTGATCAATGTACATGTTTACCTTCTACCCAGCTTACTTTGCTGGGCGATCTTTCAAAACACATTACACGAATCGAAAATACAATCCCCTCTCCTGCTGTACCGCTTCCAATGTACGCAGCGATGCATCACAATCCTTTTTGCAAGATACTAGCGAACTATTGATCTGTCAGGACAGAAAAATGAAAAGGCAGAGCTGGTGTTACTGCGGCGCTAAACGCAAATCACCTTAGCCCTGTCTGGCTCGCGCCTCTGATCTCCCTCCGAAGACAGCCGCGAGCCCATGAGCAGCACGTGACCCGCGCGTCACGGCTGCACAGGCAGACCTTCTGTCTGAGGGACATTTATTTTCTTTTGCAGAACAGCAACAAGGTGGACATCTTTTGTCAGTGAGAGAATGGTCATCTCAGGGATCTGTAAGTAATGGATGCAGGGAAGAACAATTCAACGCTGGGATGGATCTAAAACAAATAAATTAAATGACCAGTATGACATCTTACCGAAAGTTTTCTGATGAAAAGCCAATGGCTCGCAGGAAAATCATGGGTTATTTATAGGTACTGTCTGTATATGTGTCGTTCTCTACCGATTACGGCCGGCCTGGAAAAAGGTGCGGTCTTTATCACACACAATATATTATAAAGCAGCTGGGATTAGAATTTATCACGTGACATAAACAGCATACCATTATGATTATTGCCCAAAAATGGGGCATTAAACAGCGGCACGGGGAGATTAGCGGAGTAGCATCGCCCCACTGCTTTCAAGCAGTGCGAAAAGAGAAAACGTAACATGATAATAACTGGAAGTTATTATCATGTTATCTGTCCTTTGTGGGCGGGAGGGGGGTGTTTGATGCTGATCTGGTCATGGAGCAGGGCAGGTAGGGTGACCAACTGGCATAGGTGCAAATTCAGGACGGTGAGTGTAAAAATTCAGGACAAAGGGTCAAAATTCAGGACAAAAATTCAGGACAAAGGGTAAAAATTCAGGACAAAAGGTCAAAATTCAGGACAAAAATTCAGGACAAAAGGTCAAAATTCAGGACAAAACTTCGGGACAAAAGGTACGTTTTACAGATACGTCAGAGGTGGTCGCGCAATAGTATATATGTAAGTAAATAGACAACCATCTAAGTACAAGTCAAAATAGGTTTATATTAGGTTGAGACAATCATGCACTTCACGGTTTTTCAGTATGGCTGCAGCTTGCTGCCTTAGACAATTCAAAATTCGCATCTCACTCCAGCAGGTACATTAATCACCAGACAATGGTGAACCACACCTGAATATAAGTGAAGCCGCTTTTATTGTTGATTGAAAACTACTGGATATATAAGGAACTTTGGAGTTCCAGCCCCCTGTAACAAAACCGCCGCCTCCCCCTCCTTTCCAGCCTCCCAGGGAAACACCCGATGCCCAGTCCGGCCAATCCTGCCTTGCTATCACCCTTCAATGGTGCCACTCATCTTCACTTAGACCGTCTCTCATGTGTATTTAATATCTCTTATAGTATTACTCATCCCAATTATGTAGGGCAGGGTGTCGGAGTGCGTTACATCACACACATTATATAGAGACAATGACTCATATTATCATGAAAGTCAATGTATAGGAAATGCTACTTAAGATAATGGGTGCTACAAGGTGTAATCATTCTTTTATCTATTATTCAGTCTTTCACCATTCATTCTGTCCTTTCATCTGTGTGCCCATCTATATCCAAACATATTCAACCATTTGCAAACCTATCCACCATATATCCATCATTACACTCATCCATCCTTCCATCCACCCTTTCAGTCATCCATCCATTATTCATCTACCCACCCTTTCACCCCATCCATCCATATAGTCATCCATCCACTCTTTCACCCATCCAGCTATTCCCTCATCCATCCAGCTTTTACCCTTTCACCCATCCAGCCATTCATTCATTCACTTACTCATCCATCCTCCCAGTCACTTATCCTTCCACCCATTCACCCTTTCAGTCATTCATCATCCCCGTTTCTCTCCCCATCCCCCTTTCACTTATCCATCCATCCATCCATCCATCATCCACCCATCCATCTTCTCATCCATTCATTTATTCCATCCATTGATCCTATTACTCATCCATCCTTTCACTCATCCATCCATCTGTTCTCTCATCCATCCACCCTTTCACTTCTTCACTCATCTATTCATCTTTTGTCCATCTACCCCTTTCACTCATCCATCCATACATTCACCCTTTCACTTATCAATTCAATCCATCCATACTTCCACTCATCTATCCACCCATTCACTCGCCCATCATCTAAGCTTTCACTCATCCATCCATCCTTTCATACACCCATCCACCCTTTTACCCATCCATCTACCCATCCACCCATACATCCATCTATTTACCTTTTCCCTCATCCATACTTCCACTCATCCATCCATCCTTTCTTTTATCTATCTATTCACCCTTTCATTCATCCATTTATCCTTTCAGTCATGCATCCAGCCATTCACACATGCCTTCACTTATTTACTCAGCCTCCTTTTCACATTATGAGCTGAGCCTTTGTCTATAGAGTTGCAGACAGAAGAGGCCCATCAATAACTTGACCTTGCTGTAGTTCCTAAAGCAAAGGGTGGGGTGGGGTGGGGGAAAGTTCACTATGCCGCTGCATATAGGCAGTCTGAAAACCCTATCCCTAATTTTCTGGTAACAATTTTAACGCTGTACATATTTTAATAGCCTCATTTTTAAAATGACCAGTGTCAGAGCTACTCGAGTGCAAGACTTGCGTTGCACCCAGGATCGCTCCATTCACCCCATTCATCCCGGCGCAGCCGACTAGGGGCTGACGATGCGGGGTAAAGGCGCCATCTTGGTGGGAGAAGGGTTGGCGGTCCAGTTGCAGGACGCCTCCCACCCTCCTCCGGACAGTACAAATAGATGATGCCTTTCCGTCCGCGCAGCGGGCGGGCGCAGCGGGCGCGCCGGTGGCGCGCCAAAGGCGCGCCAAAGGCAAGCCCGTCTGCGCCCGTCCGCGCCGGACCCGGGCCTAGGGCCACGACCCCTGTTTCCCCCGGTATAACCCGCCTCCCTCCTTACTCATCTCTAACGCTGACCGATTTACGTCCACTGCCTACAGATAGATGTACTAAATATAGCTTGGAATCTGTTACACATATTACCTCTCTAGATTGTAAGCACTGTCAGGCATCCATTCCCCTAATAAATAATCCTGTGGAAAGCAATAATCAAAGACACGCTAAACAAAAAACCATAATAGCCCTCATTAATGTCCGCTCTCTGGCTAAACACAGGCAAGAAATAGCTGACACACTCCTATACAGGAACATTGATATAATGTTTCTAACGAAACCTGGATGGATAAGTCATCAGATCCAGATCTTGTGATAGCCGTCCCTAACGGTTTCAAAGTCTTTAGACATGATAGACAGGGCAAAAGAGGAGGTGGGATAGCCATAATTGCCCGAGATACATATAATATCCGGACCTCACCAATACCCACAGCGACATGTGAAGCGCTACAGTTTGACATTTACCTATCCTCTTCATACAATTTTAGAGGCATGCCATTGTATAGACGCCCAGGAGCCCGGTCGGGATTTCTCACGGAGGTTGCCACCATCTTGGAATCACAGGCAACAGAGAAGTCCACAACAGTACTGGGAGACTTCAACTTCCATCTAGACAGAAATTAGGATAAAGACTCCTTGGCTCTTCTGTCAGAGATGGAGGTTTTGGGGCTCTCACAACTGGTGAATAAACCTACTCATGCCGCAGGGCATACATTGGATGGTAACATACACTGTGGAATCAGCACCCATCAACAAAGTACTTCTTGCTAATTGCAAATAATGTCCTTTGAAGCAATAAAAAACATCTGTATCAAATGAACAGGACCGAGCTTGGCAAACGTATGTTTTCAATCCTTTATTTTGTTTTCACGGTAGACAAATGATCCAATTCACAATGGATTTTCTTTTTCTCTTTTCTAGCCAACGCGTTTCGTCTCATTTACTGAGACTTCTTCAGGGCTCAAACACCTGTCTTTATGGTAAGTGATATGGGCTGGCGAATTCTTAGTATGCACGAGAAACTTGTAAGAGATCTGTCATATCCTATAAGTATTCAGGAATGACTCGGAAGCGGCATGGTGACCTGCTAGAAGAACAGCGTGGATTCGAAATGGCATACATTGGATGGTATTTTAACTAGTCTGGAAGATCTGCAAATCACCGATGTCCTCCCTATGACCTGGACTGACCATCATCTGGTCTTAGGTACTATAATCATTAAAGAGGCACCTAATTCAAGAATATCTCCCCTCAGACTTGAACCTTTTAAAGTCTGGAAAGACATTAATATTCCGAGCCTGAAGGTCGCACTGGAAAGTACAAACCAACCCTGGCCAATGATCCAGAAGTGGCAATAAAGCAATACCAAGATTGGCTGGACCAAGCCATCAGTAAATTAGTACCTATTAAACTTATCTCCAGGAACAGGAGCTCCTTTTCAGCACCTTGGTACACTGAGGAATTAAGAAAACACAAACAACTCTGTAGAAACAGAGAAAGGCACTGGAGAAAAAACTATGATGATGAAAGTAAAAAAATCTATAAGGAACTTTTAGCCCAGTACAAATCTTTGATCATGGAGGCCAAAAAAAGTACTTCAGTGAGCAAATTGAGAGCGCAAAAAACTCCAATAAAAGGCTTTATGAGATAACCAAGCAGCTGGCAGGAAATGCCCCTGACCTAAATCCCCCTACCTCACAAACTTTTTGTGATTCTCTAGCATCATTCTTTTTCACAAAAGTGAATGATATTTATTCAGCATTTACCTCTTCGGCTACTTACAGCACCAACGATATAAATACGCCACTTATTAGTAATGCATTCTCACAGTTTGTGGAAATCTCAGAGGCCCAAGTTGGAGATATTATAAGCTCTATTAAATCAGGTTCAGCATTGGATTCATGCCCCTTGAAGACCTTGCTCCCAATTATGGACATTTTGATTCCAGTTATAGCACAATTCTGTAGCCTTATGTTCAGCACTGGAATTTACCCTAGCCCGTTAAAAAAACCCTCTTGAAGCCCCTTTTGAAAAAATCAGGCCTAGATAAAACAGAGCTAAAAAATTATAGACCTATTGCCAACCTTCCTTTTCTGGCAAAAGTGGCCGAAAAGGCTATGAACTTCCAACTTGCAGCTTTTATCAAGGAATACCATCTTCTCGATGAAACCCAATTTGGGTTTCTCAAGTTTCATGGAACAGAAACGGCTCTAATCAAGGCCGCGGATGACATTAGAGTCATCCGAGACCAAGGAGGCTCAGCATTACTGGTACTATTGGACCTCTCGGCAGCCTTAGACACGGTCGACCATCAGATTTTGGTCGACCGCGTCGGAAAGATGGGCATGCAGGGCCTAGCCAAGGACCTACTGACGTCATTTCTGATGGAAAGATCGCAAGCAGTGACGCTAGGACCGTTTGAATCAGCTGAGTTGTCGTTGCCGTATGGGGTACCTCAAGGTTCATCCCTAAGTCCGACACTATTTAACATCTATGTGTCGGACCTAGCTAAAACCATCAAAGCCCATGGGATGAACCTTGCCTCATATGCGGATGACACTCAGCTGATTCTAACCATCATAAACGATGGAGAAATGGTGGCGGAGAGTTTTAAAACAGGTATGCTGGCAATTGGACACTGGATGTCGGGAAACTGTTTAAAACTGAACTCCGAAAAAACAGAGGTGGTAACCTTTGGACCTCTCTGTCCTAGCTGGTCCTCAGTTTGGTGGCCAGCATCTTTTGGAACCTTGCCAACACCAACCCCCAAGGTGAGGAACTTGGGTGTTATCTTTGATAATGACCTTAATTTCATGGCTCACGCTAACCAGACAGCTACCACAGCTTTTTACAAATAACGTCTGGTAAAAAAGATCCTTCCTTTTCTCCCAAAGAGCGCAGGCAAGACACTGGTAAGCGCGCTAGTACTGTCCGCGTTAGATTACTGCAATGGCTTGTTAGCCAACGCCCAAATCAGGGTCATTAAGAAAATGCAGACAGTGCAGAATGCAGCTGCCAGACTTCTTTCGGGAATGCCCAAATTCAAAGCTATAGCCAACACCATTAGAAGCTATCATTGGCTCCCCATCAGGAACAGCGTTAAATTTAAAACCTTATGCATAGTTTACAAATCACTACACCAACAAGCACCTCAATTCTTGAGAGACCAGCTCATCCCATACAATCCTCCCCGACCTCTTCGTTCAGCCAATTCGAATGACTTGGTGGTGCCCCGTACTAAATTGGTCACCTGGGGAGATCGTCGTTTCCTGGTCGCTGCCCCCAAACTGTGGAACACACTCCCCCAATCTATCAGAACAAGCCCTAACCTCTTGTCATTTAGAAGGCAATTGAAAACTTGGTTGTTTAACTTTAAAAAAAATATGAAGCCCAGTATAGGAGAAGTCTGCAATAGTATAGCGCCGAGACGCCTGCGGGCAATTGTTCGCGCTTTATTAAATATCAAAAATAAATAAATAAATACATAGAAGTCATGAGTCATGCATGATGCACAGTGCCAGGATGTGAGGTGACTGTGACATGGTGTTGTTTCCAGGGCTTTAAGTGGTGTAAAAAAACTGGGGGGTCTCTTCAAAGGGGGTGTTCGATTTAATTAAGGGCGTAGTTTAAAACACCTAGGCTAAAAATCAGCGCTAGCGTAGTGTTCCTCCCGACTGGTATTATGTTGTTTATGTCTTTGCATCCAGATATATATATAATACAGCAAGTATCATTACACCAACAAAAACCAGGACTATTGGCTTTGTCAATGGTTGTTAGTTGCTTAATGCTTAAAATAAAAAAAGCAGCAACCATGGCTTTGTTGGATATAATATTGAAAATACTTCAGTTAAAAAATGATGAGGCAGTGAAAGAACGATAACCTGCTCTTTTTACCTTATTGTACATGCTTCTTTATATACACTGTTTTCTCACGTTGCTAAAGTTGCAGCAGTAGCGTTTTGCCTTTTATTTTACAGAATGCCCTGCTGTACACTGAGGCAGGAGGAGCCCTCCACATGCTTTAACACCCCGGACTGCCCCATTGTCATTCTGTATGTGGCAATCAGGCCCATACAGAATGGCAATGGGCGGGGAGGGGCTGCTCTTTTGCTCAAGGAGGAGCGCGAGGCGCCCCATCAGGAAGGTGAGGCCTCTCACAGGGAGCAGTGCTGCTCCCTGTGATGGCCAAAATTACGGACAAAGGGCATCTGTAAAAGGTTTTCTTATGAACAACGGACGTGAGGCCCAAATTACGGACTGTCCGTGAAATTTACGGACGGTTGGTCACCCTAAGGGCAGGGCGGAGTGATTTGCCCATTCAAGTGCACAATGACTCTTTGGTTGGCCCTCTTGGGCTGCCCAAAGCAGTCATGCACACTTCCCTGTTCTCCATATAGTCTGCATTACAGACTGCATGGAGAACATGCCCATCCCTTCAGCCCCTGTCGGCGCTCAGACAAATCACAACGCTCCATTGGAGCAATGTGATTGGCTTAGGGGTGGGAGCCTGGCTGCCTGTTTCCGGTTCCTGGAAGCGGACTCGGGAGAGTAGGAGCACAGAAGACGTGGGAAACCACCTTGAGGTACGTAAAAAACAGTTTTTAAACCCTGCTCCCCCGCAACCCCTCTGTGACACTCCCCGCTACCCCCCGCAACACTCTCTGCGGCCCCTGAGGCCCCCGCACCAGCCCTCCCACTGGCGAGCCATGCCAGCCGCCCCTGGCACTAACATGCAGATTTTGCTGCTTACCATACCAAATTATTCATGCCTGTTACTTACCATGCATCTTTTATTCCCTAGTAAACTTGGGGAGGTTTGATGTTCCAGAATACACCAGTTAAATCAGGGGACAATACGGGAGGGATGCTCTTATCATACTAATAATCCTTGTGATATGTGCAATAGCAGGAGTTACTGCAGATAAAGTAATTAATAGGGAAAACCGTAATTGTGGCCTTAACCAGCAAGCCCAAGGATAAGATGAACTGAGAGGTCCTTTGCTAAGTTTGTATATTGTCTAACAGTATGCAAAAGCGACGCAACCCTTGAGATACGATTTATCTAGCCATGCAAGGCCACTGTGCCTGGCTCTGAGTAGCTTGATAAATCCAGAGTAATGCAATGCAGGGCAAATCACTGTGTTGCGTCACTTTGCCCTAAGCAGCAGTGGCTCCTCCTTTATGGCGGAGGAGTGTTGCCCCCGCCCCCTCCAGCTCTCTCAAAATGTCAGGAATAGAACAATAAAACAATAACAAACACGTTTTATTATCATTTTGTTTGTCCTTTCCCGAAAAGTCTTTGTAGGCGGGGCCATGAGACAGCAGGCACAGGAGGAGTGGTACGCACTGTGTTCTGTACGCATGACAGAATGCCGGTCAAACCATCATGCACACTAAAGCTGTCTCCAACCCGAACTGCGTTGCAGGGTTGGAAAGAGCAAACACAGACTCCCAATTTAACTGGGAGAGCAAATCCAGAGCACTGCTCTCATGACATGAGAGCAGCGTCAGGATTGGCCGCAGTGGAGTCACAGCCAACTGCAGGTAAGTTTTAAAAAAAATGTATTTTGTCACCCCTGACCCCTTCCCACGCCTGCACCCTTCCCACCGCTCTGTGCTCTTCCACAACACCTGCTTCTACTGGCCCCAGGAGGCGTTCAATGGGTGGTGCTGGGTGTTCCCACACAAAAAACCTTGGTTTTTGACGCATTTTCAGATTAACCATAAGTGGTAGAATTGGAATTCGCCAAAACTGCTACGCCTCCCCAGGTGAGGCATAATGAGGAGAGTATGTTTATTTCTCCTTGTTTTTTTCTCTTTCTATGTGTGCATTAGAGAGAGGAAAATACCTCAGGGGACTGTTTTTGTGCAGGAAGGTACCCAAAGAAACTACGGTACGGAAAAGGCTGCAGATGCGGGAAAGATGCCACACTATTGTTTTGTGGTTCAGTTGCTCATCTCCACATGAAGCAGTTAATTCCTTTATGCTCTTACCATTCCTGTCCGCATAGTCTCAGGATCATGTACTCTGCATTCCAGTTCTCTGAAAGGTCTGGCACGCACTTGCTCTGTGGCAATCTCCTACCAATCTGTAAGCTAAGTTGCTTTGACCCATTTTCTCCTTTGTTAGCTTCGACATGTGTCAGCCAAAATAGGGAATCACGGGGGAGCTCTCCATGCAGTAGGGATGATTCTTTGAAAATAAATGTTCATCTCCATTTGGAGGAGTGCATCGTCATTCATCAGACCTCAGTGTTTCGACTCCACTGATCCAGTATTATGCAGTCTTTGTAGGTCACTGTGTCTGGTTATTGCGAAAGCCAACATCCTCTTGCGGGTACAGCCAAGTTTGGTCTCTTTTGAAGATGGTGCAGTGTGTTAACATGAAGGCAGTGGATAATATGACGTCTCTGCTGCAATATATATTTTATAGAAGACAAGAGGACTAGGTGAACCAAAGAGTCTAATTGTCTAAATCATACTGCTCCCATCTGCTCATTTTCCAGACAGTGACCAGCAGGCTGTAACATCTCCCTGGACGATGTCCTTTAAATTGTCACAGTTTTCGGCTCTAAAGTTCTAAGACTTAAGGGATGTGGATGCAATTTCCTCTTTTATGCACCTCCCACCTAACCTGCCAACACCTCCCTTTGGTCTCACCGGCTGCTGCACTGTCCCATGAGAGCAACAGTGACCTTTTTATACATCACAGGAAATGACATCACTGAAGGTAAAAATCCCCCAATAATTATAGGATTACAAAAAAAGCAGGATTGAATTGGAGGTGATATCTCTTCAAACAGACTTAGTCCTCTGCGGTATCAGCTGATACCATGTTTCCTGGGGTATACAGACAAAATATCGATTCCAAAATATAGAATAGCACTAATATCAAAGTGAAAATATAGAATAGACAAAATCTCGAATGGACAGAATATAGTCAACAAAAATATCGAATTTAAGGTAAGTAATTTAATATCGATTTTCATAAATATAGAAAGTCAAAATATCGAAGTATATAATGCAGGTATTAAATATATCGAATTTTGAATAATATCGAATTTTTTAAAGTGTTTTGTATGTTAGTATATGTGTGAAAAGTGTATATTTATTTTATAATTTATTTTAAGTAATGAATTTTATGTTATTTAATGTTTGCGGAATTTAATTCTGTAGTGAGTTGTGGGTTTATAGGGGGATAGGGTGGGAAGTAATTTAATTATAATTAATTAAATATTCAAATCTATTTACAGATATTTATTTTGAATTATTTGTTAATTAATTTTTAATTGGTAATTAATTAAGTTTTATTTGCCAATTAATTTTACTTAATTGATTAATTGATAATAATGTAAATTTTATAAATTTATTTTCCGTAGCGGGTTGTGGGTTTATAGGGGAATAGGGTGGGAAGTAATTTAATTAAAATTAATTAAATATTTTAATTTCTTTATTGGTATTTATCTTGAATTAATTGTTAAATAATTTTTAATTGGTAACTAATTATATTTTAATTGGTAATTAATTTTTATTAATTGATTAATTGATAATATGTTAATTTTATATTGTATTGTATGTTGGATTTATATAACGCTTATAACCCAGGGGTCTCTAAGCGCTTGCCTTGGGAACCCGTCCTGGCTTTTCCCTGTGAGATAGCCCCTACAGGGCATCCCCAAGGTGAAAGCCAGGCATCCCGCCTCGGGGGGCCGTTGTGGAGATTAAGCAAGCTTAATGCCCAGAGTTGCAGAGTGTGAACCCATGATTAGGTCAGGCACTGAAGCGAGAATTATCGAGTCCATGGACATTTGAACTCAAGACCCTGCTGCGTCGGGAATTGAACCCAGGTCCCGGGACTGACCTCTGCTTCAGGGTCTGCCTGCTCTAACCAGTGAGCCACACTTCTCCACTAATAATAAAAATATAAAATTTTATAAATGTATTTCCCGTAGAGGGTTGTGGGTTTATTGGGGAATAGGGTGGGAAGTGATTTAATTGTAATTCATTACATATTTTAATGTATTTATTGGTATTTATTTTGAATTAATTGTTAATTGGTAATTAATTCATTGTTAATTGGTAATTAATTTGTATTTATAGGTAATGAATGTGTATTTTTAATTGATTAATTATTATATTATATTAAATTGGTAATTACTTTGAATTAATTTTTTATTGGTATTAATATTTAATGTATTTTTATTAATATATCAAGTATTTACTTTACCTACTGTTGCACTCACTGGAGTGGGAATAGTAATTTGTACCCCTACGCTATCCAACGCTTTCCCTACTGTTGCACTCTCTGGAGTGAGAATAGTAATTTGTACCCCTACGCTATCCAACGCTTTCCCTACTGTTGCGCTCTCTGAAGTGGGAATAGTAATTTTTACCCCTAAGCTATCTAACGCTTTCCCTACTGTTGCACTCTCTGGAGTGGGAATAGTAATTTTTACCCCTACGCTATCCAACGCTTTCTCTACTGTTCACTGTCTGGAGTGGGAATAGTAATTTTTACCCCTACGCTATCCAACGCTTTCCCTACTGTTGCACTCTCTGGAGTGGGAATAGTAATGTTTACCCCTACGCTATCCAACGCTTTCCCTACTGTTGCACTCTCTGGAGTGAGAATAGTAATTTTTACCCCTACGCTATCCAACGCTTTCCCTACTGTTGCACTCTCTGGAGTGGGAATAGTAATTTTTACCCCTACGCTATCCAATGCTTTCCCAACTGTTGCACCCTCTGGAGTGGGAATAGTAATTTTTACCCCTACGCTATCCAACGCTTTCCCTACTGTTGCACTCTCTGGAGTGGGAATAGTAATTTTTACCCCTACGCTATCCAACGCTTTCCCTACTGTTCACTGTCTGGAGTGGGAATAGTAATTTTTACCCCTACGCTATCCAACGCTTCCCCTACTGTTGCACTCTCTGGAGTGGGAATAGTAATGTTTACCCCTACGCTATCCAACGCTTTCCCTACTGTTGCACTCACTGGAGTGGAAATAGTAATTTTTACCCATACGGTATTCAACGTTTACCCTACTGTTGCAGTTGCTGGAGTGGTAATAGTAAATGTTACCCTCCCACTATCCTACAGTAAATATATTATTAATTAATATTATGTTAATATATACATATATGTGTTAAAAAATTAAATGTTATGTTTATTGTTTTAACTTAAATTAATTATTTAATACTTTTAAAATTATTTTTAAGTATGTTTTAGTTAATTATAGTTATTATTTCATTAATTTCAAATTACTTTTAAGACATTAAAAAAAATCGATATTTTGACTAACTATATATTTTTTTCGATATTTTGTACTTGCCTGTTTGTAGATAGGACTTCGATATTTTTTGCTTTCTAAGGTAAACTTTCAGCGACGCTAATATGGGGACTGTATCCAACCCATGCTCCATTGTGGTCAACTTGAACTTTTGAATTTGACCTGGCCCAGTGCGACCCTAAATCACTAGTTGACGTTTTATGCTGTTAGGTGCTATATTACAGTTTTTCTCTTTAAAAATTCATAACTCCGGTTCTACTGATTGGATTTTTGTATTTTTGGTCTGGTTTTATTTATGATATTTTGCTCTATGTTTCTAACCTGCTGTGGTGTTTTCACAGTTTTACTGGTCAGTCGGGCACTTCAAGGCCTAGGACTTTAGCAGATTGTTGTGAGCATGCAGTCACAAAGGAGGGAATCCACTTCTTTATTTTGGGTACAAGGGGGAGCAGATCACGTCGTTCAGGGATGCTCTCAGGTCAGAGACAGCAGGCCTGGTCCTCTTCCGACCTCCGACTTTTTACAGGTTCAGAAAGAGCTCAGAGATTGGTTCCTGGAGGTGCCACATTTGTGGCCGGGATCAGCTGTGGGTGGGTGGGGGGTAACCCCTGGGCACTTTCTAATCAATGGGGAAAATTCCTGGGGCAACTCTACCCACTTTTGCAGCAGTTCCTGTTTGTCCTACTACAAACAATACCACATACACCTTGTTTCCACAGTTCAAGCCGGAGAAACCCTTCTCGTCTTATGCAGAGTCCGTGTGAATACCCAGAGGTGTGACCAGGGCAGTGAGCAGCGTTTGTGGTCACTCAAAACCAGTTCCAGGGGTACCTTTCCCACCACTGGGTTTGGTGCTTGCATGGCTATGAAGACAATTTACATACTTGGAGTTGTGGCCAGGGAAATGAGCAGCCCTCGCTTCTGTGGTCACTCAAAACACTTCCAGGGGTAACTTTTCTCAGACTGGGTTTGGTGCCAGCACAGCTGCGGGGACAATGGCTAGGGCGTTTCCAGGTGTCATTTAACATTTCCTTATGACCGAACAGGACCCTTTGAGGTTAATTAAGTTGCTGGACTCACTACAACTGCTCTTTCTGCCAAGGTTAGAAAACACCATCCACTCCCAGGCCATTGTCCCTGCTCTGGGAGCAGTTTTCACACCTCTTTCACACTTCATTCTGGTCAAGTACAGGCTGGGAAGTGGTTGAGAGAGCTTTTACCAAATACGTTTCCAACACCTTGTGGGAGAGTAAGGGTATCTTTCTAAAAGTTCCAGTTTCAAATATATTTTAAAAACTCTGACCACCATTAGATTGGATTGTTATTAGATATAAAAATTAGTCTTTGGATGGAGACTGCCACTGGTGCAGGTCAAATGTTAAAGATGAACGTGAATGATCCTAAGTGTTTGCCACAGCCTGACCACTGACATTGAAATTTTGGGTCTAGTCACTGGGGGAACATGCCATTTCTAATGTGACACACGGTCCAATGTTAAATATTAAGTAATTTAACTTGAGGGTATCAAGATGTGTTTTTCCTACTTATCTAAAGGGTTATTTTCACAGCTATGTGAAGCAGGGTTCAACTTTGGGGGCCTGAAATAGTATGAACTGTTACACTTGTAAGAGTGTGATGGTTAGTAGCTGTGTGTGTACTGTCACTGGGAGCTGGCATGGGCAGTGAGGGGTGCAAGCTGTAGGGCCTCTTGATGAGAGCCCTGGCATTTATTCTTTCACAAATTAAGCACAGCCTTAATTGCAGCATTTGGGTCTCCTCTTCTTGCCTCTGTATAGCCACAGAAAGAAGAACCACAGGTCTGTCATGCCACTTGGATTCTGGGTCTTAGTGTCCACATACTAGCATGACCCTGGGAAACCCTACACTGGATGTTGAAAACGAAACTTTGCCCTTATCCCTGTTTACCAAATATCTGTTACTGTCTTTAACTTGAATTACTTCCTGCATCTACCACGCGCCTTCCACGAAAATAAAATGTGCTTGTCCTTAAAAGACTTCAAGTCACCTCACGAGAGCTGTCAATCGCTTCTGGATGAATAACAGGATGGAATAACACCAGCCATCAGGGTGCCACATTCTATAGTTGTAGAGCTCTTCCAAGGTGATTGTTGTGCGAAAGGTCTGTGTGTTTCCTCGTTCCACAGGCTGTCAGTTCTCACACTTCATGCTGTGATTCCATACTTTTGGCACAGGCCTGGGACTCGTTAGCAGCCTCTTTCTTTCCAGCAGAAAAATCACAGGTAGCAGACGTACAATGATGGCAGCCCCGAATTATGAGCTGCATAAACTGTGCATAGCTCACATGGCTCACCTCTGACCTCTGTGAGATCTGGTGGAAGTATGTTTAGTTAGTTGGTTATTTGTTGCATTCGAACAATCGCTGCGGGTAGTTACTTGCTGTTGCCTTCTGATGGAACATGTCTTGCCCTCTCTGTAGTTTTGTATACCTCTAATGAAGTAGAAAAACAGATGTTTGCAATTCCTTGGAAATAAGTAGTGTCCACTCTCAGAATGCCTGGCTCTTTGAGTATGAGCCCTCACCGCCTGTCCTCAGACTTAGTGTCATTTGAATCATTTTTTAGGGGCCGGGCAAGACATATTTTGGGAATTCTGTTTGTTAATTTATTACACATTTTCAGCTAATTCCAGCACTCGGAAAATACTGAGGGGCAGATTTACAAGGCCCTTGCGCCACGTTTGCGTCATTTTTAACATAGGAAAAGTGACGCAAAAGTGGTGCAAGGGGCTTGCAAATAAGCTCCTGAGTTTGAGAGAGTTGAGGTGAAGGAGGTGGGGGCGATGAAGAGGAAGATGCAGGTTTACTGATTTGTGAGGCGGAGAGAACTGAGATGCACCAATAAAGAGGTAGAGCGAGATGACTTAGAGAAAGCAAATGTTGGGGTAGAAAGAGAGAGGCGAGGCAGAGAGGGGGGCATTGAAGACAGCAGGAGGTAAGACTAGATTATAGGGAGGGAGACAGAGAAGTAGACAGAGGTAAAGAGCAGGAGTAGTGCTCCCCTTCCCGGCCAAGGTCATCGGGAAAATCGTTTACAGACAGCTAACCTGATACCTCGAAAAGAACAGAATCCTGGACCCTTCCCAGTCAGTGTTCCGCAGCAACCACAGCACGGAGAATGCCCTCATCGCCGCCACCGATGACATCAAGACCCTGCTAAACAACGGGGAGACTGCAGCACTCATCCTCCTAGACCTCTCCGCCGCCTTCGACACCGTCTCCCACAGTACACTACGCGCACGCCTCCACGCCGCAGAGATCCGAGACAAGGCTCTGGAATGGCAAACCTTCTTCCACTCTGGCAGAACCCGGAGCGTCAGCCTCTCCCTGTTCCGTTCCAAAGCCTCTGAGATCAACTGCAGCGTACCCCAAGGATGTTCCCTCAGCCCAACACTGTTCAACATTTACATGGCCCCGCTCGCACATGTCGCCCGACAGCATGACCTCAACATAATCTCCTATGCCGACGACACTCAACTGATCCTCTCCTTCTCCAAGGACCCCATCACCGCCAAAGCCAACCTCCATGTAGGAATGAAGGCCGTCGCCGACTCATTGAAGATCAGCCGTCTGAAGCTGAACTCAGACAAGACGGAGGTCCTCATCCTCGGCCCCAACCCGTCAGCCTGGGACGACTACTGGAGGCCAACGGCACTGGGGGCAGCCTCGACTGCGCACGCAACCTGGGAATCATCCTCGACTCAACGCTATCAATGACCAAGCAAGTCAACGCCGTCTCCTCCTCCTGCTTCAACACCCTCCGCATGCTCCGCAAGATCTACAGATGGATCCCGACAGATACAATAAAGACAGTCACTTAGGCCCTTGTCAGCAGCAGACTTGACTAAGGAAACGCCCTCTATGCGGGAGCCCCGACCAAGCTCATCCATCGACTACAACCATCCAAAATGCCTCGACTGATCACGACAACAGAGCGTTGTTGCAAAGAGAGAGGTGTGAGCTTTGTTGCAAAGACAGAGATGTGGGCTTTGTTGCGAAAACAGAGGTTTGATCGTTGTTGCTAAGAGAGAGGTGTGGGCATTGTAGCAAAGACAGAGGTGTGGGATTTGTTACAAAGACAGAGGTGTGAGCTTTGTTGCAAAGACAGATTTGAGCTTTGTTGCAAGGACAGGGGTGTGGGCTTTGTTGCAAAGACAGACGTTTGAGCTTTGTTGCAAGGACAGTGTGTGGGCTTTGCTGTAAAGACAGAGGTGTGGGGTTCATAGTAAAGCCAGAGGTGGGGGCGTTGATGCAAAGCAAGAGGTGTGGGCTTTGTTGCAGAGACCGAGATGTGGGTCTTGTTATAAAGAAAGAGGTGTGGGATTTGTTGCAAATATAGAGGTGTGGGCTTTGTTGCAGAAACAAAGAGGTGGGTTTTGTTACAAAAGATGCTTTCAGTTTTGTTGCAAGGACAGAGGTGTGGGATTTGTTGTAAAGACAGAGGTGGGGGGTTTCGTTGTAAAGACAGAGGTGAGGGGATTTGTTGCATAGACAGGGGTGTGGGCTTTGCTGCAAAGAGAGAGGTGTGGACCTTGTTATAAAGACAGAGGTGTGGAAATTGTAAAGACAGAGGTTTGGGCTTTGTTGTAAAGACAGAGGTGTGGGATTTGTTGCAAAGACAGAGGTGTGGGCTTTGTTGCAAAGACAGAGGTGTGGAAATTGTTGCAAAGACAGAGGTGTGAAAATTGTAAAGGCAGAGGTGTGGGCTTTGTTGTAAAGACAGAGGTGTGGGCTTTATTGTAAAGATAGAGGTGGGGTGCTTTGTTGCAAAGACAGAGGTGCGGGTGTTGTTGTAAAGACAGAGGTGTGGGCTTTGTTGTAAAGATAGACATGGGGTGCTTTGTTGTAAAGACAGAGGTGTGGGCTTTGTTGTAAAGATAGAGGTGGGATGCTTTGTTGCAAATACAAAGGTGTGGGCTTTGTTGCATAAACGGAGATGTGGGTTTTGTTGCAAAAAAATGATTTCAGCTTTGTTGCAATGGCAGAGGTGTGGGATTTGTTGCAAAGACAGAGGTGTGGGCTTCATTGTAAAGACAGAGGTGGTGGGCTTTATTGCAAAGTCAGAGGTGTGGGCTTTGTAGCAAATATATGTAGACCAATAGTGGTGTCAGTCCAGTCTCGCACTGTTCTTTTGGTGATATACCACACCTAGTATTTTCATTAATATAAACAACCAATGTATCCAATCATTGTCATTGATTTATTTTTTATTTTTTTCAATGTAATTCATGTTATACGTCACATGTTATTCAACAAACATTTTTCATCATAATCGTTTTACACATTTGCTACACTGATCACATTTACTGCGAAATATTCACAACCACATTTCTGATTCAATACACATCTTGATCGCATGCCCAATGCATTTCGGCACTAGTGTGCCTTCCTCAGGGGCTATCACTCGTGAGAATGCTCGGTCAGCGTCTAAGATCACTACTCCATTAAAGTCAATCGGCGTGTTTGCTGTAGTTGTATGTCTTTGCTTTAACCTTTAATCACTGTGGATTACGTGTATCTAAATCTTCGGGCGTCTTTCGTTGCACTCGGATTTCAAGGTGGTTTGATCAAAAGACAGAGGTGTGGGATTTTTTAAATATTTTTAAATAAACGTTTTTATTCAAGTTGTCAATTCAAGATAGTACATCCGTATATGCATGACATACTTACAGAGGTGTGGGATTTGTTGCAAAGACAGAGGTGTAGGTTTTGTTGTAAAAAAAGAGGTTTGTGCGTTGTTGCAAAGAGAGAGGTGTCGGCTTTGTTGCAAAGACAGGTATGGGATTTGTAGAAAAGACAGAGGTGTGTGATTTGTTGCAAAGACAGAGGTTTGAGCGTTGTTGCAAAGAGAGAGGTGTAGGCTTTGTTGCAAAGACAGAGGTGTGGGCTTTGTAGCAAAAACAGAGGTGTGAGCGTTGTTGCTAAGAGAGAGGTGTGGGCATTGTAGCAAAGACAGAGGTGTGGGATTTGTTGCAGAGACAGAGGTGTGAGCTTTGTTGCAAAGACAGGTTTGAGATTTGTTGCAAGGACAGAGGTGTGGGCTTTGTTGCAAAGGCAGAGTTTTGAGATTTGTTGCAAGGACAGGATGTGGGCTTTGTTGCAAAGACAGAGGTTTGAGCTTTGTTGCAAAGGCAGAGGTGTGGGCTTTGCTGTAACGACAGAGGTGTGGGGTTCATAGTAAAGACAGAATTGGGGGCGTTGATGTAAAGCAAGAGGTGTGGGCTTTGTTGCAGAGACCGAGATGTGGGTTTTGTTGTAAAGACAGAGGTGTGGGATTTGTTGCAAAGATAGAGGTGTGGAAATTGTTGCAAAGACAACAGTGTGGGCTTTGTTGCAAAGACAGAGGTGTGGGATTTGTTGCAAAGACAGAGGTGTGGGCTTTGTTGTAAAGACAGAGGTGTGGGCTTTGTTGTAAACACAGAGGGCTTTGTTGAGAAGCCAGTGCTGTTGACTGTGTTGTATGGACAGAGGTTTGAGCTTTGTATTAAAGACAGAGGTGTGGGCTTTGTTGCAAAAAATTATTTCAGCTTTGTTGCAGGACAGTGGTGTGGGATTTGTTGTAAAGACAGAGGTGGAGGCTCTGTTGCCAAGAAAGAGGTGTGGGATTTGTTGCAAAGACAGAGGCATGAGATTTGTTGCAAAGGCAGGTGTGGGCTTTGTTGTAAAGACAGAGGTGTGGGCTTTGTTGTAAAGATAGACGTGGGGTGCTTTGTTGTAAAGACAGAGGTGTGGGCATTGTTGCAAAGACAGAGGTGTGGGCTTCGTTGAAAAGATAGACATGGGGTGCTTTGTTGTAAAGACAGAGGTGTGGGCTTTGTTGTAAAGATAGAGATGGGGTGCTTTGTTGCAAATACAAAGGTGTGGACTTTGTTGCAGAAACAGAGATGTGGGTTTTGTTGGAAAAAAATGCTTTCAGTTTTGTTGCTAGGACAGAGGTGTGGGAGTTGTTGTAAAGACAGGGGTGGGGGGCTTCGCTGTAAAGACAGAGGCGGGGGCTTTGTTGCAAGACAGAGGTGTGAGATTTGTTGTAAACACAAGGGTGGGTGGCTTCGTTGTAAAGACAGATGTGGGGGGGCTTTGTTGCAAAGACAGAGGTGTAAGCTTTGTTGCAAAGACAGGGGTGTGGAAATAGTTGTGAATACAGAGATGTAGGATTTGTTGTAAAGACAGATGTGGGATTTGTTGAAAAGACAGAGGTGTGGGCTTTGTTGCAAAGACAGAGGTGTGGAAATTGTTGCAAAGACAGAGGTGTGGAAATTGTAAAGACAGAGGTGTGGACTTTGTTGAAAAGACAGAGGTGTGGGCTTTGTTGTAAAGACAGAGGTGTGGGATATGTTGCAAAGACAGAGGTGTGGAAATTGTTGCAAAGACAGAGGTGGGGAAATTGTTGCAAAGACAGAGTTGTGAAAATTGTAAAGACAGAGGTGTGGGCTTTGTTGTAAAGAAAGAGGTGTGGGCTTTGTTGTAAAGATAGAGGTGGGGTGCTTTGTTGCAAAGACAGAGGTGTGGGCATTGTTGTAAAGACAGAGGTGTGGGCTTTGTTGTAAAGATAGACGTGGGGTGCTTTGTTGTAAAGACAGAGGTGTGGGCTTTGTTGTAAAGATAGAGGTGGGGTGCTTTGTTGCAAATACAAAGGTGTGGGTTTTGTTGCAAAAAATGATTTCTGCTTTGTTGCAATGACAGAGGTGTGGTATTTGTTGTAAAGACAGGGGTGGGGTGCTTCGTTGTAAAGACAGAGGTGGGGGGCTTTGTTGCAAGGACAGAGGTGTGGGATTTGTTGAAAACACAGGGGTGGGGGCTTCGTTGTAAAGACAGAGGTGGGGGGCTTTGTTGCAAGGACAGAGGTGTGGGATTTGTTGAAAACACAGGGGTGGGGGCTTCGTTGTAAAGACAGAGGTGGGGGGGCTTTGTTGCAAACACAAAGGTGTAAGCTTGGTTGCAAAGACAGGGTTGTGGAAATAGTTGTAAAGACAGAGGTGTGGGATTTGTTGCAAAGACAGGGGTGTTGGCTTTGTTGCAAAGACAGAGGTGTGGAAATTGTTGCAAAGATAGAGGTGTGGAAATTGTAAAGACAGAGGTGTGGGCTTTTTGTAAAGACAGAGGTGTGGGGTTTGTTGTGAAGACAGTGGTGTGGTCTTTGTTGTAAAGATAGAGGTGGGGTGCTTTGTTGCAAAGACATAAGTGCGGGCTTTGTTGTAAAGACAGAGGTGTGGGCTTTGTTGCATAGACAGAGGTGTGGGCTTTGTTGCAAAGACAGAGGTTTGGAAATTGTTGCAAAGACAGAGGTATGGACATTGTAAGGACAGAGGTATGGGCTTTGTTGTAAAGACAGAGGAGTGGGCTTTGTTGTAAAGACAGAGGTATTGGATTTGTTGCAAAGACAGAGGTGTGAAAATTGTAAAGACAGAGGTGTGCGCTTTGTTGTAAAGACAGAGGTGTGGACTTTGTTTTAAAGACAGAGGTGTAGGATTTGTTGTAAAGACAGAGGTGTGGGATTTGTTGAAAAGACAGCGGTGTGGGCTTCGTTGCAAAGACAGAGGTGTGGAAATTGTTGCAAAGACAGAGGTATGGAAATTATAAAGACAGAGGTGTGGGCTTTGTTGTAAAGACAGAGGTGTGGATTTGTTGCAAAGACAGAGGTGGGGGCTTTGTTGCACAAACAGAGGTGTGGAAATTGTTGCAAAGACAGAGGTGTCAAAATTGTAAAGACAGAGGTGTGGGCTTTGTTGTAAAGACAGAGGTGTGGGCTTTGTTGTAAAGATAGAGGTGGGGTGCTTTGTTGCAAAGACAGAGGTGTGGGCTTTGTTGTAAAGATAGAGGCGGGGTGCTTTGTTGCAAAGACAGAGGTGTGGGCTTTGTTGCAGAAACAGAGATGTGGGTTTTGCTGTAAAAACAGAGGTGTGGGATTTCTTGCAAAGACAGAGGTGTGGAAGTTTTAAATACAGAGGTGGGGGCTTTGTTGTAAAGACAGAGGTGTGGGCTTTGTTGTAAAGTAGAGGTGTGGGCTTTGTTGTAAAGATAGAGGTGGGGTGCATTGTTGCAAAGACAGAGGTGTGGGCTTTGTTGCAGAAACAGAGATGTGGGTTTTGCTGTAAAGACAGAGGTGTGGGATTTCTTGCAAAGACAGAGGTGTGGGATTTGTTGTAAACAGAGAGGTGTGGACTTTGGTGCAAAGACAAAGGCTTTGTTGTAAAGGCAGAGGTGTGGAGTTTGTTGTTCTGTTATTGATGAGAGTGTAAGCAAGGTCATTACGTCACCATAATTTCAGCTGTAAGATCAGCAATATTATCCACTTTTGACCTTGAATGACTTCACATGGTTGCCCCATTCTGCCACATTTTGAGACTCAATGTCTGAATGTTTGTGCCTGGTAGTTGTACATCGCAAGCCTTGCTCAAAAGACAGCGATGTGCTGTACAGGGTCAAAGGGAAGGATACACAATGAATTAATTGGAGGCTAGCTGAGTTCTGAGAGCAGCAGTGGACTCTTACGTAGTGATCTTTAAAGGGGCGTGTCTTCAGTTTTTTCATGAGCTGGAGCCTATTTGCTGTCGGTGGGTTAAGGTAAGGGGAGAAGTGTGGCTCACGGGGTAGAGCAGGCAGACCCGGAAGCTGAGGTCAGACCTGGGACCAGGGTTCAATTCCCGATGCGGCAGGGTCTTGAGCTCAAATGTCCACGGACTCGATAATTCTCGCTTCGGTGCCTGCTCTAATCATGGGTTCTCACTCTGCAACTCTGGGCATTAAGCTTGCTTAATCTCCACAACGGCCCCCTGCGGCGGGATGCCTGGCTTTCACCTTGGGGATGCCCTGTAGGGGCTATCTCACAGGGAAAAGCCAGGACGGGTTCCCAAGGCAAGCGCCGGGAAACCTCCGGGTAGCTGTGCGCTCAATAAATGCAATAATAATAATAATAATAATAATAATAATAATAATAATAATAATAATAATAATAATAATAATAATAATAATAATAATAATAATAATAATAAGGGTATGCACAAATTGAAATGCGGAAAATACAGAGCGCTAATGAAGAGGGTGGTGCGGTTGCCCAAGCCAAAGATAGAACACAGGTCGCAAGGATCCTTCTAGCAACATAGAATATGGGTCGTCAGTTGCACCAAACAACATAGAACATCGATAGTCAGGTTGTCCCACGCAACATAGAACGTGTACGTTTTATTTGCCTTCCAAATTCTTTGAAGTCATCTTCAATTCTGATTTCGACAGGAGGAGGAGATGTTTAGGGGGAGGGCTCTACTCCAAAATATTTGGCCGGGTACGCAGCAGCGCCTAGAGACCCTTTCAGGGTGACTTGTTGCATTCAATAAGAAACAATAACATAACATAACATAGCATAACATGGGAAAAGGAGCTGCCCTAAGGCCTCTGGCTGACTGGTACTTCCAGATTACCTCAGAGATGCTCTGGACGCTCTCATCTGGGGGCATATTACCAAGGAGTGCGTTGGAAAACGCACAACGCACATTCCCGTTTCGCCGGATTTCATCGCCGTTTTAGCACGCAATTATCAATGCGCATCAGGTAGGCGAATTGAAATCCGGCAATAGTTGGCGATATGGCACATTAGCGCATGAAAACGAACGATGTTTTCATGCGCTAATGTGGGCCGTGATAATATGGGGGGGTGCATTCAGCTTTATGATCCACACCCCCATGTTATCAATGCCTAACGCCTGGTCAGAGCAGGCGTTGGGAGACCTGCGATAAACGAGTTTATCGCAGGTCTTTTCCTCCCAACGCCTGCCTTGGTAACAGGGTGTTCCCACCTCCAACCACATTTTTCATGTGGCTGGACGTGGGAACGCCCACTTTGCATGTCATTAGCGATGTTTATCGCCAACATGCAAAGTGGGCTTGGGCCAGGCCTTAAAATGCCCTTGTCAATAGGGCTCTAGCAGTATCGCCGCTTTCTCGGCACAATTCGCCGAAAAAGTGGCGATACTTGCCCTTGGTAATATGCCCCCTAGAGTGTTGTTGGAGGAGCGATTAATCGCCTGCCCTACTTACGAACACCGCTGAATACTGCAGACCAAGTTGACAAACAGCTGAGGCAATCGCAGAAACTTAAAAGAAAAAACTTTCCTGTGCATATAAGGGCGCTAATTCATCATCACAAACCACAATTATATTTCTGAAAGTACAAAGTACGGAAATCGTTATCGTGTTGCCTTGGCCAATTTAAAATGTTAACATCCCAAAGTGTGCATACATTATAAAACAACAGAGTTTAGCGACAGAGTCCGCATTGTAAGGATTAGCGATTAATCATGCAACCACACTGATTCTCCTAGGAAAACGCATTAGTAAAAAATAAATAGTTTTTTTTTTTTAAATTTCTTTCTCGATGTTGTGATTGATAGTTTAAAATTAAACTCCTTGGCTGAAATGTGCACTGTTTGTGGATCAGCCACTGATAATGAGTGATACTCAGTGCAGACTCTCTCCCTCCCTTCTTCCATCCCTTCCTCCCTTCTTCCATCCCTTTCTCCCTCCATCCTTCCTCACTCAGTCATCCTACACCCACTACCAGGTCGTTTTATGTTAATTATATGCCACACTGTTATTGATGTCACGTCCGATAAGCTTCAAAGCGCTAGACAGACTAATCTGAAAACAGAGCAAACGCATAGTATGCAACTCTAATGGGAAGGTGTACTCTGGTTACACAGACCCTAGAAACATCGCAATCCCAGGGGCATAAACAATCACCCTATTGACACGGAGATGCTGGTTACATAAAGCCTAAAACCCAAGGAAGTGCGGGGGCTTCAAACTAAACAGAGATAAAGGGCCAAATAAACAAAAGTGCTCTTCTTCTGGTGGCGAGAGAGTTACAACCTTGAGGCACATTAGAGATAAACACTGCTGTTCACACTCACAAGTCGATGCAAACGACAACAGGAATGCAATCCAGTGACTCAGAGACAGATTTTTCAAGAAGTCTTAAACCTTGACAGAAGACAACCTAAAGTCACAGGGCACAAGTCCAACACTTGACAAAAGAGACGTATACAACACAGATTAGACCAAGGTTCAAAACCTGACAAGCCAAAAGACACTAAAATACACCGAACTGACACATAGACAGAGTCGCATATGCACAAAAACACACACGAGAACAGAGAGAGAGAAACAGAAAATAATTCCAACAAAAGAACAATAGTTTGAGAACCAAGAAAATGTAATACTGTTGGGCAAATCCTTTAGATATAAGTGAAACCCATAACATGGGACTTAACGACAGAGAAACTATTTTAGCCCTTACCTACCTCCCCCCCAGACACCAGCAGGGCTCTCTAAGTCCTCCCAAAACCAAAGAGGCATCTTCCATCTCACCAAGCCTCTTGCCAACCTGGATTAAGGGAGTACTCACTCCAGCGTTCTTAACAAAACCCCCATTTTTGATACTCAGCTTTACATCTCAGGTTCCAGCTTTCCATCCTAATCCACTTTCCACCTGTTTCCTTCACTTTATATGACCCTTTAAATTTGTATAAACCTTGACCACACAGAGCTGGCTTGACCTTATCCCAATCTCCCTTGCTTGATAAGCAATCCGTTTTCTTGTCCTACCAATGGTGTGTGGTGTTACATCATGCAACCAGGGAGGCACTGGTTTAGTGCCAGGAAACCTGACCCTCATGAATTTAAAAGGCGATGTATCAGTATAGGAATTTACGGTAGTCAAGTGAGCCCCACATACCTTTTACAGCTCCTCCCACATGTAGTCTGACTTAACCACAAGTTCCAAAGTGCCTTTGAGCAACTTGTTTATCCTCTCCATCAAACCGTTCTGTTGTGGATTATAAAGTGACATACAAACATGTCTAACACTAATACCCTGTAAAAATGTGCGCATCTCAATTGACGTTAACTGGGTATTGTCAGTAACCAGGACTGAAATCATTCCTTCCCTATGAAAACATTTACCCAAGTACCACAATGGTGGGATGAGTAGAAAGTTATACATAAGACAACTTCCTCCCTTTTAAATAAGGCATCCACCATAACTGAAGCATACCTTTCCTGTTTAGCCAACAACAAAAAAGGTCCAATAATATCCCGAGAGACTTTCCCCCATACCAGTGCTGCAGTGCTCACATGTTGAACCTGTTCCAATGTTTCCAAGCTCACCTTTTAATATTTCTCTGCTTTCTTACAGATGTGACAATCAATCACCCCACCTTTAACCAGATCATTCATGGCTGACCACCAAAACCTCTCTCAGTCTCTTGTAGGTTATGGTTTGGCCTAGATGCCCCTCATGCACCAGATAGATGAGTTGCAACCTGACCCCAAAGGAGGGCACATATGGATCCCCCCTCATTATTTCCCAGTCACAACAGAAGCAACATTTATCAACCACTTTCACAAAAGAGCGGAACAACATTTTATCTGCACATCATCCCATTAACAAGCTCGACCATCACTTTCAACGTGTTTATCCTCTGTCATGGCATGCACTCAATCCCTGTTAGAAACACAACTGTACAACCCCACAGTAGTAGTTGCCATCCACTTCTGCAACCATTTCTTCTGCTTCAAAATCACGACATCACTCATCCCATCCTCGTCTCCAAAATCTGTGTTGAATAAACAAATGTGCTCTTCTTCCAGTGGTGAGAAAGTTCTTTATTGAGCCACAACACCGTAAAATCTCAGACCCAGAGACTCAGGCACACTGTCTCACAGGTCGACTCCAACAACAACAGGATTGGAATCTGGTGACTGAGAGACAGAAATACCAGCGTGCCATAAACATTCTACTGCAAGACCTTACAACAGACAATAATGCAAACAGCTGCATAAACTCAATGGAACCAAGTAAATACCGAGGCTAACAATAGACACTGTCATTCCACTGAGAGGTTATTCTGCATTACATCAAATCTAAAAACCAAGCAACCCTAGAAGGGCAGTCATTCCATTGATGCATTTGTAGAGGGTTACAAAACCCCTCTAAAACTAAGCAACTACCGACTCTCAAAATCAAACAGTGTCAATGCATTGATACTCCTGTAGAGAGTTAGAGAGGCTCTTTAAAAGAAAGCACCTAGTGCGGCTCCAAAATATTCAGTGTTATCACATTGATGCATTTGTAGAGGCTTACATACGACCTTGTATGTAAAGCATTTAAAAACCCCAATTCAGTAAAGAATTAAGACACAACTCACAATAAAAATCCAATACCAATTTATGAAATGAACAAATATGTTTTATCTTTAAAATGACATCAAAACGAAAATAATCCAATTTTGGAAACCAGAGGAATTTTCCAAGATTTAGCACTATATAGCATATAGAAACCTATGGCACCTATTGGGACATCTGTTCACGGTAGACTGGGACAAAGTCAAAGTTTCAGGCCAACTGCGATGGAGCCATGCGTGACTACTCCTTGTGGTAGATCGTGGTCAAAGTTTTTAATTTCTGACTTAAAAAGATTTATGGAGCTTTTCCTCCCAGGGTGCCTCAAAGCGCTCAGCCAGTCCAGATTCAGTGAGGGTTCGCCAGCTTGCTGTTGCGTTCTAATCTAGGACCCTGATCGATACTGTGACCTTATGCCCCTATACGGCTATAAATCCATTTATTCCTTATATTGGCATAACCGATCAAATGCAATATTCGGAAACTCGTCTTTGGCCTCACACGAACAGAGCCACATTTCAGAATCGCTTCCTCTGCAACTTCCTTTGCAGCTCATTAGTGCAATGACATAGCAGAAGTTACTATCTAAGATTCCTAGATTAACACTCCGAGTTCTTCAACAAGATAAAAACTCAGCAACCTGGGAAAGCCCCGCTTGCTAGGTTTTGATTAGTAATAGAACTCTAATGAGCACTGATAGACGATCACTTCCTAGTGACATCTTTATTGACGTCTTATGTCCAAAAACTTACGTCAAACAAGGCACCTTTCAGGTATAAATATTACCAACATTGCCTTAAGCAAATGCTGATGATACCATTGCTACTGCTGTTATGCTGAAGCTATCGCTGTCAAGCTAATGCTGACACTATCGCTTCTGCTATCGCTGCTAACGAGCGAACGATGGTGTGGTGAACACAGGAGCTGAACAGCCGTCCCCTGCAAGAGTCCAGCAGATGCAAGCTGCCCGCGGACGCTGCCCCTCCTCCTCTTCCTCGACGTGCTGAGAGAGACGCTGTCTTTTCTCAAGCCGAGAAATCCAGCTCCAGCGTTTCCAGCCTACTCTTGCGAGTGACTGGGATATCGAGTCCCTGAAAGGAGATACCAGACCTCCATCATTCTATTCCAGAGGTATGGTGTTGACTAAACCCTTAGAGAGAATTCTTGAAGCAAACCTTGGCAAAACCAACTTAACTTAAAGCTACTTACTTACTCCCCTCCCAAGTATTAGGCTTAGGTCAGGTACACTGGGGTAGGCGTAGTTAGAAGCACCAGTTGAGTATTGTAGCCTAATGTATATATGTTTTATTCATTTTAAACCATTGTATGGCTAAGAAACCATATCAATGCTTTTACAGTATTATTTCGCAATACTTATTTTACTGTTCGTACTTTTTATAATAACAAGTCTTGCAATTGTGGCAATTCATTTCTCTTGTACGAGAAGAAAGACTGGTCAATAAATGTTACCCTTTATTGAAAACACCGTCTCTCTATTCTCTGCATATTGTGAAAGTAATCTGCACGACAACTGACTGAGTAAAATAACTGTCTATTGTTTCACACGACCCTAGAGATTGGCTCTTATCTGAGGAGCAAAGTTGTCATGTTGCACGGTTGTTGGAAAACTGAATCCCTTCTTGGCTGTGCCAGGGAAGCTGATCACTTCCTATTCAGTCAAGAAAGTTTCCAGTGACCTCTGAGCTAGTTGGTAACAAACCCAATTAAGTTTAGCATAGTCAGTAGAGGCCTGGAAGATCCGCACTTCTACGTCGATACTACTGTTTATGTTATTCCAATGCGCAGGGCCTATTGGGAAAATAGGAACTATACTACATGGCGCCCAAACGTTTGGTAAGGCGATAAACTAACGCAAGACGTTAGAGTAACTCAGTCGTGCATTTTTCACACAGACCCCTTTCTCCCGTAAATACTCCAATAGACGTCTGGAGTGGGTGAAAGGTTAAAATCCGCCCGACCTTAGTAGGAAGAGATTCCTATGTAAAGCTCTGGTTTATTCAACGTTGAAGGATACAGTGTTCCAAAATATTGTGCACCTAATCTTTGTCTCCTTGGAGACCTGCTCTGCAAAACCTGCATTTATAAAATGTCACTGTTAGAAAAGGGGACCGTTGAAACCGCAGTAGATGCACATCAACAGGACACCGGTACTACTAAACCGGGTGCAATAATCATCCCGGCACATTTAAGAAAATCTATAACGTTAAAACTTATAGAAAATGGACTGACCACACAGAGTGGCACAGTCGTCTTCGTGATAGAGGCACACGAATATCGGCAGACAGAGGTATTCTATTCATGGATAAAATTTCCAGCGGCAAACGCTGCAACACATGAGTTCCACTATTATAAAATAGAGGATCCACCGGAGGAGTACGCTCCTTTCGAGGAGACTGAAATCCCATTAAAATACCAAAAACATTTACTTTGGTTTAAAGGCGCCCTAAAACATAATGATCATATTACCAGGCTCGGTCCACCAGGTAGACCAGGAGCAACGTGGCCGGTTCTAGCCAGCTACACACCACATCCGGACATTGAGAAAATGTCAAAAGAAGAGCTGTTAGTACAGCTAAAAACATTAATTAAAATACATAGGAAATTAGTCCAATATGTAATGCGGACTGCTACAGTCCAAACAGCTGTTAATACACCACAGCTGACCCTCATCAGGGGAACACTAATAAAATTACACCACAGAACATACAGTCATGTCTTGGTAAAACACCCATAAAACGGGAACAAATTCCATTCTGGTTAGCGCAGAAAATCACTCAAATAGAGGCAGTATTTCCGAATACTACCCCTATTGAGAAACACAGGATCTTGACCATCTGCCTTCCTATGGGGGTCGCACCACACGTGGAGGACTATGACACTTGGGGTACAGTCTTTACTTCCATCTACACAAAAACACATGGTGTTCCGTCAATGGCGGTAATACCAGAAGTGCTAAAACAGATTCAAAATGAATACGGTCCAGAACCTGCTTTCACTCTTGGTATGAAATTACTGAAAGACTTCAACCAGGTCTCGGCTATATTATTAGCCAACATAAAAGGAGAAGCAGCATCTGTGGCGATCCGCCAGAAGTTGAAGGAAAAAGATATAACAGATCAACCAATTGAGCTTGCCAGAATCATAGAAAAAAGTTATGAAGAATTAGGTAGAGACAGCTTGGGTGGAAAACCAGTAAAGACCCAACTGCTCGAAAATCCTGAAAAATGATTTATTAAAAATAATTCAAACACTCCTAAAAAGAGCTGGGATGGAAATAAACAATCCACTCCCAAGGAAAACGTTTTCCAGTCCAGAGGAAGGTCTCCTCGACGGAGGGAAAGTACTCCAACTCGAGAACACCAGTCTCCCCAGAGGGAGCCCTCTGAGAAAAGATATAACCTTAGAAATAGTAATAATTTGAAGAAGCCTGATAGATATCAAAGTATTGATACACGTCCCTCTCAATATTTTTTGCAGAAATCTGAAAGAAGAGGACGGTCAGACCCAGGAGAGCACACCAAGTCCAAAGACAAGGAATCTGCTCAGAGTAAAAAATCTAAATTTCCAAAAAATAAGGTAGCCAGTATTAGAGTAATCAACCATGCCGAGAATACTGAGGACACAGTTGAAAAACGGGGAGTGGGCACAGACAATGCTAGACAGTGCAGCAGAAATCACTATGGCCCGCAAGATCCTGATGAGTCATCTGGAGACAGTGGACACGAATGAATACATTCAGGTTGAAACTGCCGACACCAGACTTAGCGAGCCCCATAAGATATACGAAATAACATTGCGTATAGAGGGTGATAAGACTAGGAAAATAAAGGGTCTATTTTGGGATAAACTCTCAAAAGGCTATGATATTCTGTTAGCTGAAAAAGATTGGCCCCCAGAGTTTGTCAGGGAGTGCCCTCGTGGCGAAGAAATGATTATGCCTGCCTTCTCGAATCACATTCCGATTCACAAAAAATATACTATACTATACTATATGCAAGGAAATGGGCAGTAGCCCAGGCACCGGCATTATATAAAAATCATGTAGGATGGGATGAGGACTCTCCAGTTAAAAAGTGAACCGACTGCCCAAAGGCAGTATCCCATTAAGCAAGAAGCTAAAAAACAAGTCAGGGAGATTTTAGATCAACTTGAATACCAGCGGGTGATTGAAACATGCACCTCTCAAATGAACAATCCTTTGTTTCCTGTCTCCAAACCAGACAATTCATATTGTCTAGTTTTGGACTACAGACACCTTAATGCATGTTGCAAAACTTTTGCAGTACAAAATTCGCATAGTGCTGCACTAATGAATAACATAGTTAGGAAAAAATATAAAACGACATTAGACATATCTAATGGTTTCTTTTGTCAAAACATTGCACCAGAAAGCAGATACTTGACCGCTTTCTCAGTAATGGGGTCTCAGAAAAATTTCTGTAGGCTCCCACAGGGGTTCAAGAACAGCCCAGGAGTATTCTCAGCTAGAGTAACAGAGTTACTACAAATATATGATGATGAGGCATTATCTTACGTAGATGATATCTATCTCACAGACGACGACTTGGAGACTCACTTGAAAAGAGTGAACACCCTTATACTTGGGTTCGCAGCAGAGGCATACAAATTCAACTTTAAAAAGTCTCGAATTGCCCATCTGACAGTATTATTTTTAGGATACGAATTATCAAGTGAAGGAAAAAGCCTAGCGGACAACTTCTTAGAGAAGTGCGCTGTACTCCAAGCTCCGAAAACGCTGAAGAATTTACAATCGATTCTAGGCTTTCTGAATTTCGGTAGAACTTACATCCTAAATTACGCAGAGAGGGTTAAACCTCTCTACGAACTAATTAAACCTGATTTTAAACAAATCAATTGGACTCAAAAACACACAGAAATTTTGAGATCACTGCAAACAGACATGTTAGCAAAAACAAAATTAGATACACGTGACAACACATGCAATCTTGTAATCCAAGTCATCCCAGGAAGATGCGGATTCACGTACCTGACCTCTAATGAGGGAGAAAAGGTACCAATTTCAATTAAATCTCACTTGTACACACAAGCGGAAAAAACATTCAGTCACACAGAAAATACTGTGAAAGCAGTAGAAACTGCATTAGCGAATGAACGAGAACTAGCACACGGCAAAAGGATCAATATCCTCACAGCGGAATCCGCCTTCGTGGCTCTATTCAGCCCAGTAAACCTGCCTACAGTGTCACTGGATCCGAAATGGATACAGTGTATAGCTTCTCTTGGAGAAGAAGATGTGAAATACTATTTCGCCCCGCAATTCAAAAAACTGAATGATTTAGAATATGAAGCAGAATATCCTCTGCCAATTGAACTTCTGCCTCTCCCACAGTACGCCTGTATAATCTATACAGATAGATTTGTACAGCATTTCAACGTAGAGAACAAATCCTACGATGCAGCCTGTGCGATTGTTAAAGGTCGTTGGCTGTGCGGTAAATTCAGACCGAAAATAACAAAAACTGAATCAGTAAGAAACTGTTCGGCTCAGAGAGCTGAAATCAGATCTTTAAAGATGGCGCTTGAAAATGCAGAACGTGAATTCCCGACACTAATCGTGTGCGATTCTCATTTTTGCGTCAACTCTTACAATAATAGGTTGCAGAGCTGGATTGAAAACAATTACAAAGATGACACAGGTGCCACAATAAAGCATAAATTGCTCTGGAAATAGGTAGCTCTTTTTCAGAAAGAACTACAAAAGACTCATGCGATACACGCACAGAGTCTTCAACGTGATGGCGTTCACGTTGCAGGGAATTCATTGGCTAATACAGCCACAGAGGAAGCAACTAAACCGGCTTCCGTAGCCACAAAAAAGCGTGCAGAAAAATACATAGACGGGGAAACCATGCTGGCAGTAAAAATGTCCGTAAAAGGCGACTGTGCAGCACTACCCGTGAACTATCCACTCAATTATGCATACATATCGATGCAAACTCCGTTCCTTTTGCTCGAATCCCTGGAGTGGGCCATAGGGTAATTCCAAACAGGAACCGGAGAGGTTTCCTATTACAGGAGGCACATATGGGGTTGGGTCTGAGACACCAAACAATCAGGGACTCTATGAGAGAATTGCAATCAGAATTCTGGTGGCCGGAAATGAGTGAAGGTATTCACGAATTTGCAAAAAATTGTGAAGACTGCAACAGAGATCGCAGTGGAGAACCGGCCAGTGTAGTGTCAGAAGCCCTAATAGAAAGCATAAGGCGATCTATCCGCGCTATCAAACAAGAGAAACGCGTCCCATTGTATATCATGAAGGCTAAACACACTTAAAAAATGTGGCCCCCGCGCTCGGCTGACGCCAGAACGGTTATAAAAGATCTGCGAATCTTTATCGGCACATACGCAATTGCCAAGTTCCATTCTGACCAGGGTCCTGCTTTTAGCTCTCGAGCTTAGAAGGAGGCCATGGCCAGCATGGGAGTTGGGTTGCGGTATTCTTGTCCGTCACACCCCGAAGGGAACAGTGTGGTAGAAAGAAAAAAACGGGACATAAAGCAATCTATAACAGCGAAGGTATTAGGTTCGGGTGCTGGGTGGGTCAAACATTTAATAAGTGTCCAGATCAGTCTTAATAATTTGCCAAGAAATTCTCTAAAAGGTTTCAGCCCATACGAACTATTGTTCGGAACTAGAATGCGAGTTCAGGACTTAGATCGTCAGGTATCAGTGGTACAAGATAAGAAAACATACTTTGACATCAAAGATCGTTTGACTGTTTTACAGGACTTGAACGAAACAAGAAAATCCTTAAGCAACATAAAGTTAAAGCAACAGCCAGCTACCACTGACGAGGCACAACAAGCACCAGCCCCAGCAAGGCCTGTCTGGATTCCAAAGATTGGGGATCTAGTCAGAGAAAAAATAGCGGTGAAGAAGGAATTTGGGCCTTCTTACAGAAAAGCAGTACCTGTCTTGGCAGTCACAGGAACAAGATTAGTACTACTACCGCCCCTTGCTGGTAAAAAGGAGAACAGAGTTGTATCAATCGACCTGGTAAAACCACAAGCATGTGGCCTATAATCAACAGTAGGCCCAGTGGACTCCCAAGAAACAACAGAATACCCAAACTTGCAACAATCCAAGAGGCTCAAACTGAAAGACTGCAGTGCACAGAGAGGGACTATGCAATAATTCCATGGAACTCGTGCCTCTTGAGACACAGATTGAAACAGTTCGTCAAGAAACACCAGTCTACAATGATGTGGCATCACAATGTGCTACCGAAAGACAAATTGAAAGAACAATTCCAACAATTGACAGAACTGCCTCTGGTTATTTCATCAACTTCGATAACTTTTCTGAGGATCAAAGCAACCCAGAAGTGATGCCAGAAGCAAAGACTTTTAAGGAAAAAGCAACAGAGCACTTTCATCAACTCAAGGAGATTTATCTTATTTCCCCATGGTTAGAGTTCTGGTTTGGTCTAGGTATACTTTTCCTCCTGCTTTGGCTCATCATGGTACTTTGTTTGGGAAAATTCATTGAGGGAATATAGAGTACAATGGACACAGCAAGTCAGAACATCAACTTAGTCCTCAAACCACACAGATCATCCCACGTGAAGAAAAGAGAACTGTCAACAGTAAATGTCACAGCCATTCCAATACCCGGTGGGGTAGTATGGGAGAAAACTGACTATGAAATCTATGGTCCGGTCGAAATCCTGAAGTATCCTCACCAACTCAAGGTTTCCTTAAGTGACTTTGTAAAACCTAGCACATTCTCTGATGATTGGGACTTTGAAAGTATTCATAACATGATGTCTGATTTAGTAATGTCAGCTAGATTCACAGAACATGATTATTTACAAGGTTCGTCTAGTTATGAACAGATGTTCTGCTTCACACATTATGGCGATCATTATTTGCATAAATCTGCACAGCCTAGATATGTTTTTAAGTAGAACCAATGGGAACATTGTGCTACACCACCTAAAAGCAGTTCTACAACATTCTTTGAGAAATTCAAGTACTTCTCAGGGTTTAACACCAGTGATGCAGAAACGTTTTATTACAAACTGTTAGATAAAACAGGATTGAAAACAATGCTGACAAATACTAAATTGATATATTCAGAAGCATTTTATGAAAAAATGATGACATTTGGTTTTGATTATTGGAAAAATAACATTGAAACAAAAACCATCTGGGGTACAAAAGAGTGGCAGGTACAAGGCCTAGAAGCACTGTTTCGAGCCTGCATGATCCCAGAACAAATGATGTTTTTAAATGACACAATTCACCAAACATCCTGTCTTGGCCTAGCTAAGAATAAAGACCTTAATAAACCGTCTATTCCAAAGCCAATACCTGAAAATACAACAACAGATATTGAGATAGACGTATCTAAAAATTTACATTTAAACAGAACACATCCTGATTGGAAAAAGTGGTTACTCTGGCCTACTGACACAAACAACTGTCAAGATAGATTCCTGAATAAAACACAGGGGTTAAAAATGACCAGACAAGACCCTAGATACTCCCAGAGACAACATCAAGGGATAGTAACAACATAAAGTGTAGGGAAACTCTGCCTCGAATGGCTAGGATCATCCACACTGGCTGAAATTAAGCAACACTTGTCTTTACTTAAAGAGGGTGCTGATTTGCGCGATTTTATTATGGTACCACGCAAACAGCGTCAAAAGCGTTTCATAGCGACCAGTATCTATGCGGTATACAACGAGGCTTGGAAAGTGACACAAATTGAAACAGCAGAAAAAATACGAGAAATTGATCGTATTAATTTGGAAAAATCACTTTCTGTAGTGGACAATGGGTTAATGACTCTGTCCTCCAGAATATATTCGTTGGACAATATTGTATCATCTGCCTTTGACATAATAGACAGAGACTTGCTAATGTTACAGCATGGCCAGTCGCAATTACGTTCTATTGTACAATTAGGCTGGACGCCGCAAAATCTTCGTTCAGGCTATGTGCCTTGGCGTTTAATCAACACAACGTCATTGTTTTCTATCTTTAACCTTACTGATAAACAAATCAACTTGGCACAGAAAGGAGCAGACTATACAATCCTGAGCATCGAAAAACTTGAGAGATTACCATTGACAATGTCAGAAAGTCCTGTCATTGAATGGATAATACACAGGATTATCACAATTCCGATAACAACTTTCCAATTTAAAAATTGCCTTGAATACATACCTACTGGCCAGTATGAACGATTGGGTAAAGGTTACATTAAGTCAGCATGGAAATTACCATACACACACACATGCTATAGTGACAGCAACAAAAATGTATTTCTTAGTGGTGAAAACTGTAAACGTTCACTAAGCGGTATACTTTTGTGCCAGGGTATTAATTTACACAGAGCCTGTGAAGGTAATTCTAACAACCTTTCATGCCATCAGCTTGTCACACTAGCAACGCAGATAGAGCCTTTCTTTATGCAACTCGCGAATGGGAGTTACATTCTAAGAACGGATCACAGATGTTGTGGCCTTTTGCCAGGGAAAGCCTATCTCGTAAGCGTAACTTCCATGGTCAAATGCTGTATGCAAGCATTATTTCTGAGCAGCCCTGGAGACATAGAGACTCCCGTCTGGCCTCGTCTGAATTTCTCTTCTATGCGAATTGATACTTTAAGCAAAATGAAGTCTGTGCTTTTGCAGACAACAGTGCCCATCACGTCATCAAAAGAGACGTATGATCTCCTAGTTGCAAGGACAGCCACGGAGGTTCATGAACTTTTATCAACAAATTGCCCCGTGCATTTCGTAGAAATGCTTAGCCAAATTCTTAACATGTCTAGTGCCATAGGCATCCCAGGCATATTTAATACGATTTTTACGGGACTGCTAACACCATTTCAAGCAATTCTGGGAATTGTTCCCAATTTCGTCCATTCAGTCTTTGGCGGCATACCCCTATTTTTGGGACTTGTAGAAGGGATTTTATTTTTGACCCTCCTGCTCCGATATGGCAAGCCAAAGATCAGACATGACTCCTATGGGAATGGAAGAAACAATCCTAGCAGTGCGCTACGGGGACAGAATAACTAGAGTCCTTGGATTGGCCAGGCTGAGAGATCTAAACATGACCTGGTTCCTTTCATTCAGACCGATATGGCAATCCTGCATCTTACCTGTACTACGATGTATGCTATGCGGAGATGAGTGCGTGTTGGACACCTGTCTTGCACTTCCATCAGCAGTACCAATGGATATCGATACTTTGCTCAGTCCAATAACGGCTCACGCATTGTGTTGTCCCCAGCGGCTACCAATCCTGATGACGGCATTCGTTGAGACTCCTGTACTACGACTAGGTGGTAACAGTGGAGCGAGTGACAAAAGCAACATCACCCAGGTACGACCTTCTGTGAGCATTGCTGATCCAGACTTTGATGACAGCAATCATTCTCACACCTGCCAAGTTACAGCACTATCGAATTTGGTCGAACTGTCACCTGATTTTGTAGACCAATTCTATGAGAGCCTGTCTGATATGATGTTCTCACCCGAACAGAAACAATAACTTTAGAAAAGCATACCGACACACAGCGTTCCCATGAACTCTGAATTCGGCCTTCAGTTTCGAACAACCAAAACTGCTAAAAGCGTTGGAACTCTATTCCCCCATTCACCAAGAATTCTTTTGAATTGAACACTTTTTAAAAAATATTCACCTTTTTCTGGCACGAAAATTCTTTGCTTAAAGTAAAACTATTCCTAAAGAACAGAAGTTTCTACTTCTATTTTTAGATACATCTAGAGACATAATAACTTTACACCAGCCTCTAGCTCATTTTACTGCAATGCATTTATATGTGATGAAATTATCTCGCCCTTCTTTTCTGTATTAAGAGATATTTCATGTGTAATTATTTCGCAAAATCGTTCATTGATTGCATATGCTATAATTTTTGAATGATTTCTATGCTTCAAAACGTACAGTACCTATATTTTCACGTATTTCAAATACGCCTATTTCAAATGCAAATATGTATTTTGGGGTGGGCAATGTTACACATGCATCTTATTGCTCTAGTTTTAGTAATTTGATGGACATAAATTCGTGGAGTGGGTGTCGCATTCTAATCTAGGACCCTGATCGATACTGTGACCTTATGCCCCTATACGGCTATAAATCCATTTATTCCTTATATTGGCATAACCGATCAAATGCAATATTCAGAAACTCGTCTCTGGCCTCACACGAACAGAGCCACATTTCAGAATCGCTTCCTCTGCAACTTCCTTTGCAGCTCATTAGTGCAATGACATAGCAGAAGTTACTATCTAAGATTCCTAGATTAACACTCCGAGTTCTTCAACAAGATAAAAACTCAGCAATCTGGGAAAGCCCCGCTTGCTATGTTTTGATTAGTAATAGAACTCTAATGAGCACTGATAGTTGATCACTTCCTAGTGACATCTTTATTGACGTCTTATGTCCAAAAAGGTACGTCAAACAAGGCACCTTTCAGGTATAAATATTACCAAAATTGCCTTAAGCAAATGCTGATGATACCATCGCTGCTGCTGTTATGCTGAAGCTATTGCTGTCAAGCTAATGCTGACACTATCGCTACTGCTATCGCTGCTAACGAGCGAACGATGGTGTGGTGAACACAGGAGCTGAACATCCGTCCCCTGCAAGAGCCCAGCAGATGCAAGCTGCCCCTCCTCCTCTTCCTCGACAGGCTGAGAGAGACGCTGTCTTTTCTCATGCCGAGAAATCCAGCTCCAGCGTTTCCAGCCTACTCTTGCGAGTGACTGGGATATCGAGTCCCTGAAAGGAGATACCAGACCTCCATCATTCTATTCCAGAGGTATGGTGTTGACTAAACCCTTTGAGAGAATTCTTGAAGCAAACCTTGGCAAAACCAACTTACCTTATAGCTACTTACTTACTCCCCTCCCAAGTATTAGGCTTAGGTCAGGTACACTTGGGTAGGCGTAGTTAGAAGCACCAGTTGAGTATTTTAGCCTAATGTATATATGAATGTATATATGTTTTATTCATTTTAAACCATTGTATGGCTAAGAAACCATATCAATGCTTTTACAGTATTATTTCGCAATACTCATTTTACTGTATGTACTTTTTATAATAACAAGTCTTGCAATTGTGGCAATTCATTTCTCTTGTACGAGAAGAAAGACTGTTCAATAAATGTTACCCTTTATTGAAAATGCCCGTCTCTCTATTCTCTGCATATTGTGAAAGTAATCTGCACAACAACTGACTGAGTAAAATAACTGTCTATTGTTTCACACGACCCTAGAGATTGACTCTTATCTGAGGAGCAAAGTTGTCATGTTGCACGGTTGTTGGAAAACTGAATCCCTTCTTGGCTTTGCCAGGGAAGCTGATCACTTCCTATTCAGTCAAGAAAGTTTCCAGTGACCTCTGAGCTAGTTGGTAACAAACCCAATTAAGTTTAGCATAGTCAGTAGAGGCCTGGAAGATCCGCACTTCTACGTCGATACTACTGTTTATGTTATTCCAATGCGCAGGGCCTATTGGGAAAATAGGAACTACACTACATTGCCTTGCGACGAGTACACAATCACACGTATGGAAGTCAGACCACTGGAACTTTCCAGCAGGACGAACCAGGAATCCAGGCCTGTTCACGGTTGAGGTGGGCGGCTTGGCCCTCAGAGTTGGTCCTGGTCATCTTTTCTACGTTTGGCTTGGGTGAGGGGTTGCCGGCTTGGGTTTCAGGTCAAACTCTGGAAGTCGGATCTCCGGAGCTTTTCAGAGGACAAAACCTGGGGGGGACCCCAGCTCACGGTTGAGGGTCAACGGGTTGGCAGGCCAGATCAAATTGGTCCACTTATGGAGCTTTTTTCCGAAGTTGCTCCAAACTTCTCCAAGCATCTGGAACTTCTTTCTGAAGTTCCCTAAAGAGTACCAAAGTGTCAAAAACGTGATCGAAGGGTCTGGTAGGTCCAAGATGGTCCTTCAAAGTTTAGGACTGCAGTTCCCACAATCCACTACGACAAAATCCTTACAAATCCACTGGTAGTACTCCAGGATTAAGATTCTTGGTGGTGATGTTCCAGGTGAGCCCTGATACCTGTAGCTTGCAAGGATTCCACTTTTTAGTTCTCTTGAAGCAAGGTAGCCCACAGGGCTGTAGTTCTGGATTGTGCAGCAGGTGCACTCTTCAGAGTGCAGGGCCTGGTGGTGCAAATCAAACTTCTCAGCATGGACCCTTCTTTCTTGAGTTTCAGGGAACAGATCTGAGAGTCACTGCCCCTCTCAGATACTTATTCCAAGTTCTTTGGGTCAAACAGGAGGACACTCCTGTCCAATGAGGTGCAGCGCAACTCCCAAGGGTATAACCACATCCTCCAAAGCGTGGCACTATTTTCTCCCAGACATCACCATTTCTCCAATTTCCAGTAGGGAGAGAAGAGCTGGCTAAACACACCTCCAGGATGGCTAATCTTCATAGTATCTCCTCCTTGCATCTGCCCATTCCTTTCTTAATCCTATATTCAAAGAGTAGAGGTGTAAATGACACTGGTTTCTTCAGCCTGTCTCCTCTTTCCATTAAAGGATATTATTAACACCCCTCCCCCATATCTGGCATTTCTATGTAGCAGAACCCTGCCCTCCCAGAAGAGCTGGCTAACCCCAGGGGATATTTATTACCTCATTAAAGGAGCCTGGCTAATCCACCTAACACTGACCAGTAAGGACGGACCACTGGAAGGCTGAATTTTAGCTTTCAGAAAATAAAGTCTCATAACTTCTAGTCTGTATACTTTAGGAGAAATTCAACAATATCATATTGTTGGATTTATCGATAACATTCTAGGAAGTCTTTGTATGGCATTTGTATGATTCTCCTAGCGGGAATCATTAGTTAATAACTTCTTGCCATGTTAACCTATGTGACAGAGGATTTGCAATGGGAAAAAGGACTTGGGCAATTTTTCAAAACCAGGACTTATAAAACATCTTTTGTAAGGATCCTACCTACATCTAAAGGACCCCAGACCCCTTGAACACCTAGGGGAGACTTTAAGGGTTATGGATATGTAAAGATATTGAATATCCTAACTCCACAGTGCTCCTAGCATAAATGTTGAATTTTTGCAGCACTTTATCACAATGTGGGAGTGAAATGTGCAATTTCACTTAACCCAGGGCATCTAAAACTAATTTTTGTAAGGGTCCGCCTTATAAATACCTGACTTCCCACCACTGGGACACCTGGGGAGACCCTTGGGGTACTTAATATACCCAAACACTGCAGTTTATCAATTTGTAAGTGCCCAAAACACCAAAGTTGAGTGTTGGAACAATTTGCATTTTAAATGCAGTCCTGCAACCAAAGGCTGCTTTTAAACTGACCTCGGGCTTCAACAATGCACACATGCTAGTGCAGAAAGGCCACTGGCCTCTAATCTGCCATGTCCTATTATATTCTAGGGAATTGAAGGTAGTTTCAATCCCCCGGATCTATTATGTACCAGTGCCTTGTAGTAGAGGTCATACCAATCCTAGGGGTACACTAAACCGTAGTGTACCCTAGTGTAGGTAGGTGTTTTCACTGTATTCCAAGTGTCTCAGCATAGTACTAGCCCTGATTCTGGTTAGGTAGAGTCCAGGGTCAGTCAGAGTCAGTTACCAGCAGTATCAGTCTGCAAAAGAAATTGGGGGGTGCCCAGGGCACAGCATGACTTTGCAATATAATCAGAAGCTAAACCTAAACAGTGTGATAACTTGGTGGTAAACAGTAAAGAAAGATTCAGCAGAAATATTGATGAATAGTTGTGTATGGGGTAAGTAGTATGGTGTGTGGCAAACATGAGTGTAGTATTTACTGTGGTGTACGCAGTTACACAGATCATGAAAAGTCAGCAACTTCAGGGACTCAAAATAAACATTGTCGTGACATTGACAAGAGTATCATGGATCAGGAAGACCCTGCAAACCAAGCAGCCTCCAAGGCTAACAAATAAACAGGGTGATACTATGGCAGTACCTAAGATAGAGAACTTCAGGATACTTACTGGCAAAAGAGTATAAAACCTTGTTTTATATGAGGTAAATGGTTCTGTAAGGAGAAAATCAACAGTGGCAACTTGTCAAGGAAAGGTGTCAACTAGCACATTGACATGAGGTGATCCTGTTATAAGTCGGGGGCATTAAAAAGCAGTATAGATTTGAAGGTTTGGGTAAGTAAGAAGAGCATTCAGGAGAGGGTTATATACAGAATGTGTAATAGTGTGAGGGATATGACACATCGAGGGGTCACGAAGTCTAGAGCAGACTGCGAAAGTACATGTTGTTTAGTTTGCTTACGTGTTCATGTTATGAAAATCAGGGAAAATGTCATAAAGAATTATCTGAAAAAAAGATGAGACTATTGCATGAATGATGATGAGTCAATGGGCCATGCAGACGTGAATGTCACTGGAAGCTGGGCTGATGAGCAGAGAGGAGCTAGAATGACGGTCTTGGTGACAGTGCTGAAGAAGACAAGGATTCAGACAGGGCTTATCCCATAGGTGTAAACTTGCTTGAGACTATTCAAATCATATAGAATGGTGAGGTAAAGTAGCAGATTCATCCTAGTGGAGGCAGATGGCAGTGCTGGATAGTAGTTTCAGAAAGTAGTACTGGGGAGGTCTCGAGGATGTAAGTGTGGACCACCAGAGATGACAAGTGCAGGGCTTGAAAGCCACAAGGGAGGAGCCTGATAGACAATAAACTAATGTCTGTGTACTGCTGGTGGAGGGCGAGTGATAGTCACCAGGCAATGAGGAATAGGACAATGCGAGGAGAACTTACTAAACAAGCTTTGGCAATGCCAGTAGGTCTGTGTTAATTGCGTTGCACGCTGCACTGTTCTCCATGCACTCACATGGGCAGATTATTTTACCTTTGGTATACTGAGAATAGGAATGAGCATCAAGAAAGAGCATGTGCCTGGTCTGGTGGGATGGAACAGAGCCTACACCAAGAGTGTGTTAAAATGAAGCATATGAGAGGACACATAGGACTGAAGTTGAGCGCTGAGCTACTAAGTGCAAGAGCCAACAAGTGCCTTTTGCACAATGCAAAGAGTCTAAAAAATATCAATGTAATCATTAGTATCCTGTGTAATAAATCCAACTGGAATATAGTAGAAATCGGAACCCCTTGCTATAGGGGCCTTGAAGATAAACGAAGGTGCAAAACATGTACCCTGAGTAAATATCACAGGAAAGCAATTCACCCTGTAAATGTCTCCTCCCGTTACGTGTGTGGTGCCATGTGCCAATCTGAACACAACTAGGCTCTCATCGTAGCCTACAATTGTCCCATATGGGTCATTTATAAACTTTGTCAAGCCATTCACAATGTAAATGAAAAGTCATTTGCTTTTGGCACCGCATTTATTAATCAATAAAGTAAGCATATTGATGTTAGCATGAACAAAGCATGCCCATGGGTCTTTGCTCATCAAACAATGTAGGCAGACTCATATTATACAGTGACATGAACATTACTTCTCCTTGTGGAGACACTAAGGGCCAAATTTATGAGCCCTTGCGTCACTTTTATGCCGCCGGTGCGTCACTTTTTGTGATGCACCAGTGGCGTAAAAAATTCAGCATGTTGTGTCATATTTACAAAGTGGCGTATCTAGGTAGATGAGTCACTTTGTAGACCCCTGCGCCACATTATACCTGCGCAGGTATAATGCATGCAGGGTGGGCGTCCTGAGGCAAGTAAGCCTTGTAGAAGTGACGCAGTGAAATCTATGAGATTTCACTGTGCCACTTCTAGGACACAAATGCGTCAATATCTTACGCCTGCCTCATGGCAGGCATAAGACTGACACAGGCACATTGAAACGGGACTTGCCCATGTTAAATGACCCATTGCTGAAGTTGCGTCATTCCAGCAATGCGTCATTTTTGCACCTACAGATACGTCAGAAATACTGACGTATTTGTCGTGAGGAGGCCGCAATAAAAAAGTGACGCATCGCTGTTTTCACACAGCGTTGCGTCACTTTTCATAAATGAGGCCCCAAGCATTTAAAATGGCATTAACAAAAAAGGGATATGCAGTATTCCTATTGCATTTGCCAAAGAGTTAACAATGGGAAAACCATTCCCGCTGTATTTGGCAAATAGCTTGAAATGTAAAACCTCAGGTATTTGTCCTGGTGTTCACAATGTAACTCCACTTCCTACTGCATTCCTATATTTCGCAATATATAACTGCATTGGTCTGACTGTTCACCACGGAAACCTTTGCCTATGGTAAGTGACATAGGTACTCACAATTTAAAAGCAAAAAGAACAATTGATGGACAGAATGCTGAACAATGTCATATATTCACCCCAGTACAGAGATCTGAGCCTAAATCCATTGTTTTTTTGCTGGCTGATGAGCAGTGAAACCCCAAAACTGGTCCTAGGATGCTTGTTTCCGGTCCAGGGAGGACCTAACTTGGCTGTTCGGGCGGGACTGTTCCCATGCAGCACAGAGTCAAGACTGATTTGCATATGACCAGGTCTAAACTGGGGTTGCATGGTGAGCAAAAGAATGATGGATTTAACCCAGATCTCGTGACTGGGGGTGAATGTTTTGATTTATTCTGCATTCCGTCCATCAATTGTGTGTTTTTTACAATTTAAAACCCATCTCTATGAATTTGTCAGCAAATTCCCAATGTAAAGCCACGTGACATATTTTGTTGTCTACCATAAAGGCCTACTGGAGTTATCATATTATTTTCACAATAAGAAATACCGACTTATTCTCTTTGTACTAACTTCTCAGAATACACAGATTCAACCAGTGTCACCGAAGGCAAGACCATGTCACCATGACCAGCCCAGGTTTACCACTCTGAGCATTATATAAGCAATCCAGGCACTATTTTACGGGGGAAGCACACAACTTGTGTGCTATCCAGCCCAATAGTGAGGAATATCAACATGTAGGAAGAGCCAAAGCCCCTTCCTAAGTAATGGTTCTTAGAGCAGTTTTTTGTTCACCTCATAAGGTCTGCGAACAGCTACTGTGTCAAGATAGACCTAAAAATATATGTATAAATAATTAGCAATTTATGTCGCGGCAGAGGTTTCAGAAACCTGTGTCAAGGAGTAGATTGTGGGCAATGACCTGGGGTTCCAGGGTAGTGCTCTTGCATGAGGAATCTTCTGCTAAGGCGAGCCTGGTTTTAAGGTTTGTGGTGAAAGATGGGTTTAGCCGGAGCTCAGTTGTCACTGAGTTCCAGGGTCCTGGCTGCAGCCCACACAGTAGTCAGTGAGAGTCTGCCATTTTGTGACGCGTTGTATTTCCTGCTGCAGAGCACCACAATATTATAGGCGTGTCCCAATGGTAGACATGGGAGCACCTAATTTATTTACTGGAGAAAATGTTATTCTCTCATTACTTTTACATGGTTTTACATTTGGACATCGGTATGCCTGTTTTTCTATTTTATTTTACAAACAAAATAAAAAATATTCAATTCACTGATTTGTGCTGTTCAACTCCAGAATGCGAGCTTTTCAATACCAATGTGTGTCCTCCCATAATGTGACACACACATACATTATAGACTACCGCGCAGGCCACAATCCCCCCCCCATCATTTTCCTTCGCGGATGTATGACGGTACAACACGTACCGTTTCAACGCGTGCCTGTACGACGCGTCTTTAACAACGCAAGTCGTTACAACGACTTGCGTTGTTGGGCGCGGATAGTAAATAGTATAATTTACTATTCTAACACCAGTCCCCGTAGATAGTAGGGAAGGTGTTGGAATAGTAAATATACTGGTGGTTACGACTTGCGTTGTAAAGGACGCATCGTAAAAGCACTGCGGGGTAACATCCGCGTTGAAAAGAATGTTCCCCTTTTCATTCTCACATGGATAGGGCTGAGTAGGTGGCCTGGAAGAATGTGACATCACACAGGGGTAGGAACAGGCTGGACCGGCCCATAACTGGATGAAATGTAACGGGTAAGGAGGAGTTTAAGAAGGGATTCAAGTTGGACATCTCAACCTGTGACATCACAGGTTATACATGTGCAACTATTACTTGCTTAAACGTGGCACAATATTCTCTAGCTCCATCGTGGGGGAGCTTCCGAACACAATGAAAATGGAAAGTGAGCAAGCCCCTCCAGCCTCAAAGTGAAGGTAACATGGGTTACCCATACTCCCAAACATTTTATGTTACCCTTAACAACATTGTTGCTTAACACCTGGGCACACCACAGGAACTTTTTAGGAGGTCATAGTCTGATCTCTCCCCAAATTATAATCCACAGGATAGGGAGTGAACACCTTTGAAAGGACGTCTCCAGGTTGGGATTTGACACTTCCCAAACAATATCATCGGTGTCAAGGTCTGATCTGTAAAAGGTCTGATCAGTGGGAGCTTCTTACTCATGTGTGAAACAAAGAACAAGTGATGAGGGGAATGCTTGCACCAGTCTAGGCCAGTGGCAGTCACTTGGACCAAGTTACAGTCCTTCATTGTTTACCCTTTTCACCACTCCAGAGGAAGGAGCAACCATGGGAAAGTCAGCCTCAGTCCAACCTGTTGGGCTCTCTGCTGGAATGTGCATCTTGTGCATGGAATGGTTACATCACGGTGTGCTTCCCTGCCGGTCATACATGAAGGAGCTTAATAAAAGGAGAGACCTTACAGAAGCGTAGGAGCCTCCTTTCACAACCTGAACTTGAAAGTCACATTCCCCCTGAACCGGGAGGGAAGCAACTCCGGATGGCTTTAGCCTTGTTGAGCCTCATCAGTGATTTGCAGCATGGATTCTGCAGCACAGCAAGCAAGCAATCCACCTCTAGACGCACTCGTTATAAGGAGAGTATCAAATTCAAACATCGAATTGTGATGGTTGGAGTTTTTGCAAAGTCTCAGCCACTCACAATCACTTGGGCCACATTCCAGTCCAAAGTAATTGGCAGTGGCTGAGTTTGATTCAAGCATTCCATCCATCATTTTGTAGGTGTGTGTTAGCCAACTCCTTTTGATTTTATTAAAATTGTGTATAAATAATAGATTGACATATAGGAGCATTGGACCAGCCCTCTTCACCCATTGGTCTGTTGTGCCATTCACGTTTTTCTTCCATTCACTAGAGCATTCAGCATGGGGCAGCGGGTCAGCCCACTTCAGCTATTGGCTAACTTCATTGGGATTGATGGTGTCCTGCGGCTCATGCACAAAGTGAACTTGTATAAAACAAGAGGTCCCCTCTAGTGACAGGAACTATGAGCCAATGTCTGCTTTTGATGAAACAAAAATGTTTTTTATCATGAGGTTTTACTAAAACATTACAAAATAAAAAAGCATTGGAAAACCCAACAGGTTCACATCCAAGTCCAAAACAATTGGCTTGCCAATGCTTAAGTGTGATATGTGAGCACATCCTGGGTGTGGGGCTCAAATCAAAACCAAGCATGACATCATGTCACGGTTAAGTTTGATTGCTAAGGTCTCCCCTTTCTATTTGAGTGAGTCACAGTCATAATAAACAAGCCTTGGCAAAGCCAGAAGGTCTTGCCTAGGGGTGACTATAGTCTTTGGCATTGGGGTGGGAGTGGTGAACAGGAGGGTGGGTGGCTGGTGGAGAGCAGAATGTTAAAAAAACCTTCTATGAAGCAGCCGGCTCTGGCTGCGTCACAGTGCTTTTTGTCCTTCTGTCTGTTGGTAGGGGAGAAGAACCAGGGACGGGGATGGTGGGGGGAGATGAAACGAGGACGGGGCACGTGGGGGAAATAAAAACAGAGACGCAAGAAACAGGGACTTAGTGAGGGACAAAAGCAAATTAGATCGAGGGCTGGCAGGAAGGAGGGATAAAAACAATATGGACTGAGGGTAGGAGGGAGGGGAGGATAAGTGCAAAATAGACAGAGGGTAGGAAGGTTAGAAACAAACAGAACCTAAATCATAGTGCGAGCAGTGGATGGACATCGGAAGGCCACTAATAAAATAAAAACAATCTTGGCTTCGTTAGTGTGCTACAGAAAGAAAAGGAAGTGACGCCTGGCAAGCGCTGCCCAATTAGAAGGCAGCAAAGATGAGTGACAATGATGTCAACTAATAGCAAACAATGGGCGGGCTCCAAGCCCATTACTCAACACAAAAGTCACGTAAGCAAGCAATCCTGCGCTAGTGCATGGGTACTCACTAAGCATTGGCGTGAAATCCGTTCCGCTCGCGGAATTTGCGGATTTTCGGCAAATTAGCAATCCGCAAATTCTCGCGAATTTCCCGAAAATTCCCAAATTTGCACGCAGCGGATTTTTTTGCTTGGTGATACAATATTGCGGCGGGCGGCGTTCACTTACCGTCATTCAGCGTTTGCAGAGTTGTTTTTCTCCATGTTTTGCGTGTGCTGCGCCATTTTGGATCTTGGTGCGGGATCCCGCGGGAGTTTGTCAACCGCGATTACGTCATCGCAGCTTGCCATCTTGCACAGCGAGAGTTTGTCAACGCGAGTACGTCATAAAGCCCGTGATCACGCATCACGGGAGTAAACATTTGCGAACACGTAGATGCGGCGGGCAGCAACAATCTTGCGTTTGCCAAATTGCAAAATTTGCAATTCTGCACAAGAAATCCACCAGCAGGCAGCATAATGACAGAAACCTGGCTTCAAGACTCTGATTCTGCTATTTTGAATCTTGCTTTCCCCCAGAACTATACTGTCTTCACTTCTAATAGGACCACTAGAGGAGGTGGTATCGCTATGGCAGTCAAATCCTGCTTTCCGGCTGAATGGAAACTGTCGGGACTACCTGCATGCGAAAGTGCAATTTTAAAGTTGCTTTTTCCCATCAATTCACTTTCAGTGGTATGCTTATTTACCGTCCTCCCGGCAATGATTCTGTCTTCAGGTCCGCACTGGCCGATATGGTCAGTCCTATAGCGCTCGGTTGTGCCAATTTCAACATCTTGGGGGACCTTAATATCCATTTTGATAATGGGTCATCCACTACCGTGCGCACTCTGCTGGCGGATCTTGAAGCCCTTCAACTCACTCAGCTCGTTACCCTTCCGACCCACTCAGGGGGCCATATTCTGGACCCCTTCTTTTCCACACTTGACTGGGTTAGGTTGTCAGATCCGAGGCTGATGGGGTGGACTGATCATCTATTGGTGGAAGCCTTTTGTCCGGTTCACGATAAGCCTTTTATATCTGTGGACAGGCCTATTCTAAAAAGGCTCTGGCACAAGCTTAGACTTGAAGAGTTCTATAATATACTAGAACAGAAACCTCTGAGCACCTTTATTAATGTGGAACAAGGCTACCAACAGTTCTGCGCTTGGATCACCGATGCCCTGAACTCTCTTATACCTCTGCGGTGGTCGAAAGGCCGGACAAAAACACCTAGTCCTTGGTATAACGAGTCTCTCGCAGAACTGAAAAAATCCTGCCAAAAAACAGAGAGGGAATGGAGAAGATCCTATGACCCTGCTCTGAAAACTCGGTATTTTACTGAGCTGAAGCTCTACCACAGAGCTATTTGTAGAACACGAGCCGCATTTTACGCTCAAGAATTTGCTACTAGCCCCAATCCATCAAAACTGATCTTTAAGGTCCTGAAGGACCTTATGAAAAATAGATCCACCTCAGAGGTGATTTGCACAGACTCCCACTGTGATAAGCTGGCCTCCTTTTTTGTGGAGAAAGTGAAAAAAATCTACCAAGGTTTTGATATATATCTCCAGAATCGAGAGGTTACTGTCCCAGATACGGTGGGATATGAGACCCTTGCTATGCTTCCAGAACTGACTATTGAGACCTTTGACAGGCTTAGCCTCAGGATCAAGTCAGGTTCTCCTCTGGACCCATTAAAGCCAGCCTTTATCAACACACTTTCCCCGCTGTGCCGAGACCCCATATTGAATCTTATCAATATGTCATTGTCCAACGGAACGGTACCCACGGCATGGAAACAGGCAGTGGTTACTCCTATACTAAAAAAAGCCAACTCTGACCCCCGGTTGCCAGAAAACTATCGACCTATATCCCTGTTGCCTTGGATTGCCAAAGTAACAGAAGCCCACGTCAACTCTGTTCTGTCTGAGCATCTGGCTCGCAACCAGATATTGGATCCCAGTCAGAACGGCTTCCGGTCGGGACACAGTACCGAGACGGCATTACTTTACATCACGGAACATCTCCGCCAGGTACTGGACTCAGGTCGTACTGCAGCGCTTTTACTATTAGATCTAAGCGCTGCCTTCGATACTGTGTCCCACCGTATACTGATCCAACGCTTACAGGAGGCTGGAGTGACTGATGTCGCTCTCCAGTGGTTTCGATCTTTTCTATCGGATCGATCCTTTAAAGTGGCAATTCCACCTGGCCAATCTGCCACTTATTCCCTGGAGCTGGGGGTTCCACAGGGATCCTCGTTGAGCCCTACAATGTTCAACCTCTATGTGAAACCGTTGGCTGGTGTCGTCAAACAGTGGGGTCTAACGATGGCCTCATATGCGGACGACACACAGCTAGCGGTGACACTTAGTGGAGACCCTGAGGTGGAGGCCCCCAGATTCCGAGCGGGTCTTGTGGCAGTAGCAAGCTGGCTCCGCACCAACTGCCTTTAGTTGAATGCCACCAAAACGGAGGTGTTGGTACTAGGGAAGCACGCTGAGCTATGGGGTAACCAGTGGTGGCCATCAGAGTTGGGTGTCACTCCCATTCCTGCATCCGGAGTGAGAAACTTAGGCATCTGGTTGGACTCTGCGCTCACCTTCAGGGACCATACTAAAAAGGTGGCTGCCACGTGCTATGGCATTCTGCGGGGAATAAGGCCGGTTTTAAAGTACTTTGATCCCCCTACCAGACAGCTTGTGGTCCAGGCCTCAATTCTATCTCGGCTGGACTACGGCAGCTCGCTGATGTTAGGGGTGAATCAAGCGGAGGCCTCTAGGCTCCAAAGGGTGCAAAACGCCGCGGCACGGGCCATTGTGGGCCTCCCCAGACATTGCTCGGTGTCTGGTACCATCACGGCCTTACATTGGCTCCCGGTCAGACAGCGAATTAAGTTCAAAGCGCTGTGTCTGGCCTTTAAAATTTTGAAATCTTCTTCGCCGCCGGCACTTGCCAACCTACTCACGCCCTATATTCCTTTGAGATCCTTGAGATCGGAGGGGCTTCACCTGGCTGTCTGTCCACGCTTTAAACTTAGCAGAATGGGTGGCCGCTCTTTTAGGGTGCTTGCGGCAGGTTTATGGAACTCGCTTCCTGTACACATCCGAGCTCTTGAAGACTTGCTCGCCTTCAGGCAGGCGATTAAAACTTTCCTGTTTCCAGTGTCTGATTAATTACTTTTTTCTTTATGTGTGTTATGTTATAGTGTCTGTCAAAGCGCCAGGACGCCCCTTTGCTGGGGCAGCTGCGCGCTATAAAAATATAAATAACATAACATAACATAACATAAACCTTCTGAAAATGATGATTTTTATCAGAATAACTCCTCAGAATGACATTTGCCTGCACTTTTTTTGCAAGGAGTCCATTTTGGGGGGTCGGTGGGAGGAAGGAAGTGCCCCACAGTCTCCAACTTCCTGTTCCTGTCCAGCAGGCTCCTCCCAGTGCTTTGTTCATGTCCTGGTCACTTTGATTTGGATCTTGACCTGGAAGGATTACTTTTTGTGGATGCTGCTGGATATTTGGATTTGAGGCCTTTTTGTCTTTCTTTGAATCACTTTTGGATTAGAAATTTCACAAGTAAGTTGATGTTGTTTGTTTGGGGGCATGGATGGCATTAGATTGTGGTGATTTTTGTGTGTTTTTCAATTTCTTGGCTGTTGTTGGGGCCTTTTGCCCAGGGGTACTCAGTGGTGCATGGACTGAGTCTTTCTGTGGGGTCTCTTTAATGTAAACATCATGGAGGGCATGGATGGCATTGGATTGTGGTGATTTTTGTGTGTTTTTCGATTTTCTGGGGTGTTGATGGGGCCTGTCCATGTGGGTGGGGGCCATTTTGAGGCCTGGTCCAGGCAGGGCCTGGCCATGTGGTGGGTGTCTAGGGGCCATTTTGAAGCCAGGCAATGTGCTTTGTTGTGCCATAGGCCTGCACCCAGTCTGCCATGCTTTCATCCATTATGCCCAGGGGTACTCAGTGGTGCATGGGCCTAGACTTCCTGTGGGGTGTCTTGAATTTGAACATGATTGAGGGCATGGATGGCATTGGATTGTGGTGATGTTTGTGTGTTTTTCGATTTTTTGGGGTGGTGTTGGGGCCTTTTCCCAGGGGTACTCAGTGGTGCATGGACTGAGTCTTTCTGTGGGGTCTCTTTAATGTAAACATCATGGCGGGCATGGATGGCATTGGATTGTGGTGATTTTTGTGTTTTTCGATTTTTTTGGGGTGTTGTTGGGGCCTTTTGCCCAGGGGTACTCAGTGGTGCATGGACTGAGTCTTTCTGTGGGGTCTCTTTAATGTAAACATCATGGAGGGCATGGATGGCATTGGATTGTGGTAATTTTTGTGTGTTTTGTGATTTTTTTGGGGTGTTGATGGGGCCTGTCCATGTGGGTGGGGGCCATTTTGAGGCCTGGTCCAGGCAGGGCCTGGCCATGTGGTGGGAGTCTAGGGGCCATTTTGAAGCCAGGCAGTGTGCTTTGTTGTGCCATAGGCCTGCACCCAGTCTGCCATGCTTTCATCCATTATGCCCAGGGGTACTCAGTGGTGCATGGGCCTAGTCTTCCTGTGGGGTGTCTTGAATTTGAACATGATTGAGGGCATGGATGGCATTGGATTGTGGTGATGTTTGTGTGTTTTTCGATTTTTTGGGGTGGTGTTGGGGCCTTTTGCCCAGGGGTACTCAGTGGTGCATGGACTGAGTCTTTCTGTGGGGTCTCTTTAATGTAAACATCATGGCGGGCATGGATGGCATTGGATTGTGGTGATTTTTGTGTTTTTCGATTTTTGGGGCCTTTTGCCCAGCGGTACTCAGTGGTGCATGGACTGAGTCTTTCTGTGGGGTCTCTTTAATGTAAATATCATGGAGGGCATGGATGGCATTGGATTGTGGTGATTTTTGTGTGTTTTGCGATTTTTTGGGGTGTTGATGGGGACTGTCCATGTGGGTGGGGGCCATTTTGAGGCCTGGTCCAGGCAGGGCCTGGCCATGTGGTGGGGGTCTAGGGGCCATTTTGAAGCCAGGCAGTGTGCTTTGTTGTGCCATAGGCCTGCCCCCAGTCTGCCATGCTTTCATCCATTGTGCCCAGGGGTACTCAGTGGTGCATGGGCCCAGTCTTTCTGTGGGGTGTCTTGAATTTGAACATGATTGAGGGCATCGATGGCATTGGATTGTGGTGATTTTTGTGTGTTTTTCGATTTTTGGGGTGTTGATGGGGCCTGTTGCCCAGGGGTACTCAGTGGTGCATGGACTGAGTCTTTCTGTGGGGTCTCTTTAATGTAAACATCATGGAGGGCATGGATGGCATTGGATTGTGGTGATTTTTGTGTGTTTTTCGATTTTATGGGGTGTTGATGGGGCCTGTCCATGTGGGAGGGGGCCATTTTGAGGCCTGGTCCAGGCAGGGCCTGGCCATGTGGTGGGGGTCTAGGGGCCATTTTGAAGCCAGGCAGTGTGCTTTGTTGTGCCATAGGCCTGCACCCAGTCTGCCATGCTTTCATCCATTATACCCAGGGGTACTCAGTGGTGCATGGGCCTAGTCTTCCTGTGGGGTGTCTTGAATTTGAACATGATTGAGGGCATGGATGGCATTGGATTGTGGTGATGTTTGTGTGTTTTTCGATTTTTTGGGGTGGTGTTGGGGCCTTTTGCCCAGGGGTACTCAGTGGTGCATGGACTGAGTCTTTCTGTGGGGTCTCTTTAATGTAAACATCATGGGGGGCATGGATGGCATTGGATTGTGGTAATTTTTGTGTGTTTTGCGATTTTTTTGGGGTGTTGATGGGGCCTTTCCATGTGGGTGGGGGCCATTTTGAGGCCTGGTCCAGGCAGGGCCTGGCTATGTGGTGGGGGTCTAGGGGCCATTTTGAAGCCAGGCAGTGTGCTTTGTTGTGCCATAGGCCTGCCCCCAGTCTGCCATGCTTTCATCCATTGTGCCCAGGGGTACTCAGTGGTGCATGGGCCTAGTCTTTCTGTGGGGTGTCTTGAATTTGAACATGATTGAGGGCATCAATGGCATTGGATTGTGGTGATTTTTGTGTGTTTTTCGATATTTGGGTTGTGGATGGGGCCTTTTGCCCAGGGGTACTCAGTGGTGCATGGACTGAGTCTTTCTGTGGGGTCTCTTTAATGTAAACATCATGGAGGGCATGGATGGCATTGGATTGTGGTGATTTTTGTGTGTTTTTCGATTTTCTGGGGTGTTGATGGGGCCTGTCCATGTGGGTGGGGGCCATTTTGAGGCCTGGTCCAGGCAGGGCCTGGCCATGTGGTGGGGGTATAGGGGCCATTTTGAAGCCAGGCAGTGTGCTTTGTTGTGCCATAGGCCTGCACCCAGTCTGCCATGCTTTCATCCATTATGCCCAGGGGTACTCAGTGGTGCATGGGCCTAGTCTTCCTGTGGGGTGTCTTGAATTTGAACATGATTGAGGGCATGGATGGCATTGGATTGTGGTGATGTTTGTGTGTTTTTCGATTTTTTGGGGTGGTGTTGGGGCCTTTTGCCCAGGGGTACTCAGTGGTGCATGGACTGAGTCTTTCTGTGGGGTCTCTTTAATGTAAACATCATGGCGGGCATGGATGGCATTGGATTGTGGTGATTTTTGTGTTTTTCGATTTTTTTGGGTGTTGTTGGGGCCTTTTGCCCAGGGGTACTCGGTGGTGCATGGACTGAGTCTTTCTGTGGGGTCTCTTTAATGTAAACATCATGGGGGGCATGGATGGCATTGGATTGTGGTAATTTTTGTGTGTTTTGCGATTTTTTGGGGGTGTTGATGGGGCCTGTCCATGTGGGTGGGGGCCATTTTGAGGCCTGGTCCAGGCAGGGCCTGGCCATGTGGTGGGTGTCTAGGGGCCATTTTGAAGCCAGGCAGTGTGCTTTGTTGTGCCATAGGCCTGCCCCCAGTCTGCCATGCTTTCATCCATTGTGCCCAGGGGTACTCAGTGGTGCATGGGCCTAGTCTTTCTGTGGGGTGTCTTGAATTTGAACATGATTGAGGGCATCAATGGCATTGAATTGTGGTGATTTTTGTGTGTTTTTCGATATTTGGGTTGTTGATGGGGCCTTTTGCCCAGGGGTACTCAGTGGTGCATGGACTGAGTCTTTCTGAGGGGTCTCTTTAATGTAAACATCATGGAGGGCATGGATGGCATTGGATTGTGGTGATTTTTGTGTGTTTTTCGATTTTCTGGGGTGTTGATGGGGCCTGTCCATGTGGGTGGGGGCCATTTTGAGGCCTGGTCCAGGCAGGGCCTGGCCATGTGGTGGGGGTCTAGGGGCCATTTTGAAGCCAGGCAATGTGCTTTGTTGTGCCATAGGCCTGCACCCAGTCTGCCATGCTTTCATCCATTATGCCCAGGGGTACTCAGTGGTGCATGGGCCTAGTCTTCATGTGGGGTGTCTTGAATTTGAACATGATTGAGGGCATGGATGGCATTGGATTGTGGTGATGTTTGTGTGTTTTTCGATTTTTTGGGGTGGTGTTGGGGCCTTTTCCCAGGGGTACTCAGTGGTGCATGGACTGAGTCTTTCTGTGGGGTCTCTTTAATGTAAACATCATGGCGGGCATGGATGGCATTGGATTGTGGTGATTTTTGTGTTTTTCGATTTTTTGGGGTGTTGTTGGGGCCTTTTGCCCAGGGGTACTCAGTGGTGCATGGACTGAGTCTTTCTGTGGGGTCTCTTTAATGTAAACATCATGGAGGGCATGGATGGCATTGGATTGTGGTAATTTCTGTGTGTTTTGTGATTTTTTTGGGGTGTTGATGGGGCCTGTCCATGTGGGTGGGGGCCATTTTGAGGCCTGGTCCAGGCAGGGCCTGGCCATGTGGTGGGGGTCTAGGGGCCATTTTGAAGTCAGGCAGTGTGCTTTGTTGTGCCATAGGCCTGCCCCCAGTCTGCCATGCTTTCATCCATTGTGCCCAGGGGTACTCAGTGGTGCATGGGCCTAGTCTTTCTGTGGGGTGTCTTGAATTTGAACATGATTGAGGGCATCGATGGCATTGGATTGTGGTGATTTTTGTGTGTTTTTCGATTTTTTGGGGTGGTGTTGGGGCCTTTTGCCCAGGGGTACTCAGTGGTGCATGGACTGAGTCTTTCTGTGGGGTCTCTTTAATGTAAACATCATGGCGGGCATGGATGGCATTGGATTGGAATGATTTTTGTGTTTTTCGATTTTTTGGGGTGTTGTTGGGGCCTTTTGCCCAGGGGAACTCAGTGGTGCATGGACTGAGTCTTTCTGTGGGGTCTCTTTAATGTAAACATCATGGAGGGCATGGATGGCATTGGATTGTGGTGATTTTTTGTGTGTTTTTCGATTTTTTGGGCTGTTGATGGGGCCTTTCCATGTGGGTGGGGGCCATTTTGAGGCCTGGTCCAGGCAGGGACTGGCCATGTGCTGGGGGTCTAGGGGCCATTTTGAAGCCAGGCAGCGTGCTTTGTTGTGCCATAGGCCTGCCCCCAGTCTGCCATGCTTTCATCCATTATGCCCAGGGGTACTCAGTGGTGCATGGGCCTAGTCTTTCTGTGGGGTGTCTTGAATTTGAACATGATTGAGGGCATGGATGGTATTGGATTGTGGTGATTTTTGTGTGTTTTTCGATTTTATTGGGGTGGTGTTGGGGCCTTTTGCCCAGGGGAACTCAGTGGTGCATGGACTGAGTCTTTCTGTGGGGTCTCTTTAATGTAAACATCATGGAGGGCATGGATGGCATTGGATTGTGGTGATTTTTTGTGTGTTTTTCGATTTTTTGGGCTGTTGATGGGGCCTTTCCATGTGGGTGGGGGCCATTTTGAGGCCTGGTCTAGGCAGGGACTGGCCATGTGCTGGGGGTCTAGGGGCCATTTTGAAGCCAGGCAGCGTGCTTTGTTGTGCCATAGGCCTGCCCCCAGTCTGCCATGCTTTCATCCATTATGCCCAGGGGTACTCAGTGGTGCATGGGCCTAGTCTTTCTGTGGGGTGTCTTGAATTTGAACATGATTGAGGGCATGGATGGTATTGGATTGTGGTGATTTTTGTGTGTTTTTCGATTTTATTGGGGTGGTGTTGGGGCCTTTTGCCCAGGGGTACTTAGTGGTGCATGGACTGAGTCTTTCTGTGGGGTCTCTTTAATGTATTTGGTATCAAAGAGGAGGAGTATTGGGCTATTACTACTTTTAAAGAGTAGAAGGTCCAGTCACGACGTGCCCAAAGGTTACGTCTTCACAAAGATTGCCGTGCTGTTCCTAGAGAAGGAGGTGGGAATGGTACAGTCTGTGATGCGGATGATTAAGGCAGGGTGACAGCAAGGTAACCCTGGGAATCCATTTTGTTGGATTTAATGCCCTCACACACCCTTTCAGGTGTCATGCTTCATCATTTGGGCCTGGTCCTCGTTGGGTCGGCGGTGCAATACCCAACGTGCAACACCTCATAGAGGGGCTCTTTGGCGGAGATCTTTTTCCAACAGCTGTATGGATGAAGTGCGGGAGTGGGGCCAGAACTAGAGGGTAGACGTGGGGTGGTGAGTTAAAATAAAGCTAGTGGTACCGGGAATTATTTATTCAGAAGGGCCACTGCTTTAGTTAAAAACGATTTTCTAGAGGAGAGTGATGGAAAATAAAGTTTCCAGCTATCATCTAGAATTTTTTATAGTCCGGTCAACATGTTTCTCGCTACTGTAAGGTTAACAAGCAATTCTTCAGGACCCAGGTTCCAGCGGCGAAGGGTAGGTGCGTGCAGTGAAGCTCAGGGATTCCCAACCTTGCGGTGGAAGATCTACCTGAAGCTGTACCCGCTGGACACTGTCGTTGTTTGACTGTTTTTACCTTTAGGTATTGACAGTCACAACTAGAAGAAGGGTAATATAGTATTATTCTCCCTTCACCCATTAGTGTTGTAGCCACATGAGCATACATACGCCACACTTTAGGGTATTAGTGTAGACAGTCCTTTGCACCTTTAGATACATGCTAAATAGTCACCTGGGTCCTGAAGAATCGCTTGTTAACCTTACAGTAGCGAGAAACATGTTGATCGGCAGTGCACGGGTTTATCATATTTCTTCTTACAAAGACATGGCAATCGGACCACCACCAATGCAGTTAACTAGTACACCACCACCTACCGCGTCCATATTTTCTCACCAGAAAGGACCTCCATCCACCTCGACCTCCATTTCCTCAATTAGTGGTGCTGTAAGTGCACAACGTAGTAAATTTTGGCAACACACATCCTCCACTCCATCTGGCATTAGCATTAGCATTCCCAGTATCGCCTCCTCCGCCCCCACAGACATTTGAAGTCCGCAGTTTGGGACTTCTTTAGTGTTAGCCCAACAAGGGAAAGATAGCCATTTGTACCATTTGTAAGCTTCAAGTTAGTCGTGGTAAGCTTGGTACCAACTATGGTACCGGAGGCCATAGAGGTCATCTTGAGAGACAGCATACTGTCAAATGGCATGCGCACCTAAAGGAGATCAAGGCAGCCCAAATTGCAAGTCAACAAATTGTATCTGTTGATGTTTCATCTGATGATGACGAGGAGCGTCAAACATTTCTTCGCTTACACAGTACCCCTGTCAGCAGCACACCCCCTGCAAGATATATGAGCCACACTAAGAGTGTGGGACAGAGTGAGACACCAATGCAAAAAAGTTCATCATCACCGAGCGTAACTGGGTCGAAGAAGTCATCATCATCCCGTAAAATCATGGTCCAGCCCACCATTAGAAGCATGTTGTTTTCAGATGCGCCATTTGAACGCAACCACCCAATGACGCGTCTGTATAACACTAAGCTGGCTAAAATGCTAGCGCTGGCTTTTTCTTTTGTGGAAGGGGTGGGTTTTCTTGAATTAGTGTCAACGCTCTACCCTAAATGGAAGGTTCCTAGACGGTTCTATTTTGCCAGAGTTGCGGTTCCAGCACTGCATGAAGAGGTGCTGGAGGTGATTGGGGCAGCTTTGCAGAAGAGTGCTGTTCACACTATACATCTGACAACAGGCATGTGGACCAGTTGCCAAGCCGTTGATTACATGTGTATCACTGCACACTAGGTCTCTTTTTCAGGGGTTAAAGCAAAGCTAAACGTAGGTGTTGATCCGGACATAGTTTTTAAAGCTGCTCGGAAACATGCAACACTAGCCATGTTTGCCATGGAGAAAAGTCATACAGGAGAAAACATTTTGCACAAGTTTAACACAAAGTTCTTTCAATGGCTGTCTCCAAGAAAACGCATGATTGGTTATGTTTCGACGGATAATGGCGCCAATGTAGTCAAGGCCATGGATAAGGGTAACTATTTCAGAGTGCCGTGTTTGGCGCACTGTATAAACCTGGTTGTTAAAAAATTCTTGAGTGAAGAAAGTCCAGTGTTCGAGTTACTGACCACCTGCCGAAGAATGTGCACACATTTCAACCATTCTTTTAAGGCCCGGAAGCAGCTGAGGTGCCTGCAACATGAACGTAAACTGCCAGTGAAAGCACTCATCCAAGAGGTGGTAACACGTTGGAACTCAACCTTCTACATGCTTGAGCGTCAGTATGAGCAGTATGCGGTAGTCGATCAGTATTTATTTACACTGGGTACACCTATGATGGACCTGAGGATACAGGTGGAGCAATGGAAGCTAGGTAAAAGCCTGCCAGACATGCTTCGTCCTTTTGAGGTCTTCACGCGTGCAGTCAGCATGGAGGACTGTAATTTTGGAAAAGCTATCCCATTGTTGCGCATGCTAGAGCACCAACTGAAAGTGGTGTCTTCTACGTTTCAAAAAGATGAAAAGCAAGAAGCATTTGAGTTGACGGAGAAGTTATTACAGCGCCTACTTTGCGATGAACGTCTTCAAAAGATCCACATTTGTGCTACTATTCTGGATCCACGGTACAAAAAGGCAGTGGCAGGCAGAGTATTCTTTCCTTTTGATGACGCAAATGTTACAAAGTACAAACATTGGCTAGCTGTGTCAGCCAGTCGGTTTGAAAGAGAACAGCAGGAAATTGAAGGAAAAGGCAGTACATCAGCATCAGCAGGCCATCCGGAGTAAAAAAAATCCACTTCTGCATCTGTGGCTGTGGCAGAAGTGAGTGATTTTCCCTCTCAGCCGTTAAAGACACCAGCAACCGTATCATCTGCACCAGACACAACAGTAACATTGTGTGAAGAAGAGGAATGGCTAACTCAGCTTGGGTTTGCTTCTCAAAAGGACCCAGAAAAAAGTAAGCAAAGTGGAGGAACCCTGGAGAACCTTGAGTCGATGGTGCAGGACTATCAGAATGACTCAACAGAGGTCTATGTTAATGATGACTCATTGGCGTATTGGCATGGGAAAAGAGATGTGTGGCCAGAGATCACCAACCTGGCTATAAATTACTTGTCTTGCCCACTCGCAAGCGTGTCTTCTGAACGTGCTTTCAGTGCTGCTGGTGGCATTGTAACTTCCAAAAGGACCCGCCTCTCGCCCAAAAATGTGGAGAGGTTAACAATGATCAAGATGAATCAGCACCTCATACCACCAGATTACAAAATACGAGAATGCACGCAGGAAGAAGACGAGGAGGACACCAACTTTGATGATGGAAGTTCTTCTCTGTTAACTGACCTACTCCCTTCTGAATTCGCAGAGTTTGAGAACGAGTTCTTCTTCCCTGACACCGAGCCCTGAAAATGAGTCAATGAATCACTAACTTTCTTTTTCGTCCTTATTCACTTTCATTCCTGTGTGTCTGTCTTTCTTTGTTTTGCAAAATCCATATAATAAAAAACTTTAATCACCTAATCACGAAAACAAGCCCATCAGCAGAACTGTCTTCACGTATTTGCTTATTGATTTGAAGGTGCAGCAATCTGCATTCCTCAGGTTCACAAGTTCACAAGAACATGCTCCTCTATCCTCCTCCTCCAGACTCCTATTTCCCTCAAAGCAGATGGCTGGATTTCGACTCTGCACTTGTGGGAGTGTTCTACTTCTTTGCGGGTGAGTTGGCGGGTCTGGGGCATTGCTGTGAAGGTCTAATACAGGAATCGAGTGTTTTGGACCAAATCCATGGTGAAAAATATTTTGCGTTTTTGCTCACTTGCCTGTCTTTGGGGTGCAGTTTGGGGGGCTTTCAGGTTTTTGTGGGTGGGTTTTGGGGTTTGTGAGCACTGCTGGCACAGTCTAATGTTGATTGCATTTGTTTTTCAGGAAATCCGTGGTGGAAAAGGGGAGTTAGGGCCTAGCTGCACAGCGCATTTGTACAGAATTGAAGGTAGGCCCATTCTTGCTTTTTGCCTGTTTGGGGGTGTTGTGCTTTTTTGCGGGTGGGTTGGCGGGTCTGGGGCCATTGCTGTGAAGGTCTAATACTGGAAAAAAGTGTTTTGGAGAAAATCCATGAGGAAAAAGTTTTTGCATTTCCTGACATTTCCCTCACTTTAGCGTTTTCAGGGGTCTGTTTGGGGGGCTTCCTGGTGTTTGTGGGTGGGTTTTGGGGTCTTGGAGCAACGCTGGGTATGGTTAGTTTAGATTGCAAGTGGTTTGAAGAAAATCCATGTGGCAAAGGGAAGTTAGGGCCTAGCTGCAGAGCGCTCGTGGAGTGATTTTGGAAATTTGCCTGAAAATTTCTAAGTCCCCATTTTTGTAGTTTTGCTTTTTGGCTGTTTGAGGGTCTTCTACTTGTTTTCGCCTGGGTTGACGGTTCTGGGGCCATTGCTGGGAAGGTCTAATACCGGATAAAAGTGGTTTGGAGAAAATCGGAGGTGAAAAAGTTTTTGCATTTTTGCTCACTTGCCTGTCTTTGGGGTGCTGTTTGGGGGGCTTCCAGGTTTTTGTGGGTGGGCTTTGGGGTCTGTGAGCACTGCTGGCACAGTGTAATGTTGATTGCATTTGTTTTTCAGGAAATCCTTGATGGAAAAGGGGAGTTGGGGCCTAGCTGCAGAGCGCATTTGGACTGAATTGAAGGTAGGCCCATTTTTGCTTTTTGCCTGTTTGGGGGTGTTCTGCTTTTTTGCAGGTGGCTGCAGGGGTCTGGGGGCATAGCTTGGAAGGTCTAATATCGGAATCAAGTGTTTTGGACCAAATCCATGGTGAACATTTTTTTGCGTTTTTGCTCACTTGCCTGTCTTTGGGGTGCTGTTTGGGGGGCTTCCAGGTTTTTGTGGGTGGGTTTTGGGGTCTGTGAGCACTGCTGGCACATTCTAATGTTGATTACATTTGTTTTACAGGAAATCCATGGTGGAAAAGGGGAGTTGGGGCCTAGCTGCAGAGCGCATTTGGACTGAATTCCAGGTAGGCCCAAAGTTTTCTAAGTGTGGCTTTTCCCGGGTTTTGCCTTTTGGCTTGTTCGGGGTGTTAAACTTGTTTTCGCCCGGGTTGACAGTTCTGGGGCCATTGCTGGGAAGGTCTAATACCCGAAAGAAAGTGTTTTGGAGACAATCCTTGGGGAAAAAGTTTTTGCATTTTCTGAGATTTCGCTCACTCTACCGTTTTCGGGGGGCTGTTTGTGGGGGTTCCTGGTGTTTGTGGGGGGGTTTGAGAGTCTTGGAGCAATGCTGGGTATGGATACTTTTACTTGGTTGCAAGTGGTTTGTATACAATCCATGGTGGGTAAGGGGGGATTAGGGCCTACTCTTTCAAAGTACGTTTTGTCACCATTTTCTACTAGGCCTCGTTTTTTGAGATCTGATTGGGGGTCTTCTACATTTTTGTGACTGCGTTTAGTAAGGGTCTGGGAGCACTGCTGGGAAGGTCTAATTTTGTTCTAAAACACAGTTTACAGTACACCTAGCTTGAGGGGAAAGATGCAAAGTGTGACTTTTTGCACTACACAGCGTACAAACCTTATATTTATTTGTCAGTGGTGTTCTAATATCACTTCCTGTTTTTCCATCAATAATTACAGGCCAGGGTTCAGCCTGTGCAATGGGAAAAAAAGGATGAAGCCAGGCTTCACATTAGCGAGCCGCAATTCAGCATCCGCCAGGCAGGCAGTGGACAGGGTGTCTTCTGGTCACCAACATTGATGGACGGAGCGTCAGATGGAATGGTTGGATGCATCTTACAACTTCCCAAATTCACCAGCACAACTACAACAACATACAGATACAGTATCCGTTCTTTTCTAATTATCTTTTAAGTAATGTTATTGCTGTGAACTTCTTTGAGTGTGACTCTGCCTTTCTTTGATCTCTGGTTCTAAATTCATCCCTACAGCCATTGTATAGGTTTTACTTCTGCTATTTTTCAAACCTAATTTAATGTACGAAGTGTTTCTCTGAGTGCAGAGATAGGCAAGTGAAAACGCATAATTATTACTGCAGCCCTGTACTGTCGCATTCTTTCATTCACGGTTGTCGAAAGTACTACTTACTTTTCAGTAACCATGCATGCAGTAGTGCATGCACTTCCTTTATGCCACTTAAAAGATTTATGGATAGCTTTGTACCCAAAGATTTGTTTATCTTCAATTATTGTTTGTCCATGCTGTGCTTTTTTTTTCTTCTCTCAACAAAACTTTCCCAAAAAACACCATTCCCATCCATTTTCCAAACCCTAACCCTCTTCCCCCGGGCTGTGTGGTTTTGATTGATGTGAGACTAAATGACAGCAATAATTCCACACACTTGCTGGGGAGGATAAGGTCATAGCAACAGGCTAGTGAAGGAATCCGAGGATATATATTCTTACTCATCTTGACAAAGAGTCACTATTGGCAAATGAAAGCAGATTTTCATGTGCGCCATCAACTTGATTGGTCATCAAGAACATCCTCCTCCTAGACGTGGCAAATTATTACGCTGCTGTGTCGTTCACCTTCAGTACTATTTCTTGTAGTAGTAGCCAATGTCAAAGAAATTCAACGGAAGTACTAGTTATACTTTCAATACTTTACCATTTGTTAGGCTACATTGTGGCACTGTTCTAGTGTACTGTCACCTGCTAAATTCTCGATCGTACCCTTCTAATGCTGCGGTAAGGAGGACAAACAAGGTTTCATTTTCTTTTTTTTCAGATGCTGAAGCTGCCACTGTGTAACACCACTAGTACCACCGCAATGATGACATTTCATCCGCCCAGGATTGCCAACCTAAATCGCCATTTCCCGTGCAGCCAGCCCTGTGCCTAGCCCTATTTCCAAACACAAATTACAGGTAAGATAAGCGTTTGGGGGGAGGTAGTATAATGGAGTATTAGGAGATCCGAGAGACTGACGGTAGTACTAGTAAAGTCCTAGGACTATTGAATTCACTTACTCTGTGAGAGGCACTTTGTTTTGCAAACATTTGGGCAATTAGTAATTACTTACACAACTTGAATCAAGATGCCACTTACGTATCAGGAAAACAAACTTACTGTTAAACCCCCACCCACCAGCCTCAAAAGCAGTAAAAAACATGTATGCTAAGATAAAGTTTAAAGTATATTTATATCTCTAACATAAATAATCTCCCGCAAGACCCAACTAACCCCCATCCCTAACCCCAACGAATGTCCGTGACAAGTCCAAAAAACCCAACTCCCAATTCCCACCCCCAGAAGTCTTTAAAAAAAAGGGGAAGGGACAGTCTCCTCCTACTGCTGGCTGCTGTTCACTTTTCGGGCCAGGTCTGCATTCTCCTTGCGGAGGGTCTCGAGCAGGGTTTTGGTGTTTAAGAGCTCCTGCTCGAGGTAGGACACCCTAAGTGAAAGGCGGTGAAACCTTCTTTTGGTACTGCTATAGGGGGCAGCTGATTTCTTTGCTGCTCGGCGGTGGCGGGTGGCTGCGGTACCCCGGCTCCGTACCGCTGGAGACCTGCTGCCCTGACTGTGTGACCCAGGGAGCCCGGAGGAGGATGCAGCTGGCCCGGTAGATGTTGTGGTCGACTGCGTATCCCCCTCTTCCTGGGCCACCAGCTGCCGATATTCGGCGACAGTTGCCTCCAGCCTCCGTTGCCGGGCCCTTTTAACCAGCTCCTTCCGTGTTGGTTTGGAAGGAGCATCTATATGAAGAAAGAAAGACATAGTCTGTAACCAATGCTCTTTAAGATTAACACAAAATGATTCAGCAGAAAGTTGTGTCACAGTAGAACTAGCAACTTGCAAGCGCAGTACATAACTATTGTGGCCAGTATCTATCTAACCTCCCACTTCTTCATCCTTGCTCTAACATTAGTGGGAGTTTAATGAATCAATTCTACGAGCACTATGGACTCACTCCATTGGAGTCGACTATGACAGTACACCAGTCTTATTCTTCTTCTTCTCTCTTGTTTACCAAAATTGGTACGTTAACTTCTGCAAGCCGGCATAATGCCAGCACAGTCAACTTGCACACGAGAAAAACAGACGCCCGCCATGATGAGTGAGACAGACTTGCGTTACTGTACAAGTCCAGTACATGCAGGTGGTGATGCTCTTACTTTTCTATTACGGGTAGCACTGAGAATACTCTGTTACAAGGGCTACTGCTTAATTAATTTAACTTTCACCCTACAGTGCCAATGAATACTAGAAAAGGAAAATGAAGAAGATAAATAATCTGATTATCTATCACTGCACATGGTATGTATTTGCTTACATATGGGATGACTTTAGGTGCTTTGCTTTTTATTGAGTGAACAGTGATACATCCACACATGAATGACCGAGTTCTACTAAACTTATTAACAGAGGTAGTGAGTGGCCATCGTAATAGCCGGATATATGCTGTGCTTGCAATACAAACTACTGCTACTATTCATGGTAGTATTCGGACAAAATTACAACTTCTTTTCCTTGCCTTTCCTACACTGGGACGGACGTGCGGGTGCGGTGTTACATGCTCTTCAAAGTACCACTTAGTTCATCAAGTGACCGTCTACTCTCTCTAGATACACATATGCTATCTAAGAGTCAGATAGTACCATGATCCAGGCATCCATCCATTCAAATTATATGTCAATCATTCTTCTTCATGTCTCTCATCTGGACAAACCTTACGTTTTCTCACGGGAAAAAACCCTTTTCATTTTATTTGGGCAACCGCAAGCCATACATCCGTGCTTGATTAGCGGACCGTCGACTTGGAAAGTTATGTAACTCACTAAACAAACTACTAAAAAGGTTCGCCTAGGACTGGCAGGCAGCAGTCCGCAGCACGCGAAGTGACAGACAAACACCATTGTGATTGCAGATCAGTGACAACACTAAAAAGTTTCATACTACATTAACCAGTCATTAAAATACTCAAACTATCAATCCACCACCACTATTTCTTCTTATTGCCAGGTGTACAAAGGAAGGACTGGACTTGAGTCTGTAGGGGCAGATTTACAAGCCCCTTGCGGCTCTTTTGCTCCGTTGTTGCGTGACTGTTGTGACGCAGCGGCAGAACAATAGAGGCGCCATGGTGCGGCGTATATTAACAACGTGACGCATATGGGAGATGCATCACGTTGTAAAGCCCTGCGCCATCAGGGGGCGTTCCGGCGCAAGGGAGGGCGTTCCTGTGCAGGAACGCATCCTAAAAGTGGCTGAGGGAAATCTACAAGATTTCAATCAATCACTTTTAGGACAATGATGCGTTACTCAAACCCTGCGCCTGCTTGAAGCAGACGTACGGCTTGACGCAGCATTGGGGAGATAGGGCACCCCAGAGCATTGCTGGAGCTGCGCCATCGTTGCGACGCAACTCCAGCAATGCGCCGCCTTTACGGCACAGATGCGTAACGCTTCGGTGACGTTTTGGGCCCATGGTGCGCCGCATTGTAATACAGCGCACCATGGGTGGTGGTTGCGTGGCGCACAATTACTGGCGCATCCCTGCTACTTTGCAGGGATGCGCCGGTAATTGCAAATCTGCCCCTTAGTGTCTAGCATTACGCAGTTCTGTAAACTACACTCATACATAATTTCTCAGGCCAATAAAATGAACACAAAATCGAAAACAAATAAGCATAGTAGCAACGCTACTGAGAAGGAGAGCAGTGCACCTGAAATGCACAGAAGATTTTGAAATATAATTTACCTACAATGTAATTGGCAGCATTATTGCTCTTGGTATAAAACAAAAATTTGCAATATAATAACACACAGAGCAGGAGAAAACAGAGTAGTGATGAAATAGCTCCTACTACTCACCAAGCCCGGGGATCTCGATGCCGAGCAAGTCGCGTTCCCGGTCCAGGAGATCCGTCCACCGGTGGGTGGCCTGGTTGTAGGTGCGCCGGACCCGAGAGTGAGAATGCATGGCCCGGCACACCTTCTCCCACCGCTTCCGGCGCTCCCGGAGCCCGTAGCCGCTTGCGATCTTGCCACCTGCCAGGATGGTCCTGGGGAGGCGGCGCTGTACACAGAAAACTAGTGCGGCCACCTCCTCCGGTCTATAGATCTCCCGTGGTATCACTAGCTCCCCCCTCAAACGCCCGCACGGGAGCCGGGCACGGGGTGCGGGACCCTTGCCCTTCTCAGCCTGCTTCCTGGCTCCCTTTACCATGGTCTGGGCAGAAAGGAAGGTAAATAATAAATAAGAAATAGAATAGGGAAGAAGAAAAGAAAAGAGTTTAAAAAAGTAGTTTAAAATTAACCAAAAGTAGCAGAAAACACAAAAATATAGAGCTAGAATAATAGAGGGGTAGATAATAAGTAAAATAAAAAACTTCAAACAAGCAAAGGATGGCAGAGATTGACAGAGGATACAGAAAGCATGCCCAGAACCATAGCAATGAATGAAAAACAAGATGGCCACGCCCGTTCACGACCCCGTGGGTAAGTTCGTGCGAGATTTCCCCCGCGATCACACGCAAACTTGTACTAGCGAGCTGCACACTTTGCGAGATTACACATAGCGCCCGGAAACGGAAATACATCACGCAAACAAGATGGCCGCGCCCATGTACGTCCGCTAAGGTAACTTCGCCTCGTTGCGCTACCAGCGGCTTGCGAAAATGCAAAAAACCACATGAACTAACACGCCGCAAAAAAACAAATCGCATAGTCGCACGAATTCGCGGCTTCCGAATTCGATCTCGCGCAAATTCGCACCCCGCGAATCCCACGAAATTTCAGGAAAACGATTTTTGCAAAACTGAAAGCACTCAGCAGGTGCAAAAGTTCAATCTCATCATTAGTAACCATTCCCTGTAGTGCTTCCTGAGAGCCCCCTCCAGAGTTCAGTTGCCTACTTGCAACTATTCTAGGACCCTGCTCTGACCCTCACAGCAGGCTCAGAGAATAGCTACAAGTAGGCCACAAAGGTCCTGTTAAAAAAATTGCACTGCAACAGAAAGCAATTACAGATAAGGAAGCAGGTGCCAGACTGGAAGTTCAAATTCAGTGACACATTAATCAACCCCTAATTCATTCATGTCAGTTGAGGCAGGGCAGGTGTGCTAACGAATTTTGCAAAACTGAAAGCACTTAGCAGGTGCAAAAGTTCAAGCTCATCATTAATCAGGAAGCACTTACAGCTAAGGAAGCAGGTGCCAGCTCAAATTCAGTGACACATTAATCAGCCCCAAATTAATTCATGTCAGTTGAAGCAGGGCAGGTGTGCTTTTCCCCCCATAATCTACACTGATGAACCAGAGGGTGGCAGTGATGTACCAGAGGGTGGCATGGGTGAACCAGAGGGTGGCAGTGGTGAAACAGAGGGTGCTGTGATGAACCAGACGTAGAAACAACATAGTTGCGACCGTTGCGACCCGACAAGTAAGTTCGCGTTTGCGAACTGGTACAAAACCCTTCGCGAACTGGCAGAAACCCTTGCGAACACAAAAAAAAGAAAAAATCCGCAAATTCGTGAAAGTTCGCGGATTTTGCAGATTGCGAAATTGTGAATACACAAATTCTCGAATAGCGAATTTGCAAAATTCGCCCATGTTTAGTACTCACTAACTTTCTCTCGGGGGCCAAATTTACAGCGTGGTTTGTGTCCGAGGGCCGCACTGGTGGGGGTGGGTTCAGTGGGGGAGGGGCAGAGCTAGAGCAACAAAAAAACTGTGACCATGAGGTTGAACACAGGTCCTTGCAGCGGACGCCTTCGTCCACTGAGCCACCAGACCCGGCATACACACATCTCTCTCTCTCTCTCTCGCACTCTCTCTCTCTCTCTCTCTCTCACTCTCTCTCTCTCTCCCCTCCTCTCTCTCCCTCTCTCAACCTCTCTCTCTCTCTCCCTCTTTCCCTCCCTCTCTCCCTCCATCTCTCCCCATTTCTCCCTCTGTCTCACTCAGACTGTCTCACTCCCTCTCACTCCCTCTTTCTTCTTCCCTGACTCCCTCTGTCTCACTCCCTCTGACTGTCTCAATCCCTCTCTCTCTCTCTGTCTCTCTCTCTCTCTCTCTCTCTCTCTCTCTCCCTCTCTCTCTGTCTCCCTCTCTCTCTCTGTCTCCCTCTCTCTCCTTCCCTCTCCCTCTATGTCTCTCTCTCTCTCCTTCCCTCTCCCTCTCCCTCTCTGTCTCCCTCACTCTATCTCCCTCACTCTGTCTCCCTCCTCACTCTGTCGCCCTCCTCACTCTGTCGCCCTCTTCCCTCTGTCGCCCTCCTCCTCCCTACCTCTGTCTGTCACCCTCCTCCCTCCCTCCTACCTCCCTCTGTCTGTCACCCTCCTCCCTCCCTCTGTCTGTCACCCACCGCTCTCTGTCTGTCACCCTCCTCCCTCCTCCCTCCTTCTGTCTGTCACCCTCCTCCCTCCCTCTGTCTGTCACCCTCTTCCCTCCCTCCCTCTGTCTGTTACCCTGTGTCTCCCTCCCTCTCCCTTTCTCTGTCTCCCCTCTCCCTTTCTCTGTCTCCCTCCGTCTCCTTGTCTCCCTCCCTCTCCCTTTCTCTGTCTCCCTCCATCTCCCTCTCTTTGTCTCCCTCTCTCTGTCTGCCTCCCATTCTCTCCCTCGCTCGCTCTCTCTCTGTCTGTGTCTGCCTCCTTTTCCCTCCCTCCTTTCCTTCCCTCCCTCGCTCTCCCTCAGTCTGCCTCCCTTTCCCTCCCTCCCTCGCTCCCCCTCTGTGTGCCTCCCTTTCCCACCCGCCCTCGCTTTCCCTCCCCCTCTCTCCCTTTCCCTCCCTTGCTCTCCCTCCCTCTCCCTTTCCCTCCCTCCCTGTCTCCCTGTCTCCCTACTTTACCCCCCTTCCTCGATCTTCTTCTGTCTGCCTCCCTTTCCCTCCCTCCCTCTCCCTCCCTCTGTATGCCTCCCTTTTCCCACCCGCCCTCGCTCTCCCTCCTCTCCCTCCCTTTCCCTCCCTCTGTTTGTGTATGCCTCCCTTTCCCTCCCTCCCTCGCTCTCCCTCCCTTTCCCTCCCTCGCTCGCTCTCCCTCCCTCTCCCTCCCTTTCACTCCCTCCTCGCTCTCCCTCTGTCTTCCTCCCTTTCCCTCCCTCCCTCTGTCTCCCTCCCTCTACCTCCCACTGTCACCCTCCTCACCTCACCCTGCCTGTGTGTGCCCCGGCTGAGACAGCTTCCTGGCACACACACACAGAGCCGCATCCGCGCACTTCACAGGTCTTTAAAAGACCATTTGTATGTTAATGAGGCTTTTGTATTTCACCTCTTATCACCCCTGCAGCTGCACTCCGACTATCACTGGAATACCCGGGCCCCCACAGAGCAGCAGAGTCTCTCAGAGTCGTGGCACGCAGTGTTTGCTGACACTCTTTAATAATTTCTTTTTTTTTAAACACGGGTAAATTGTCTGAAAGACCCGTGAGCCGCCAGGGAAGGCTTGCCGAGCCGCTGGCGGCCCGCGGGCCATACTATGAGTACCCGTGTGCTAGTGCATGCTCACACAGGTGAGACCTAAAGAGTAAGAAACCAATCCACTTATCTACTACAGAACTCCATAGCTGAATAGTCTAATCTTGAATATTTGGGAGCTACGTTTCATGTGTTATTCAAAGAGGCCAGCTGCACCCCCCCAATTCTAAGAATCCAGCCCTGAGAAGAGTGTCACACTTTAAATATTCACATTTGCTAATCAATAAATCCCCTGTGCTCATTACACAACAGAAGGAGATATTTCTCCTCTGCAGCTTCCTTTTAAAGACACAGGGCCAGATTCATCAAAGGCTTGCCCTTAAGTAAGATTTACTAGTCCTCGCAGAGCCACCTTGCATGGCTCTGCGCGGCATTGTAAATCTGTATGTAATGCATGGCGGGTCAAATGGCCGCTTTGCTTGCCTCTGCCCTGGGATGGCGTTCCATGGGAAATGCTTTGCCTTTCCAGGTGAGACGTAACAAGGAGAAAAATGTTTATTTCTCCTCGTTCTTTCCTTTTGTTATGTGTGTGGCATACATGTAGAAAGAGGAAAAAGCCATAGAGGATATTTTTTTGTGAAGGAAGGTGTCTCTTCCTGGACAAAAACAATACTGCGTACAGCATAGGCCCCCTTGCACCATGGCACAACGGTGCCTGCGTTGGCGCTAGGCAGCATCACTGAGCCAGTGCAGAGAGAAAGTTTCAGCGACTTCAAGGCACTACAGCATGCTCGCCTGTAATAGATTCTCCAATTTCCTGCACATCGGACTCGCAGCCTTCCATCATCAAACAAAAGGGGAGATCAATTCTCAGATAAGGGTTTTGATTCAGCAGGCAGGAAGGACCCTACAGAAATTCCAGTTGCCCGGGGAAAGGGAACAAAGTTAATCCTCTAGGGCTTCAGATTTCTAAGAACATTTCATAAAGATGGAAACTGTGATTACAGTGGCAAGGAGAAGAGAAAACGCCATTGGGGAGTGAAAGGATTCTGACAATTAATTTAGATAAGGAATGAAGGAAAGACGTTCAGACAGCGGCCCTATAAAGTGGCTCAGAACATTATTATTCATGGGGTCGGGAACGAGGCGCTGCTCATTATGTATCACAGGATTCAATTAAAATTTTGCTTTGAAATTAGGGAAAGGGCCACCCTTTCAAGATTTGTATGTGAATGTGCGAGTTCCAGCACATTCTAATGAAATATTTAATTATTTCATTTTTTTTTTTATTCAAGTCACCATAGTAATTCTGACCTCATTTTTGCTGGCCATATCACTGAACGAATATCCATGTATATAGCTATTCATGTGCGAATTTTGATAATTTCAGCAGGTCTAACTCAGGTGACGCCTTAATCTGCCCCAGAGTTTAAGTCTAGCAGCTGGGCTATAGGAATATGCAAGAAAGCAGCCAGGTTAAATAGATCCTTATTGCCAACTATTCGGTAACAAGTTACATTACTTACTGGCAACATAATATAACGTGTATTTGTAAAGCGCACATTCACTCCATGAAGCATCTTGGCGTTTATTGTACCCTGACCAATAATACTATTTTCATCATCCTTTGAAGGATGAGAGGCTGAGTGGACCTGCCAGGATTTGTACTTGTGACCATGATATCAAACAGGGACACCTGGAGTGGATGCACCATCCACAGAGCAGCCAGACCTAGCAACAGCCCTGTGCCCAGGGCTTGTGTGTGTGAAGCAGAGGGCAAGGACCAGTGCCTTACATGTGATGTTGTGGGCGCTGCGTGTCATGACATTGGAGTGTCTTCCTTGTGTCTGTGCAGGAAGAGTGGGCGAGGAGATGTGGTCTATCGGGCAGGACCCTGAAGCCTAGTCCCTGAGTGGCAGTCTCAGTACTTGACTAAAAAAGGTACCGATTATGGCTAAATCTCTTAATCTGCCTCTGCCTCAATTTGTAACTATGGAAAATAACATGGCAAATATGCAAAATTTAAAGGTCTAATTGAAAGATGTAAATTACCCCTAGATGCACACAATCATTTATTACCTCCCAACACTCCCTATACTGCACAGCAGACCTGTGCTTTTCCCTTTGGTTTGTGCTACATAAGTACTACAGCTGATATGCTTGTGTAACAGCAGTTATGGAGGTTGTTTTTTATTCTGTCCACTCGTGGTTTGGAGTAGCTGCGTGAAGTTGGTCAGGTACTGCATCTCGGGACTCGAGTTGGGGTATGTGTTGTTATGTAGCAGGCATATATTTTGTTTAAGGGCTTACTATTTCTTTCAGTAGTAATAAAATGATAGCTTCCATCACCATTCATTTTTTGACAGGTGGGAACGCCCCTCGGAAGTGACGTAGGAGCCGGAAATCCCGCCTCGGAAGTCCATCCCCGGAACTCCCTCCCCGGAAGTCGGGGTCCGGAAGTCCCTGGCCGGAAGTCCCCAGACGGAAGTCCCTGGCCGGAAGTCCAGGGCCGGAGGTCCAGGGTCTGAGGGTGCCCCCCCAGAGGGGCAGTGGTGAAAGCGGGGCAGGTGTAGGGTGCGAGTGCCCTTCACACAGGAATTAATGGATGTGTGTCAAGGGGTGTAGAGTGATGGTGTGGGGTACCTAGGGCTAGTGACAAGGCCGCCAGTAGAACCTACAGGGGTGTTTTAGGGTTGTGGGATGGATGAGCAGAGACTTACCTCTGTGCGCCATGTTTGTTGGGTCAGCAGGGACATGCCTGGGCAAGCAGGGAACATGTCTGGGCATGCCCACTGGCTAGTAGAGGCTGCAGCCTGATGTTGCTTGAGCAGCGTCGAGGTCCATCGGCGGAATGGGAGCCCTAGAGTGTTTCAGGGTCTTTTTTGGGAGATAGGCCAGCCCCCCAGGAGGCGTGCCTGTTGCCGATGGAGTTCCTGAGTGGTGGCCTGAGGCGTGGGGGCATGCCATAGGCAGCAGCGGGAAGGAAAGCCATTGGCCCTAAAAGAGGAGGGAAGTTAGGCCATTGGATTGCGATGGTGGTAATTTTGCCGCCTAATTTTAAAAAGTCTATGGGCAAAAATGACAGCATTTATGAAAATAAAAACAAGGGTTATGCAATTGTGATTTCTTTTACATATGTGGTAATGTATTTGGGGTGATAAACATGGTCATCTGGTAAAGCAGCAGCAGGGGATTGGCAACATGTCCAGGCAGTGTTCTGTAACATGCTGGACTGTGCTACATCAGCCCCAGACTGCTAGGGTGCCTGTGCAATATCTTGCACAACCTAAGTTTAAAGGGCCTGGTGTAAAATGATTCCTATTGTGAAAAGGAAAAAATAAATACATATTTTAAATGTCTCTGATGTAAAATGATGTCTGTTCTGGAGACCAAAATAGGGGAAATAAATAAAAACACCCTCTGTGCAGTTGTCATTTCTATCTTTCTAAAGGAACTTAATGTTTGAGGGATAATAAACACGGGCCTGTATGTAGGGACAGCTAAGGGGCTGTGAAACAGGGTAATGCCTGTTTCTTTAACAGGGTAATGTGCGGTCACAAACCTAGACTGTCAGTTCCATGGTGCAACATAATGCACAGCCAAAGTTGAAATGCACAATGTAAGTGACAATTACTAAAAGAAAACAAAATAAACGTTTTTAAAGGTACTGATGTAGAATGATACAAGTCATGAAAAGGAAAATAAAATACGTAGTGATGACATGTGTTGTGTATTGTGTTTTCTTTCTAAGTGAGGGTAATGTGTTGGAGTTTATTAATAAGGGTCAGTATGTAGGGCAAAACCTAACACACGCCAATCTACACCACACCAAATCGCAACATCCTACACATTGCACCACCGGATACAAGTATACTTATACCAGATTATAACATCCCACACTTTATACCAAGCCATATCACATGCTATCATATTGTCCCCCACGCACCCATCAACCCCTCCCTTAGTTCCCTATGGTTCCACCAAAGACTACATCACACCATGCAGTATACATGCCATCCAAATACCACAACTATCCATTTATAGGAGCAATTACATGCAACATCACAGCACAGCAGGACTATACAACAACAAAGTTCACTTAGTACATATCACCACACCGCACCACCGAACACACCAACATACCACACAAGACAACCTCATATTGCACCACTCCACTTGAGTCTACCTCACTACAGCCCATTATATCATGTACCAACATATTCCATCATGTCACATCATCAGTATTCAACACCACCTCTCTCAGTACCACACCACTCTCAATACACACACAATACCATACCATGCCACACTTTCTCGGACTTTGGCACACCATATCAATACGTCTCACCTTAAAGGTCTGTGTACCACATCACCAAATGCCACATAACACCATACCTCACCTTACCACACTAAATTGCCATGTAATTACTATACAATTCAATGTAGTACAATAGCCAAGAGCACACTTGACTCCCCACACCGCCCTATACCACCCACTGCAACACCACATCAGTCTAAACCATACCTACCTGCTTCTTTATATAAGTTACATCAAGACACAAGTCTGACATAGAAAAGGAGGGTGTTCAACACCTAGTATAATCCATCTATCTATTATGGCAAAACTCTTCCTGTCACTTTGCCGCCCCTCACAGCACCCTTGTTGACTTCATAACTCCACACAGGACCATACAGTCTATGGTGCACAACACAACACACCCTACTGTACCACAACACCACTCCCTGTTCACCATACCACATATGCCCCATATCAACACTAAATCTAACACCACACTAATGCACACCACACCAATCTACACCACACCAAAACGCAACATCCTACACATTGCACCACCAGATACAAGTATAGTTATACCAAATGACAACATCCCACACTTTACACTAAGCCACATCACATGCTATCATATTGCACCACACCCATCCATCAACCCTTCTCACAGTTCCCTATGCTTCCACATCAGACTACAACACGCCATGTAGTATACATGCCATTCAATACCACAACTATCCATATAAGAGAAATGTATTTGCTCAGCACAGCAGAACTATACAACAACAAAGTTCACTTAGTACATATCACCACACCGCACCACCAACACACCAACATACCACACAAGACTATCTCATATTGCACCACTCCACTTGAGTCTACCTCACTACAGCCCATTATATCATGTACCAGCATAATCCATCATGTCACATCATCAATTTTCAACACCACCTCTCTCAGTACCACACCACTCTCAACACACACACACACTACCACACCATGCCACCCTTTCTCAGACTTTGGCACACCATATCATTAAGTTTCACCTTAAAGGTCTGTGTACCACATCACCAAATGCCACATAACACCATACCTCACCTTACCACACTAAATTGCTATGTAATTACTATACAACCCAATGTAGTACAATACCCCAAGCCACACTTGACTCCCAACACCACCCTACACCACCCACTGCAACACCACGTCAGTCTAAACCATACCTACCTGCTTCTTTACATAAGTGACATCAAGACACAAGTCTGACACAGAAAATGAGGGTGTTGAACATCTAGTATAAACCATCTATCTATTATTGCAAAACTCTTCCTGTCACTTTGCCGCCCCTCACAGCACCCTTGTTGTCTTCATACCTCCACACAGGACCATACATTCTATGGTGTACAACACACCCTACTGTACCACAGCACACCTCTTTGTTCACCATACCCCATATGTCACATAGCACCACAAAATCTAACACCACACTAATGTACACCACGCCAATCTACACCACACCAAATCGCTGCATCCTACACATTGCACCACCGGATACAAGTATACTTATACCAGATTATAACATCCCACACTTTATACCAAGCCATATCACATGCTATCATATTGTACCCCAACGCACCCATCAACCCCTCCCTTAGTTCCCTATGGTTCCACCACAGACTACATCACACCATGCAGTATACATGCCATTCAATACCACAACTATCCATATATAGGAGCAATTACATGCAACATCACAGCCCAGCAGGACTATACAACAACAAAGTTCACTTAGTACATATCACCACACCGCACCACCGAACACACCAACATACCACACAGGACAATCTCATATTGCACCACTCCACTTGAGTCTACCTCATTACAGCCCATTATATCATGTACCAACATATTCCATCATGTCACATCATCAATTTTCAACACCACCTCTCTCAGTACCACACCACTCTCAACACACACAATACCACACCATGCCACACTTTCTCAGACTTTGGCACACCATATCAATACGTCTCACCTTAAAGGTCTGTGTACCACATTACCAAATGCCACATAACACCATACCTCACCTTACCACACTAAATTGCAATTTAATTATTATACAATCCAATGTAGTACAATAGCCAAGAACACACTTGACTCCCCACACCGCCCTATACCACCCACTGCAACACCGCATCAGTCTAAACCATACCTACCTGCTTCTTTACATAAGTTACATCAAGACACAAGTCTGACACAGAAAAGGAGGGTGTTCAACATCTAGTATAAACCATCTATCTATTATGGCAAAACTCTTCCTGTCACTTTGCCGCCCCTCACAGCACCCTTGTTGCCTTCATAACTCCACACAGGACCATACAGTCTTTGGTGTACAACACAACACACCCTACTGTACCACAACACCACTCCCTGTTCACCATACCACATATGCCCCATAGCAACACTAAATCTAACACCACACTAATGCACACCACTCCAAACTACACCACACCAAAACGCAACATCCTACACATTGCACCACCAGATACAAGTATAATTATACCAAATGACAACATCCCACACTTTATACTAAGCCACATCACATGCTATCATATTGCACCACACCCATCCAGCAACCCTTCTCACAGTTCCCCTATGCTTCCACATTAGACTACAACACACCATGCAGTATACATGCCATTCAATACCACAACTATCCATATAAGAGCAATTACATTGCCCAGCACAGCAGAACTATACCACAACAAAGTTCACTTAGTACATATCACCACACCGCACCACCGAACACACCAACATACCACACAAGACAATCTCATATTGCACCACTCCACTTGAGTCTACCTCACTACAGCCCATTATATCATGCACCAACATATTCCATCATGTCACATCATCAATTTTCTATACCACATCTCTCAGTACCACACCACTCTCAACACACACACTACCACACCATACCACCCTTTCTCAGACTTTGGCACACCATATCATTAAGTCTCACCTTAAAGGTCTGTGTACCACGTCACCAAGATGCCGCATAACACCATACCTCACCTTACCACACTAAATTGCTATGTAATTACTATACAACCCAATGTAGTACAATAGCCCAAACCACACTTGACTCCCAACAACACCCTACTCCACCCACAGCAACATCACATCAGTCTAAACCATACCTACCTGCTTCGTTACATAAGTTACATCAAGACACAAGGCTGACACAGAAAATGAGGGTGTTGAACATCTAGTATACACCATCTATCTATTATTGCAAAACTCTTCCTGTCACTTTGCCGCCCCTCACAGCACCCTTGTTGTCTTCATACCTCCACACAGGACCATACAATCTATGGTATACAACACACCCTACTGTACCACAGCACACCTCCTTGTTCACCATACCACATATGTCTCATAGCACCACAAAATCTAACACCTCACTAATGTACACCACACCAATCTATACCACACCAAAACGCAACATCCTACACATTGCACAACCGGATACAAGTATACTTATACCAGATTACAACATCCCACACTTTATACCAAGCCACATCACAGGCTATCATATTGCACTCCACCCATATATCAACCCCTCCCATAGTTCCCTATTGTTCCACATCAGACTACACCACACCATGCAGTAAACGTGCCCTTCAATACCACAACTATCCATATAAGAGCAATTACATTACACATCAAAACACAGCAGAACTATACATAAATAAAGTTCACTTAGTACATATCACCACACCGCACCAGCGAACACACCAACATACCAAACAAGACAATCTCATATTGCACCACTCCACTTCAGTCTACCTCACTACAGCTCATACACCAACATATGCCATCATATCACATCATCAATTTTCAAGACCACATCTCTCAGTACCATACCACTCTCAACACACACACAATACCACACAATGCCACACTTTCTCAGACTTTGGCACGTCATATCATTACCTATCACCTTAAAGGTATGTGTACCACATCACCAAATGCCACATAACAACATACCTCACCTTACCACACTAAATTGCAATCTATTTCTATACAACCAAAAGTACAATAGCCAAGACCACACATGACTCCCCACACCCCCCTATACCACCCACTGCAATACCACATCAGTCTAAACCATGTCAACCTGCTTCTTTACACAAGTTACAGCAAGACACAAGTCTTACACGGAAAATGAGGGTGTTCAACATCTAGTATAAACCAGCTATCTATTATGGCAAACCTCTTCCAGAAAAACATCACACTGCTGGGCCAAACAGAGCTGTAGTAGAATATAAAATATAATGCAAACCATACAGCCCTCACCCAGAGGCATCTGCTTGTTTACATCCATAAATGGACAAACAATAAACTCGAGGCACAGGGATAGAGACACACCACTACAGTGCAAATTGAGCAAAACCACCACAAACACACTGACAACAAATCAGGAATACACAAGTCTGATTTCCCCAATAAATGAACCTTCTGTTGGAGAGCAAACTACCATAAAAATTAAGGGTATTAACAGACCATGTAAACAGTGTAGGGTGGCTAAATAAAAATACCTACCATAACATAGCAAAGAGTTATTTCCTATTTGCACAGTTGCTACTAACACAGTATCAGGTTTTACTTCCCCGCTTTCTGGACATCCAAGTCCATTTTCTTCTTTGGCTCAATACACCACAGAAAATCCTATTTTGACACAGTAAGTATGTAGATTTTAAAGGTCGTTATGGTGATGGAGGGATGTCTATCTTGGTCTGAGACACTTTTAATTGCCAGAGGATTTGGAGAACAAATATATTCTGTCATCTAGAATATGGAAGGTTTAGACTCGGCCGCAGAAGTGCTCTATGGCATGAACTGCTTCCCAGGGAGCTTGAAAGGGGTCATCTGGTGAACAATGTCACATGAGCTCTGAAAAGTCATCAGTGATGCTAGAGCACATTTCTGATTCTGGATGCTGGCCAGGGGCTACAGCAAGCTAAAACTGTAGGTGTTCTAAGAGTATCATGATGCTACTGAACAAGCAAGTGTATCAAAATGAGCATGACAAAAAGTTTTAAGTGGGGAGCTGAAGGGATGGCAGCGGGTGAATGATAGTCTGAGACATTTTTTAGTGAAAACGTGGTTCAGTTTGCATTATGGTGCGCTATTATGAATCACGTGAATACATTGTGTCAATTTATTTTACAATAAAAAAATAATAAAGACATGAGTTACTTAGAAGAGCCCATTAATAAATCAGAGTGGGTTTAGTCATGCATGCACACAAGGGTAAAATAATTTGTGGATTGGTTGTTTTCGCGCTCTACTTTAACACATGTCTGTCTTCACATTTACCCAATTAAAAGACGCAAATGATTCTTGTCTGCTATGTTGGCAAACTTTAAAAAGGAGATATTGGTTACATTAGTGCCTTTCATGTGCCTCATTCTTGTAATCTGATATCTTCCACTCACAAGCGTGTCCTGCCTTTGTTCTCTGGGCTCTCCTTAATCTCTCCTTAATTTCCGTTGAACTTTCACTGCTTTTGAGCACTCAGCTCAAATTGAAAATTTCACAGATCGAAAGGTTTCACTGTTTTCCATCACCTTTCTTAACTCCTTCCAGGTCTGGGGGTGCTGTACCACCTGCTGCACCCCTAGTTCCAACACCCGGGGCGCCAGTTGTTTGTAATTGTGAGTGATATAGGTGTGGACAAAAAGGAGTTTGTGTTTTTCAACCTACACTGGATGGCACCTTTGGGAATGTACAACACAAGGAGTATACTCTGTGTATGGGGAGTATGGATCTGTCCTCCTGCCTCAGCACATGTACTTCAAGGCACTTTTATTTAGGAATAGCTTCCACAGATTGACAGGTTCATGTATGTTTTAGCTCTGGCACAAAGAAGCAGAAGAATCAGTGCTTAACTTGAGCCGGTGTTTTCCAGTGCTCAGCCGGCACTTAATCATCAACACCAGTGCTTTTCATTAACACCAGTTAAGGACACGTTCATTTATGCATAGGGAGATTAAGTGATTTGTCCGGAATCACAGGATGTTAAGCCGATGCCGTGGCTCAAACCTGTTCCCCTGCACCGATGTCAGCAACTCTGGCCATTACGCCACATCCTCTCCCCACTTTCGTGGTTGGGAGTTGGTTCTCTTTTAGGCGTTGCTAGCAGGAGAAATGGTCTGGTGGAAGCTGCCTCCTGACAAGAGCCACAGCACTTATTTTTTACAAATCAACACTGCAATGAATGGTCCACATAGGACAATTTTTGCAACTGAGATCAAGAAGGCAAAACCTGTGTATCCATGAGACATGGAGTCAAAGCAGTAAAACTACAATAAAATAGTGTTGTCAATAGAGCAGTCAACTGAACAAAAGACAATCACGAGGAGGCTATCAGCGGTGCCAAATAAGGGGATACAATGGCAGTGTGCTGAGGAATGTAATGCCACGTCTGTAATTGTTAAATGCAATGGTGTTGTCTGAGCCCTCTGATGTGCACTTTGTATCCTGGTTGCTGTAAATACAAATGTACTAGACTAACAGCATCATGGCACACTCACCCTGAAAACATCGATAGTCTTCTCAAATGAATGTGAACATGCACAGAATGTTGAAAGGAAGTATTGTCATTGTCAATTTCCCATTAACATTACTGTACCGCCCCTAAACAGTATGAGAATGAGAATAGCCAGCACTACAAGTACGAGAATGCTAGCTGTGTTAAGTAAAGATCGTGTATCAGTATGCTGAGGAGTGTGCTCCCAGAAGGTGCAGCAGGGGCAGGCAAGCAGTCAATAAAATGTAGTATCAGGGGTAGGACAAGGGGCTCAGATCAGCAGCCAGGGCACCTACCACAAATGGCCCCCTTGTAATACAGCAGACGCTGGAGACCACCAACAACTAAGGTATGTGTATAAAAGGCATTGTTTTATTTTGTAATTTTTACCCTCTTAAAGCTGTTAGGGCTCTATGACATAGTACTACAATAATACCTATATGCTTGCTTATTTTACAGTTATTCATTGTCTAAAGTTTTTAACAAATACCAGAACTGCCTTATAGAATAAAAACAAAATCCATAGCTACTTACATTAAGTATAGAGTGTGTTTCATCAGCGTGGCTGTTTCACCTCTGCGCCATGTTAACTCTGTAGTCTTCTGCCAAAGCCTGTTTAACAGCAAAGATACAATTAGGTGCTCCAGCAAATTTCAGAGTGCAAGAGGGAGTGTACATTAGTGAGGTGTTAGATTTTGTGGTGCTATGTGACATATGTGGTATGGTGAACAAGGAGGTGTGTTGTGGTACAGTAGGGTGTGTTGTATACCATAGATTGTATGGTCCTGTAGGGAACTATGGGAGGGGTTGATATATGGGTGCAATATGATAACACAATACCATACCATGCCCGAGAAAGTGTGGCATGGTATGGTATTGTGTGTGTATTGAGAGTGGTGTGGTACTGAGAGAGGTGGTGTTGAATACTGATGATGTGACATGATGGAATATGTTGGTACATGATATAATGGGCTGTAGTGAGGTAGACTCAAGTGGAGTGGTGCAATATGAGGTTGTCTTGTGTGGTATGTTGGTGTGTTCGGTGGTGCGGTGTGGTGATATGTACTAAGTGAACTTTGTTGTTGTATAGTCCTGCTGTGCTGTGATGTTGCATGTAATTGCTCCTATAAATGGATAGTTGTGGTATTTGGATGGCATGTATACTGCATGGTGTGATGTAGTCTGTGGTGGAACCATAGGGAACTAAGGGAGGGGTTGATGGGTGCGTGGGGGACAAAATGATAGCATGTGATATGGCTTGGTATAAAGTGTGGGATGTTATAATCTGGTATAAGTATACTTGTATCCGGTGGTGCAATGTGTAGGATGTTGCGATTTGGTGTGGTGTAGATTGGCGTGTGTTAGGTTTTGCCCTACATACTGACCCTTATTAATAAACTCCAACACATTACCCTCACTTAGAAAGAAAACACAATACACAACACATGTCATCACTACGTATTTTATTTTCCTTTTCATGACTTGTATCATTCTACATCAGTACCTTTAAAAACGTTTATTTTGTTTTCTTTTAGTAATTGTCACTTACATTGTGCATTTCAACTTTGGCTGTGCATTATGTTGCACCATGGAACTGACAGTCTAGGTTTGTGACCGCACATTACCCTGTTAAAGAAACAGGCATTACCCTGTTTCACAGCCCCTTAGCTGTCCCTACATACAGGCCCGTGTTTATTATCCCTCAAACATTAAGTTCCTTTAGAAAGATAGAAATGACAACTGCACAGAGGGTGTTTTTATTTATTTCCCCTATTTTGGTCTCCAGAACAGACATCATTTTACATCAGAGACATTTAAAATATGTATTTATTTTTTCCTTTTCACAAAAGGAATCATTTTACACCAGGCCCTTTAAACTTAGGTTGTGCAAGATATTGCACAGGCACCCTAGCAGTCTGGGGCTGATGTAGCACAGTCCAGCCTGTTACAGAACACTGCCTGGACATGTTGCCAATCCCCTGCTGCTGCTTTACAAGATGACCATGTTTATCACCCCAAATACATTACCACATATGTAAAAGAAATCACAATTGCATAACCCTTGTTTTTATTTTCATAAATGCTGTCATTTTCGCCCATAGTCTTTTTAAAATTAGGCGGCAAAATTACCACCATCACAATCCAATGGCCTAACTTCCCTCCTCTTTTAGGGCCAATGGCTTTCCTTCCCGCTGCTGCCTATGGCATGCCCCCACGCCTCAGGCCACCACTCAGTAACTCCATCGGCAACAGGCACGCCTCCTGGGGGGCTGGCCTATCTCCCAAAAAAGACCCTGAAACACTCAGGGGCTCCCATTCCGCCGATGGACCTCGACGCTGCTCAAGCAGCATCAGGCTGCAGCCTCTACTAGCCAGTGGACATGCCCAGACATGTTCCCTGCTTGCCCAGGCATGTCCCTGCTGACCCAACAAACATGGCGCACAGAGGTAAGTCTCTGCTCATCCATCCCACAACCCTAAAACACCCCTGTAGGTTCTACTGGCGGCCTTGCCGCTAGCCCTAGGTACCCCACACCATCACTCTACACCCCTTGACACACATCCATTAATTCCTGTGTGAAGGGCACTCGCACCCTACACCTGCCCCGCTTTCACCACTGCCTCTCTGGGGGGGCGCCCTCAGACCCTGGACCTCCGGCCCTGGACTTTCGGCCAGGGACTTCCGTCCGGGGACTTCCGGCCAGGGACTTCCGGACCCCGACTTCCGGGGAGGGAGTTCCGGGGATGGACTTCCGAGGCGGGATTTCCGGCTCCTACGTCACTTCCGAGGGGCGTTCCCACCTGTCAAAAAATGAATGGTGATGGAAGCTATCATTTTATTACTACTTCTTTCATTTACTACACTACGGTGCGTTCTCTACCAAAGCGAGGGGTTCTCTCAAGCTGCTGTTTTTTAGCACTTGCCAATGACAGTACATGTGCTGTCAGGGGGCTTAGAGCCCGCCCTTTGCTTACCATTGACTGGCTTCATTGTCACTCTCATTTGCTTGCTTCTTATTCGTCAGCTTCCCTACGATTTCCTTCCTCTTCTTGTATCTGTCTATCCATTGGAACACAGCCTCTTTGCATATGTCCATCCACTTCTCCCATTTCAGGTGTTCATTTTTCTTTTAAATTTAGCACTCTATGAGAGTGCATGCATATTTCAACTGACCCCCTAATGTACTTGTCCCCCACTATATTTCTCTTTCTTAGCGGCAGAAAACTGCTGCTAAAGCGGAGATAATGGGCTTGATAATATGGCCTTGTGAATTCCAATAGAAACCCATGTTCTGGTGTGAACATGGGCGTCTATTGGAATTCTCCAGGGCATATTATCAAGCCCATTATTGCTTCTTTAGCTGCAGTTTTCTGCCACTAAAACGGCGGTAATTTGAGCAGAACACAATTGGTGCAGCCTTCTCTGTAGGCGCAACTTATCCATTAACATTTAAAGGCACCAGTGTCCTTTTACTAGCAGCTGTTGATGCTGCACAGGCTCTACTCTGAGACAGCGCAACTGTTCATGATACACAGGCTCTATTCTGAGACAGGGCAACTGTTCATGATACGCAGGCTCAGTTCTGAGTCAGTACAGCTATTCATGATACACGGGCTCTGTTCTAAGACGGCGCAACTGTTCATGATACACAGACTCTGTTCTGAGATGGCGCAACTGTTCATGATACACAGGCTCTATTCTGAGACAGTGCAACTGTTCATGATGTGCAGGTTATGTTCTGAGACTGCGCAACTGTTCATGATACGCAGGCTGTGTTCTGAGACAGTGCAACTATTCATAATACACAGGCTATATTCTGAGACAGCGCAACTGTTCATGAAACGCAGGCTTTGTTCTGAGACAGCGAAACTGTTCATGAAAAGCATGCTCTGTTCTGAGACAGCGCAACTATTCATGATATACAGGCTCTATTCTGAGACAGTGAAACTGTTCATGATACGCAGGCTCTGTTCTGAGACAGCGCAACTGTTCATGATACGCAGGCTCTGTTCTGAGCCAGCACAACTCTTTATGATGCGCAGGCTCTGTTCTGAGACAGCGCAACTGTTCATGATATGCAGACTCTGTTATGAGACGATGCAACTGTTCTGAGACAGCACAACTATTCATGATACACAGGCTCACAAATGTCGCAGAAAGGTCACATGTCAGAATAGCTTTGGCAAACATATCTTGAAAAAAATATCATGTCCTTAAATATTGTTCACAAAAATATCAACCAATTAGGAGGAGACTTTCTATTTTGATTTCTAACTCCAATGAAGTACTATTTTGGTATCCTATATTTAGGTCACAATATTTCTTTCAGACTATAGTTTTTCTAATGATATGGGAATTGTGTTTTGACTGGACTAAATTGTCCAAGGAATTATTGTAAAGATTCCATCCATGAGTGGAACTGAGCACTCAAGCAAATATGATGTTTGTGGCCTCCATCAGTGTGCTACATGGTCTGGCCTGAATTAATAACACAACTTTAATTTCAGTTTCAAACAGCATTACATAAGGGCACTGTTTACATCTGATGCAAAAAATGCAGCAAAATACTAAAAAACAAAAGCCAGTGCCTTCTACAGTCTTTTTTTTTAAACGTTATTTGTTCAATAAATCACAGACCCATGATATAAAAAAGAAAGAGCAATGTCTCAACAGTTCATGATTCCAGTACAGTGAATAATAATGTAGAATGTAGTTCTTGGATGCTTAGAGGTGAGCATCTATACCTGAGTTCAAATGCACAGATTATAATAAATAGACCGTAAAGACATATATGATATATTAAAAGTTCTTATAGCTACTTCCAATTATCTATGTCTATTTTTTCAGCTAATGCTTTGTTACAGTAGCTACACATCTAAAATGTATTCTGCTCCCCATATTTGTACACATTTCTAGATAGCCTCTATCCTAAGGGAAGAAGGTAAGAGAGTTTTTCTCTTTCTTTCATGCTTCTCATTTCGGATGTATGTCGTTACAACGCATACTTTTACAACGCATACCTTTACAACGTATTTTTTACACCGCAACATCCATTACAACGCATTCCATTACAACGCATGCCATTACAACGAATTCTTTGAAACTACCTTTACAACGCATTCCACTATAACGCATACTACATTTACAACGCATACCATTACAACGCATACCATTACATTGAGTGTATGGTAAGTATTGGATAGTGTAGGGGTAAAAATTACTATTCTAACTCCAGGGGGTGCAACAGTAGGGTAAGTGTTGGATAGTGTAGGTATTCGTTGTTATGGTATGCGTTGTAATGACTGCGTTGCAATGACATGCGTTGTAGTGGTATGCAATGTAGTGACAAGCGTTGTAATGGTTGCGTTGTAATGGCATGCGTTGTAATGGATGTTGCGTGGTAAAAGTTTAGTTGTAAAGGTAGTGCGTTGTAAAAGTTGCATTGTAAGTGTTGTTTCCCCTCATTTTGGCTACCCATTGTGCGAGCTTTGGTGGATTTGTGATTTCCAATTTTGTAGAATCAAGGATCTAGCTATTAAAGAACCATTAAAAACGAATATTTGTTTTGGTTGCACCATTAAAGTTGGATTAGAGATCCCTAATAGAATAATCCTAGGATTGGGATCCAAGCTAAGGTTGGGTTGCCAACTAACCATAGTCCAGTAGTCGGTGTGTTTGGGGCAAGAGAAGCAGATGTGAAACCTGTCCCATCTTAAATGATTACATCTTGGACAGCCTAATGATATTTCTGGGAACAATTTGTGCAATATATCAGGAGTGTAATATACTTGATATACTTGCCATTTGGAACATCTTCCATTCGTTTAAAATTGGCCCCCGCGAATTGCCTTAGAAGACCATTTATTGTAGTCCTTTCATTGGTCTGCCTCTATGTGACAGCCCGTGGTCTCTTGTATTTTCAGAACGGCTCTTGGGTCTAATTGTTCATAATTTTTTTGCTGGAGAATACGATACCAGGTCCTTCTTAACTAGACTTGAGATTTGAAGATAAGAAAATAAATACTAAGGCCGAGACTTCTTCTGTTTTATCTAGTCTAATTTGTTCCCAAGACTTCCTCTCTCCTTGTATTACACAATCTTTGATTTGATGAATTCCCAGCATTTCCCAGCTTTTCAATGTCTGTGTATTTAGTGCAACTCCTAGTTCCCTGAAGTGTCTTAGTTTACTTTCTGGGTGTAGAGGTATAAATTGATACTCTTCCTTCAATTGATTAGATATGTCATGGATTGTGTGGGGACTCTTGTATCTATAGCATTTGGGTAGCCTGGGGATTTTAATAAAAGATTTTAGATCTATATTTCTTTCCAATAACATTTGATGGAGGTTAAATTTGAGCCCGTAGTCGTGTGCTGATATTGTACGTCCACACCAGTCCAAGAAGGCTGCTTGAAAGTATTTTTGAAGGTGAGGAAACCCCACACCACTTTCATCGGAGCTCAATTGCAGTGTTGTTAATTTGGTCTTTGGTTTCTTCCCTTCCCATATGAATTCCTGTACTAATTGATCTATTTCTTAAAAATAGGTATGTGGAATCTTGACAAGAACATTTGAGAAAATAAAAATAAATAATGGAAGTACCATAATTTTTATAAATGCTACTTTTCCAATTATAGACAAAGGTAAATTATGCCAGCTGTTTAATATCTTGCAGACTTTATTAACCGTTGTGGTATAATTAAGTGAGAAGAGCTTTGTAAAATAGTGTGAGACCCAGATACCTAAGTATCGAACAGGATTATTTTTTGCCATCCGGGTCTGAAGGGCCTGGGGTAGAATCCGGTCATGGCAATTAAAGCATAAGCGATCCAATTTGCTCTCATTGATTTTATACTCCCCTCAAAGTGGAGATTGTTTCCATCGTTTTTAATGTTTGCTTGATATTTGCCGTTTCTGCCTCAAGCAAAAGAATTGGATCATACGTGAATACCTTAAATTAGGGTGTCCCTAATATTGGAGTTTTGATTAAGGGGTTTTGGCATATCAGATTAGCTAATGGCTCAATTTACAGGGCAAATAAAACCGGGGACATCGGGACTGGATCTCAACTGTGCCATCAGTGTGTGAATTGATTACTATTTTCGCCTGTGCTTTGCTGTATAGTTTCTTAAGTATGTCGAATATGTTTAGGAGGAAATCAAATTTCTTTAGTACCGTGAAGAGAATATTCCAGTTTACCGGATCATAATGATTGCCACTTTTGTGTCATTATTTGAAAAGAAATCGATGGACTGCGTTAAAAAAATTGTATTGTTAATAAGTAATCTTTCTGGTAAAAAGCCACCTAGATTCTTGTGAAACAGACTTTGGGCAACTAAAGTTATTCTTGCTGCCATTATTTTCATAAAAATGATGAAATGAAATGAAAAGGGGACTTGTATAGCGCGATTGCTGCCCTGGGGCATCCAAGCGCTGCAAGACCGAGGTGCCGCTCGTCGAAGAGGTCAGCTCTAGGGACTAGTCAGAGGCTTTAAAGAGGAAAGTCTTTAGTTCCTTACGAAAGGAGGACAAATTGGGATTGGCTCTGAGCTGAAGGGGGAGCGTATTCCACAGCTTAGCCGCGCTATAAGAGAACATCCACCCGCCAGCTCTAGTCCTCTTGATTCTGGAGACTACAGCCAAAAAGGCTTGGCTAGAGCGGAGATGTTTGCTGGGAAGGTACGGTGTGATTAACTCACGGCTGATCTCTGGGCCCTTTTGCCAAAAGCCATGATGAGATATACACATGGCCTTGAAGGAGATTCTTTCCCGCACAGGGAGCCAATGTAGGCTCCTCAACCCGGGTTTTGCTGACGTTCTGCGTGGTAGCTGGAGCAATGTGCGAGCCGCGCAGTTCTGAATGATCTGTAATTTCCGCAGAGTATAGTCAGGAGCACCCATGTACAGAACATTACTGAAGTCCAGTCGAGACTGGATCAGAGCTTGCACTGCTAACTGCTTAGCTTCCATAGGTAAGAGAGGAAGGACTTTCTTCGGCATCCTGAGAAGTCCGAAGCAGGTTGCAGATAGCTTGGTAGCCTGGGTATTAAGAGTCAAGGCTTTGTCCAGCCACACCCCAGACTTTTGATGTTGTCCTTGGGTATGGGAGGCTTAAGGGCCATAGAGAGTCGATGTTAGTTGCGGCAGGGGGACCAAGGAGCATCAGCTCGGTTTTATCCCTGTTAAGCTTGAGACAGGATGTTGTCATCCAGCTTTTTACCTCCTACAGGCATTTCATTAACCCGGTTTGTGCTGATTGGCCATCCTCCTGTGCAAGGGAGACCACTAGCTGAGTGTCGTCCGCATATGAGATGATCTTAATAAAAAAAAAAGGGCGAACAACATCAGCCAGTGGTCTCATGTAGACGTTGAATAACGCAGGGCTCAAAGATGAGCCCTGCAGAACCCCACAGCTCAAAGGTTTCCTGGAGGCGACGGTATCTCCCTCAAAGACCTGAAAGGTCCTATTACTCAAGAAGGATTTGAGCCAGACCATTGCCCACCCTGATATTCCCAACTTAGAGAGGCGACACATCAACATATCATGCTTGACCGTGTCAAACGCTGCGCTCAGATCGAGGAGGACCACTGCCACTGATCCCCCTAGATCCAGAATCCTTCTGGTTTCCTCGGTGACCGCTAATAAGGCAGTTTCTGTGCCGTGTTTTGGGCGGAAGCCCGTCTGGGTGACGTCAAACAGCTGGTTGCTCTCGAGAAAGTCCATGAGATGCATGTTGATATGTTTCTCAAGGAGCTTGCTCACCCAGGGGAGCAGGGAAATGGGGCGATCGTCGTTAAGATTACCTGGATCTAAATTTGGTTTCTTCAAAAGTGCGCGCACCATCACCTGCTTCCAAGGAGAAGGAAATATGCCAAAAGAGATGGAGGCATTAAGAAGGTTCATAATAGTAGGGAGAACCACATGACTCACTGAGGCCAGTGCGTCTGGTGGAGCTAGATCGCATGGCGAGCCTGACTTTACTTGTCGTATCAATGATTCCAGGGCCTCCTGTTCTAATAACGGGAAATGATCCATCCTTACAGGGGTAAGGGGAGGAACTTCCGGCAGCCTTGGCCGTCCCTAGATACAAGGGGAGATGCCCTTGACAGAAAATAAAATGTAAATTTGATGTACCTTTTGATAAAAAAAAGTCTGCCAAATCATTACAGTAGACCGTCGTTTTGCTGCTGGGCGTGGAAGGGAGAGATAGTTTGGTAAGGTTCTTTAGTATCTGGAAAATTTCTTTAGGTTTTGATTTTGCCGAAATAATTTCCTTAGAGAAGTAGGACGTTTATGCGTTTTTTAAAGCTTCTTTATAGGCTTTAATCGATTCTCTATATAAGATTTTATCAGCAGGGGCATAGTCCAAGCGCCACCTTCTTTCCAGTTTCCTCTAATGCCGCTTTTTTTCCCTAAGTTCCCCAGCGTATCAGGGGGCAGTTTTTCGAGATCGCTTCATGGTAATTTTGACAAGGGGAAGTATGGCCTCAAGAGAGTTTGAAATCCACTCCTCATATTCCTCTTTGGCTGCGAGAGGATCCCCGTTAGAAGGGTGTATAGCAGTCATGAGGCTACTGGACCATTGTTCAACTGAGAGTCTAGACCAATTCCTGGCGTTCCTCACGGTGGGGGTCGGGTGGGGCCTTCCATGTGGACCATGTAAGGGCAATAAGTGAGTAGTCAGTCGAAGGCAGGCAGATGGCGTGCCCCACCTTAAGCTCAGTGCAATTACTAAAAACTGGATCCAAGAGATGGCCCTTGATGTTTGTAGATAAGTCGACCAGTTGTACCAATTGCAATGCCGCCAAATTGGCCACTAGCTCCATGGCTGTTCAGTCGGAGGTAGAGTCAAAATGTAGATTAAGGTCACCTAACAACGTATAGTTGGAGGGAGTTGTAACTAGCTCGGCCATGATCGAAGGGAGGGCCTTATGGAACTGTTTTGAGGGACCTGGGGGCCGATACATAAGCGTGCCTGAGAAGCAGTTATTGGGGGAAAATTCAATACAGAAAGCGAGACTTTCGCAGTCTGGAATGGAGTCAGGGAAACATCGGCATAAATACTGCTCTTTATAAATAATTGCTATACCCCCTCCTCTCCCTAAGGGTCGGTCTTTCCACATAATCTGGAAGCCCGGGGACAGTGCCAGTACTATGTCTGGGTCAGAGTCCGGCGTCAGCCAGGTCTCCGTTAAGAAGGCAGCATCAGGCATGTAATCCTCCAACATAAGGGCAATTTCTGTCCTATGCATAGGTAAGGACCTGCAGTTTAAGAGGAGAATATTAAAATCCCGCTTCCCATCCTGGTGTTGATTAGTATTCAGCTTGTGTTTGCAAAAGGGGCAGCCTGCTTCTCTGGTAGTCCGAATGCTGAGTAAGGACTCTGAGCTGTAATACCTTTTTTGTGGGGGGTAAGATGCAGGGGTTGTGGCCCCTGGCCCCTGCCGGTCGCGGACGGGCGCAGACGGGCTCGATGATGAAATCTGGGTATTACTGGTGGCTTCCCCTTTTTAAAAAAAACTAACTATAACTGCTTCGGCGAACGTCTTTGGGATATGACAACCTTCCAAGATTGCATTATATAAAGAAAATGGTAAATTGTTTAACTGTGGCAAGAAAATGTTATAGAATTCGATGGGTATTCCATCGATGCCACAAGCTTTGCAGTTAGGTGTATTTTTTACGGACGCATGAATCCACATATCTTAAATGGGTGCTTGCAACTGGGCTTTCAGCAAGGAAGTTAAACATGGTTGTTTAATTGTATTAACATATATCAATTTCCTCTAGTGGCTTAGGTGTCAAGGTTGTATATAGTTTTTCAAAGTGCAATAAAAAGACCTTATTGATTTCGTCAGCCTTATGGACATTTTGGCCTTTCTCGTCATCAAAGATAGACTTCACCATGGCATTATTGAGATTTTTTTACCGACCATGCCAGCAATTTGCCTGCATATTCGCTTTCCTCATAGAGGTGTTAAAGGCAAGTTTTGGGATTTATTATTGGGTGGTGGTCATAAAATTTTCTGATATTTTGTCGGGCCTGCTTTCAGTTGAGTGCTGTTTTTCCAAGTGGGCCTAAAGATTCACTTGGATTGCCTGATCGAAATTACACTGGAGATGCCTAGCTAGTTCTTTTTTCTCTTTGATAATTCTGGCTTTGCGTGAAATTACCTCCCATCTGATAGAAACGTTGCAGGAATCCCATACCACAAAAGGTGTGGCTGATCCTACATTTCTAATGGCAAACTCAATAAGTAGTGTCACCATTTTTTTTATCCAGCCCTCTTCCATTAGTAGGGTTTTATCTAATGTCCATCTGGGTGGTTCTCTTAGACCGGCATTTGCCTTAATCTCTACTACTTGAACCGAATGGTTAGAAAAGGGATTTCAATACTCCCCTTGTTCGCACTGGTAGGAAATTAGAAAGAAGTCTATTCTGGAGGACGCGCTGTAATGCTGAGAGCCTGCCGTGAGGGGAACGGCCAATGTCCATTGCTTACCTGTTTTTTGGGGGATACCCTGCTCTTTCCTGCCAGCGCCGCTGCCGTGAGGGGAACGGCCATCGATCATTTCCATCAGCAGCCCCCGTGCCTACAATTCCCAGGGGGCTGCATGAGGCGCACACGTCACTTATCAGCGGAGGGCGCCGGAGGACCTCAAAGCTGGCCCGGCCCTCCCGCAGTGCGGCACGCGCCCGTCGTAGCCCGGAGGAGGCTGGGCTGGGCCCACTCCCTAACATCTGATCAAGACCTTGGACATTGTCTATCCCCTCGACCCACCCGGACAAGTAAGCAAACAACTGTGATACTGGGTGGATAGTATAAGGGAGGCAGGATGAGTACAAGAAGAAGAGCCAAGTAGACATTAAGGCAAGTGCAGAGGTACAAACAGGGAGTCAAACGTCATTGTTATCATACCTTGTGGGGGCCATGGGTGTTATTGAAAAACAGATTAATACAGTAGAAGAAACTCTGGTAAAAGGGAAACGTAACTTGGAAGCAGAGCCAAGCTCACCCACCCAAATACTGGACGTACCTACATGTGAGGATCACTTGAGGCGGAATCAACGCAATGGATGCATACAACAGCCCCAAGATGTAATAGAAGTGAGCTTATACGAGAAAGAAGTGCAACCACCCACAAAACGTTGTAAGAACCCGGACACTATTGAGGGTGAAAGTAATTTCGAGTTAGACTTCAGTATTCCTCATATATGTTCAATTAAAGAGCGCTCGATGATAAAAAAGACCAAAGGGAAGCAACTTTTAAATAAACCATCTGGTCGTAAGATTAACAAAAATTCGCGCAAAATGAGTCTCCCTACACAATCCGAGCGGACAATAGTGGCCATAGAAAAACTTACAAAGAGTATAGATATACTGCACAGTACTATGGCCGAAGCATTACAGTCTTTAGCAAACAGAATGACAAATGTGAAGGATTTGTTTACAAGGAAAACACTATGACCAGAGAGAGCACCCATATGCCCGTACAGTCTGGCACTCAGGAAATAGCAACTATAAGCACACACACCACATTGATCACACCAACATTAATTGCAGAAACTGCACAAGTTAACATTATTCACTCAGGCCCCAGGCTAACTGCAACTAGGAATAAGGAACAAGAGCATCTTGACAAATCAAAACCCTTAGCTGAGGTGCTCGGTCCCAATAAGAGTAGAAGCTCCTACAGGACAAATTAACCTATTAGAGCACCACATAGCGGATTATCTTGACTTACCACAAGCTGCCACCCCGTACATTGTGCTTCTGACTAAAGTCCCAGTCTTACTGACATCGAGACATGAAACATGGAGGGAACTCAGGAATAAGGCACTTTATTGGTTAGGGAGACAAACAGGTTTTAGTAATTACTTATTTAAATGCTTCAAGATGGTAAGACTGGTGGCATGTTGTAATGGGGCAGGTGGAGTGGGAGTAACGGAGTCTGAGGCCTTGATCAAGGATTTCAAAGAAGGCTTTACTTTTATATAGGCTTTTCTTCTCCTGCTTGTCAGTCTCTCTCTAGCGAAAACTGCAGGATCCGTTTTTCTTGAGGGGCTCCAGAATTACTATGCCGGTCAGGTCGTGGCCTCGGGGTGGTCCGACGGTCCATAAGCCCAAAATAAACGGAGAGAAGAGAACAGAAAGAACGGGGTTACTGGGGCGTTCGTTCACGTCTTTCAGGGGGACCAGGTGTGAGGGAAACCAAGTGCTCAGGTGTGTCGTACAGCTATATCGAGTGCTCTGGTGCTCGTGAGGGGGTGGGTAGGGAGTTCACACGGCTGTACAGTATTTACACTAGCAGGCAGGTTCTACTCGGCAGGCTGCAGACGCCGTCCCACCCAACCCGCTACCTTGCCCCGTACCTCTGAGAGCCACACTCCTCCCGTGGGAGCGTGGCAGGGCGGCTCGTGGGGACGTTGGCCTCCTGGCTTGCTGTAATCGCCTGGGCTCGTCTCGTCCTCTTCCTCTACGCTGTCCTCAAGGATCCTCGACCGCACACTCCTTCTCCGCTCGCCAACACCTTCTTCCTCCGGGGATACGCCGTCCGTCCTCTTCCGGGGTCGTCCTTCTTTTGGCTCAGCTGATTCAATGACGTCGGTGAGGGGAGGAGTCTCGTCATTCTGAAAGGCGCTGTTAAAGGCGCTCAGTCCCTTGTTATCTGCGTCATCCCAACTGTGCCCTCTTTCCTTCGTTTGCCAATCGTCCTCCAGGTGTGGGGAGTCGAGCTGTTGAGAGGGGAGAGAAATGGGTGACAAGGGGACCTCTGACCACCAATCAAGGTGTAGGTTGTAGTGTTCGGCAGAGGAACGTCCCGCCCCGTCACACATGGGTAGGCAGGGAACACAAGACAACACATGGAGACTGTATAGTCTTGACATTTAGCGATCCCAGCCTTGTCCACGCTATCCTCGCAAGAACTGGACACATCCCGATAGATAGCAACGCCATAAGCGTACAACCACTAGGGGCCTCTACCCCCAGCTCATTCACCCGCAGGCACGATACAAATCCCTATGAAAGAGTCCAGCAGACGGGCTTTACACCAAGGTGGAGTATACCATTGTACAACCGGCATGAGTTACTATCATCGATGGATGATCAAGATTGACAGGGAAAGCGCAGGTGGCGGGAGTTACCCCCTAAGTTGACCAATCTAGTACTGACACAGGCAAATATGAGTGATGATCTGGGAGGGGCTGATGACTTCCAGTGTGAACAGGGGACATACAGATGCCATATACAGTTATTAACAGAGGGCAAAAGAAGATACAACCAGAGAAATTATAGGATTTCCCCAAAACAGGGAATGCCACCATAACAGCAGAACTGACATCGCCCAATGTAGTAAAGGCTAGGAATAAAGAGATGGGGATGGAAAGGGTTTTTCCCAATGGAAAAATACAGAGGCAATCAAAAATCCTGAGTTGGAACATCGCAGGGCTGTCTAATAAAGTAGGTGACCCCCCAATGGTTAACCTTAGTAAAAGGGTACAGCATAGTCTGTCTCCAAGAAACCTGGTCTGTGGAAGAAATCCACATAAATGGGTATCAAACCTTTCACACACCAGCGAGTATTAGTACCCAGGGGAGGAATAAAGGGGGGTTATGCACTTATGTTTCAATCTCAGGATGAGCCACAGTTGTAAAATTCATTACAACAGAGTACTTTCAGATCTTAATAGTCACTTGGGGAGGCGAAAAAAATATAGTTGTAATAAATTTCTACAACAATATCCCTAGACTATTGCGAGACAATGTCCTAAAAAATCTTAACAGCACCCTGCTTAACCTAGAGGAAAAAATTACAAAAGACAATCAGGTAGATTAATGAAGCATTTTTGCGGGCGCAAACGGTGCGAATCGCAGAATCCGGCCGTTTGCACCCACAAAAATGGCATTTGAAATTCATCATTGGGTCATGTACTCGCAATTTGAGAAATCGCAAAAAATTGCGATTTCTCAAATTGCGATCACATTTAAGGAATCTCAATTTCAGATTCCTTAAATGCTATTCATGACCCAATAAAAAATTGGGAATTCGCTATTTCTTCCCGCTATTTACCGCGAAGTCAGACTTCGTGGTAAATAGCGAAAACTGAGAAAAATTCACTTTTGTGCATTTTTCTCAGTTGTATGTTACACACACACATGTCCTTGAGACATGTGTGTGCGCATCATGAGTCTAATTTACATTTCAGGGGTGCTACAGGGTGTCCTGTGGACACCCCTAGCACCCTTGAAATCGCATCCTTATTTGCGATTAGCAAATTGCTAATCGCAAATAAGGAATAACTCCCCATTCATTCCTATGGGCCTTTAGGCCCACACGATTGAAAGGGGAGTTATTCCTTATTTGCGATTAGCAATTTGCTAATCGCAAATAAGGAATGTGTAGGAATCGCAATTAATTTTGCGATTCCTACATGAATCCCGTTTTGCGAGTCTGTAATAGCGATTCCTTATTATTCGCTATTACAGACTCGCAAAACATGTCGATGATGAATCGGGCTGTTGGTTCTCATATGGATGGGTGATTTAAATTTTTCACTGTGTCAACGTAGCGTCCTCGGTTCTTGTGGCCTAGGTGATAAAAAGGAGGATACCCCTACGCACTTCACACACTCAAAATTAGGGGATCTGTTGAACAGTTAGATTTTTCCAATTTGATCTGTCCTACGTGAATGAATTATGCTCACCATCTGTACCATTTCAGCCTACTTTTAATGGGAGAGGGTGCAATTCAACAATTGATTTTGCTCTCCTGTCATCAAGGTACTCCACAAATGTATCCTCTTGGAGAATAACTGATATCCTGTTGAGTGACCAATATCCTATCTCGTTTGTTTTGAAAATAAAAGGAATGGAGGAAAACACAAAAGGAGATATCCTTTATAATGTTCCCATCAATCTCTGTAGCTCAAATGGGTATTCTATTAAATGGGCCAAAGTCGAACCCGAGGTCTTCCTCCAAAATTTAGTTAAACAGACCCACAATAACATTGAAATATGTCTTCCACAAACTGAGGATGATCACATTATTTACGACTCCTTTTATAAAATAACAGGAGGTACGAAAATTACTAGCAAGGGATAAGCGCCAAAGTATTAATAAACCTCAGGGATGGTTCGATAAGGAGTGCACAAAGGCACATAATAACTTGAAACGTGCCTTGCATGAAGAACCTAGATCAATTGAGATAGTGAGGAGAGCAAGAATATTGTACCATGCAGCCATTGCCAAAAGGAAAAAGCAATTAAAAAGGGAAGCTTGGCAGAAGCTGCACGAAGCATGCTTAAGGAATAATAATACATCCTTTTGGAAAGCGTTAAATGCTCCCTTTCTATCAAGCAAGGGAACCGACACAATAGATCTAGCTATTTCAGGGTATACCTGGGCTAAACATTTAACAGGCCTTTACGACAAGTTCACAGAAGATGGAAGTAACATGGGTAATCCAACCACAAAATCCGAATATAATACTCTATCCAGGACGTTTTCTCTGGATATTGTATTTGAATGTGAGGAGGTTATTAGAGCCATCAAAGAAAGTGCCTCAGGAAAAGCACCAAGGCCGGACGGCGTCCAGATTGACGTCTATAAATTTAAAATAGATCTATGGGCCCCGCTGTTAACCAATGTGTTAAATTGTTTTAATCAATATAAATTTAATTCAACCTGTTCAGAAGCCATTGTGATTCCCATCTTTAAAAAGGAAAACAGAAATGACCGAAACTGTTATCGCCCCATATCCCTATTGGATGCCTTAATGAAAGTGGCTGGTAGGATAATTTTAAACAGTATACAAGAATGGGCTGAGGAGAAGGGAGTTATCTCGAACCTGCAATATGGATTTCGGACAGGGATAGGTACGATTGAACAGGGTCTTAATCTCTCATTGATAATAGGTAAATATATACAGGCCAAAAAGGGGAACCTCTTCCTGACGTTTGCTGATTTAAGCTCAGCCTTTGATTGTGTAGACCACGGAAAAATATGGAACACACTTAATGATATAGGCGTAGATACTCAGCTTCAATTATTCATAAAGGAATTGTACAGGGGGGCGGGAGCCAGGGTACAGTATGGCAGGAGAGGTGAGTGTTCGACCAAATTTGGGATAAGGAGAGGGGTAAGACAAGGGTGCATACTAGCACCCTTTCTCTTTACCCTATATATTTACAGCATAGGACACCACCTTAGCGAATTCCAGTACGACTATCCAACAGTCAGTGGTACCCCTGCCCCAATCCTTCTGTATGCGGACGACGCCCTAATCATGTCGCGGACCAAGATTGGTCTCCAGAAGACTGTAACGAAATTTGCAGCATACATGAAAGCTAGAGGGTTAAAAGTAAATGTTACAAAGACCTAATCCATGACCTGTGGAACCAGGATAAAGAGCACTTGTGAAAATTTTCCTAGATAAGAATAAGATTGAGAGTACTAATACATTTTCCTATCTAGGAATTAACTTTGATAGGAATGGAACCTGGCAGGCGGCTATGATCGCGAGAAAATTATTCTTCTCCAGGGCAATAGGAGGTGTGATAAATTTCTCTAAGAAATTGGGTGGGAGACCTGTGCCAGAACTGTTAGAGATTTATAAAGCTAAGTGCATTTCTACTGGTACCGAAGAGGCTGGAATTTGGGGGATTGAAAATGTGGAATTGATTCATGGATGCAAAAATTACTTTGCCTGCTATTTATTAGCAGTACCTAGATCCACGGCTACTTACAGCTGTCATAGTGATCTGGGCTTAACTCACATTACCGACACCATCAACATTTCCCCCTTACTGCTGTGGCACAAAATATGGGTTACACCAGAGACAGGCCTAAATAGAGCCATAATTACAGACTGCCATAATCTAGACAGAGTTGCTAATATAAGATGGATCATGTATATAAAAAACACTATGCATGAGATCGGGCACCCAAAGTACTTTGAAACACCAACAACCATGGAATCAGTATCTAGAAAAACATTAAAAAAGGTGGACTTGGATTATCTGGAAAATAAAAGGTGGCTTTCTGAAAAGTGTAAGAAAAGCAGGGTGTCCCACATTAGACGCCGCTAAGGCTTTCGATCGCGTTAACTGGGCATTCCTAGCTAAAGTATTAGAAAAAGTTAACCTAGGGAGAAATTTTTGTAGGGCAATAGCAGCATTTTACCAGGTTCCGACAGCTAGATTATTAATAAATGGAAGCTTATCTTCTCCGATAAAAATCCAGAGACCTACTGCAGCGGTTTGCAACCATAACAATTGAAAGAAACTCTACACCAAAGGATATAACGGTGGCTCCCTCGTACAGCACATAAGGCTTGTCATCTAAAGAGAGAAGATAATCCTCTTTAGATTCTATTGATTTGAAGCCAACAGATCGCACAAGACTGAGGCAAACCTCTCCACGGGTACTGACAAAAGTGGATGATAAGAGAAAATGATGAACTCTTAAGAATCGGTCCTGAAGAAGGTGTCTCACAAAGGAAAACCGAAACGCCGCGTCGACCTAAATCTTCGATTCTTGATGTTATGTACTAAAATTGTTTTTTTATATATGTAATATTGTGTTCATTCAAATGTTTTTACTACTGTTTTTAACACCACGATATATTTACACTTGTATCAAAAGAATAAATTTGTACTTTTTTCTACCAGAACTTAAGTTGTATGCATATTAATTTTTATTTAAAGCCACCCTACAGTAAAAGTATTTTATGTTATGTTTTTTAAATTATGTTTTTTCTAATGTGTTTTCTTATAATGTTTTCCAAGGGTCTATGACTGGCTATGTACGAATAATTATAATAACAAGTGCATATCGCTGCCAAGTCCTAACTAGATTATCCCAAGCTCACACACATGCTGATCTGTCCTATCTTGAATAATAGGATTTGTGAATCCAGAAACGTGGGACACCCTGCTTTTCTTACACTTACTCCCCCTGGTCCCAGACAACTACCTAAAGGGGGCCTCCTTAATAATTTTTTCTTACGGCTTTCTGAAAAGATCAAACGCTCAGTTATGGAAAATATGCGGATACAACCGTATTTGTTACTCGAACCAAGTAGCTATTTACGGATGCTATTGGCACGCTTCCGTACTGACTCCTTCTATAGACTGATAACTTTCCCATAAATCAATGACTGGTCGAAAGATCTGCCTAAGTGCCCATGTGACGATATATCCCACCAAACTAATATGCACAAAATCCTGTTTTGTAAATTTTACCTGGAACCAAGAAAAAGGTTTTTGATCCCTATTTTTAAAAGTTGGGGGCTAAACAGATGCAGGGTCGCATTTTAAAAAATTGCAACAATTAGAGACAGAAATTGTAATCAAGGCAGTTTCTTCTTTTTTAAAGTTAGCTATTAGGTTCCGGAGTACAATGTGAACGGTTGTAAGCAGCGAACATACATAATTCCATACTTGTATCGAATATGTATGCCTGATTATGATGTCCCTTAACCAGAACACAATGTGAGTGGTTGCACGTAGCGAACATATACCATCTTATATTCAAACTGATCGCGTAAACCTGTATATGAAGTCTTTTCCTTTTCAAAGAGGCTATAGGCTTGTTCACGGTATATATCAATTAGTTAACGAATTTATCACTTGTTTTTTATATAAATGTCTTTTAATCTTGTAAAGATTCTTTTTTAACTTTTTTCATCTGTACTTTTATGATTTTGTAATATAAAGTCGACTAAAGCATTATTGAATTGAATTGAATTGGATGATGTGTTGTATTTTTTTGAAAAGCAAGTGAATTCCTTGCTGGCGGGATAATGGACCCTCCGTGGATCTACTAGCGCAAAGTCCTGAATCATACTATTCAGATACCTAGCAGTTAACGGTTTATTTTGGGATTTATGCTTTTCGAGAAGAATCTAATCCTAAATTCTGAATAAAATGAAATTCCCCTTCGATGATAATAACTCCTTGTAGTGGAATTAATAGATCAGCCATTTTTTCCAATGCTAGAAATCATCGTGTATAGGGCTGTAATAGCTGATTAAGTAGAACATTTGTTCCCCCATTTTCAGATTTACCATCACCCATCTAGACAGGCGATCACTCATGACCTGAAGGACTACCCCTTGGTAGCAACAGGTGATAAGAATAGCGACCCCCTAACGGCGGCATCTGCTGAGGCCAAAAAGTCCTGCTTTAATAAATTTTGGCCATTTGGGTAAAGGCATACTTTTTTAAAATGCGTCTCTTGAAGTAGGATCACATGATGTTGGTTTACCATTAGCCATTGAAGTATGACTCATAATTTTGTTGAGTTATTACCCCCGTTTAAATTACACGAAACAATACGTAACACTTGTTGCTCAACCATTCAGTCCGGTTATTGTTTCCCGTTTTTTATCTATTATATATGTTGTGTATCTTATTCCATTCTTGTTGTGGGTTCCATTGCTTCCAGCCCTAAAGTTGTAAAAATTGCCCTTGATTAGGTCTGTGATTGTTTTTTTTTACCCTCGACTCACCCTGAAGTGCCCACCTCCCTTTGCCCTCACTTCGAGTTGGGCCTTTGCCCGCCATAAACCCATGCCCCCCCTTCCCTAGATCCCCCCCAGAGTCCCCCCTTACCTTTCAGTTGTACCTTGACATGGCACTTGGAGCTTCCCCCCCCAGAGGAGATGTTAGCAGACAAAACAAAGTAACAAAAGACGGAAGAAATCCACACTAATTAACCCAGAAAAATGGGCATACGTGACGTGTTATGACTGCTCTTTCAGCATGCAATATTGCTCCTTGCTATTTCCTATCTCCACCTCCTTAATTGAGAGAAAGAGGTTGCGAGCCCACTCTACGGACTGAAATATATGTACGATCTCACTTTAAACAAAACTTTAAGCTTAGATTGCTGTATTATCCCACCCGGTGCATTATAGCTCTTGAATACATCGATCATTGCTACAAAATCTTTACGCCTTCACGCTGATAAAATAGACACGTCTGAGTAGATTCTGAAAGTAAAGTTTTCAGGAGAGGTGATTTTTTTAGAAAATGCTTGCAATAAGATTTGTTTGTTCTTTCATTCTGCAATCCCCAAAGTTAACCAAAATTGTTCGTGGAAATTTAGGGTTTGTTGGACGAATTGCTGGTATGCGATGGGCCCTGTTGATAGTCATGCCCCCTATATCTTTTGCGCTTTCAGGATGAACAACCTTACGTATCAGTGCATTTATAAACTGGACCGGCGATTTGCCTGCTTCTAGATCTTTGGATATGCTGATGAACCTTAAATTAGTACGTCAGGCTTGATTTTCCATATTGTCCAGATTCAGCTGCAAATCTTCGAGTTCTGTTTGCAATTTGATCAGATTGTTTCCATGATCATTATGTTTTATTTCTAACGAGGATACTTTCTGCTCGGCCTGAGTCAGATGAGTTGAGAGCTGGTGAAAGTTTTCATTGAGCTGGCCCAGTTGTTCATTGGTCTTCTGGTGCGCTATTTCCTGGGAGAGCTTCATATCACGTAGCTCGCTTAGGATCTGATTTAACATGGTTTCAATAGTGGTGGATGGTATAAAGTGGGCAGATGTTTCTGTCGCTTCTCCCTCTTGGAAATTTGATTCCATTGCAAACCGCCAGTGTTCGATTGTCAGTGGACCTTGTTCCATTACCGCATCGTAGGATGCATCTCCAATGGCTATTGATTGTGGGGGGCCTGATATTAGGAGATTAGGTTTGGGTGCCCCTTTTGAAAAGAGAGGGTATGCTGATTTTCCTATTCCCTGATACATGTTCTGTTGCTTGTCCTGGTGACCTAGAGCCTTCGGATCTATACGCACTGTGCTAGGATCAGTTCCTACTGTGGGTGTTACATCCACGTGAGGAGGGCTGCCCTTGTTGATACTCTTTACAAGATCCATTTTGATATTTCTAACCCGCAGGGCTTTGTGCCTGGCTCTATCCAGAGATGGAGATGAAGAACGAGTTGAGTGATTGGAGGATCGAGATTCGGTACCTTCCATATTCTGTTTTGATTGGGATTTTTTTTCTCTTTGTGATGCCTTTTTTTCTTGCTGCAGTGGGATCTCTTGATATGCGCTTCATTGAGTGCACATTGCTGCTTGTTACTGCTACTTATCACAGCTTATTGTGGCTATTTAATGAGGGGAGAGTGTAGGAGTTAGCCCAGCTGGTCGGAAGCCACATCCTCAATAGACAGATCGCTTCCGCAGCCACCTTAGCTTCCTCCTCTCAAGGGGGAGCCTAGAGCTCACCCTCTGACCTGCCTAGCCCTCCTATTACTGGTTTCTGATTCTCGGCCCCCTGTACTCCTCTATACCTCCTTTTGTTGTAGCAGAACCATTAGGGAGATCTTATATCACTCCACGATCCAGCCCGACCCCCTTATAGAGTCTTTCTCTTTCTGTGCTGCTGTGCGGCTAGGTATTGATTATGTATAAGTATGGCAGAGCACAGACCCGGGCACTGTGCACAAGCGGCTTGAGGAAGAGGAGAGAGAGTAGAGTAGAGGGATTGAAGAGTAGTGAGTCAGTGAATTAAGCCCCCTTTATCAGAGAGTCACCGGAGTCATTGCACAGGTGAAGGAGTATAATCTGGTCTCTGGAAGCGGCTGCCGGATAGATGCTAGTATTGATTGAGCTCTTTTAGAGGTTTCCCAGAGTTGCAGGTCATCGCAGGTGCTCGCAGGCAGCCATACGGAATGCAGTTGGATCCTTACCTTAACCGCGTCTAGTCATGAATCACGACATGCATTTCAACGTTTAGAAAGAGAAAAATAAGGGAATGACAAAACCCATTTTTTTCCCCTCTCGTCCTTTGACCAGCCTTAAACTTTAACAAGCGCCAGTGCACAGGGGCTTAACAAACGCCCCCGCAGCCCCCGCAGTGCGGGGGGACCACTCTCTTCAGTAAATGAAGGGGGCCCCGGGCCCCACAGCTCTTCCGTGAAAGCTGTGAGAGAGGCTTGCTGAAGCAAGCCTCTCTCCATCTAAAGCAGGTGCAGTGTCTGCAGCCTGCTCTGAACCCCTCGCCCCCTCCCTTTGTCTGAAGAGAAACAAAGTAACAAGTTACAATGTTTCTCTTCAGTCAGAGGGAGTGAATGAAAAAGACTAAAATCCGAAAAAATATTTTTTTTATTTATTTTGCATTATTTCACATTAAATGTTGAACTGAAAATTGCGTTTTGAAAAGTGGCAACTGTAGGAAACAAGCATTGCAGCTAAAAGTTCCCAAACTATTAATTCTAAATTCTTAAAATGAATTACCAATCATTTGCTTGTGTCTCTGACACATAAACCAAGCAAAGTGCTAACGACAATTACAAATTCATTGGGAATCCATTGTGGATGGTCATTAGTAAAGGGCTTTGGAACGTATAAAACCGTCACCATCAATGTAATTGCAAGAAGCACAAATCAAGCGTCGACATGAAGTTTATGTTCACTTTGAGAGCTACGTGTAAGAAATGCTGAGCTGCAGGTGGGAAGCTGGACAGCTTAGTTTTTGGCACTGTCCACGGGACCATCAATCTTTAGGCAGTGAGTATAAACAAACCTACCATATATGTTCTCAGCCAAAACACTTATTTTTATTGGAACTGGTTGCAAATGTATGCACGCTTGTTCGAGAAAAAGTTTAGTTCACAGGCGGTGTTTCCTTTTTTGCTCTGATTGAGTCTGAGAGGCCTTGAACGGAATGGGTTGCTTCCCTTTTAGTTAGGTTTGACTTTCTAAACAATTCACCTCTGCTGTTCTACGCGGATCCTATTAAAAAAATCATTGAAAGGCAAATACCTACAGGAAAGGCACTCAATTTACCATCCACCCTTTCAGTGTAAAGACAGACCACTGCTGGTCACCCACTCGACTTCCACTTACAGAGTGACCTCAGCACCCCGCCCCCCACACTCTTGTTCAGAGAAACAGTGCAGCCGAGATAGTGTAATTCACTCTGGTGCCTCATCCCAGACCAGGGTCTCCAACCTTTTCTAGAAGAAGAGCTACTTTTGATCAAAAAAGGCAGTCCCAAGTTACTGATACCTCTGACCCTTGGTACAGTAGTGACCATATCAAATACAATCACCATAGTGACCGCGCCTTGCTGGATTACTAGTAGTGACTACCCAAATGTATATCACAATAGGTATCTTTAGATTTGCTGCTCTTAATCCACAGATCTTGAAGATTAGCATATTTTTAAGATAAATACATGTGGAGTGCAGAATGTGAATACAATTCAACTTAACTGTAAATATGCACTTTCATGGTATTGAGGTACTCATTCGGCTGAATACAGTATTTTGGTTGAACGTTATTTAAGACACCAACCATCCCAGTGCAAAAAATAGCTTTCTCAATATAAGATGAGCTGTCTTTAAAATCCCAGATGGGGTCGGTCATTTCTGGCTGTGTTGTTATGCTCTGGAACATTAAGACTATAGCTAGGTTCCTGACCAAAGAGGTCCTAATAACTTTCATTATGTTTCGCCTGGATTATGCTAACTCCCTCTACTTGGGTATTCATAAAGCTCAAGTAAGTAGACTGCAGATTATACAGAATCAGGCTGTCAGACTCATCCATAATCAATCTAGCTATTGCCATATCACACTACTTTTGTTAGACCCCCATTGGCTTCCAGTGGAGAAGAGGATTATTTTTGGGGTGTGTTGCATCACTTTTAAGGTCCTCCAACCCAGGACCCCAATTTATTCAAACTAGAATCAGTAGTTACACTCCTGGCCGGTTATTACATTCCTCCAGATCCGATTTACAGGCTGTCCCAACTTTTAAAAAGAAAGCATGGGTGGTATTAGGTTCTCTGTACTAGCTCCAACCTGTTGGAACTCTCTCCCTCCTGCTCTTTGCATCTCTAATGACTTTAAGAGGTTTAAGAAAGAGTCATAAACGTGGTTATTTAAACGTTCCTCTCAACTGTAAATGAGTATAGTAGTCCTCTGGCTTTTACTGTTGCTACCAATTCGCGCCAAAAAACCTCATGGTATGAGCTGGATAATGCTATCATAACATAAAATAACATAAAATAACATGACATGACATAACATAACCTGCCTCCACATGACTAATGAAATAACAGCCACAGCAGAAAGTGCCTCCTGGATTTGGATTTGGATTTGTGGGGGTATTTATAAAGCGCAGCGTTCGCTCCGGAGGGAGCATCTTGGCGCTGGATTTCCTGGTAGAGGGTCGAGGCCAGTTGTAGTGGCTGTAGGAGATTAGATGGCTGCCTTGGTGTAGTCGTCAGGAAGGTTAAAAATCCAGGTTTTTAACAGTTTTCTGAAGGGCTTTTCGTGAGTTTGCAGTCTCAGATTTTTGGGCATGAGGTTCCAGGCTTTAGTGGCCAGGAAGCTTAAGGATTTTCTACCTTTAGTCTTCAAATTGAACCTGACGGGGAGAATGAGGTTATCATGGGAGGAGCGGAGGGATCTACAAGGGTTGTAGTAGGGGAAACGCCTGGTAAGGTATTTAGGGCCGGATTTGTTAAAAGCCCGAAAGGCGACAATCAACATTTTAAAAAATATTCTTTTGTGGAGTGGGAGCCAATGCAAGGATCTTAAAGCTGCAGATATTGATGACTTTCTGGGCAGCTTTAGGACCAGTCGGGCAGCGGTGTGAAGTACACTTTGGAGCTTGGTCAGTGTAGCCTTTTTTGCTCCGGCAAGGAGACCATTACAGTAGTCCAGGCGTGAGATTATTAGGGCCACTGTTACTGTTTTCCTGGAATCAAGCGGTAGAAAGTCGAAAAACTTTTTTAGAGATTTTATAATTCCGAAGCATCGGCCCGCTACAGTCCTGACATGCTGGTCGAATGATAAATCTGAGTCGGATAGGACGCCAAGATTCCTTGCCGTTGTCACGGTCTGGGGGGGGCAACTGAGTTTTCCAGCCACCAGAGAACTGGGCAGAAGATGGTATTTCTTCCAATGGGGAGGATCTCCGTTTTGCTGGAGTTGCATTTGAGGTGATTAGTGTCCATCTATTGGAAGACAGCCGTCAAACAGTTTTTGAGGTTAAGCTCTGCGTTGGTCGAGTTTTCCTCTAGGGGTATGATGAGTTGAGTGTCATCGGCATATGATGTTACAGGTATGCCGAATGACTCAATCAGAGATAGGAGGGGGATGAGGTAAATATTAAAAAGGAGGGGGCTCAAGATGGAGCCTTGGGGTACGCCGGATGAAACCCTCTTCTCTTTGGAGTGGAAAGGGCCAAGAGCGACAGTTTGGGACCTGTTGGTTAAAAATGATTTTATCCAAGATAGAGCGGTTTCCGAAATCCCAATGTCCGTCAGCCTGCTGATCAGGATGGAGTGGGAAATAGTATCGAACGCCGCGGTGAGGTCGAGAAGAATGAGGATGGCATTCTTCTTCTGGTCTTGCAGCATCTTTATTGAGTCTGACAGTTCTATCAGTGCTGTTTCGGTCGAGTGATTGGGGCGACAACCTGATTGTTACGGATGGAGTATATTGTGAGCTTCCAGATATCGTTTAAATTCTCTGTAAACCATTTGTTCGGTGATTTTCCCCAATGCTGGGAGGAGTGAGATCGGGCGCAGATTGGTAAGGTCAGACGGGGATTTGTTGGCTTTTTTCATGAGAGTTTTAACTATTCCCTGTTTCCATAAGATGGGGACAAATCCAGTGCGAAGAGATGAGTTGACAATATAATTAATGATAGGATTCATCACATTGATGAGTTGGTGGAGGATTTTGGGAGGACAGGGGTCAGATGGAGAACCGGATTTGCACGCCAGGATGACTTCTCTGGTTTGATCTAAGGAGACGGGAGAGAAATTCTTAAGGCTGCCGGCTGGAGATTCTGTCTGGGGGGGGTTGCGTGTACTTTGAGAAGTTTGTGCAGGGGGGAAGTTTTTTTGAATAGCGTCAATTTTTTCCTCAAAGTAGTCCGCTATTTTGTTGCAAAGATCTTGGGAAGGGGGGATTTCTGGTTGAAGCGCTTTGGGCTGGGTGAACGATTTCACTATTGAGAACAGAGTTTTTTGTTTCTGATTAGACTCCCTAATTGCGTTGACATAGAAGGTTTTTTTGGCGGATTTAATGTTAGAGAGGTAATTTTTCCTTAGTTGGATGTATGAGAGACGGTCGTCCATGTCATATGTTCTGCGCCATTTCCGTTCGGCTTTTCTGCATAATAGGTGAGAATTGGCTAGATCAGAGGTGAACCAAGGGGCATTGGTTTTGGGATTGTTATGAGATTTGCGGGGGCGGTTGGTGGGGTTCCGAGTTCTGATTTCTTGGGAGATCCAGTTGTGGAAAAGATTAGCGTCGAGTTCGACGTTACCGGAAAGAGTGGGGGCCTGAGATTGAAGGATAGGATTACGTGTAAGAATTTCTTGAACCTTTTTCCAGTTGACTGGGTGTTCACAGTGTGGGTTGGGTTTACTGGAGGATTGTGGGCGTGCGTTTTTGATGTGGAATGGGATCAAGCTGTGATCTGTCCAAATTTGAGGGACAGGGGGTAGGGTAGTCAGAAGGGGAAAGTTGGTGCAAACACCATCGAGAGTATGTCCTAGTGAGTGAGTAGGCAATGTAACACTTTGCTGAAGGTTGAATATTTCAAGGGTCTGTAGAAAGTTGTTGGTTTGTGGGTCGGATTTGGACTCCAGATGTAAGTTAAAATCCCCGAGAAGGGTGAAATGTGGGTATCTGAGTAGAAAGTGTCCCAGAGAGTCGCTCAGTGTGTCTAGGAATTTGGAGGCATTTCCGGGTGGGCGATAGATCAGACCACCTGAGAAGGATAGAGATTCATTGAGTTTGATTGAGAAACCCAGGCCTTCAGTATCTTTTAAGGGGTCTAAGCTGAACGTGTGACAGGCGAAGGTATTTTTCAGTATAATAATAATTTCCTTGAACAAAGGAAATACTAACAGCTATAACTCTCGTGAACTTGGCCAGTTAAACCAAGCAGACTCACAATATGGCACGGATAGCTGTCATTATGCCATGATTAGTGCAAGTATGACTAACATATTTCACAATTTACAATTATTATTAGCTATACCTGAGACAGAGATGAACCATTTATACTGGGGGCACCATATAAATGTGGGGTCCCCTGACACCAGGGATGGCTACCAGGGTCAGACAATGTCTTTAAAGGATGGACATAACAACAGCCACATGCACAACATATACATGAATGCACACATGCCTACAAATGCACAGAGAACCATTTAAACAAATACAAATGCGCATATGAACACATCACTCCACCCGTCTGAACCAAACAAGGTCATTACCCATCGCCACTCTCAATCCAACCTCCAAACTCCTTGGCTGTAGGGCTGCTATCCCATTGTTATCACATACTTTCTCCCAATCTCTGGCAGTCCAACACTCGAGCGACTCCAATCTGACTATTGCAGACAGTTCTTTTCAGGCCCAGGTTTCACAGGTGCTGTGTGATCGATCGAGTGGGGCTTACAAAGTGACCAACCTCCGTGTGACTTTGCTAAGTTGAGAGTAGAGACAGGTGGTCATGTTGCAAGTACCGCAGGCTGTCACCGTGCATGTTTGTGTGTAAGCTTGAGATACTGCCATTAGTTTGGCTGCCAGCCACTCCAGTGATACAGAGGTGTGCAGGGATGCCCATCTTAAAAAGCCTGGACCCTATTAATTACATACTGTACTGGGCTACACTTCAGGGAGCTAATTCCAAGGTACAGGTAAGCTATGAGTAACTCCCGAGCCACCTGGTGGATACCCCTGTCATAGACTGTGTCAAAGTTTTAAGCTTCTTTTAATTTGAGTGATGCAACATGTATCTCCTAACCATGTTCAATACCCACTGATGTTGTCTGTTTAGACCATGCAAGTGCGTAATGCCTTACACATCTCACTACATTTGTGACATTGACTTGCATGGGGAAACATTAATTCTCATATCACGTAATGATGATGTCGCTGCTGGGGAACATCATTAAATAACCAAAGGAGAAAATTAACACTGTCATAGCATCAGGTTTACATTAAAATCAACATCTGTTTCAGCCACTGGTACAGCTGAGGCACCTAAATTGACACATGTCAGGATGTCCACAGAAGCCTAAAAGCATGATCTATCCGCAGCCTTTGACTGCGTGGAAAAGCCTAGGCTGTGGCAGATCATGGAGGAGATGGGTATTGATCTGAAGATTGTTAAAATTATTCTTGACCTGTATACAGATGCTTCAGCCTGTGTTCGATATGGGCGTAATGGTGAGTGGACAAGGCCATTTAAAATCGCAAGAGTCGTGAGACAAGGGTGTGTCCTCGTCCCCTTCTTATTTGCAATTTATACTAATGGTGTGGAATTCGCATTTTTGGGCTCCACACCAGATGTCCCTTATATTAATTCAGCCCATGTGCCAATTTTATTATATGCAGATGACGAATACTTTTAGCTTGTACTAGTAATGCACTCTGTCGTCTAGTCCAGGATTATACACAATTTATGTGTAGTTTAAGAATGAAAGGGAATTATTCAAAGTCATTTTAGTAGCAGGTTCAAAAGATCGAAAATATCCACAAATCACTACTGAAGAGGGAAAACTGGGGGTTGTCGATTCGTTTCATTATTTAGGGATTATGTTTGATTCTCAAACAAAATGGCAAAAGATGATTACTAATATAGGAACTCAGATGGGAAACAAAATTGGGGCTCTAAGTTTATAAAAAAAACTGGTTTAAAACCAGTAGATCTATATAAAAACAGTGTACCAAGCTAAGACTGTATATACCGCTACCTATGGGGCAGCAGTCTGGGGCATGAAAGATTGTACAAAACTGCAGATTATCAAAGATAATTTCCTAAAAATTTCGTCACCACAGTCATGTGCCAATTACAAGTGTCACATGGAATTAGGTGCCCCTTATATAACCAATATACTTGCAATTGTCCCTATCCTAATGTGGCACTCAATATGGTGAAAGGAGTCCCTTGCCTTGACAAGAGAGATTATAAAAGATGCCCTGAAATTAGATGGAGTAGGTAATATTGCTTGGCTAACCTATGTTGAAATAACATTGAAGGTGGCTGGGCTTCATTACCTCTTTTTGGAACCTTCTAACTGCAGTTCTATATCCAAAACTGACCTAAAAGCTTGACTGCTTTCGAATCGCCAGATAAGAAGGGAGATTAAAAATATTAATCTCCCAACAGTTGAATTTTACCTGGCGTGCCCCACCTTAGAATTAACGAATTCTAATAGAACATATTTAACCTTTGTAACTAACCTGCAACATAGGTATTTCTTGGTGAGATTTCGTTTAAATTATATTCCGTTAATGCTAGGCACTCCTAGCAATGTTTATGTTGTTTCTGAACTTCCATTTTGTACATGTGATAATTAATCTATGCAGGATGACATACATTTTTTGTTTTTCTGAAAATTTTATTATAATGAAAGGAAACGTTTCATTATACCTATTATGCGAAAAATGAATTTTAAACAGTGTCGCGTAGCACTCTATTATCACCAGCTACTTCCTGATCCTTTTAGCTGTTTCTATTTAGCGTCTTTTTTATTACTGGCACTAAAAAAGAGATCTATAACTACCTGAAATTATATTTTTTCTAAATTAAATTATTTTATTATCGTGTAAATGATCATGAATTTTTTATCTGTATTTTTAAAGTAGTTATCTTTTTTCATGTGTGTTGTAATGTTGTGAATTGTTTTTTATATGTAGTATACTTTTTATGCCTACTTTGTGTAGGCGAAATAAAGTTTCTGACTGATAACTGATAATGGAATGTCGCACAACAGTGGTGGTGCAGTTGGACATTTATTTGTGTTCAGGGGTGTAGATGTAAGTTCGAGAGAGATTTGGAGATGTGAATCTCACATTTCTCAACAAAACACACCAGTGGGCTCTAGATAAAGGGCTGAGATGACCACATGTTGGGATGGATCTTTTTCATATAGAACAGGGTCATTACTGATTTGTATTAACTGGGCCTCTGTCTAGAGAGGCACAGTGAGTGAAAAACGATGGACTGGAATGCTACCCGGAGCAATTTCCACTGGTTAGACTATTCGCAAGAATTCATCACATCACCTTTTGGGTGTTTCAGTGCCTAGAGTATGCCTGGAAACTTGACACTGGCACATATTTCTAAGCCTACTACTGCCAATATTTGTGAATTCTAGAAAGTGGTAGATTTGCACAAATTCAAGAATTACATCTATGGGTGCAGATTTACTATTTTTTTTCTTTAACTGGTCACTGTAGGGGCCTGATTCACAAAAATTACATGCACTTTTCTGTAATTTACACTTTCAGTGAGGTTGCTACTTTTTGGCTTTTCACAAAATCAAAGTGTCCTTTTACTCCAGAAGTGTAACTTACGTCTTCACAAAATCGAAGGGCCTGAAGCCTATTCATCAACTGTATTTTGAAGTAATACCAGAGTAATACAAATGACTAGTGAATAACCCACAGGCCCTTTATGTAAGCCCTAAAGTAGCCATATAAATGTGCCTCTATTTTTATTGTAGATGGAGTTCCATTATAGTCTTTTAAATCAATCAAGGGTGCTTGCAAAAAAGTGCTCTCATATGTGATGATAAAGTATATAGAGGTACCTAAATTAAATTAATTGTTTGCCTAGGATCACACCATTGGGACAAGCAGTGAAGCTGGTATTAATTCCAGGTTTTCTGGTTTCACATCTTATAATGTATAGTTTGTTTAATCAATTTTGAAATGATGATTGTTCTGTCATTTCAATGTCTGACCAGTATTTGGATGTGCCTTGCAGTATTAACATAGATGCTCATCTGCATGTACGAGTGACTCATCTTGTTTTCACTTGTGCATGAGGCAATATTTTAAAACATGAGGTCAGAGACGTTTACATTTACATACAAATATAAAGTTATTTTTGTGTGTTCTCATCCATCCTTCCTGTTTGTTTATGTCACCGTTGTGGTCTGTATTGCTGTCATGAGTGTGATAGTGCATACTGCTGTTTGAGGATTTGTCATGTGACATTCTACCTGTTGCAGCCTAGTTGTACAGCATGCAATTTACAATCATCATGTCCCACACTATTTTAGGTTGGAACAGCAGTTTACAGCCCGATAGGTCTAGAAATCTGAATCTAGATCAGAGTCTGTTTAAACTCCTCTCCATGGCAATGCATGCCTTCCTATGTACAGCGTAGCATGTGTCTTTTTCTGGAATCATTGCATGATTTCGTCCCCTAGGTCCTCCACCGAGGCTCTCTGAACTGTACTGAGATTCCATCTGGCCCAGATGGGAGCATGTTATTTTGCAGTGTTTGGTCGGAAATTGTGGAACTCCCTTCCCAAATCCTTAGGGGACAGTACCTCTCTCCTTGTGGGCTGCAAAGATTTGAAGACAAGGCTATACCTGGACTTTGGTGATAAATTGCAAATGAGTGTTTGAGCAGAAAAGAGACACATTTTCCATCAGGGTAATATAGGTGTCTAATCTTCCATGGGACTGTCTCACTAGTAAAAATGTGTTTATTGTATATGAACTTGAATGTACAGAATTCATTAGCGTCTCAACCCTGATGTATATATGTATTCTCAGTATTTGAAAATATTGATATCTGATTTTGTATAAATGTATGGTATCCTTGTTTCTTGTGGTGGAGTCATGGTCTTTTACATTCACTTTTAAATTTTGTAAAATAAGGTGTATCATCATTTGTTTATAAATATTAATATTTTTTGATAAGCATCATATACATTTTTGTATATGTTTTAATCTTTTCAGCCCTGATGAAGTCCGCTGGGACAAAACGCCCTGTCTAAGCTGACTATTTGTCTGTATTTACAAAAGAATATAAATACATTTTAAAAAATGTCATCGAGACCACGTGACTCCTGTGTATTACTAATAATGATTCCCGTAGATTCAGGTTGTCTAGACCTAGGCCTATGTTTCTGCTGATTGCAACATTGGCTGCTTCACCCAGACTATTGTTCTGTGGGAGTCAGATGGGATGGAATTAAGAATATAGCGTTTCTACACTACTTTGCAAGCCATAATCACTTTTTGCTGATCAATATCATTTTCAATAGGATCCGGACAATGTCTACATTTTTAAGAAACCTCTGTGTTTTGCACAGTGCGGTGAACCGTTGTTTAATCAATGGGTATTAAAGTGACAAAATAAAGAGGCAATACTTCCACCAAATGTGTAGCATAATGCCACATAAATTGCCTTCCATTGAGCATAATTTACTCCAGCTGCAGGATGTGGTCCTCCATTGCCAGATAATTCCAGTGGCCAGGTATATGGCGGGTATTAATGTCCTCATTACTAGTGGTCTGTTAACTCTGATGCTTACCTGGGCCATTAACATTTTAAATGCAGCAGAAACACCGCTGCTCAGTGGTATTCTATCTGGAGATTTCACCTGCTTCAAGCAGGCATAGCCTCCTGGTAATAGGTCAAAGTAAGTCCAGGTGCTGCTCGTTATTCCCCCCAAACTCATAATCCCTGTTAAACCACCCCCTCACCCCCTTACAATGAAACCCACCGGTAATGGTAAATCAGATTTGGTTGGGATTAATACAGGATATTAATGGGTCCCTCGATATGATGGCATAATGTCTCCTTCCAAATGGCAGGCAAGAGTGTGCAAAGAGAGACAAGCTATTACAAAAAATGATATAGCACAAGACTGAAGGATTACAATGATATTAAAACACTCCGAGAGATTGGAAGTTAGAAACACATATTTTGGAATGCTGGAGCAGAAGGCCTCTTACAGCCATGAAAACGTTGGAATGTTATGAGTTGTAGTGAAGACGATGTAGTAACACAAAGCCGAGAATGTCTGGTGCAAACCTTTTCTTCCAGCATTGCAATATTTGACTTTCTATTTCATCTTTTTATTTATTTTACAGAATCCCACTCTTTCATACCATTATAACCCTTTTACAGCAGGTTGTAACTGTTGTTCAAGATTTAGCCTTGGTAATGTCCCAGGTTCTGGCCCATAATTTGAGAAGAGAGATTTGAACACCCGTTATAGCCCTCAGCAGCAAGTTATATTGCTATAATATTACCTTCTGTTCTATGCTGTCTATAAATGTACTATCCTGTGATTTTCAATGGATCTTAGTATATCCTGAAGCTGCAATAGGTATTGTAAAGGGGATAGCATTGCACACAAAGTGCTGCATTTTGATTGGCTCCTAGTCAGTCAATATCTTTGCAGGGGAATCATAACCTTCATTACAGTTTTATTCCGAATATCACTAGGCCTTCTTCCCCTTACAGCTTCCTGTGAAGATCACAGAGCTCTAATAAAGAGCTAGAAGGTTCACCTAGCTCACAGAATGTGCCTGCACAGGGGGACATGCTGCTGGAGAAGACAGCTTTAAAATCATTCATTCATTTACCACGCATAAGACTGATTATATACATTAAAATAATTCTTATCCCGGGTGCCAACATGTCCTAAATAAATGTGTTTGGAATATATTTTTCACATTTTCCTGATCTTTAGATAAATTGTGCTGTCCATGATATTTTTTCTATGTTTTAAATAAAAGTTGCCTCATTGTTTTGCCTGGTTTACAATGTTAATTATTTAGCATATGCTTTAATTATTTACCTTTGAATTTAGTTATCCTGCAGACAGACATTTGTAAAGGACAACAACTATATATTATTAAAGTTCTTTTATATTTTCCTTAAATTTAACTCTTAATAAAAGTCATTTTTGAAACCAGTGCACATTCATGCAGAGAGATGTAGCTAATGCCCAAATAAAAAGGCAGGAAAAAAAGAAATGTTCAAAATGCAGCTCATTCATGGGCAGGGGTCTAACTGCCAAGAAAGGATAAATCAATTAATTTAAATTTTAGGTCATTCAGGAAATAGCTTTCTACACCTCAAAAATATTCTTCCATGCGTTCAGTGACAGATTAAAAAACACTCTATATTTTTCAAAATGTTACTATTTTAATATTAAGGAAGTAATACGTGACAGCGAAGATGGATCGGCTGAGGAATGAGACATGGAAAGGGGGGGGGGGCTGGGCCCAGTTAGTAAACTCTCTCACTAACTGTTTTAATCCTTTGAAAAATATGCTATGTTATAAACTACTAAATCGCATACTTCCCAATCAAAAAGCGGTATTGTTATCTGGATTGCCCTCAAAGCTTATTTACTTCAGTATTCTCCACAGGAAATGCTTTGAATCATACAGCTTTCCAGCATTCCAACAAAATGGCACTCAGATTTGTCTCGCTCTCTGGTTTCAAATCCGACCTCCTAATAACAATGTAGGCGGGCTGAATTGAAACCGGCTGGTAATTACGGCTGGATTCCGATGGGCTCAAGGAGCCCAGAACCAGCCAGAGGCTCCAATGTGATTCCTGAGGGTGGCGTTTCCGCTGTCGGGATTACGATGTCGGTTTCCGACAGGCTTTCCATGTCATGCTTTCCGACATAGAAAGCCTGTCGTAAAACAGCTTCGGAGGACCCAGTCAAGGCCCCCATTCCTCGACAGCCTCCAGGCGGGGGGTCTTGAGGTGCCTGCCATGCGGTGCAGGCATTAACAGAATCACTCATTTCTCCATGGGACTTTGTGCTAAGGCCTGTTTATGGTCTCTTGCACAAGCTCCCATTTGAGTATGCGACTGCACCGCGTGCTGTCGCATTGTTATGGCGGAGTCTGGACTGCCGATTAGAAGTCTGTCGGTCCTGAGACCACGGCGATCCACCCGACATTATAATCAGGCCCTTTGTGTCTTACTTGGATGAGAAATCTATTTAGAAATGTATAGAAATGTGATATTTCAGCTTTTGAATCGCTGACCACACTTTTTATGAGAAATGTATGAAAAAATAATGTTTTCTATAAAAGGTGGTTCACCAAATCCCAACAAAAGATCAACATTTTTTACAGGATGAAATTGCCCTAGAATTCAGTGCAATTGCTAAAATAAGGATGATCACCCAAAAACTATTAATTTTCTGACCTCAACACCAGACATTTACTACAATGAATTTCCTAAAGACGCAAACGGTGGATCCATATCCTCAAAAAAATCCAACAGGTACAGTTCTTCTAATCTTCCACCTAAAGAGTACCATCAATGAAACTTTCTGTGGATTTAACACTAAATGAAAGTGTAAAGGTGTGCTATACATTTGCATTATTATTCAAATAGGAGGACACCGCAGTTAGTTATTAATCAAGTTGGATGTGTCTCTGAACAATAATTACCTGGGAGTCCCCTCCCCTTTGGATAATATTGCTTAATTAGAACATTGGATTGTTGAGATGCTTGAGTGGCTCACTCCCCATAATGAGATTGAGTGAATGTAGGGGATATAAAAATGCCTTGAAGATGCCGAGATTGAAATACACTCAGGTATGGGTAAGTAAGTAAGTAACTTTAGCTTTATTCGATTTTTAGATATAAAATCATAAAAGCACATTGCAAAAAATATATGCACATTTACATTTCAAATCATATCACGGTAGATAACATTGTGACATAAAAACTTTTAAGGAAAGTCGGGTAGCAAATCAATAATATGTCCAGTCACGGTCTGAGTGTTAAAAGCCCCTCACCCCAGAGCTGTTTTGGCCCAGCCAAAAGTTAGTCTTTTCGATGATCTTGTATAGGGGTGAAGTGAATCTCTAGGATAAAAATCAGATAGACCCCAGGTGTGTATAGGTCCGTCTCCAATCTGTGGTTTCCAAGACTGGAGGTAAGGGACAACATTGCTATTAATGAACTTTATCAGCACCAGATCACCGGCTCTCTCTTTTCGAAGCGGACCTAACCATCCCACCCTTCTAACACATTGTATTCTACCATCAATGTAAGGGGGTAGTGGTCTATTCTTTGTAAGCCAAAATACTGCCTTATTTCTCAGCTCCTGTTCACTTTCAGATTTTCCCTTTGCAAGTTCCGGCACCCCAGACAGGACACCCATGAACTGGGCAACCTCCGGTGGTAAGTGGATGTGATTTGTTTTCCTTTGCATGTTCCTTATCTTGGGGAGTGGCCCTTTAGGTGGTATTGTTACATTGTTCAGCCCTGTTGTAAAGGAACAGCTGGGTATTGTTTTTATTTTATTGGGAACTTTCACGCTGGATTGAGTTGGCATACCTGGGGGTGCCCGTTGGAGTTTGAGGGCACTACTACGTGGAGTTGTTAAAGGCTTTACAGTATCGCGTGAAGGCTGTAATAGATTGGAGTCTGCCAAGTTTTTTAGGGATAGCGAGGTTTTCTTGGTCATTTCCTCTATTGCCGTGATCCTATCCCCAAGATCGTTCAATCTTTCTATTAAAGGGAGTATTGCGGCGTTAATCATAGTTTGTATCTGGGCTAAGAGTGTTGGTGTAATTGAGGGTGCAAGCAATTTATTCTACTTAACATGGGTGCCTATATGTTTATCCGCTGATCGATTTCTTTCGCCAGAGAGGTCCTGGAAAAACGTTATAGGGTTCGTGTTGCCTGTTTCAGGTGGGCAGAGGGAAGGACCCAAGCGGTTTCCATAGGGTGGGGATAATGAACTGGGAAGGGGGCTTGTGATGGCTATAGGACAAAAGGAGGCATTGATGTGCTCTGATGTCGTCTTAACGGCCGCATAATTGGATTGGCATAAACTGTTAAGTTCCTCCAGGAATGATAAGTTTGGTGATGCGACGGCAGATTGAGGGGGGGTGATATCACTATAGGAACAGTCGGTGGACAATCGGTCTCTTGCTATTCTTACGGGTTGTTGGACAGAAGACGGTGTTGTCTTAATTAGGTAGTGAACCATCGTCCCCTTAGCCCGGTCCCTAGTCCCAGTAGGAATTTCCGGGGCCCCCTTAGAAGGCATGGCATAAATAGCAGCAGGCACCTGCAGGGACTGGGGATGATTTAGGACAGGATGTCTTTCCTATTTTGAATGCACGGCCAGGGGGGGTGGCCCGTCCCAGCCTCCTCTGGCCTATGATGGCCTTAGATGGTCCCGCCCTTGTCCCGGCCTTCGCCCGGCCGCTCCCGCGCGCGACTCGCGGTGCGAGAGGTTCTCCCGCCTTTGTCCCGCGCCTTCGGACGCTCCGCTGACGTCACCCGACCGCCGGGGCACCTGGGGGATGTAGTCCCATGCCCTCGCGGCGGTCGGGTTGCTGGCAAAAGTACGTTTTCCGCCGTTCCCCTCACGGCACCGGGATCGTGTGTCAGGTCCTCCCCTGTGGTGGCAGCTTTCCCCCACAGCGCTCACAACAGCGCTCGGCTCTCCCGCCTTTGTCCCGCGCCTCCGGGCGCTCCGCTGACGTCACCCGACCGCCGGGGCACCTGGGGGATGTAGTCCCTTGCCCTCGCGGCGGTCGGGTTGCTGGCAAAAGTAAGTTTTCCGCCGTTCCCCTCACGGCACCGGGATCGTGTGTCAGGTCCTCCCCTGTGGTGGCAGCTTTCCCCCACAGCGCTCACAACAGCGCTCGGCTCTCCCGCCTTTGTCCCGCGCCTCCGGGCGCTCCGCTGACGTCACCCGACCACCGGGGCACCTGGGGGATGTAGTCCCTTGCCCTCGCGGCGGTCGGGTTGCTGGCAAAAGTAAGTTTTCCGCCGTTCCCCTCACGGCACCGGGATCGTGTGTCAGGTCCTCCCCTGTGGTGGCAGCTTTCCCCCACAGCGCTCAGGTAGGGGTATTTTGACAAGTTTTGTATGAAACACTGAAGAGCTCATAACTAAATAAGACAATTGTTTCATTATTGAGTGCTCTTTTGAGTTTATGGGTCTGAACCACATGGCACTTTGGAGACTGAAAGTTGTCCCCAAACCATAGCGAGATACTCTGCTCTTTTCGAATTAGGAGGCAGGCTGTCTTTTGTTGTTCACTACACATATATTGGTCATATGGTACAGTCCTTCTGCTCCAATTTTTCATTTTTGTCTTTCTGTTTCTCCCTTTCTAATTTAGAACATTCTACCCTCAGTGGGCGAAATATTCCAGTAGCCTTGTAGCCCTCCTTGCAGCCCTTCTGCTTCTGGCTATACCAGTTGTTAAAGGCCCCTCTCCTTCGGCTCAGGGCCTTTTATAACAGGGGCCCCTGGCAGTGGGCTATAATGTTGTATTGCTGTGCAGAAAAAACATTCTAACTTCCAAAAGAAACAGTTTCCTGCTCTGAATCGATACCCACTCATTAATGGCATTTTGCCGTTTCTCTTCCATACCATGTTCCTCTCGTTTGTGAAGTTGGCTATGCCTGGGATCTCCAATGGTTTATATTTTCAGAGTCCATGACGCAAACCTACTATTAACAAGCTGTTATGATTTTGTCCTCTATAATGTTATATGAATCATTATCAGACAGCAAACGCAATATTTACCTTCTAAATATATATCACCAGCTGTGTAAAGCTGCTTTGTGTGCAATACGTATCTAATTAGTTTCCAATTTAGCCAGTTTTTTCTCAGCAGTACTGTAATTTCCCTGCAGTACTTCACAAATCACAGACCCCCAAAGCAGGCTCATGTCTTAATTTCTGCATATACCTCAAGCATTTTATATCCAGCCAGAGAGTTGTTTAGCAGCAGCATGGCCACAGGATTGAATTAAACAAAAACCATTAACAAAAGGAATTAAATGCACCAGGAACAAAACTGCAGTAAATGAAGGAACATTTTAGCCTCAAGAAGTGGTTTGCTCATTATTCTGAAAGCACTAGAGTATTACCTCAGTTTCAGAACATCAAAATAGCATTTGGAACTTTACATGTATTTGTTATTATTTAATCAGAGTACATAATACTTTCAACTGAATCCATTAAGTTTAGCAGAAAAGATTTAGGAGAAATGTGAATGCTATTAAAGAATTTTTAGTCCAACGTGTAAAAAATATCTTTCTTTAAAGTGAAAACACATATAGGTCTTTATGAGTGCCTATGAAGTTTGGACACACTCGTGATCTCTCAGAGTTAGAGCGCCAGACAGCACAGCTCAAAAACAGAACAAGGCAACCACTGCTTTCCGAGCTGTGCAGTTTGCAGGTCATGCACCAACTCGGAGAAATTCTCCAGTAAATGTATGGACTGTTCTTAACCTAGGGTCTGCAGATCCCTGGGGAGCTGCAACACCTAATCAGACGTTCTCGGCTGTTTAAAAAAGGAAATAATATTAGCAGATTATTAAAGTACACATGCATAAAAATCTAAAATTGAACATTTTAAAATGCTCTGTAAATGAGAAAGATTTTGTAATTGGAGGATAACAATTAAGGAGCCTATTAGCATGGTGAGCGGACTTTAGTCCGCCCGCCACCCTAGCGGTGCTGGGACCTGCAGCCAGTGGTGCGGCGGTCCTGCACCTGCAATTAGGATGCCACCCCCACCGTGGTGGTGGGATCCTCCATTCCCAGCTTTGTGGCACCACAATGCCGGGAATGCACGTTGTGCATTTTCATGCACAATGGGACAGGCATCACATGTACCTGCCACCTTGTCTGTTACAATGTAGGGGGGGGTACCATAGGTACCCCTAATGTGCACCCTCTACCCCCCAATACCCTGGGGGCCTGCAACGGGTCCCCCAAATTCATAATCTGCATGCCTTTCTGTGGCAGCAACGCCGCCAAAGAAAGGCTGCTTCCAGCTCCCATTCTAATATGGATGACGATGTCTAGCAGACACCGCCACCATATCCAGACCCTTTTCCGCCCGGTCGACTGGTCGACTGACGGAAAACCAGCGGACGGTCTTTCTGTCCGCCGGGGTCCCCCGGCCATACTAATATGGCGGGGGGAAATGGGTGGCGGGCGGGGTATGATGCAGGGCGGATCGCCACCACCATGCGGGCGGTGGTGATCCGTCCTACATCATAATAGACCTCTAAGTCTGCATCCTGATTTGGAGTCATGGGAGCACAGCAAATTGAAGCTACAATGGATGGTGGGGGACCTCAATTGGGCACTGGTATGCGCTGACAGAAAACATTAGGAGCAAAAAAGTGATGTCTTAGGACCTAGCATATTGATTTGCCTTTAAGAACTAAATTTACACTTTGAAAAACATCCAACCTTCAAATTAGGATTTTATTTTTGCATATGTTTTTGTTTGCAAATGAAATCCATATCATAATTTGTGTATTATTTTGATGCACATGTGTTTCTCTATTATTGTGTATTGTTTCGAGATTCAAATAAAAAAATTGGTAAGGAGGGGGTCCTGTCTATCCTATAGTGAGATAGTTCTGGTCCAAAGAAGTCAGAAGGTTATGTACCGCTGTTGTAGACAGTGATATCATGTAATAAACCCACAATGCACACGTTCACAATAGAGCCTGAGCTGTTTAGGTGCTAGTGAAGGAAAAAGTAGAAGTAACTTTTGATTCATTTTTAGCACTAACACCAGGATCTATGGTCCAGACGAGAGACGCATATTACCTGTCTCAAATGGCCCATTGGGCCGTTTGCGACAGGTAAAATGCATTTTTCTATGTACAAACCCTATTTTGCGAGTCTGTAACCTATTATCGACTCGGAAAATAGGGTTTGTGAGTCTCTAATAGGAAGGGGCGGGCCACGGGCGGCCCTTCCTAATAGCGAGTCGCAGGGATATACAATTGTTTTGCGACGGGAACGCGATCACAAAACAGATGCAGTTTCCCACCTACTTCAAGTAGGTAGTAACCCAGACGCAAACTGGAAGGGGTCCCTTGGAGACCCTTTGTGACCGGTAGCAAAAACGTTTTTTTTAAGAGCCGTAAAAAATTAAACAGAAATGTCTCATTTTTCTTTTTGAAGTGCATCTCATTTTCCTTTAAGGGAAACGGGATGCATTTAAAAAAAATAAGTCGCTTTAATTAAAATCAAACACAGACATGGTAGTCTGCTGTCCCCCACAGGCCACCATCCTTGTGTTATTCCCCATTCCCAATGGGTCACAAATTGCGACCTGCCTCATGCATACTGATGAGGCAGGTCAATTGAGACCCCATTGGGAATCACTACTGTGTCTGAGACGCATTGGTACATTTCATTTTGCGAGTCGCAAAAGATCACAATTAGAGACTCGCAATATGAAATGATCGTACATCTGGCCCTAGATGATGCACTAAATGTCACCCACAATCCACCATCTTTAGCCCCTCCTCACCTATGCATTCCCTGGTGAGTGTATAATTTTCTTATTCCAACCCCCTATTAAAGAAGCTGGATCATGGACTATTCAGACATAGCAGCATAAGCAAGTTGTAATGTGACCAGGCTGAACAGGGTCAACCATGAGCTAGTGTAGCAAAATAACAAATATTAGAACATTGGAATGTTGGGAGCCCCATTGCAGACAATGGAGTGCTCCCTGCTTCTACGGGCCGGTAAAGGACCCTCGGAGCAACATTCCAATGTTCTACAAAGGCTTCTCGAAGCTCGAGGGGAGGGATTTATATCCCCTCGAGCTTCGAGAACCCTTTGTTTAATTTGTTAGAACATTCTGCCCTCTAGTGGCAGAATGTTCTAATAGCCTTATAGCCCTTCGTAGCAGGGCTATACAGGCTATTAAAGTCCCAATTAAAGTCGCGAGCCGAACGATTCAGCGGGCCTTTAATAGCCGGAATAGCCCGCTACGGCGGGCTATAAGGCTATAATAAGACATCTGATATGATGTGCAACAGACAGATGAGATCACAGTAGTCATGAGTTGTGGCCAGTGGCGTAGCAAGGTCAGATGGTACCCGGTGCGGAAAATTTCCTGTCAACCCCCCACACTGAAATTATTAAAAGAAGGAAAAATAAGATACTTACAGTTGCAAGTGTTATTTTCTGGTTTATGTACTTAACATTGTGACCACTACCTAGGAGCTTAGAACAAACCCTGCCTGCAACAAATGTGCCCCCGACTGCATAAAAATTCTTCGCAAAGTAATGACCTCTCGCCATTAATTTCTTTTCACCAAACAGAATCACAGGGGATTTTCCACACCTATCTAGGCCCCGGACAGGAAATACAATTCTAGTTATCTCCGATCTCTTTCATTAAAACCCCCTCAAGCATACCATGATGTAACTGTAGATATGCCACTCAGACCAGGACGTACATGCAAAGATCGCACACGTTAAATGCACGGCTACATCACTGAATCCTGTGAGGCAGCCTATTAAAGGAAACACAAGCCATCAACAATTTCGAGCCACTCTTTTCATGTGGGCAGTGGGCACTGCTCCATTATTAATGCCCGTCCAACAATGGGTACAGGAACCTGGCCCACACAGAGCCGCTACTCGGGTAATGCACCACCTCCGGCATGGGTAATGGAAGTGGGTGAGGGGCACCCAACCTGCCATTGCCGGTAAACCCGGGAACCTCTTGTCTCCCCTCGTGGGCTTTCCACGCGCAAGGTGGGCGGAAGAGGCTCGGAGGAGGGAGACATGGAGAATTCTATTCCTCATTGACTCATCGCCCATAATTGTGGCAAAATGAAAGCGCATTGAAGCAAACAGAAATGGGGAAGTGGAAGGCCAGCGCAAACAATAACCAGGTCTCTGTGCCGGGCAGCGGAGCGTGGTGTGTGGCAGGTGCGCCCCAGTTCCTATGTGCGACTCACCTGTGAACAGGCAGTCCTTTTGTTATCCCCCCTCAGTGATGACACCAAGGGCCTCATTTATGAAAAGTGACGCATCGCTGCGTGAAAACAACGATGCGTCACTTTTTACTGCGCTCTCCCTGCGACACTAACGATGCGCCATATTTACAGTATGACGCATCATGGCGCAAGGAGTTACAGATACGTCAGTATTTCTGACGTATCTGTAGGCGCAAAAGTGGCGCATTGCTGGAGTGTGTCACAAAAGTGACGCAACTTCAGCAATGCGTCCTTTCACATGGGGAAAGCCCCATGTGAAAGGGCTTGCGTCAGTCTTACGCCTGCTGTGAGGCAGGCGCAAGATTTTAACGCAACAGCGTCCTAAAAGTGACGCAGTGAAATCTCATAGATTTCACTGCGTCACTATTACGAGCCTTTTTGCGGGGGAACGCCCCCTCTGCATACATTATACCTGACAAAGGTATAATATGGCGCAGGGGTTTAAAAAATGACGCATCTACCTAGATGCGTCACTTTTTAAATATGGCGCAACAGGGTGCATTTTTTACACCGCTGGTGCGTCACAAAAAGTGACGCACCGGCGACACAAAACTGACGCAAGGCCTTCATAAATAAGGCCCCAAGGGCGGCCCATACCCACCCCACCCCCCTTCTTACTCTGCTGGTTGTGGCAGGATTTTGCCCAGATCTGTGACTGGCTGGAGATGAATGTTTGATTTGTTCTGCATCCCATCCATCATTTGCTCTGTTTGCTTTTGTGGCTCATGTACAGACATTATTGGGGTAGTGTGGTACCCCAGTTGTCCCTATTCTTTTGCTAAGTGAGGTGCTGCATGGAGGGCTCTCTGTGTGAGCAACATTCCCATCCCTAGCTTCCTGGTGTCTCTTGTAAGAGTCAGAGCCCTGGAGGATGAGCAGGCAGCATCCTTACCTCCTGGATGCGTTTCATGTACCTTGAATCTTACATGTAACCTGTAACTACACATACACCTATTCTATGTCATACCTGAACGCTTCAAGAAAACTGTAGGTATGAAGAGTGGTGCCAAGGAGAACCAGAGGGAATGGGACAACAAGGAACGCTATAGTGAAGCTTGAGGGAGTTATCAAGTTAAAAAGGAAAGAAACAAACATGAAATAAGATGAAGTAACAGTTCAAACCTATATGATAATATTGTACAACAGAACCATTAAGCGGTTCTGGCACTCCAAGATGCCAATACAGGACCATATGACACATGTTACCAGAATGTTTTTATTATATGTTTATTTTGGGTAGTTAGTTCGAAAAAGCGTTTTCTGCAACTAATAATAAACATGTATTGTCTTTACAACAAATAATTGATAAAACAACGGTGAGGGCCAGTGGATTTATGCGATTCCGTGGCTGCAGTCTTTGCCGTATAATTATGGATTTACAACTTCTGAACGGTAATTTACATAACGTACATGTTTCACAAAAAATGTTGCTTCTAGTTCAAATGAACGACAATAATACTGCCAGAGAATGTGCTGAATAATTCAGATAACCCTGCCACATAATTTGGGCCTCCAGGGCACAAAGTCCTAGTTGTAGTGTTCTGCAGAGGGGTTTGGGAATTTGTCATTGTAGGAGAATGGGGTCTGCAATCCTATGGTCACCCCCGATTTTTGCTTTTTGCTTCACTGGTTTACAACTTTCCCTGGCTGTGGGCCTGCTAATCAGACCCACAGCCTAGCTGTTCTCTCTCTAAATTGACACGCATGTACCTTAGGTGCATTTACCAATTGGTACTGGGCCACCTTATCAGTCCCTGTACAGCATACCTTAGGTATCCAGGGCATAGGTGTACCCAGGGCCTACCAGGGGCTGCAGCATGTATTATGCCACCCCTGGCTGGCCACCCAAATCTGACACAACTGGCTGCATGACAGCTGGGGCAAGGTGGTGTAATCACCCTTTGCTTTACATATAGTATTCCTATATCTAACCCTAAAATGGACACATATATTCCTATCAGTCACTCCTATGGCAGGCCTCATTAATCCTGAAGGCAGAGTGCTTGGAATTATGTGAGATGGTGCTCTGGCATGAGCTGAGCCCATTTGCAGCTTGCAGCACCAAGTCCTAATAGCTGTTCCATGATAACGCTATACCATATACTCTTAAGTGCATTATGTACCTCGCGGTCAAATGCTAACTTTGGCATAGCATTATCAAAACATGTCGAGTAAGGTGTCATACGAATTGGAATACTAACCCCTCACCAATTCTGGCGACGGGGTTAGCATTCCACCCTTCTGGAGGGACACGACATGTATGTAACTGTGAACCCCGGTTAAAGTTAACTCGAGCCTCAGCATCACAAAATGGATGCTGCCACCACAGACACAAGTCTGACCTCCTGCTACTGGGAGTCCTTCCAGCGAGGAGGGCTCGGACAAAGGGTTTCCTGTCAGGGGCGGTGCCAGCACCATCCCAGACAGGATTTTGTGTATCCCAGGTAGGCAGGGCTGAGAGGAAGGAGACTGCAAGTGGCACCCCGGTTCTCACTGTGCATATGCCGGCTCAAACCAGTTCCAGGGGCACCCCAGCCCCTGAGCTGGGGAGAGACCGGACAAAGGAGAGGGGTGTAACCACCCCCCTCCTGGTCCCACCCATGGGCAGGACCTAGTCGCGTGCCAGCCCCTTTTCTTAGGATAAAGGTAGGAGCGGGCCCCCTTCCCAAATTAGATAATCTTGAATCTTGAACTACTTTCCACGAAAGGAACTCTTGACATTCTCTGAAGACTCTCCCTTGTGGCTAAGGAGTAGCCACCCTGCACCAGCAGGCACCACCTAAGCGTTTGCGGTTTGCTGCACGTCCATCCTCCGGATCAAGACTGACCAGCTCGACGAGACCCGGATTCCCTGCCATCTCTGACCTCTCCCTGCATCATCAGCCCAGCTGAGATTCGTGGGTGCGACGAGACCTGTGGGACCGGCTATCTTCAAGACCTGCACGACGCTTAACCAGCACGACCGCCGAGGGATCCTCGAGTGGGTGCACTGGGGTTTGAGAAGCCCCAACCCAGAGCAGCTCCAGCACCGAAGTCCAGCCCCCAGCATCCACGAGATCTGCGTGGGGCCCTTCTGCTTCTTTGCTGCTTGCCACGTTGTCCGGTCACTTGCCTGTTGGCTAGTGGCCCTCCTGACGACGTACCACGACATTTTTCACTGCTGGTCTAGGTCCTCTAGACTGGCCCTTGCTCCTTGTTCAACAAGAAGTGCCCTGGACCCTCCTGGTCCACTCCAGACGCCATTTTGACTCCACCGCGTGGGCTTGCCTTTGCCAAGGCTTGTTTCTCCAATCCTGGACCCAGCATCGCCGACAGCAGACACCCTTGTGGGACAGCTCGCACCTCCAGCCTGGTCGCCGACAACGCCTCCTGGCCCGTGTGACTGCAGAGTCCAGCGTCACCCACTCACCTGATCGCGTTGACTTCATCCGGTTCCATCCTGGTGCCCACACAATCACTGGCTAGTGATTGAGAACTGAGTCCCCTCTGCTTTCAGGTCGTCTTCACCACCGATCCAGCCTTGGATCACACCGAACATCTTCACTGGTCACCTGCCAGCCGGGCATTTGTGTTATTAGTGCAACTTGCAGTATTTTCTTAAGAGTTTTGTATTGTGCTTAGCTCCCTGATTCATAAAGAATTCAGGGTAGACTTGTTATTAATAAATATACTTTATTTTTTATAACAACTTGTGTGGTGTCCTTTCACTTGGTGATCAAGGGGTGTATGTGATGGTAAAACAGATGGCTTAACACGCCCTCCAGAGTTTAGCCTAAAGACTGCTCTTGTCCATGCTACTAGGATAGCTGGTCCATAAGGTTGACTTACAACCAATCATCAATAAGGGTTGTTTGGAATGATACAAAGTGATCACTAGAATTGTGAGCACTATATATCAGCCCAACTTCTCACAGTCATGATGATGATGAAATCCACATTTCACATGGAACTGTGAACTACTTTGCATATATCATAGTTTCCAGTAAAATATGGGTTTTATTTTATGTTATTTGATGCAACAACCCCCTCCCCTCCACCCCCATCCTCCCCCCTCCCACGCACAAATAATATCCAAAGACCTCCCCTTGCAGGCTGTGGGAAGTACCCAAGTGTAAGTTCACCTGAAACTGAACCACGTCTTTGAGTGTCTCACAATCCAGGCTCTGGCCCTGAAGCGCACTGAGGCAACCCCCATGTGCCTTGAAGACATGGGCTTACCACGTCCAACAAGGAGCAGGCGTGTGCTCCAATCCTTCCTGCTCTTCAATGACACTTCACAAGGCTTACAACATGTTACTCCTTTGAGGGTTTGTAACTAACTCTGGCTTTGGGGGAGAGGGGTGTTGACCTTCCAATAGTTAACCTGGCTCCTGACCAGAAGTTATCACTATGTTCTCTTTGCCTCCCGCCCCTCACATCCATTATCTGAGGGTCACTCTTATATCACCAGCACTGTTCAATGTCCACAAGGCCCTCTCTTGCCAACAGTGTTGATTGCCTGATCATTATAAGAATTATTTCAACATTTATACTGTAACGTCATTCTGAAAACAAAAGAGGCTGAATCCATTGGTGAGTAAAATTCTGGCGAATGGCACAAACTTAAAAGTTTACATTAAAGAAACTTTAGTCAATGTATTCCATAAGAGGCAAACGAGTGCACTACTATGTTAAAAGAAGGCCAATAAAATAGGCAAGTTACTGGAGTTAAACTGAATTCAACCGAATAGTTACATAAACAACAGCCCCAATGATTCTCAGCACTGATTTAATGATAAATGTGCTATTTTTTCTTACATAGGCGTGGATCTTGATCAGTGTGTGGACCAAGTGTAGGAACCTTCAATCCCTGAAGGGCGAAGGATGATTCGACCTGTTGCACACCAGCTTTTTGAGACCCTATGCAAGAAAATCCCCCTTCAGTGGATTTTTTCTGCCCTCCTTGAGAGGTGGACTGGATTGAAGATACTCTTCATTACAATAACACAACATGCTACATTGATTGTTTGAGGCTGGACGAAGACCTAAAGACCATCTGATCTGCCAGAGTTCAGCACCAATGTAGGTCACAGGGCCAGACCGCAACCACTGGGTGAAACAGCCTCCTCTCCACCATCTGTATGTGTGCATGCGCCAACCACCACAAGGCATCACCGTAATACACCATCACTGTAACGGCATCGACTACGATACCGCCAGTATCGAACAGACTCCCGGAAAGCTTGTGCAAAGAGACCAACTTGCTCACCTTCAGAAAGAGAAAACTGTCCTCTTCCTGGAAGTTTGGAGCTCTATGTAAAGTACTCTTGACTTTCCGCTTCTTCTTATGGTCCCCTCTCGGATAGCGCTTAGAGACCTCCCCGGTGATAATGCGCTATATAAATGCCCCATAACATAACATAACATAACACCCATCTGTGGATCGATGCTGCATGTTTTATTTGGCCACTATCAAACGGCTGCTAATTGGTGTTCTTCATTATTTACAAAATGTAACTATTTTATCATACAGACATTCTTTTGCTTTGCTACAAAATGTGTCAGAAAAATGTTGAAAGCATAGGAAGAAGAGAAGGATATTCTGGAAGATAATTTGGGATTTCATGTTAATGTACTTTTATTTAGATTACGCAGCACACGTATCTCAATTGGAAATTAGGAGTTCATCCATTATACATCAATAATTGTAAGGAGACCTCTAGCTAGGCCAAGAGAGAGGAATAAGATTAAGGAACTGGTTTAGATCTTGGCGGGCGGGTTCCTCCATCACAATGGTGGCGGATCATGTTTGCCGAAATATAAATCCCATAGAATATAATGGGATTTATAATCCGGCAGGCGGGATATCCATCACTGTTGGGACGGAGTAACCCATCCACCAAGATCTAAATCGGAGCCCTAAGAGTGGACGTAACCTAGAAGCTAGCAAAGGTTTCTCAGCAGGGATTACTGCATAAGGCTGTAAGGAACTAGCAGTTTCTCGAAACAGCTCTACAATCCGGAGCAGTTGAGGGGCAGGAGAGGTGGAGAGTGTACCACCAATAGTTTCTGAGCTTCTGCCTTTCTAAAAAAAAAATGCCAGATTTAATGCTCCACAAGTTTTCAAAATACGAGCCTGACGAACAGGAGTCCCCTGTAATACCAATCCTCGGCACGTCCACTCAATTATGGGTCAGGGGAACCATCAGTGGGTCTGCCATGGCGAATCTTATTTTCACTACCCGAGGGTTGTCAAGGTTAGGGCATCAGACCACCTGATCCATTCAGAATCGATGGTCTAATGTCCTTTTTTTCTGTCCATGACAAACAGATGTAAAATAAATTACCCCCACACCATGCGAGGAAGCTCCAAGGATGTGGGGGGCTTCCGTTTTTTCTGCTTTGAGAATTTGTTTCTGAAAAAGATAAAAGATTGGTGTGCGACCATCAGAAATATGGCAGACGTGGCGTGCAGGAAACCTTTTGTGCCTTGCGAGGAGCTGTTGTGGTGGTGGCTCCTGTGAAGGCGGCAGGAGTCTGGCCAGGGTGGTAAAGGTAACGAGCCAGGAAGGAACCTGAAGAGGTAAAGAGGGGGCAAGACCTCAGCTACAATAGTGGCAGCAAATGGTCTAGTAGTGGCCTGGAGGTCTGTGCTCACAGCTTCAACAATATACACAGACAATGGTCCATGGAGTAAAACGCAAGCCCTTAGAAGTGCGATGAGAGCAGATAGTACCATAGTGAACTCAGACCCAGGAACATAAATGCTTTGCTGCCCCATCACCTAGCTATTGCACTACATTTGATCGAGTTCTCCAATGCTTGTGGCATCCTGGCAGTCACCATTGCTCAGCCCCCAAACTAGCCCTGCACAGTAGGCAAGCAGGTAACTGGGATTGAAAACATACCACCAGTTTATGGTGAATGTATCAAATCCACCTTTAATGCATGGTCACCCCAGATGTTTTGCTTTTTTCTGGACGGTAAAGTTGCAGATTTTTTTTTAACTCTGTGCAGTTTAAGTATCCTAAACAGGAGTACAGTATCTGTGCTCCCCTTTAAACATGGTTAAATTGCTTGCCTTGATTGGCATATTTAATTTTCCTTTAAGTCCCAAGGTGTGCAAAATACACCAAGGGTATGGAAGTTAAATGCCACCTGTGGACTGCAGTATGTATGGTGTCGTCACTGCATTGGTCTGTTAAACATGGCATCAGAGTGCCATGCAGTTTTTTTAATATATGTTTATTAAGTTTTCAAAAATATATCATCAGCAGTAATACAGACATTATCAATACATCGGCAAAGCAAATTAATCGCATCAAGTTATAGCCTTATGCATTGTATTTGGATTCCAAGATTGTATAGTATAACTAGTACTACGCAAAGAACCAAACATGAGCTTTGCAACCTACATGGAGTGTTAACATAGTTAGAGGTGTAGAAGAGTCCCAATTGTGAATCATCTGCAGGCGTGATCGGGGCAAGAGGGGTGATGGTGGTAATGGGGAGACATGTCAGATGGAGGGGAAGTGCAGTCACATAAATACACAGGACGGACAGATGCATGACATACGTGATCAGGCCAACCTCTCACTGGCTCCAGGTTGTCCTGAAGGACAGTAAACAATGCATCCCATTCTTCTGCGATATGGCATCTTCCTAAACCCCGGATTATTTACCAAACCTGTCAAAATAATCCTTTTTGACAGCTGGCAAAAACTTGATTTTAAATCTTAATATGAAACCTCTAAGAACACCTTGTCACCCACAAAATAGGGTGATTGATATTTAAAAGTGGGACACATGTCAAATCAAAGGTGGCATGATCCTCCATTAAATAGCTCCCTTATTTTTATATTTTCAGTGAAAGGTCTGTATCTGGATCCTATAAAAAGTCAAAGAACAGATTATAAATTTTAATCTGTAACTTTTGGCAGGAAGAAGCTAAAATAGTAATTCAAATACTATTTTTTATATTTATTATATGTCCAATCAATTAGTGATGTTTTATTTTTTTATACATATTTAAGAAAAGTAACCTTTAGTAAGAGTCCTTTTCCCTATCTAAATCTCCTGGAGGGTAATTTGCATACACGCTCCAGCATCTGCACAGCCAGTGCTTGACTTAAATGAGGTGTGGAGACTGCCCAAGAGCCGGAACACTAGTTTGGGTTTGGGGAGGTTGTTCTCTTTCCTTTGCAGAGAAGACAAGTTAGTATGTACCCAGGAATATCATCAACTTGTAAGGAGCCCTGCCCTTTCACAATTAAATGTGAAGTGCGAAGGCGCTGCGGAATGGCTGCACCCTAGTGCTGCTCCGCCGGCGGGAACACCGATCCGACCAAAGGTGGCGCATTTGGTCAAAATGCACGCAACTAATTTGTGAATATCAGCATTGGAATACAGCTGCCAGTAGCAGATGCGGTCAAATGGTGAGGAAACGCGCTGTATCCAGAGAAAAAACGAATGAGTCTCGTGCAGGCACTCCGGCGAGGGACAAGATGTAGGCCGGATTTTTGAGGATTGCCTGATCACTGACGAGCCGAGAGTGGCGCGAGCGGATGAGCCCTGGGAACCCTAGTGTGCTCGGCACTGTAGTTAATTCAAGCGGAGGTGCGGTGTGGTGACAGCCGTAGTGCCGACCGAGCTGTCGATCGCACTGTAGTAGAGACGCGAGCGAAGGTCCATAGAAGAGTGCTGGGGTCTTAAGAAGCTGCCTCTCCCTGCTGCAGATCTGACACCAAATGGTGGCGGTACTTGAGCCCAATGGAGCACATCACCCTGCAATGCCCTGAAACGAATCCAGGAACAATTAAAGGCAAGATCGGAGGACAGTGTGCAAGGCCCCTCCCCCCTGAGATAGCCATATTGCTGAGAAATGTGGCTGAGGTGGCAAGTAAGTGCAGAGTGCCCGGATTACAGTGGCAGCATCAGCACTGACCTGTATCCTATAAGTGGGGAGCTGATGGGAGGGACCAGAGTTTTGTGGGCCTACACTCCGTGCCCTTTGGTGGGGACCCACAAGGAAGCTCTGAGCACAGTACTGAGGGTCCTGGGCCGACTGGGGGCAACCGTGTTCTTCCTGGGGGTGAGACTGACCCAGGCATCTCTGTTTGGCCGGCTACTTGGAGGAAAGGGAGCCCCAGGGGCATGAAAACGGATCAGCCATTGGGCTCATTGGCCACTCTGCGAAAGGTGAAAATCCCCGTTACTTCCTAGGATTGGGGCAATATCCGGCTGGCCTGCTGATCCGGGGATACTGGATAACTGAAGGGGCAAGACCTGGCCAAGTGGGGACATCTGACACACCAATTTTCTAATAATGGCCACCATGAGTACGCCCCTTTCCACAGCACTCCTTCTCCCCTTGTTGGGGAGGGATCCAGCATTTATGCCCTGGAGTCTCAGAAACCCCTCACACAGAGGAGGCCTGGGTTTTTATCCCACTACCGCTGGGAGAACAGGACCATACACCGTGACCGGCGCGCTCAATGGAACTTTTGGTCTATGCCCCCCTAGGTGGAAACTATGAACTTTCTGTATGTACTGCGGTGCCCGAGCAACCTTTTGGCTGATGACCGGTGGAGCTGTCCCACGCAGCTATAGAGAAGTTTGGCTCTGGTTCACCCCTCAGCCATCACTGAGCTGTACGTCGGACACTGTTTTTCATCGTCTTCCCGCTGTGCCTCCTACACCCTCTCCCTCCTCTTCCCTCCATTATTATCAGTCTACCTCCCCTATTCCTTCCCTCTCTCCCCTAATTTCTTTCCTCACGTTTATGCTATGCTTTTGTATTCATGTAATTCCTGTAACTATGCTCCAGTAACTGATGTAACTTTGTAACCAGGTTCTGAAACAATGTTTCTTCCTCATGTAAAGCGCTCAAATACCTCCGGGTCTAGCCAGTGCTACAAAAAAATAAATAAATAAAAATAAATAAAAGTAAGGTGAGACCAGGAGAATTCAACTTTTTGTCCACCCCCAGTCAGTCAGGCACCAAACTCAGTGGGAGGGGATCTACCTTCAGAACAGTTTTTGAGTGACCACAGAAGAGGGGATAGCTCAGAACACAGGCTCTATACAGAGGGAGGAAGGGTTTCTTCCATCTTGACCTTTAGGAGTAAAGGGCAATGTGGAATTGTTTGTAGTAGGGCAAACAGGAACTGCTGCAAACATGGGTAGGGTTGCTTCTAGGAACTCTTACTTTGGTTAGGAAGGAGCCGGGAGTTTCTCCCCAACACTAGCTGGTGCCAGTCGTAAAGGTAGCCCCCTCCTAGGAACACTTTCTGGACCAACGGAAGATCAGAAGAGGACTGGACCTACTCTGTGTGACCTGGTAGTAGCCCTGAAGGACTGCACCTACTCACTCTAGTACTGAGGTCAAAGAAATGAAGTTAAGGGTCAGTTGCTTGACCTTCTGTGTGGCTCCAGGAACATAACATGCTGCAGGAGGCCTTTTTCATGAAGTGACCAGGCGCTCAGTGGTTTTTGGTACTTTTTTACTTCAAATTTATAAAAATTCATATCCTTTTTCCATATTGGATTTTGTTTTTGTACTGCTTGGTAATCTATAAATAGTTTACACATTTCCTTTAGTTAAGCTCTGCAACATAGCTACCAGGGGTTCGAGCTTAGATTTAGTTGGTGACTTTAGGGTTCACCCTGTCATTACTCTTTAAGGTGGGCAACCACCCATCCAAAATAATAATCCTCTTTCTGATAGGTTTTTAATTTTTATTTTTAAAATATATATATACTTAAAATACGAATTTTAGCTGCCTGTCCCTTATTTTAATTAATTATTGATAGTTTTGAATATCCTAGTATCACAGCATCAGTACGGTCAATACACGTGATTGAGACTGGTGGCAATCTTTAAAAGGGGTGGTTTGTATTATCTGTCCTGAATTTCAGCAAGTGAACATAATAGGCAAATCCCTGTTATATCAGAGTGAATGCAGGAGTATGTGGAAACCTCTCCTTGCATCACAAGATTGTGATACTTTTTGTCAAATAAAGCCATTGAGTCTGAAAGAGGTATAGACCTAATAATTCAGCACAGGGAATTCCATACATTGGTAGCTGTGTTCTTTCATAATAATAATAATAACACACACACATACTTATGCACATACACGCACACTCACAGAAAATAATATGGTATGCAACATGTTTTTTTTAACTTATGCTCAATTGGTCAGCTGTATGGCTCCCTCTTCAGTTGCCTGGGCTGCAATGCTCCGCGCCCCAACCTCCCTGTTGCACTACGTGTGTCTTAGCATGACCTGCATCAGGCCTACCGCATGGGGCATGATTAAGCCCGTCACTGTCAATCACACTCTAGTTGTTACACCAGGCTTCCTACTGGTTAAGAGAAGAGAAAGTCAGTGTTTCATTAGAGCTCTGTGGCTCAGATTTGCTGGCCCACCTCCTCTCAAACAGACTACTTTGTTCAGCACTCTCAAGAAATAAACTGCACATCAGGTTTTGTGGCTTGCCAATGACAAAGACACAGGGCCATATTATCAAGAACGGCGATACATTATCGCAGCTTTAGCCGCAGGAAACTGCTGCTAAAGCGGCAGTAAGGGGCTAGATAATATGTCCTTAAAAACGCCCATAGAAGCCTAGGTTCTGGTGTGAAGTACATCAAACTTGGGCTTCTATGGGAATTCACAAGGGCATATTATCAAGCCCCTTATCGCCGCTTTAGCAGTTTCCTGCCGCTAAAGCAGCGATAATGTTATCGCCGTTCTTGATAATATGCCCACAATCTTTTCTGCTGTGACTCCAAGACTCTGAAGATAGATGCTGCACATCTTTATACCCTCGGTCTTTGGAGTGATGGAGAAAAGAGAGAGAGGAGGAAACGCCCCAGTGAACTGGACAAGCCTTTTAGACGAAAATCATTCCACAGGCACTTGTTTTCAGCCCGCACTGCATAATTTGGCATGACTGCTGGAACTCAATAAGTTTGATGGCAATGGTTTGTTCATATAACATGATTGGTGCATGTTTTTGCTAGCACAGTTTATATTTTTCAATCTGTGTCTCTGTACTCTGAAGGGGTTTGAATTTACAGTGACTTGTGACCAGAGTTGTGAAAGTTCCTTTGAGGTTGTGAGGACTGGTGTTCTCATGCAAGAAGGCCATAATGCACCGTAATTATTTCATTTTTAATATGCAATGTTAGATTATTTTTGTACTGCACATTCTACCACTAGTAATGATTCACAAAGTTATCTGGATAATATCTTTATCAAGTTGCTTACACTTGCTCTAGGTTGGTAGATATGCCTCCTGTCCGGTAGATGAATAAGCTTGAATGCCCATGGTAGATAGAAGATAGTGTTGAGCGCCTTGATAACCACAAATCTTATATACATATCATATGTTATGCTGTGTTTTATTGATTTGTACAGATCTCTGTTATCCAGGGGGGTATCCAGGTGCTAAGTAGGTGAGGGGGAAGGCTGGACAAGGGTTTACTGAGAGTTCTGAAAGAGCCAGGTCTTCTTCTTCATGAATTCAAGAAGTGAGGAGGAGGGTCAGATGTGTAGCAGCATCCTTGAGGTGAGCTGAGATGTGTGCACATTGTGACAGGTTGAGAGTGAGATTGGTGGCTGAGTTCTAAATGGTCTGCAGCCTCTTGATGAGTTGTTTGTTGAACTTTGCACAGAGAGTGTTTCTGTATTCAAGCTTGATGATGATTAGGGATTGTTTGAAGGTTTTCCAGGTGTTGATCAAGAGCCATTTTCAAATCTTCCGCAGCATCGTCAAGGTATGGAAGCATGAGGCAGTGATGAGAGCCCAAATCTATCAGCTACTAGGTGGAGTCCCAAAGTGAGGGGGATTTCCCAAAGATCACGACTTGTCAGCATTCAGCTTCAGGCATGTGGATTACATCCAATCTGAGATTCTGGTTATGCATATTGTGCGCATGTTCTGGGTGCTAGGCATCTAGTCCATGAGGGAGAAACTGCGTTGTGTTTTTGTCAGAGTAGGACAGTACCTTGATGTATTGAGAGTGAACGATGCTGGCCAGCGGTATCATTTAAGCATTCTAAATGGTCAGGGTCAAATAGGAGCCTTACAGAACACCCCAGATGAATTTGCAGGCCTCGAAGTTGAAAGGTGCTAGTCTGGCTGCCAGTCAGGTAAAAGCAAATAGGGAGGAGAACAGGCCCTTGGATTCTTATATCATGCAACTGATAGAGCGCTAATAGCACTCTAAATTGTATGGGTGCACTGTACTCATGGTTTAAACGCACTCAGATGTATTTTTATCATTTGCAGTGTTTCATGATTTTTAAGATGCATTTATTCAAGTTAGTTTCACTTTAAATTGTAGTGTGCACATTTAAGGAGGCCTTTGTATGTAATAAAGAAATCTATATGTCCTGTATGTATAATGTGCAGGATGAAATAATATTAGTGCAATGTAATTTGTGTTTAGTTTAAGTTGCCTGAATTTTAGGCCAAATTGCAGGTTGTTTTGAGTTTTGCTTCCCCCTTGGTTCCTCAAGAATTAAAATTAAATGAATCCTTTTGTGCTTCAAGACAGTATGTTCTCATCCTACTGCAGGTGCAGGAATTCGACCTAGTTATATTTAGATTTAAGGAGATACCCGGAATGTCTTTGAAGAAGTATGAAAGGCGAAAAGGGAGGATGCCTTTCGGGTCTGGCCTATCTGAGAACCAAGGCCACTGGAAGAAAAGAACTAATTAAGGCTTCTGGGGAAACTTACTGAAAGAAGGTGCAAATAGAAAAGTTTATCATGTGACCTATTGTGGGTTGAACATTGTCTTTTTGTATGATGTGCAGGGACAGATTCGGGAGACTTCTGCTTATTTCGGAGGAGAAGGAGCATCTTAGAGCGAGCTCCATAGCTTTAAGCTGTCAGACCCATTGATGTGAGTACTTTTTAGGAAGTTGACACATGCTGACACCTTTGGGATAGGATATTGGGGAAATAGGTAGGACTCTCATTTAGAGCAGAGCAGGGTAAGAAGCGTTTTTTTCTCTCAAATGAAAATAGAATTGGACTCAGCTTCTATCCTCTGTTGCATTTTAATTTTGGAGGTCTTCATATTATGCCTTTTGTGCCGAATGAATTATATTCGTAGACTCAGCTCTGTATTGATTTTCATGTACCTATATACGATATATATTCAATTATTTTTGGCCTTATAATAAATTCACAAAATTGAAATTCGGAGTCTGTGATCCTTTCACCATGACTACATTGAAAGTATAATCTTGAAATGTTTTACTCCCCTCAAACACTTTTAGCAGGCTATAAAAGACCATCTGACTTGAATTTAGTAGGTAAGGCAAGGAGTAAAGTTGGCGTAATCAAATGGTAGCAGAGGATGGTTAGCCTCTTAAAGTGAGGGGAGAAAAAGGGAAATTAGGAGAAGGATTGAAAACAAAATAAAATTAATAGGGCTTTGGACACGGAGTAGACGACGGCGAAGACGGATGGAAATAAGCGGATGTTGATGGTGCGGCAGAAACAGTGGTAGCATGAGTATGAAACTGTGTGGTGTGTTAGATTGCGGTGATGATTTAATTGTGTGATGTCTTGCAAAGTTGGAATGCAAGTTGAGTGAGTGTGGGTTTATCGGTTTACTGGTCTGGACACGTGCGTATCAGGAAGTTTGGGAAGTGGACTCAAGAGAAGTCCAAGATTCTGGGATAGTTTTGTAATTGTAATTGTCTGATCAAAATTGTGGGTGTTGTGAAGCACTATCAAAGATTCACTTGTGACAGGGAACTTTGTGTGAATGTATGAGTACGTCACAGGTAGGAAGCCTCAGGTACCGGGGTGGACTATGGCGATTGAGTGACCAACCAGGTCGGGGGTCACAGGAGATGAGTGTTCTTGTAAGAGTGTTCTATCGATCTTTTAGCAGACGGACAATTACTTGTTTTGTGTAACTGTAAGTTATTGTGACTGTGTTAGGAGCAGTTACTGGGTTTTAATAGCTTTGGATATCCAGTTACTTGTTAGTACGAATGTGTGAGCGAGTGTATTTGATGAAATTGTATCGGAGGGTGAGCCGCTGCAAAGAGGGAGCAGTGATATCAGCGCATGCCGCGCTGGGATAGGTTGGTTGGTGTAATGCCGCGCTGGGATTGGTGGAAGTTCGTCCGAACTTGAATAGTTAAATTTGGGTTGCAAATAATTGATTTTAACAATGAGATGTTTAAGGAGTTGCGAGATTTGTGTAGAGGTGACACAGGGGTGGTGACTCGGGTAAGAGAAGAGGCTCCACCAGAGGTTACCCTGGCACATTATATGGCAATGAATGTAGGACTCCATACCATAGTGTGGCTTCAAACTTGGCATAAAATTACAGAAAACGAGGGAGAATTGGCTTTCCTTCGGTATGGTCATTTCGTATGGAGGTACTGTACCAGCTGAGGGGAGTGATGCCTTCTCTGAAACCTCCGCCCAGACAACACAATTTGAGGCATTAGATGCATGGATGAGAGCAGCAATAGCGAAGAGAAGAGAAGCTTCACAGGGAAGGATCAAGAAGGCAATGAAGGCATATCAAGATGCCAGGTGGGATGCACAGCTAAAGAGGTGGAGAGTAGCACTATAGAGGGAGAACAACTTTATCCATTTTGATTGCTAGAACAAGGGTCTAGAGAAAAGAGTAAGACAGAAGAGGAAAGTGATACAGATGACAGTTTTCTTGAAAGACTGTTAGCGGAACGTCCTTCACCTTGTGACTCTAGGTTGGAGACTGGGAGGACGCAGCAAACAGAGGAAACTTTCGGAGTGGAACAAACGGGTTCAGAGGACCAGACAACAGGAGTAAGAAGGAGGAGTTCAGTGGGAAGAAGAGTTCCAAGAGGGTCCGGGGGGCAAGGATATGCAGATCCAGAGCCACGGGAAGCTGCATGTATCATGCGGTTACCAGAATCTCTTATGGTACCAGGTACCATTGGACCTGTGATTTAGAGATATATCCTTAAAGAAAGAACAGGTAGAAGTCAACAGCAAACAGGAGAAGGGGAAGAGACTATATCTGGAGGGAGTCTTACAATGAGTGGAACGGGTCTGGCTCAGATATCAGTGGAAGCTAGTTCTCCGCTACCAGCTATGGCTGATCCATCGAGAATGGACAGCGAGTCAGAACCAAGACGAACAGGGGCTCTGGCAAATTTTAGGTCAGACATCAAAATGTGGATTCTACCGGTGAGTGAGTCAATGATGCAGAGAGAGAGGAAATGGGGATGAGGAGAGAAGCACCTAGGGTACTGTTCGTAGCACAGAATTTGTGTGAGGATAGCCATTGGAGAAGTCAAAGTTGTGAGAAAGAAAGTCGCCCAGTTTTGAGAATGGAAGAGAGTGAAGGTCAAAGGAGAACACAAAGTTGTGATAGGGAGGAAGTGAGATATGAAAGAGGTCAGAGAAGTTGCAATGAAGGCACCAGTGTTAGATGTGGTAAGATTAAGAGCAGAAATGGATGACGTTATTTAAGGGAATCTGCAATTGGACAGAATTGAAACGTGCCCTAAGTGAGTTCTTATTCTTAGCTAAAGATGTTACTAGGAAGTGGGAAGCGAGATCATGAGGCATTGTCACAGTTGGCACGAAGGTATGAGGTGGATTTGACAAAGACTGAAATGATGCAGGGAATCTGCAGATTGAATTATACTGATAAAGAATTGGAAGAAAAGCAAACAACAGGATTAAAGGCACAAATCAGAGAATTGGTGATAGGGATGCAACTGTGGAGAGAATTAGATAAGTGGGAAGAGGGGTGGGCCAAAAGAAAAGTGCCAAGAAAGGGATAGGAGATACTCCACCTCCGGGTACAGGGACGGGACAAGTCACATTTCCCTCTGAGAGAAGTACAAAATGGGGGGTATGTACATGTGCCATAGAGCAGGGGTGATTTGGCAGCATTCACTAATGAGTTTCCTCGGCTGAGGGAAAAACCTGCTGAATGGTATAAACAATTGGATACCTTGTTTGATATAGTGGTCCCAGGAGATTTGTGGGCAGCATGTAAAGTTGCAATTGATTGGCCACTGCAGAACCAGCTAGAGAACTGGTACATCATGGTCCTTCATCCGATGTAATGAAGAAATATGAACAAGTGATTACATGGTTAAAACCCAAAGTAGCTCCTCAAACTGTTCATTGGTTTAAAATCGATTACACTACTCAAGAACCTAAGGAGTCAGTGCATGACTTTTATGAGAGACTTTTAGTGGTTTTTAAACAGCATAGTGGATTGGACACCATTAAGCAAAAGGATATGTTATGTTATGTTATGTTATGTTATGTTATGTTATGTTATGTTATGTTATGTTATGTTATGTTATGTTATGTTATCCTGCATTTCTAAAGCACACAGCTACTCAGAGTATCCCGGCGCTGCTACCCTGAACCACCGCCCACCAACACCGCAGGCAAAGCCTCTAAAAGAATGGGCTCAGAACAATAGTGCTTTTAGGCTCTTTTTAAAGACAGCCAGATCAGCAACCTTCCTAAGAGCAAGAGGAAGCTCATTCCAAGCTAGGCCGGCTTTACGGGTGAAAGAGCAGCCACCTAACCTATGGCGCAAAAAACGCGGATTCTGGATAAGGAGTTGGTCCAAAGATCGCAGAGTCCTAGTAGGGGAATAAAAAGCAAAACGCTTCTGCAGATAGAGTGGGCCCAGTCCATACAAGGCCCGTTGGACAATGACCAACATTTTAAATTTCAAACGGGCCTCAACTGGGAGCCAATGAAGGTGGCGGAGATGGACCCGCACGCTCTGCCTGGAAGAAAGGCCCAGTAGGAGCCGAGCAGCCGCGTTTTGGACTACCTGTAACTTTTTTATCAAATAGCCTGGACAACCAACTAAAAGCGCGTTGGAATAATCCAACCTCGAGAGGATCAAGGCCCGGACTACTGTTTCTTTGGCCTCCACAGGCAGAAAGGGGAGGAATTTTCGCAGGGATTTAAGTATACCAAAACATGTCCCTGTGAGTTTTTTGACATGTGTCGCAAAATTCAGATTTTCCTCAAACCACACCCCCAAGTTTTTTGCAAGGCCTTTTTCTGATTGAGGGGGCGGAAAGTCCGGAGGCCACAGTCTAGTTCTAAAGCCAGCAGGAAATGCTCCAAACAGGAGCACCTCCGATTTCTCCTCGTTGCACTTAAGTTGTGCATTGGCCAACTGGATATGGGACAGTTTGTTTCGAAGTTTGTGTTGAGGTTGAAATCTGATATCAGTCTAATGATACAGCATCACTTGATATGTTGGCAGACTAAGTCGGTGGACGAGATTCTGCATTATGCAAAATACTGCAGTGAGCAGGTGGAGGCTGCGAAAAATAAAATAAAAGACAAGTTGATGTTAGTGCAGTTGAGGAATGCCGAAAGGCCTGATCTGATGCAAGGGGTTGGTGGAACCATGGGTCGAGGAAGTGCGAGGGGAATGGGTCAACATATGGTAACCAACCAGGACAGGGAAGAGGAAGGGGAATGGATGCAGGTAGAGGAAGTGAGTGGGTGGCGAATCAAAAGAAGGTCATTGCTTGTCATTATAGTCACAAAATTGGGCATTGGAAGTGCGAGTGTGGATTAAATTCGGCAAATCAAATGCAATATGAGGGAGAGGAATAGATGTCTGAGGGTTTGAACATTGTGACTAGACCTAGGTCCATGTATGGGGGAGGTTGTGATTCACAAATGCAGATACCTCAGCCTCCAAGAATACCAATAAGTAATCAGGAGTAGCATCAGATGCCTTATTTTGAAATACAAGACCGATTTGACCAAACTCAAGATATTCTTGAGTGTCAGAGGGGGGTGCATGAAGATTGCACTTTGGGTGCGGCCCTAAAAGTAGATCAGAGTGGACCATTTGTAGATGCAGAGGTGAATGGACATACTTTCCCTTTTTGTTAGACACTGGAGCTGCGCGCTCCACAGTAAGGACAGGAGTAGTCGATAATTTATCCCTTTCAGGACAAAGTGGTGGGAGTTACCAACCAGAGAATGACTAACCAATTAACAGACGAGTTACCCATGAGAATAGGACCATTCCGAGACAGACATCAATTTGTAGTGTGCGATTCGAGCCCAGTCTTTCTATTGGGACAAGACCTTTTGTGTAAACTAAATTGTACTATATCTTGCACCCCAAGGGGTGTAGAGCTGCAAACCTGTGATGATGATGCTGATTTCAAAACGGCCAATATGAGCATGTGCACAAAATGATTTGTGGTTCTCACGATAGAGAATTTGCCACATGATTTGAGGGACTCAGTTTCTCCGAAAGTGTGAGATTTTACTGGTGAGGAGATAGGATTGATTCGCAGGGTTGAACCTGTAAAGATACAGGCTAAACCAAATGCTGTATTTCCACAAACCCCACAGTATAAATTGACTCCAGAAACTGTGGATGGAATAAGACCTGTAATTAAGGCTATGATTGCACAACACATTCTAAAGGAGATATGAGGAAGTCCCTGCAATTCACCTATTATGGGACTGCAGAAGCCTAGTGGCAAGTACAGAATTGTACAGGACTTACACAGGGTTAATGATATTGTGATTTCATGTTACCCTGTGGTACCAAATCCAGCTGTTATACTATTTCAGATACCATGTGAGGCAGAATGGTTTACAGTCATAGATTTATGTCAGGCATTTTTCTCCATACCATTGCATGAAGATAGCCAATTTTTGTTTGCATTTAGGATGGAAGACCGTGTGTTAACATGGTGTCGTATCCATCAGGGGTATACAGAAAGCCCCTTTATCAGAGCTCAGTTCTGGTTCAATATATCGATGACCTTTTGGTCGCTTCAGAAACTGAGAATGCTTGCTGGATTGACACTGTAGCTTTGCTGAATCATTTGGCAGAGAATGGACACAAATTGTCCCCAAAATAAACTTCAGTATTGTCAGACTGAATGTCAGTATCTAGGTCATCGGATTGAGAAGGGGAAACGAAGAGTGTCACCAGATCACATAGAGGCGATTCTGCAAATGGGAACTCCAAAAACACAGCAAAGAAGTCTGCATGTTTTTTGGTCATGGTCGGCTATTGTCGACAGTGGATCCCAAATTTTTCCCTGCAAGCAAAGCCACTATTGAAGTTGACTCGAAAGGACATAAGTGATCCGGTACCATGAGATGATGATTGTTTGAGAGTCTTGCCTGAGCTGAGAGTGAGCTTATGTCGCGCTCAAGCTCTGGGAATGCCTGACTATAACAAAGCGTTTTCGCTTTTATGCTGTGCGAAAGAGGGATGTGCGTTAGCAGGCCTTGGGCAGACACATGGAAGTGCCCGTAGACCAGTGGCTTACTTTTCAGCTACATTAGATCGGGTAGCTTCTGCATTGCCCGGATGTTTCAAATACATTGCTGCAAAAGGTGTCAGCATTGAGAGATGTGAAAGCAGAGTGATGGGTCATCCACTTATTGTTTATGTGCCACATTCAGTCGAGCTGTTAATGACAAGAACCAAGACACAGTATTTAATGAATAACAGACTTACAAAATATGAGCGAGTTATATTGGCTTCTGAAAATGTCACTTTGAAACGCTGTACCACCTTGAATCCTGACACCTTGTTGCCTCTTCCGCAAGAAGAAGGAGAAGATTGTGAGGAGCATGACTGCCTAGATGTTACTGAGTTATCTACCAAATACAGACCTGACATTGTAAATGAACCACTGCTGGAATCTGATGTGGTCCTTTTTGTTGATGGTTCATGTCTAAGAGATAATGAAGGCTGTTGAAGAGCAGCGTTTCTTATGTCCACCATCTTGGGGGTGGTGGAAGCTGCCTGTTTGAAAAGAGTATACTCTGCTCAAGTGGCCGAGATCATTGCTCTGATACGTGCCTGTACCATTTGAATGGAGTCAGAGTGACTATCTATACGGACAGCCAATATGGGTTTGGAGTGGCTCATGATTTAGAGCCGTTATGGTCACAGACAGGATTTTTGACATCTTCAGGATGCCCCATCCGTAATGGAGAATTTGTGCGCCAATTATTGAATGCCTTGCAGAAACTCAAAGAAATCGCAGTGGTGAAATGTGCAACCCATGGAAAGGGAGAGTACTTTGCTACAAAAGGAAACAACTATCCTAATGAAGTAGCTCATTTTTGTACTCAACATGCTTGTGTTTTCAAAGGAGAATTTGTCGGAGAGATCACAGAAGAGACCCAGCTCAGCATGAAGTTAGCTATAGCTGATACTTGGGATGAAGTGAAGCGGCTGCAGGAGGAGGTCCCAGAGGAGGAGCTGCATCATGGGTTAGAGCAGGCTGTGAAAAGAGAGAAGATGGCATTTGGGTGTCGACAGATGACGGAGCCATACTACCTAACTGTTTACTGAGCCCAATGGCAAGGCAGATTCATGGAGCAGTTCATCTTGGGAGAGATGCTATGGTGCAAGTGTTTAGGCAAACTTGGTTTAACCCACGTTTCGTGTGTGTGCTGAAGCAGAGTGTCACAGGTGTGTTACGTGTCAACAAATGAATGTTGGAAAGAGAACTGTGGTTACAATGAGTCACATTGGAAGATCAGGAGGTCCTTCTAATAGGATACAATTTGACTTTCTTGAGATGCCAAGGTGCGATAGGCTGAGATATGTTTTAGTGGTGGTGTGTATCTTTTCATGTTGGGTTGAGGTATATCCAACTAGACGTGTGACAGTCTCACAATGGCAAAACTGCTATTAAGGGAACTGATACCGAGATACGGATTCCCAACATCGGTGGAGAAAGACGGAGGAACACACTTCCATAGTGAAATAATGAAATTGTTGTGTACTGCTTTGAAAATTGATCAGAGTTTGCACTGTAGCAACAGGCCTGAGACATCTGGTCTTGTGGAGCAGATAAATGGTACAATCAAGATGAGGGTATCAAAGGTTTGTTCGTCAACTTCTTTGAAATGTCCAGCTGCGTTACCATCGATATTGATGAGTTTGCATAGCACTCCTGATAGAAGGACAGGGTTTTCTCCCCATGAGATTTTGATGGGAAGAGCTATGCAATTGCCTACAGTCCCAGCTACAGCATTGATAAACATCACAAATGATTTAGTTTTGGATTATTGTAGTGGTCTGGCTGATGTGGTTAATTCTGTGACCTATGACCCTGCTCGCAGGCAGGTCGCTCCCCACGCTGCTGCACGGCTCTGCCTGCATTGTTTTTGCCTAATCTTGCATTTTTCCCTTGTGCCTAACTTTCTTTCTTGCCCAGACTTCTTTTTATTCCCCTGTTCCTGTGCTTGCTTTCTTGCCCAGACTTGTTTTAATTCCCCTGTGCCTGTGCTTGCTTTCTTGCCCAGATTTGTTTTTATTCCCCTGTGCCTGTACTTGCTTTCTTGCCCAGACTTGTTTTTATTCCCCTGTGCCTGTACTTGCTTTCTTGCCCAGACTTGTTTTTATTCCCCTGTGCCTAACTTGCTTTCTTGCCCAGACTTGTTTTTATTCCTCTGTGCCTGTATTTGTTTTCGTGCCTAAACTTGTTTTTCCTTCCTGTGCCCAGTTCTCCCAGGGCCCCGCCCATTTTTCCCGCCGCTGCGTCCCTGCGGCCCCGCCCACCTGCAATCCCATTTGCCGCTCCGCTCCTGCCTCCCAGCTGCTCCTCCCTCCCACATCCCCTCATGTGAAAGCAGCTACGTGGCCGCTGCGCGGCTGTGCTCAGCGGGCACGCCACTGGTGCGCCGCTGATGTAGCTAAGGCAAGTCCGTCTGTGCCCGTCCGTGCCGGGACCGGGCCCAGCGCCAGGACCCCTGGACACCACGAACGCCACAACGCCCGACACCGCTACGATGCCAGAACCCTCCAAGCACTCAACACAGGACGATCAGACACCTGCTCCCTGGCCGCCCGAAGCGCACCCACGGAGCATTCACCTGCCGGAACTGCAGCTCTACAAGCATCTGCCCCACCATGCTGCCGACCAAGAAAGAACCCAACCACCTCAGATGCATCCTTCTCAACACCCGCTCTGCCCGAAAACATGCCGTTGAACTCTGGGACCTACTCGACTCAACCTCCCCAGACGTCGCCTTCCTGACGGAGACCTGGCTGAACCCCGCCTCGGCACCCGACATAGCCATAGCCATCCCCGGAAGGCTACAAGATCACCCGCAAGGACCGCACCAACTTAGCGGGAGGAGGAATTGCCATCGTCTACAGGAACACTCTCGGAGTCTCGACCAACACCGATGACACCCTCAGCACCGCTGAACACCTGCACTTCCATATCCACACCGACCCCAACACCACCCTCTGAGGAACCCTCATCTACAGACCGCCCGGACCCCGACCACAGTTCAGCGACTCCATCACCAACTTAGTCAGCACACACACCCTCGCCTCCACGGACTACATCCTCCTCGGGGACCTGAACTTTCACCTTGAGAACAATGACGACACCAACTCCACCACCCTGATCGACAACCTAGCCAACCTCGGACTCGTACAACTCGTCACAACACCCACCCACTCCGCTGGTCACACGCTTGACCCCATCTTCTCCGCAAGCCCCCACGTCTCCTTTAACCATACCACCGAACTCCACTGGACCGACCACCGCTGCATCCACTTCACCTTCAAGAAACCCACCACGCACCACCGCAACCAACAGATGCCTCACCGCTGCTGGAGCAAAGTCACCGAAGACCAGCTAACCACCAACCTCGCCCAAAGCCCACCCGCCGACCATACCGACACCGCCGCCCGCAACCTCAGACAGTGGATCAACGACTGCGCCAACACCCTCGCCCGATCAAGAAACCCTCCAACAATCATACCAACAAGAAAACCGGCTGGTTCACTGAAGACCTCCGGGCCTCCAAGCAAACCTGCTGAAAGCTGGAGAAGATCTGGCTCCGTGAACAAACAACGGACAGCCACGCCGCCCACAAGAATGCCACCCGCAGACACCATCACCTCATCAGATCCGCCAAAAGGGCCTCCTTCAAAGACCGCCTAGACAACCACACGCACAACAGCAAAGAGCTCTTCAACATCGTGAAGGAACTCTCCAACCCCAGCTCCAACACCAAGGACGTCCCACCCTCGCAAGACCTGTGCGACTCGCTGGCCACCTTCTTCCACCACAAGATCACAGACATCCACGACAGTTTCAATGCCACGACCGCCACGACAACCACTGAGACCTCCGCCCCCACGACCACCCTCCGCACCAACTGCCTGCTCTCCTGGATCAACATCAACGACGATGACACCATCAAAATCATGAACACCATCCACCCCGGATCTCCATCAGATCCATGCCCACACCACATCTTCAACAAAGCCAGCACATCCATCGCACCCCATCTCCGGAAAGTCATCAACACCTCCTTCGAGACAGCAACCTTCCCGGAGAGCTGAAAGCACGCCGAGATCAACGCCTTACTCAAGAAACCCAAGGCAGACCCAAAGGACCTCAAGAACTTCCGGCCCATCTCCCTGCTCCCGTTCCCGGCAAAGGTCATCGAGAAGACCGTCAACGAACAACTGACCCGCTACCTCGAGGAGAACAACATCCATTCCTGGACCCTTCCCAGTCCGGGTTCCGCAGCAACCACAGCACCGAGACTGCCCTCATCGCCGCCACCGATGACATCAAGTCCCTGCTGGACAAAGGAGAAACGGCGGCCCTCATCCTACTGGACCTGTCAGCCGCCTTCGACGCGGTCTGTCACCACACACAACGAACATGCCTCCACAACGCTGGATCCAAGAGAAGGCCCCGGACTGGACCACCTCCTTCCTCTCCGGCAGAACACAGAGCGTCTGCCTTCCCCCCTTCTGCTCCGAAGCCACCGAGATCATGTGTGGCGTAACCCAGGGCTCATCCCTCAGCCCAACTCTGTTTAACATCTACATGGCACCGCTCGCCCACGTCGCCCATCGGCATGACCTCAACATCCTCTCCTACGCTGATGAAACCCAGCTGATACTCTCTCTCAACAAGGACCCCCACACCACCAAAACCAACCTTCACGAAGGAATGAAGGCCATTCCTGAATGGATGAGAAACAGCCTACTGAAGCTGAACTCGGACAAGACGGAGGTCCTCATCCTTGAATCCAACCCTTCGGCCTGGGACGACTCCTGGTGGCCGACCGCACTGGGAACCGCTCCAACACCCACCGACCACGCCCGCAACCTAGGGGTCATCCTTGACTCCACCCTCTCCATGACTAAACAGGTCAACGCCATCTCCTCCTCCTGCTTCAACACCCTCCGCATGCTCCGTAGGATCTACAAGTGGATCCCTACTGAAAAAAGAAGAACAGTCACCCAGGCCCTTGTCAGCAGTAGGTTGGACTATGGAAATGCCCTCTACGCAGGAGCCTCGGCCAAACTCATGAGACGGCTCCAACGCATCCAGAACGCCTCTGCACGCCTGATCCTCAACATCCCTCGTGCAGCCACATCACACCCCACCTGAGAGACCTGCACTGGCTCCCGGTCAACAAGAGGATAACCCTCAAGCTCCTTACCTATGCACACAAGGCACTCCACAACACCGGACCAACGTACCTCAACAGACAACTCAGCTTCTACACCCCCACCCGCCAGCTCAGCTCCGCCGACCTTGCCCTCGCTACAGTCCCCCGCTTCCGGAGAGCGACCTCAGGTGGCAGATCGTTCTCCCACCTCGCCGCAAAGACCTGAAATACCCTCCCCATCCACCTACGGAAGACCCAAGACCTGCTGACCTTTAGAAAACTCCTCAAGACCTGGCTTTTCGAGCAGTAGCAGCATTCCCCACCCCAGCGCCATGAGACCCTCACGGGTGAGTAGTGCGCTTTACAAATGATATGATTGATTGATTGATTGATGTGTCCCACCAGGTCGAGGCTGCAACTGCATCCACCTCGAGAGACCTGCTGCATGATCTTAACCCTGGTGACTGGGTGCCTGTTACGAAAGCACGTGAGGAAGAGCTGCCTTGATGCTCACTGGCAAGGACATTACCAGGTGATTTTGGTCATGAGTACAGCGGTGAAGTGTGGCGGGTTGCCAAACTGGATCCACCCTCGCATACCCGGCGAGTTCCAGAGCCTGTGAAGGAAACGGCTTCCCTTGTTCCGACAAGTACCACAGAAAATGCAACAGTAGAGGAAGGAACAGGTCAGGTCGAAAGAACTCTTGGTGAGGCTGGATAATCAAGTAAGCAAGGAACAAGAGTTCAAGCTGCATTAGAGATGAATTCAGATTCTGAAATAGATGAGATTGCAGAAGTGAACATTGAACCAGACCAGAGCAGACACCCTATTGAAGAAGGATCAGATTGAGAGGAAGAGAGTAGAGCAGGTGTAGAAGCAGAGATTTGGCGGGCAAGAAAGGAGAGGGTGAATATAAGGCTCGCATCTGAGAAAAATCTTGCTCTGATTCCTGAAACGTCTCAATCAGATCAAAGTGAAACCGAAGGGAGATCGGATGGTCTAAGACGATCCAGAAGAGAGAGGGTACCAACTCAAAAGTACTTATCTCCTGAGTGGACATACCTAGCTTTAGATGCAGAGACCGGGGAGATCTGGGAGGCTGGGGACCGGTACAGTGAGTCACCGAGAGAGTACTCTGATGATTGATATTCAGTTGCTGGTCCCTGGAGTTGATGCTTTTGGAATTCTGACTCTGACAGTTCCCGATCCACCAAGGCTGAGTGGTTTGCGATTTCTGATCCTTAATCAAGTTGCTTTCCTACCTTTGGTTGACAGCCTACTGCACAGTGAATGGGAGAAATCCGTGCAGAGATTTTGCAGCTTGTTCTTATTATGCTTGGATCTAATATCATTAACGATGAAGCTTGAACTGTGAAAGAAGAACTTATTAGCTTTTAGAAAGAAGATAACCTAGGCCCAAGTGGAAGAAGATATAAAATAGGGACTTTCAATACAAGAAGAATTGAGGGCTAGGGCTGACTATATCTCTACAATAGGTTAGTGTTATTGGACTGAAAATTGCAATAATCGAATGAAAAACAGAAAATAAAAGACATTGTAAATAACAGAATAAGGCAAGAAAAGAAGAAAAAGAGACTTGGTTGATTTTATTTGCGCTTCAAAAACAACAGTGATCCAAAACGGAGCCTGGAAGTTTAGGGCGCAGGCAGAAGTGCATAATTGGTACCCTTATTGTTTTGGTGCTTATTGTCATAACTGTGGTGATTGTTACAGCTTTGATTGGGTCTTACAATGCTGAAAAGAATGGGTAAGAGGCAACACTTACCCCTCCTGCCTTAGAGGTAGATGAGGGTGCATCCGCAAAAGATAGAGATATGATCAGGGAAACAAGTCGGATGTTACACGTAGGTTTGTCGAAAGATGATTTCACGTTAAAAGCATATGGTCGTTTGTTGTATGAGTATGTTGATACAATAGAAGCGAAAGACTGCTATATGTGTATGTAACAGCCAGCATCAGTAGAAGAAGGCATTTGATACCATCATTCACCTTTGACGTATGGCATCACATGTAGTGTGTTGTTGAGCATGTTTTATACTAAGGCACATTTTGAGTACTACTTCTCTAATTATGATGTGGTACTCTCAGAAGTTCCAGTTCTCAAATACATGAATAAATAGGATTACTAGAAGGAGGAAGAGAGGATGTTTACGTATTTTGTGCCTAAAATTACTTTAGATACAACTTATGCCCTTAGACACAATTTGACATGCATGTTATCTGACGTCGAAAAGAAGTTTGTAGATCAGATAGAAGATCAACGTAGGCAGACATTATTTAGACCAGATCCAAAGCATAAAGTTATTCCAGGTTCCCAGGAAGAATTAGATCATAATGCAAAGGGAAGTTCTGGTCCAGCAAAAAGGGAAACTGTGCATTAGACAACCGGCAATATATTATGATAAGATATTTGTGGGTGAGAGTGATTGTGAACACATTTTCTTGATTGAGGATGCAATAAGGAAAGCGCTATTGGATAAATTGACCATTGAGCCCAATGTGTACTTTGTGTGTGGAAAAAGTGCTTATGTGATAATTGGTATGGTACATGTTATTTGGCTGTGGTATTTCCAAAAATCTTCCATGTGGATGATTTATGGCCTTTAGAGGGGAAAAGATCTCACAGAGGAAAACGTGGTGTAAGTGCGGTAGAAATTGTTGGGGGTGTGTTTGACACTATGATACCTAGCTTGAGTGTGATTTTGAATGATGTGAAAATTAGAAAGTTGGCAACTTTGGTGGATAAGCTCTCTGTTAATATGGCCCAAATCTTGTTACTTGTTGATGGAGAGATGGTTTCGATAAGAGCTGTGGTTCTTCAAAATCGTCTTGCATTAGACGTGTTATTAGCAAAAGGAGGAGTCTGTAAATTACTGAAAGTTCAACAGTGCTGTACTTATATACCTGACAATAGTCGGGATATAAGGAAGTACATTAGTAACATTTCAGATCCCTCAAGATTTACGTGATCTGGTTGCTGAGGGACTTTTGGAACAAATTGGTAAGGGATTTGGAAAGGTTGGGAGCTGGTTTGGAAGCCTGGGACAAGGAATAATGGGATAAATATCGAAACCCATCATAATAGCTGTCATTTGTATAATAGTGTTATTGGGAGCCATCAAAGCCTACAAATTGTAAAGAGAACGTCAGAATAAAAATTCTTTGAAAAAACGAGAACTGCAGTTGGAAAACTGCAGGACAGTCATTATCAGCACCTTAAAGGGTTAGAAAGATTCAGACAGGGATGGCAAGCTTCAACTTCTGTATAGGTCGGTCTCTTCTACAAGGAGAAAATGTGAGAGGGTAAAGTGTTGGTGTTATGACACTAGTCATAATAGGGGAACTGATAGAGCGCTTATAGCACTCTAAATTGTATGGGTGCACTGTACTCATGGTTTAAACTCAATCACATGTATTCTTATTGTTTGCAGTGTTTCATTATTACTAAGTTGCATTTATTCAAGTTAGATTCGTTTTGAATTGTAGTGTGCACATTTAAGTAGGCCTTTGTATGTATTAAAGAAATCTATAATACCTGTATGTATAATGTGCAGGATGAAATATTATTCGTGGAATGTATTTTGTGTTTAGTTGAAGTTGCCTGAATTTTAGGCCAAACTGCAGGTTGTTTTGAGTTTCGTTTCTCCTTGGTGGCTCAAGAATTAAAATGAAATGAATCCTTTTGTGCTTGTAGACAGTATGTTCTCATCCTACTACAGGTGCAGGAATTCAACCTCGTTGTTCTTAGATTTAAGGAGATACCCGGAATGTCTTTGAAGAAGTCTGAAAGGCGAAAAGGGAGGACGCCTTTCGTGTCTGGCCTATCTGAGAACCAGTTTGAACAAGTGAGACAATTATAGCCATACCACAGACAAGGTGCTGTTGGTGCTGACAGCCTCTCGCAGGGCTCCTTTATAGATGGTACTTGTTGAACTGTTCAGCAGTAGCAACATAACTTTGAGTGCTTTAATGCAATAGCTTAATCTTGCCAATTTGTCAATGTGGTGCACTGTCTTTAATACTGCACAGTAAGGAGCAATGTATTTCAAACTGATATGCAATTTGGACTGCATTTAATGTCAATAAGGATGCGTGCCATGCTATACGATGCATACAAATGTAAGCAAACGGGGCCAGTCGAGCTTCCATTATATAGACAATGACTGCAACATGTTAAGAAACAGGCAAATTGAATTTTAAGAACACATTCAAAAATGTGCCGTTACAAATGCCAATGTGCTATTTGTATGTCTTCTTTATTGGCTACTAGTTGTGTTGTTTACCCAATCCAAGGCAATTTAGAAAATGGTGTGGCTCATATGATAGCACAGTGCAGTTTATTCTTCCTAACATAACAAACGCAGACAATGGCAGTTCTTTGCAGAGTTCAACTTTTACAGAGTTATTTCTATTCAGTCACCAGAATGACTGTAGGAAGCTGGCTCTCTATATGGTGTACTAAAAGGAAGTACACTGTGCAGAAAGTCCAGTGAATCCCCAGTACGTGAGCAGAGGTAAAAGAATATATATCTAATGATCTTTTTATGGTAGTGTGGATGAGCAGTTAGGCTTATTAGAAATTGTTGTACTCACAGAGGCAATAAATGAGACACACAGTCAAGAATAAATCCGAGACCAATTCATTAAAATATAGTTGATGTTTATGTAACTTTTAATACTCAGAACACAGTTCTAAAGTAAGTACTTTCGGAGTTACGATTTTTCAAAGTTCGGAAACTAAATCACTTTTGTGCGTAAGGAAAATGATAGAGATAAAGTAGAAAAATGCATCAGAAATCAGGCAATGGTTTTAGGAAGATACCGTCTTGTTTTAGGTCGATGTGGGGACCAGCCCCAAAGATCCAGCAGAAGTTCAGCAGCATACCGGATTAGGCGGGAGCAGGGTGCTGAAAGTCTTTGAAGATGGTGCGCAAAGATGAAGGGGGCCACATGAAAACACACTGCACAGGAGGACTTGAATGAATGAATGAATGGCATTTTGTACTGCGCATACTTAGCCCCAAGGGGCATCAAGGCGCAAAAACAGACAAACAGAGAAGTCCAGGCTACCAGATAACAGGACCAAAAGACCGCTAGGAGCGCAATCCCTTGTATGCCTGGAAAAAAGCCAGGTCTTCAGATGTTTCCTGAAAACCGCCAAGGAAGACTGGCTAGAAAGCTCCAGGGGGAGGGAGTTCCAAAGTTTTGGAGCCAAGGTGGAAAAGGCTCTACCTCCCCATCTCACCTTAGCAAATCTGGGAACCAAAAGCATGTTCTTAGATGATGACCGGAGGGTTCTCGAGGGGGGGTATACACACAGAAGAGACCTGATTCCCTCCAAGCCTGAGCCATGTATAGCACTGTGGGCCAGACAGAGAAGTTTAAAAGAGATCCTAGATGCAATCGGAAGCCAGTGGAGGTCCCTTCTGGCCATGGTTTCAGAAGCGAGTCTAGAAAGGTTTAAGACCATCCTGGCCGCTGCATTCTGTACCATTTGAAGATGGTGGATGGAGCCTTTGCTGATGCCACTATAAAGGGCATTGCAATATACTAGCCTAGATGAAACTAAGGCAACTGTTGCTTGTTTCCGAGCTACCAGGGACAGGTAGGGGCAATTTTCCTAAGAATTCTAATTATGCCACAGCAAGTTGACACTGTACTGTTTACCTGGGAGTCGAATGATAAAGTGGGGTCAATTAAGATTCCAAGGTTCTTGGCGATAAGAGTGGGGCAGGGGCATTCTCCCAAAGACGGAGGCCACCAGTCTTTTGACCAAAGATCTTGGCTCCCTCCAAAGACCATGATTTCAGTTGTTCGCCGTTTAGTTTTAGAAAATTACGGGCCATCCTTCGGGAGACTGCTTGCATACATGCTCTGAACTTGGGGGCAACATCGCTAGCTGGCTGGGTGATAGATACCAGGATCTGAGTGTCATCGGCGTACGATAACACATCAAGACCAAAGGATCTTACCACATTAGCAAGTGGGGTAACATAGATGTTAAATAGTAAGGAGCTCAATGACGAGCCCTGAGGAACCCCACATTGCACTTCTTGGGAAGTGGAAAGAAAATCGCCCATTTTAACTCTCTGCTCCCTATGATGAAGGAAGGAGGAGAGTAAACTAAGGGCAGAACCCTCTAAACCTATTTCCTTGAGACTGGAGATCAGGATTGACAGGGACAAGGTGTCAAATGCTGCTGTGAGATCTAATAACACTAGCAGAGAAGAGTGTCCCCTGTCAACCTCAGACCGGATTTTATTGGTCACAACCGTAAGGGCAGACTCAGTACTGTGGGCTGACCGAAACCCATGTTGAGAGGAATCTAACATGTTAGAATTCTCGATGAAAAGATAGGTTACGATTTATATGAGACTCCAGGATCTTAGCAGGGGCAGGGAGTAGGGAAATTGGACGATAGTTTTTCAGTATTCCCGGGTCAAGAGAGGGCTTCTTAAGCAATGGCTTAACAACGGCTGTCTTCCAAGGGGAGGAGAAAATCCCCTCGCAAATCGCCATGTTCATAACCTCTAATAAAGGGGGAATAACAGACCCTCTACAGGTCTTCAGAATTTTTAAAGGGCAAGGGTCGAGGGGCGAGCACGACTTGGTGGCGTCAAGTAGGAGATTGAGATCATCTAGGGACAGGAGGGGGAAACACCTGAGCTGCGGTTTAGGTGGAGCATCAACCTCATCAACAGTAGGGGGGGTTGGTAAGAGGAGGGGACCTGCTGTGTTGGCATCAAGCACAAGATTGCTGCTTTCAAGTGAACTATAGATATCCGCAATCTTAGAATGAAAGAAACTTGCTAAGTTATTACAGAGTTCCTGTGTTTGGATGGTGGGATCGGCTGATTTATTTAACAGGTCTCTTGAAGATTTAAGGGAGGCCGTGAGGTTGGTAAAATGGCACCTTTTTTCTTCAACAATCGCCTTCTTGTAATCTCTGAGTAGGGATTTGTACAAGGCTTTTTCCTGTAAGTCAGGGTGAGCATTCCAAGACCTCTCTTGTCGCCTGCATTTCTGACGCATAGATCTTAAGCGGTCAGAAAACCAGGGTCGAGAAGGACTTTTTCGGGCTGAATAGTGCCGTTTGGCCGGGGCAAGGGTGTCTATGGCACTGGCTAAGGCGCTGGAGAGATCAGAGGCAGCCCTATTGGGATCAGCCAAGGAAGTACAGCTAAGAGCGTTCATGAAAGGTGACATAGTGTCATCGTTGATTGCTCTGTAATTCCTTCTGGTTTCCCACACACTGCTCCTAGATTTATTACAGGGAAGGGAAATTACTTTGCAATGGAAAGGAACTGCCTAATGACCGGACCAAGAAAGAGGGATGGGTGTGCCAGTCGTGAGTCCGGCATCATTCGAAAAGATGCCATCCAGCGTATGGCCAGCCAAACGTGTTGGGCCGTTAACCAGTTGGCCCAGCCCGCATGCGGCTAAGCCGTCTACAAGTGCTAATGTGTCCTTAGCCTCTGAGGCCTCTAAATGAAAGTTGAAGTCGCCCAAGATGCTAAATTGTGGCTTATCAACGTATCGCTCAATAAGTTTGAGAATGTCCTGAGGGAAAGTCGTTCTAGGGCCGGGGGGTCTATAACAAAGAATGCCCGAGAAGGAGGCTGAGGGGAGAAATTTAATAGAGAAATGCAGAGCCTCAAAGAAAGCGAAGAAAGAGGCTCAATACGGCAGGTGAAAGTGTCTCTAAACAGGATTCCCAGCCCACCCCTCCCTATGACCAATCCTATCCATTCTGGACAGAATATAGCCCTCCGGAGCTGCCTCCACCAGATCTGGGCCTGAAGCTTCAGAACCCCAAGTTTCGGTGATAAAGACCCAGGGAGGCTTATTTTGAGAGACAAAGTCATTGAATGCAACATTATTACGGACCAAGGACCTGGCATTTAAAAGCAAGCGAGCCTCGTTAAGAAAATTAGGGGCAGGTGATTTGATTCCTGGTTTGGCCTGTTTTCTATGATGATGATGTCGGTGGCGTGTAGATCTCCTGGCCCCTTTACAACATTGAGTGTTGACAAAAATTTCAGGAGGGTAGGTAAAATGACACAGCTTGAACATGGATCTAAGTGCGAGAAGTGTGGCATGAGAGTACAGCTCACAATTTTCTTGAAGTTCAAAACGAGGCCCCGCCCGCCTGGCCCCTGGCGCGTCCTTAGCACAGACAGGCGCAGACAGGCTTAACTTTGGCGCAACATCGGCGCATATTCGCTGTGCGCGATCGCTGTGCGCGAAGAAAGTCATCCCGGTTAAATCAGTGAGGTCACGAGTCTGGCGTCCCACCTGACAACCACCAGCCAATGGGAGCGGGGACCCAATGTCTGCCGACGTGCCCTCCACGCAAACGGGAACACCCGCGGTAGAACGGGGCACAGGTAGGGAAGGTAACAACAATGAGGAAACAGCTGACTAAATGATCGCTTTCTAAAATTATCAGGTAAGGTGCAAATGAAGTAAGTAAAATCACGGCGCAATTTTAAAAGAATACATTTTCGCTATAGCAGCAATGCAGTTTTAAAAATCACACACAGGTAACCAGAGCATAGTGATCATGCACTGGGAGCACCGACTTACAGGTAAGTCAGGCGGGTCTCCTCGAAGGGACAAGGTTGCAGAGGTCTTGGGGACCGTGTGAGCACAGCTGGTTGGTTGGAGTCAGGGCCGTGGAGCTGGGTGCAGCGTGAACAGGTAACTTGGGTGTCCTGCATTTTGAGGTTCTAACAGTCAGGAGCAGCCAACTTGGAGAGGCGATCTCAGGACAGCTAGGCCCCTCAGGAAGTGGGTCTCCGGTGTCTCAATGTCCCTCAATGGGTGCTTCCTTCTAGTGCTTTGAGAGTCCATTGTGGACTCATCTTCTAGGTTTTTGCCATTGGGGGTTCAGTTTACTGAGTATTGGTGGTCATGGATCCGGTAGGTCCTGGTGACTCCAAACACGGTGGAGATTCAGATCTCACCTTCTGGGGCTAATGTACTTTTTCTTGCTTTTGTGCTGCATTAAGGTCTTTGGGGAGCAAAATTCCGACAAACCGGACTTCATGAGATCGGTGCTTTTGGGGGGGAGGGGAGATTTCTGGTGATTTCTTAAAGGCTAGAGGTACTCTGGGGTTCTTGGAGTCCTTTCAGGTTTTAGGGCGACACAGCAGCAGCAATTATTGAGTCCTTGGAGCAGCAAGTAGGGTTGGTGTCTGTTCTTCTGCAGCAGGGTTTCAGTTCTCGTGCAGCGGGTCTTCTTTGTCCTGGTCTTCTCTTGTCCATCAAATCTGATGATCAGGTCTTGAGGTGCCAACTAAATACTTAGGAGTATTAGAAGGGAAGCCAGGTAGTAGCCAATGGGCTACTTACCTTTAGGGTGTCTACACCCTCTAGTGACCACTTCCTGTGGAAAGGGGCACTTACCAAAGCCCAGGTAGATATTTTTCCATCATACCAAGATGGTGGAATATCAGGAGAGGAGTTCACATCACCTTCCACCCACCCCCAGGGGTGGCGCAGACTAAGTTGAGACCCTGCTCCTAATCTAACTAATTTTCCCACCTTTTCTCCCATCAAAATGTGGAGCAGGATAGGGGTCTTGGTGCCCCCCACTATCTGGAGGTTCCTGGATTGGATTTCAAAGGCAGCAATGCTTCTGAAGCTATCCTCCCAGGAACACCAACCTGCCCTGGAGGAGGTGTTAGCACCTCCGCCCAGTATAGGCTTTGCTTCTATCCTCTGAGAGGGCTGGATCTCACCCGATGAGGTCAGAGACAGGTCGGGTGGTGGCAGATTGGGGAACACAAATCAGGAACCACCCCAGTGCTTTGTAGCTTTTCTGGGGACCCCCTAAAAGGGTCTATTGTGTGAATTTATAAATATATCCAACAGTGGCATCAGGGTAGAATTGTTCAGAGAAGATGTTTGGTATAAAACATCTTAAAAATCAGTGACGCCACCATGGAGCTTGGAAATTCGTGTTGACAGGTATCCAGCCCATGTACTTATTATGGCTTCCCTGTGCAATTACAGCATCTCAGAATAGACAGGACATTGTAGGGACATACCTGCTCATGCTGATATGCCCTCACGTAGTACATAGTGCACCCTGCCTTAGGGCTAAAGGTCTGCAGTAGGGAAGACTTACTAGTGCAATGTATATATGGCATGTAACACAGGGCTGTGTGCCATGCTGACTCTGGATTTCTCTGCACCAAGACACGCAGGCTGCAATGGCCATTGGTGAGGGGTCCTTTGGGTGGCACAACCAGTGCTGCATCCCCAGAGGACCCTCTTCACAACCCATGCCGAAACTTCCTTGGGTGCCATTAACTAGGGAGTTACAGGTGAGGCTGAAGTTGTGCCAATTGTGGTACATTTTTAGGGAAAGAACACTGGTACTGGGAACCTGGTTAGTATGGGCCCAGTATGCATGAGTCAAATTTGCATCGAAAACCTACGTAATAAGTGAGGGGTACTGCAACAGATACCCAGTTTTTCAAACGGGTGGAAGCTTTTTCTCAGGTGATGTTCCTGAGGGGGATGCTTTTCTACGGTGCACAGCGTCAGCATGGGTAGCAGTGGAGGATATTGTGTTGAAGGGTACACAGACAAAATATCGAGTTTTAAATTTCGATATACAATTATATCGAAGTTTAAATATCGATGGGACAAAATATCGAAGGTAAGTAATATCGACAGTCTTAATATCGATATTAGTATGATATCAGTAATATCGAAGTTTTAAATATCGATGTCAATAATATCGAAATAAATAACTTCGATGTTACTAATATCAATTTTTAAATAAATTTAGTGTATATTATATTGTATTTATTATGTTTTATTATTTATTTTTAATGTAATTTAATTAAATATTGTCTTTTACTACTGGTTGTGGGTTTATAGGGGAATAGGGTGGGAAGTAATTTAATTATGTTAAATTAATTATTAATTAGTAGGAATTATTAATTAATTAATTGAGAATTAAATTTTAATTAATTTTAATTAATTGATTAATTGATAAATATGTTCTGTAGCGGGTTATGGGTTTATAGGGGAATAGGGTGGGAAGTAATTTAATAATAATTAATTAATTAATATATGTTTGTACATATTTTAATTAATAATTAATTGGTAATTAATTTATATTAAGTAGTTAATTAATTAATATAATTTTGTACATATTTTAATTATTAATTAGTTGGTAATTAATTAATATTAATTAGTTAATTACATTAATTAGAGTATTTTTTTATATATAATTTTTTGTTATTCTTAATTAATTAATTGGGAAAAATAATATTAATTATTAAATTAAATTAATTACAGCTGTGCTAATATATTTACTTTATTGTTATTGTTAATTAATAATTAATTGGTAATTAAATAATATTAATTAATTTGGGGTAAAGGAGTATTTTTAGGGTTCAGGGTCAGTTTTCAGTTTTCAGTTCTTGGGTAAAGGGGTATTTTTAGGGTTCAGGGTCAGTTTTTAGTTTTAGGGTAAAGGGGTATTTTTAGGGTTCAGGGTCAGTTTTCAGTTTTTGGGTAAAGGGGTATTTTTAGGGTTCAGGGTCAGTTTTCAGTTCTTGGGTAAAGGGGTATTTTTAGGGTTCAGGGTCAGTTTTCAGTTTTTGGGTAAAGGGGTATTTTTAGGGTTCAGGGTCACTTTTCAGTTTTTGGGTAAAGGGGCATTTTTAGGGTTCAGGGTCAGTTTTGGGTTTTTGGGGTACAGGGATATTTTTAGGGTTCAGGGTCAGTTTTGGGTTTTTGGGGTACAGGCGTACAGGGTAAAAATAAAAAATAATTACATTAAATCAATTAAATGAAATTAAAAAAAAATTACATTAAATTATTAAGTGTTTTATTTATTTTAAATGTATATGTATTAGTTTTAATTTTGTTTTAATATTTTTATTTAATATTTGTAAAATTATATGTATTTTAAAATTATTTTTACATTATTATTAATACATTTAAAAAAACGATATTTTTAATTTCGATATTTTTGTACTACGATATTATTTTTTCGATATTTTTGTACTTACCTTTATGAAGATATGACTCCGATATTTTTGATGTCGATATTTTTGTGCCGATATTTTTGTATTTCGATATTCTGTCTGTCGATATTATGTCAGACATTCGTGTTGAAGGGTCATTGACGGTTTTCAGGATGGCCTGCGGAAGCTCAGGCCTTAATATATAGTGAAGTGAGATGTTTAACAAACTATGTACAAATAAAAGTCACAATCACAAACCCAGCCTCTCCCCCTCACATAAAGGTATGGTTCCCTAAATGTATTTTGCCTAACCTCCTTCCAGCACCCCCACAGGACAGGCCTTGATTCCCTGGCCAAGCAGGCAGCAGGACTTTCAGAAAGCAGTTTTTGTACCCACTCCATGCCGCTCAGCTCTTGGTAAGAAAGTGTTTGGGGTACACACGGCGTTGTGTTTGTGCACCTTCACAAGGACTTCCTATTGTGCAAATATCCAGCTTGCACAACTACAGTACCCCTGCAGGGCGCAAGTGCAATATTCAACCAACTTTGAAGTTTTGATGTGCAGTAGCGGTGGCACCAGTAGACTCTACCACGCGACTGTTGGCTGAGTGTTCGCTGAACTCCACGCTCCAAGTGGAGCATGGAGTGGCAAAACTCCACAAACTCCGCTGGCAGAGTAGAGTTTGCCACTCATACTTAGTCTGAATCAATTGGTGGTTATCTCAGTGTCGATTTGTATGTGCCCCTATCCATGATGTCTTTGCTCAACCTCCTCCTGTGTTCCAGTTCTTTGTAGTGGCACTTTATTAGCCTGAGTTCCTCCATGTACCAGCAGGCTTGAGTTCTAGATCTTGTTGTGCAGTTGTACTTATGGGGGGTGGTAGGGCATCTGGGAAGGTGGTGATCCAATTGTTACATTTTTTGATGACTTCATTGATGCTGCTTCTGGGTTTGCTTCGATGTGTATTGAGAACGGTGGTCCATTCTTTGTCCAGGATTTTGTTCCAGTTGTGCTGAGCTAATATGGATGTGCGTGGTGCGCGTTAGAGCTGGACAGAAATGCTGAATTTGAAGAGGATGTAGTTGGTCTAGGTGACAGATATAGGTTATTCGACTTGGACATTGTCGAATGAGGTGAAGACATAGTGGGGAAGGTGCCAGGCGACCTGGGTAAGTCCTTTGACTTGTTAGGTGAAGCACAGGTTTTCTAGGTCTTCGAGTTCTGTTTTAGAGTTGAGATTGGCATTGTCTTCCAGGTCAAGGTTCAGGCCACTGAAGAGGATGTAATTGCTTGCATCAAGAATGAGTGGCGCAATGAAGCCGCTGATCGTGTTAAAGAAGTTAGTGCAGGTTCCTGGTTGTCTGTGGATGAGGGTGCAGTTGGCTGTGATGTTCAGGTTGAATGACAGGTGTTCCATGTTGGTGGTAGGTGTGTACATGGTGATGGTTTAGCCGATGTCATTCTTGTGGATGATGGCAACTCCGCCTCTGGGTTTGTAAAGTATGTCTTGCCTGGCAATCTTGTAACCGGGATGATGGAGGTGGTGATGTCAGGAGCTGCTGTGGGATTAGGCCAAGGTTCTGTGAGAAACAGAAGGTCCGAGGCTTGGCCATGCGGCACATCCCAAATCTCTGTGGTGTGTTTGGTGAGTAAGTAGGTGTTGAGGATCATGTTTGGAGTGCTGTGTTGGTGATGTCTGTTTAGTGTGTGAGTGCAAAGGAAAAGTGATAGGTGCCTTCAGTGTGGGGTGAGGAGAGATGGATGTGGGAGAGTGCATGCGTATTTGCAGGAGGAACACGGGAGAGCAAATTCTTTGAGTGTTGTGTGGGGCAGTGTGGCATCAGTGCAGCAAGCAGTGGCTGGGGTTGAAAGCGAGGATGGTTGCGGTAAGGTAGTGGAGGGTGGGAGTAGGACCAGGGTTCCTGGCACTGGGCGCAATCCAGGCACGGATAAGTACAGGCCGGGCTGCCATTGGCACACCTTTTGTGTGCCAGCAATGCACATGCTGCAAGTCCCCACTGTGGCTGACATTAAGTTGGTCCTGGGAAGGGGGAGGAGGGCAGGGGATTGTGGGTGGGACTTAAAGGACATATGAAATAGCATGTGGGGGAACAGGATAGTGAGAAAAAAGGTAAGTAGAGACGGAGGGGAAGAAAGAGCTGGGGGAGAAAAAAGAGAGAGAATACAAAAGTGCAGAAATTGATCAAAAAGACACTAAAACAGAGCAGAGAGGCACAAAATAGGGAAAAAAAACTATATAAGAGGCATACAACAAGTGAAAAGACATAGCAAAGAATGGAACACAGAGGCAAAAAACAATGGCAAAAACAGAACAAAAGGCACAAAACAAGGTCAAACATAGAGCTAAAAGGTACAAAACAGGGGCAAAGATCAGGACAGCACCTCCGCTAGAGTGGGGAAGCATCACCCCACAAACCAAAACGCCCTATAAAAACCAGAGAGGAAAAATAAAATGGCAATAACGTTAATTTATTACCATTTTATTTTTCATCCACCCTGCCGAACCGAGCGTTAGGACGGGAAGGGGCCTGCAGAGTGACAGCAGCAGGGTAGCAGTGGCCCGCCTGGGCAGTTGAAAGTGTGCATGTCCCTTTGGCCGGCCACCTTGTGACGGCCAGCCATACATGCACACTCAGAAACCTCTAACCGTAAGATAGCTGGGTTAGACCAAACCCAGGCCTCCAGTGCCCTCGCTAGCGCCGAGAGAGGCCACTCCCTCCAATCAGATTAATAGCATGAGAGCAGCTGAAGAAAAACCAGATCACCAAGGCTAGAGAAAACCTGAGGAGTGAGAGAGAAAGGGAGAGAGAGAGAGAGGGAGAGAGAGAGAGGGAGAGGGAGAGAGAGAGAGAGAGAGAGAGCGAGAGAGAGAGAGAGAGAGAGACAGAGAGAGAGAGAGGGAGAGAGAGGGAGAGGGAGAGAGAGAGAGAGAGAGGGAGGGAGAGAGAGAGAGACAGAGAGAGAGAGAGGGAGAGAGAGAGGGAGAGAGAGAGAGACAGAGAGGGAGAGAGAGGGAGAGGGAGAGAGAGAGAGCGAGAGAGAGAGAGAGAGAGAGAGAGAGACAGAGAGAGAGAGAGAGAGAGAGGGAGAGAGAGAGACAAGGAGAGGAGCAAGACGGGAGCCCCAAGGTGCAGGAGCCAGGTCCAAAAGGGCCTTTCCTGGACGGAGGTCCACAGATAAGTCATAGGGGGCAGGAAGTGGGATCTGCTTTTGAGTTCTATATTAAGTGGTCAATTGGTAGTAAATGTGTGGTGTGACCAAGTGGGAAGAACTTTTGTTAGCATGGTGACAGACAACTATATGCACCATGATTCATATGGGCTGACATCAGTACAGAAAGCCATCATAAACTAATGGGGTGTGGTATCAACAACAAGAGGTAAAGCTCACAATTTATTCAGCAGGTTTGTGAGTAATATAAAGAGGTTCTTCACACAACGCTCATGGTGGCCTTCAGGGCCGGACTGGGAACCAAAACCGGCCTTGGCAGAGTGCTCGGGCGGACCCCCACCCGCCCGGGGTGCTGCCGAGCTCTTCACCAGGGCCGGTTTTCGGCCGATTTTGTTACAGGGCCGATTTTCCAGCAATGCTGCAAAAAATGGCCCTGTAACAAAACCGGCCCCCACTCGTGCGGCGCACCGGGGGATTGCCAGGTGCCCGCCAGTCCGGGCCTGGTGGCCCTGCTGACAGCAGCGATGCTTTTAGAGACAGGTGAAATGCAGGAATTGGCTATCCTCGGCGATGCAGAAGCAGTGGCACCAGGTGGCTTCTGCGAAAGGCATGTATTCTGCACTTTTTTACGGAGCCTTGGACACTGCCTGTGGCATGGAGAGCAATGCACAGTAAAAACAAATTCACAAAGGACGTCTCTCCTGTGCATACCCATCGCACAGCTGCACCAATGAAATGGCTGTATGCAGACTCATCTCACAGCTGCACCAATGAAATGGCTGCGTGCCATTTCACAAGGAAAAATACTCACATCAATTATGACCAGGGCTATTTTACCTTTGCTGATTTTTCTCTTTTCTAATATCCCGATCAAAATGAACAGGGCATATTTTAAGGAACTAGATATCGTTTTTAGGGGATTTGTATGGAATAAAAAGGCTCCTAGAGTTAAACTCTCAATACTCCAATTGGATTTAGGTCAGGGTGGTTTGTCATTTCCCAATATGCACTTATTACGCAGGAGCCTTTTTCGATAGAACAATTCGTATCTTAGATGCTGTAGGAACAGAGGACAATTTTTTATCGAAAACATTCTGCAGGAGGAGGGGTTTTGGCTTCCGACTTTCTTAAAGACAGCGATGCTTCCCAAAAATACAAGATACAAGGTTCCCCAGAAATATTCTACCCGACTTCAATCATATCATGCCATAAAGGGACCAGCCTCAGGATATAGATATTTCCAATTAGAGGATTGCCAGGCCTTGGGGTTACAAATTCATACAAATCATATGAGGTACTGGAATAAGAATGGATTTAAAGGATTTAGGGCCAGATGTAGGTGAAATAGATTTACCGATTTTAAATTACCGAATTTTACCGATTCGGTAATTAAAAATCGGTAAATCTATGCGGTCGACATGTAGGTATACCAGATGTGCTGGAATACCGAATCGAATGATTTCGGTATTTACCGATTCAGTAAATACCGAATCGGTAATGCCCATTCATTCCTATGGGCTTTGAAGCCCATAGGAATGAATGCTAAATGTAGAAAGGGGGTCCCCGCAAAGAGAACGTGTTTTGAAAGAAAACACAGTAACACAATTAAAAAGGAAATTAAGGATAAGTACAAACAAAGATTCAGAATTATTCTTGTATGAATGTTGTCATTTATTTAACAACACTACTTATGACTCAGTGAAGCATTTTACAATCACTTTCGAAAAATTAAGAAGCCCCAAGGGGGGGAAAAAGGGAAAGGAAAGGGAGTCGTGCTCAAAAGTGGTGAAAAAGTTAAGAAAAATGCACAGAATCAAACAAACAGTAAGTATTTACAAACTTCCAGACAGGAATTGGAGATATTCCGAAAACCAAAAGCCTATACAAATTGTGGCAAATATTGAAAATAAAGTTCAAGTGGGGACATTCTACGGTCACGTCTATGGTTTAGTGTGATCCAGGGGATGTGCCGGAAGCCCAATTGGGAAATTCGTCGACGTTTCGACCCCTATATGTAGGCTAAGTTAAGTCCTTTGCCGGGGTCTTCATCAGGACAATTGCAGTAAGGGAAGGGGCGAGGTGGGGCCGTTCTATCTGTAAGATTAAAAGACCAGTGTCACAAAGTTGAAAATAACTGAATGAGCAGTCAAAGTCCTGCAAACCATAATGGTAGATTACTCAAGACTAAGTCAACCATGGAATCCGGGCCACTGGGGCCTCAGGTCATGCGGAAAAAGAAGTCGAGTACGCAATTAATCATACTCTAGTTCGATGGAGTGGATCATGATACACGAGGACAAACAATGACCAACAAGGAGTTTTAAGACACATAAAGTGGTATATACTCTCTAAGATGGAAACTCACTTAAGGGTAGAGAAGAATCACCGCAGGAGGGAATCCAATTGGTATATTGCTCCTGGTGGAACTAACTTCTCCAAGAGGCTGTCAACTATGAAATGAACCATAATTGTTCATTACTGCAAAATTATAGAAGAAAATTGCCGCTGTACAAACATTGAAACAATCAAAAGTTGAAATCGACTATGTAGCCAATGTGAAAATTTTCAATTGAAAGGGCACGTAAGGTTAAAGTGATGAAACGTTAGCCCAAAAGTCATACCATTAATCATGCAATCCTTGTGTCATAGGGATATATCAACGAGGTCTATCACGTATGTGGGCACTGTAGTGATCTACTTCCCGGTCTGGCTGGCTATTGCGAGGAATCGCCAACTCTAAATGAAAAAGTACATCAGAGTTTGAGATCCGCTATCAGGACATAGAGACAATCAGAGTTAAAAAGTCAAATATCATAGCATTTCCAATAAGCCCAAGCGTCATACCTCAAATGATGCCGACCTGGTATATATGTCCCCTGGGTTTCGGTGAAGTTAGTTTAGAGCAGGTCACATATGTGGACGCTGTAACATAATGAACGGTATTTTAGAGGTCACCAAATCAAGAGAGGGGGAGACCGTTCTATAACGCATGCAACTCGTGCACATACCTCGTTAAATGCGTCCACGCAAAAATGGTGGAGGGGAGACAAATCACGGCGACTCAAATTGATACTTGGCTTTCACGAGTGAATCCTGGGGGGGGGAAACAGATCGTGTTATGAAATCCTGTCCCCGTTCTAACAAGGACCAATTAAATGGTGAAAAAAGGGGGAGACAGTTCTAAGAAGCATGCTAATCGCGCACATACCTTATTGAATATGTCCACGCAGGTATGGTGAAAGGGAGACAAATCCCGGCGGCTCAAAGCGATACTGACTAGCCGTCACGAGTGAATCCTGGCAGGGGAAACAGATCGTGATAAGAAGCCGTGTTCCCGTTCTAAACAAAGGCCAATTGAATGGGGAATTGCACAAGGAAATTGCACTTACATGCAGCGTGTAGAGCGAGGCTTGTTGCAATCAATCCTACTCATATCCAACGGACTCCGCCAGCAACTACGTGGAGTTTGGGGGCGGGCCACTAAGGCACTCGGGTCAAGAAAATAGAAGAAATACTGAAGCGTCTCACCAAGGGAGACCGACTTAAAAGGCCCATAGCGCTATTCGAAAATTGATATATCTTCTCAATTAACAAGGTGCTTTTGAGGTATTAAATAATGTAACCATTAATTGATATCAAGTGATGGCGAGGTACAAGCTGTAGTCATAGCAATCTTGACCTTCTAAACCCTCAGTGTGTAAACGGGCATGGTACAATACATGTGAATTCATTAGTAGAATTTATAACAGTGCTGTCTCTGTCATAAATATAGTACATTTAACTCGCGCACTTACCAAACATGGTAGTGTAAGCGAATAAGCATATGGTTCAAAGAAAACATATCATAGATAGATGCATTAAGAAATCCGTACAGCTTTATACCATATGGCAAGGGTGTCTCATTTCAAAGTCTTGGTGCATGGAGCTCGCGCACTTGCCAAACATGGGAGTGTAGGCGAGCAAACACATGTTGAGTGAGGGTACATTAAATAACTTGTGCACCTCTCAAACAGGAGGGTGTAAACGAGTGAAATTCAGGTGCAAGAAAGAAATCATCTCAATGCTGCCAATTGCGCAAAGCTACTGTCCTGCTCGTTAAGCCCATTTTTAATCGAGTCCAGGAGGGACATCCATTTACATTCACGTAAATTCAGAATAGATGCAAGATTGCCCCCTCTCCTACCCAGGGACACCTTCTCAATAACCAACCATTTAAGGTCTGACACTGTGTGACCGGTGCTATACCAATGTTCCACAAGGGGAGCCCCTTGCACCTTGCATCGTAATCTACTACAGTGTGAAAAGATGCGGGACTTGATTTTTTGCTGAGTTTGTCCAACATACACCAGACTGCATGGACATGTTATGATGTATATCACACTGCTTGTGTTGCAGTTGGTATGATGTTTTAGGGCAAAGACCTTGTCGCCATGTGTGAAAGTTTTTGTTTGGATAGTGGTCTCACACGCTGTACAGGTACCGCATCGGAAATGTCCAATCACTGGAGGTAAGTTCCATAACCTCGTGAGTGTGGGGGGGCTTTCTGGTTCCAAATATGAATGTACCACCATGTCTCGGATGTTTTTCGACCTTTTAAAAGAATGAAGAGGGAGCTGTGGTTGGTCAATCTCACCCGCTACCAGAGGCCAATTCTTGTTTATGATTTGTTTGACTTCATTGCTCCTTGTGCTGAAAGTGGTGACACAAATCATTCGATTCAACTCAGCAGCATCACGGGTTTCTGGATTCAGCAGGTTGTCTCGCGGGTTATACCATGCTCGTTTTTGGGCACGTCTCACCATACGGGTCGGGTAACCACGTGATATCAAGCGTTCTTTCAGAATCTCAGACTCCCTCATATAGTTGGTGCGTGTTGAACAGTTTCTCCTAATTCTGAAAAATTGGCCAATGGGTAAGTTATCTTTAAGGCCTCTAGGGTGGTGGCTTCCATACTGTAGCAGAGAGTTCCGCTCTGTTGGTTTTTTGAAAAGTGTGGTCAGCAGGTGATCGTCCTCCACATAAATGGAGATGTCCAAAAAAGGTATGGCTGTGTTACTTGATTCCAAAGTGAATTGGATGTGAGGGTTCCGTTGGTTCAACCAAACATGGTACTCTTTAAGTTGGTCACTGTTGCCTTGCCAAATACATAGAATATCATCGATGTATCTGACCCAAAGGGTCAGCATGGTTGAAAAAGGATTGTTCGATGAAAAAATATGTTCCTGTTCGAAATGGTCCATGTAGATGATGGCCAGGTTGGGAGCCAAGGTGGCCCCCATCGCCACGCCACGCCCTTAGTCCGTACATAGAATTTTTCTTGAAAGATGAAAAAATTTTTGGTCATTGCAATGCTCAGTAAATCAATTATAAAGTCAGTGGGAACTTGAACTTTTATCCAATGCATCTTTCATCACATCCAAGGCATCCTGTTGCGGGATGCTAGTGTAGAGTGATATAATATCACAAGTTACCAGAAGTGTTGTCTTGGGGTCGAAAGGTCTTTCATCGATCAGTTGGATCACTTGGGTGGTGTCACGAAGATAGGCTCTTGTGTTAAGGGCAATGGGCTTCAGGAAAAAATCAATATAATTACAAAGCGGTTCTAACATGGATCCACACCCGGACACAATGGGGCGTCCTGGGGGAGTATCAAGATTTTTATGAACCTTGGGCAAGGTGTAGATTGTTGCCAACCTCGGGAATTTTTGGTTTAGAAATCTGAACTCTTGGTCACTCAGGAAGCCATCTTCCAGACCCCTCTGTGTGGTAGACAAAATCGCGAGGGCTAACTCTCTGGATGGATCACTAGGTAGTTCTTGATAGCTGACACCATCAGACAATTGTCTGTTGATTTCCTCTTTGTACTTAGACAAGTCTTGTACAACGATCGCCCCGCCTTTGTCGGCGGGCTTGATGACCACTCGTTTATTGGTACACAGATTCGTCAGTGCTTGTTTTTCTTTCTTGCTAAGATTTAGTCTGACGAACTTTCTTTTGTCCAAAGTTTGGTCTACAGCTTTTGTCACGATGTCTTCAAATGCCAGGATTCTTGGACTCATTGCATACGTGGGTGGAAAGAAAGTGGACGGTTCTCTCAGGCCTGTAATGGATCCTTGTTGCCTGGTAGTTTGATTCCGAAAGAAATATCTCAATCGAATTTTTCTGAAGAATCTATATAGTTCGGTCTTCAGCAGAAATTTATTCGCTGCGGCAGTTGGCACATAGGAGAGGCCTTTGCTTCGAACCTTAATTTCTTCATCCTGAAGTTGGTAAGTGGAGATGTTGATCACCGGATTGGCAGTGGAGACAGTGGTGGAAGCTACATTGGATGCAGTGGTGGGTACTTCCATCACCACCGGTAAGTGTTTCTCCGAGTCGAGATTTCTCCGTGTGGTTCGGGGCGAAATGTCACTTGTTTCTGTTGTTTGCCCCTGTTGGCATCCCATCCGGGATTTTGTTGCTGTCCTATTCTCTGTCCTCTGTTCCAATTGGTTCCACGTCCACGTGGGGGCCGCCATTGTCCCCGGCCCTGCTCTAAAAAATGAGGTTGGAATTGGGGGGGGTACTGTTGATAGCTGGTGTCACCTGGTGGGTAGTTATACGAAGTACTGGGACCTGCTTCACTATCGTTACCGGAACTATACGAAGAATCGGAAAAGGTAGAGAAATTCCGTCTTCCTCTGTACCCACCTCGGCCGCGGTTAAAAAACCGCCCTTGGGTGTCCTGCTTGTAGTAATCTGGTTGCAGATAAGGGTAAACAGATTTTTTATCAAAGGTTCTTAGATATCTCGCCAATTTCTCTAGTTTTTTTGTTTGTGCTGTTATATCAAATTCTTTGATGGATGCTTCCAAGCTATCAAGGGCTTCCTTGCTTTTGGTCAAAGTACTGTCTCCCAAAATTTCAGCTTTTAGGTCTGCAATTTCTTTGCTAAGTGTCACCACTTGTTCAGCAGCTGTCTCCACTCCCAGCACCATCCAGTGCCGGGAGCAGTTGTTAGCTACGTAGCTGAACCCCTCTTTAAACTTGGGGACGTCCACAAAAATGGCTGGTTCGATTTTTATTTGTAATCCTACCGGGATTATGTTTTCTTGTAAGTATTTGGTGAACAGATGTCCATGCAATCGGGTTCTGATGAGTTTCTTCTCTAATCTCTCAAGCCGAGCTATTTTGTCATTCAAAGTGACATCAATTATAGGTGCAGTTGTTGACAGAAAGGTGGTAGATAGATCTTTAGTAAGTTGGTTAATGTATGCCTCTGTGTAAGATAAAATTTCAGATTCCGCCATGGTACTCTAGAATTAATCTAATGCATAGGAATGAATGGGCATTACCGATTCGGTATTTACCGAATCGGTAAATACCGATTCTCACAAGGATGCAGGGGGTGTCACTTTGACACCCTCTGGCACCCCCAAAACAGGCTTGGGTGCCATGTGGCAGGCATACATGCCCTAAGGGCAGGTCTGCCTGTCACATGGCATAGGTGTGCATGCACACATGTGCATGCACACTGGAATCGGTATTTTACCCTCAAATTGGATTTGATGGTAAAATACCGATTCGGTAAGGCTCCTGGGACTCTGAAGAGTCCCACCTACATATGAGTGGCTCATATTCGGTAAATTTACCGATTTCTTATTTTACCGAATCGGTAAAATTACCGATTCGGTAAAATAATGCCCCCTACATACCAATCACCTATTTACCGATCGGTAACGGCCGAAAATATCGATTTTCGGCCGTTACCGACCGACCTACATCGGGCCCTAGGACATTTTATGGTAGGAAGTGGTATGTATCATTTCCTGGCAGAACATCCAAGGAAGATGAGGCGATTGTTTCAAACTGTTTTATTAGGATATCTTCAAATCGTACATTTTATCAAAAGATTTAATATATCAACGAGCTCCATCTCTTGACTAACAACGTCGGCTCTTTACATGACAAGAATAAAGGGGATAGTAAATTGGTACAGGCTATGAAGGAGCCAAACTGAATGTTTCCTGACTATGACATTTCTGGAAAAGATATCCTTGAGAACCCATTGTACTTTTTCAAAAATAGAATGGCAGATGATTTAAAAATTAGGTAATTCAGCTTTAAGAGCTGCAAACTATAAGAAAAGTCTTTTTTTTGGCTCGCTGGATGGTATACAATACCCCTAGACCCCTTTCAAGGATGTATCCTGAGGTGGAAGATCATTGTTTTCGATGTTATCAGGTGGGGAGTGGAGACTGGCTCTATATTTTTTGTACCTGCCCTGGGATAAAATTGTTTTGGGAACAAGTGTTAGAAGCCCTAAGCAGGGGGCTTAATATATAGATACAACCTGAGGTAGGGGTAGCAATATTTGGGTTTAACATACAAAATAAATGCCAATATCTGAGAAAAGGTGCTGATGTGTTTATAACTATCACGTCCTTAGTTGCTCGCTCCTTGATCCTATGGAATTGGAGGACTAATAGAACAGCAACTTACCAGGAATGGTACAATAAAATGATCTGAACTCAAAAGTTTAAGAACGCATATGCTAGTAGGGTGGGGAGGCCTTAAAAGGTTTGCAGCTTCCTGGCAATTTATGATAAAGTTCTAGAACTGTATGTCCGGACTTTCTCCCAAACTATAAATATTATTTAATTTAAAGTACGCACAAGGACTTTGTAGGTTATAATCGTATGCAATCAATAACTGCTAAATTCCCCTTCTTTGCACTTTAGCATGATATATGCTATGTATGCACGTACACACATCTGCACTTTAAGTATAACATACTTAATTGATAAATTTATGCACATTACACTTTTTAGATATATTTAGGATCAGCTGCATTTCGATACTATATTGATGAAAAAGATTGCAACGTATCGCGTAACTTATTTATATTTTCTTATATCTTATAATATAAAGGACACTAAGAGTAAGAAAGGTTGGATAAATGAATTGAATGCTTATTTTTACTGTATTATAAATCCAATCGGCTTACCCATATAAGTATATACCACTATTTTATAGAAATATACGGGTTAGTCTCTTGTTGAAGCTGAAATAACTATGATGAATTTGTTGTATCTGTTTTATCTGCTTATTTCACACACAGAAAAATATAATGACCAGTGCTTAATGTGAGCTGGTATTTTCCGGTGCTGGGCACCGGGACATAACTGACAACACCGGGATTTATGACAGCTACCACCTGTAAAGAATATACAGCCTGATTCATCAACAACCCATTTTACGAGTGTATAATAGCGATTCATAAGGAATCGCTATTACAGGCTCGCAAAACGGGATTCATGTAAGAAATCGCAAAAAAAATGCGATTCCTACATATTCCGTATTTGCGATTAGCAAACTGCTAATCGCAACTAAGGAATAACTCCCCATTCATTCCTATGGGCCAAAAGACCCATAGGAATGAATGGGGAGTATTCCTTATTTGCGATTAGCAATTTGCTAAACGCAAATAAGATAGCGATTTAAAGGGTGCCAGGGGTGTCCAAAGGACACCCTGTAGCACCCCTTAAATGCAAATTGAAACAGGTGTTGCGCACACACATGTCCAAAGGACATGTGTGTGTGCAACATGCAACTTAGAAAAATGCTTTTAAAAGCATTTTTCTAAGTTTTCGCTATTTACCACGAGGTTTGACCTCACGGTAAATAGCGGGCCGAAATTGCGAATTCGCTATTTAAAAAATGATGATGAATTGCATTTAAGGAATCTCAAATAGAGATTCCTTAAATGTAATTCCTCGCAAAATAGCGAAATCGCTATTACCGATTTTTGCATTTGGGATGATGAATCCCAAATGCAAAAATCGCACATGCAAACCGCAAAGGGCCAGATTCTCAGAATCTGGCCCTTTGCGAGCGCAAATCAGCTTGATGAATCAGGAACACAACAACAGTAGTTTAAGTAAATAGACATTAAAGCAACTAATATCTGCCTCCCAAGCCATTCTTACTGCTCGTGGGAGCAAGGGGGGAAGGGGCTCAAACACTTTGAATTGTCAAACTTGTAGCAGTGTGATGGCTAGTACTTTTGTAAATACTGACATTGGTAGCGAGGGCAGTGGCAATGGGTGGTACGAGCCAGGGTGCCCTCCTGACGAAGACCGTGGCACATTTTTTTTTTTTTTTTAATAAGCTTAGCATTGATTTTTACATATTTCCAACCAAAAAATAGCCGATGTATGCAGGCCTTTCAATCTGTAAATTGGTGACTACATCTAACCCCTCTTTCTCTCTGTATCATGAGTCCTAAACCAACCAAAGCTACCTCTAGCCAGACATAACCGGGGGTGCTGCTTTGCTTTAATCTTCTGCTTAGCTCTGCATTTATACAGAGATTTATCCCGTGAGATGTGGGGGCGGGGCAAAGTAGGGTGATGCCATAATTCTGTCTGATGGCTGTCTCCCTGGTATCAGCTACATGTTAGCCTTTGTCGTAAAATGTATTACTAGAAGAAGAGAACTGAATTCAATGAAAAACTTTACAAATGTTTAACAATGTTGAGTTAACGTGCAAAGAAAATGCAATATCATCTTGTTAAATTGTATCCAGTGAAAAGGGCAACAATTTATTGGCATTCAAATAGTTTTGTGCTTTGTAGTAAGTTTCTTTACACTTTACAGAAAACATTTTAAGGAAACTGTCCGACTTGCAGGTATGCCTGTGAGTATGGCTATCTCCTATTCTAGTTGTCACTTATCTAAAGCTTGCATTACCTGTTTCAAATCCTAAGCAGGTATAAAAGTGTTGATTGAGTTAAGTATTTTTAGTCGCCAATATGCACATTTTTCCATGTTTATTATGTGTATAACTAAGGTAAGTTTGTTGTCGATTCCCCAATACAGAATGATTTCGCTTTGTTTTAGCTTTGGAGACCAACCCCGTTTAGCTTTAGTTGGAGGTGGGATTCAGCATTACCTGTGCGTTAGGGAAGTGCTAAAAATTATAGACCTTGTATTCTGCAAGATAGTCTCATCTCCACCACAGTGTTTTATGCCAGCATTAAGAAGCATATGAAGAAGGAAAGGTTTCAAGAGAAACCTGCGTGATTTGTGGCGAGGGTTACTTTTTATTCCATGCTGTGCTGATTTCGTGCGTAATAGACATTGCAAATAAAGATTCAAAAATACTGCTTAAAAGTGCAGCTGCACTTTTTTAAAATGTTGCTGCACATTCATATTTCAGAAAATGTTGAAAGCCTATGACGATGTTTTGATGATGAGAGGTTTTACAAGAGAACATTAGGTACTTATCGTGATGTATTTTAATTAGAATATTAAGCTCTAATATCTCAACTGCCACTTAAGAATCTGTCCAGTTATAATTGTATAATTCCGAAGAGAGTTCTATCAGGAATGGACGTCATCTAGGGTCAGGGTAAGGTAAGAGGCTCCCCGCTTCTCACCACATCTATATAATGAAGCACAGTAGAGGCACTTTAGAGCTAGAGGTTGTGGCAGCAACTATTTGTTTCAAATAATGGAAGCGCTGACTTTTAAGGTTCTCATTTTGAGTCAAAAAGCGCAATTTTTCACAAGTTCTCAGGATTAATTGAAGTAGATTACCTCACTGATGAACTGTACAGTATCCCAGTTTAAAAACATATTAGGAGATGGAAAATACATTCGTATGAACATATTCCACAAACCAAACAGCAGTTCTGGAAGCAATCAATCAGAACATTTGTAAAGCGCACTACTCACCCTTGAGGGTCTCAAGGCGTGAGGGGAGGCTGCTACTGCTCGAAAAAACATCTCTTGAGGAGTCTTCTGCAGGTCAGCAGGTCTTGGGTCTGCCAAAGGGGGATGGGGAGGGTGTTCCAGGTCTTGGTGGCGAGGTGGCAGAACGATCTGCTGCCGGAGGTCACTCTTCGGATGCGGGAGACTGTGGCGAGGGTGAGGTCAGAGGAGCGAAGCTGGCGGTTGTAGGTGTTGAAGCTGAGTCGTCTGTTGAGGTAAGCTGGTCCGCTGTTGTGTAGTGCCTTGTTTGCGTGGGTGAGGAGCTTGAAGGTGATCCTCTTGTTGTTGGGGAGCCAGTGCAAGTCTCGCAGGTGGGGTGTGATGTGGCTGCAGCGAGGGATATCGAGGATCAGGCATGCAGAGGCGTTATGAATGCTTTGGAGTTGTTTCAGGAGTTTGGCCGAGGCTCCTGCGTTTCCGTAGTCCAACATGCTGCTGACGAGGGCCTGGGTGACCGTTCTTCTCGTTTTAGTGGGGATCCACCTGTAGATCATGTGGAGGGTGTTGAAGCAGGAGGAAGAGACGGCGTTCACCTGCTTTGTCATGGAGAGGGTGGAGTCGAGGATGAACCCTAGGTTGCGTGCATGGTCGGTGGGTTTTGGAGCAGTTCTCAGTGCGGTCGGCCACCTGGAGTCATCCCAGGCTGAGGGGGTGGATCCCGAGGATAAGGACTTCCATCTTGTCCGAGTTTAGCTTTAGTCGGCTGTTCTTCATCCAGTCGGTGACGGCGAAGAAAGTGGTAGTAGGGGAAGAAGCAGCCATATTTTCATAGGACAGTCTTGGGGTTTGTCTGCAGAGTAGTCTGTCGGGCACGAGTAAGGTCTTTTAAGAGGTAAATGGGGGCAGGTCCTTCAGCAAACAATACTAGTCGTGGCTGGGGGGGTCTGAGCTCACCAAGCAGTAAAGGTCTCATCATTGTGTCTCCCGTTAGCAGAAGCAGGGCGTCTCATGGAGTATAAAGTAGGCCCTCAGAAATACCTTCAGAAAAGCAGGGGAGGGTGGAGGCCTGGTGGATGCTGCCTAGAGTCAGATTGCACCAGGGTGAATATCATCATATTCACTGTGGTGCTAGGTACTTGTTGGTTCAGCCAAAGAAACATATTGCTGCCAACATGAGCTTGGTTATTACACAGGCCTTGTCCTTTATAGGGCATACAGTGACTCAAGGCTTGTAGGAGTCCCTGCTGCAGGTGTGCTTTTTCTTATCCTAAAAACATCTGTTCTTAAGCACTAATTTGTACATGAGTCTTACCTAATCAGTGACAGTGCTGGAAGGATGAATGTAATTAAATAAGGAATTTAAGCTTCAGGTGACTCTCAGTAAAGGGCCCAGGTGGGTTGAACTGAGCCAAGAAAAAGTGCATTTTTCAGTACAGCTTTGAGGAAGAAAAAGGAAGGGTCCCTTTTTTGTTGATTAGGATGTTTCTTTGTATCTTGGGAGCAGGGGCGGGATAGTTCGAGGTTCTGATGCATCAAGGAGAAAATGATGTGCCTTGCAGAAATGCCTGTGCTTCCCCAATATTGTTCCTTCTTCTTGAAGTAGTAATAATGGGTGAATGACACCATTGGGTTGGCATTGTAGCTCTCCATGCTGAACCCTCATACATGATTCGATTATGGGATGTTTCACTTAAGATTTTGAGGAGGTTGTAGGTGGACCTTGGAGGGACTAGAGATGGTTGATTCCTGGATGGTGCTTTCCGATTTGGAGCACCTGTCTTCTCATCAACTATGGATGAGGAGAAGACAGGTGATTCCACATGGTGTTATGTTTCAGTGTTTAAAGATGCTCCAAGCTAGTGTAAGAGTCCTGCCAGCTTGGAGAAGGGGGCACTTCAGTTGGATTAGGATTGGCATAATCTTCTACACATTTCAATTGCCAATCTCACTGCAGCATTGAGGATACATTTTAAGGAAGCTGCCTGACTTGCAGGTATGCCTGTGAGTATGGCTATCTCCTATTCCAGTTGTCACTTATCTAAAGGTTGCATTACCTTTTTCAAATCCTAAGCAGGTATAAAAGTGTTGATTGAGTTAAGTATTTTTAGTCGGCAATATGCACATTTTTCCATGTTTATTATGTGTATAACTAAGTTAAGTTTGTTGTCGATTCCCCAATACAAAATGATTGAGCTTTGTTTTAGCTTTGGAGAACAGGCCATTTTCAAGTAGTAGTTTAAACAATTAGCCCTTACCAATGTTACTGGTTGACAATAAGAAAATTTGGGCCATATGTGCAATAAAGTGGCGGAGAGAGGCATTAGCCTTTCTGGCTTAACGCCTCTCTCCGCCACTTCAGAAACGCAATGATTCAGAAAAGGGGGGTGGTGATGAACAGAGTGTCTGAATTAAGCAGACCACTCTTACCCAGTCCAAAGATCAGGGCTTGATCCATCACCGTTTTCATCACCACCCCCTTTACTGAATCGTTTTTGGCCACTATAGGTGTGGCAGGGTATACTCAGACATGAGTCCCTTTCTCACTGCACCATCAGGATTCAAGCAAGCCGGGCCGAAGACGGCTGAAATGCCAGAAACTGGTCCCAGGTAGCTTGTCTCCTTTCAGGTGAAGAATTGGCTTGGTAGTTTAGTCTGCCCTGTTCCCATGATGCACTGGGCCAGGGACAGACTGATTTGCATATAGCCAGGTTCTGAGCTGGGATGGTGCAGTGAGATAAATAACGGTGATGGATCAAGCCCTGATCTTTGGACTGGGTAAGAGTGGTCTGCTTAATTCAGACACTCTGTTCATCACCACCCCCTTTTCTGAATCGTTTTTAGCCACTATAGGTGTGGCAGGGTATACTCAGACATGAGTCCCTTTCTCACTGTACCATCAGGATTCAAGCAAGCCGGGCCGAAGACGGCTGAAATGCCAGAAACCGGTCCCCGGTAGCTTGTCTCCTTTCTGGTGAAGAATTGGCTTGGTAGTTTAGTCTGCCCTGTTCCCATGATGCACTGGGCCAGGGACAGACTGATTTGCATATAGCCAGGTTCTGAGCTGGGATGGTGCAGTGAGATAAATAACGGTGATGGATCAAGCCCTGATCTTTGGACTGGGTAAGAGTGGTCTGCTTAATTCAGACACTCTGTTCATCACCAACCCCTTTTCTGAATCGTTTTTGGCCACTATAGGTGTGGCAGGGTATACTCAGACATGAGTCCCTTTCTCACTGCACCATCAGGATTCAAGCAAGCCGGGCCGAAGACGGCTGAAATGCCAGAAACCGGTCACCGGTAGCTTGTCTCCTTTCTGGTGAAGAATTGGCTTGGTAGTTTAGTCTGCCCTGTTCCCATGATGCACTGGGCCAGGGATAGACTGATTTGCATATAGCCAGGTTCTGAGCTGGGATGGTGCAGTGAGATAAATAACGGTGATGGATCAAGCCCTGATCTTTGGACTGGGTAAGAGCGGTCTGCTTAATTCAGACACTCTGTTCTTCACCACCCCCTTTTCTGAATCGTTTTTGGCCACTATAGGTGTGGCAGGGTATACTCAGACATGAGTCCCTTTCTCACTGCACCATCAGGATTCAAGCAAGCCGGGCCGAAGATGGCTGAAATGCCAGAAACCGGTCCCCGGTAGCTTGTCTCCTTTCTGGTGAAGAATTGGCTTGGTAGTTTAGTCTGCCCTGTTCCCATGATGCACTGGGCCAGGGACAGACTGATTTGCATATAGCCAGGTTCTGAGCTGGGATGGTGCAGTGAGATAAATAACGGTGATGGATCAAGCCCTGATCTTTGGACTGGGTAAGAGTGGTCTGCTTAATTCAGACACTCTGTTCATCACCACCCCCTTTTCTGAATCGTTTTTAGCCACTATAGGTGTGGCAGGGTATACTCAGACATGAGTCCCTTTCTCACTGCACCATCAGGATTCAAGCAAGCCGGGCCGAAGACGGCTGAAATGCCAGGAACCGGTCCCCGGTAGCTTGTCTCCTTTCTGGTGAAGAATTGGCTTGGTAGTTTAGTCTGCCCTGTTCCCATGATGCACTGGGCCAGGGACAGACTGATTTGCATATAGCCAGGTTCTGAGCTGGGATGGTGCAGTGAGATAAATAACGGTGATGGATCAAGCCCTGATCTTTGGACTGGGTAAGAGTGGTCTGCTTAATTCAGACACTCTGTTCATCACCACCCCCTTTTCTGAATCGTTTTTGGCCACTATAGGTGTGGCAGGGTATACTCAGACATGAGTCCCTTTCTCACTGCACCATCAGGATTCAAGCAAGCCGGGCCGAAGACGGCTGAAATGCCAGAAACCGGTCACCGGTAGCTTGTCTCCTTTCTGGTGAAGAATTGGCTTGGTAGTTTAGTCTGCCCTGTTCCCATGATGCACTGGGCCAGGGACAGACTGATTTGCATATAGCCAGGTTCTGAGCTGGGATGCTGCAGTGAGATAAATAACGGTGATGGATCAAGCCCTGATCTTTGGACTGGGTAAGAGCGGTCTGCTTAATTCAGACACTCTGTTCATCACCACCCCCTTTTCTGAATCATTTTTGTCCACCATAAGCGTGGAAGGGTATACTCAGATGTGAGTTCCTTGCTCATTGCACCATCAGGATTCAAGCAAGCCGGGCCGAAGATGGCTGAAATGCCAGAAACCGGTCCCCGGTAGCTTGTCTCCTTTCTGGTGAAGAATTGGCTTGGTAGTTTAGTATGCCCTGTTCCCATGATGCACTGGGCCAGGGACAGACTGATTTGCATATAGCCAGGCTCTGAGCTGGGATGGTGGAGTGAGATAAATAACGGTGATGGATCAAGCCCTGATCTTTGGGCTGGGTAAGAGTGGTCTGCTTAATTCAGACACTCTGTTCATCACCACCCCCCCCTTTTCTGAATCACTTCAGAAACGCAAGGCTGCACCATATTTACAAGAATGTGGTGCAGCCTTGCGTTTCCCCCTGTGATGGCGCTAAGTTTATCAACTTAGCGCCAACGCAGGCACTCTTGCACCATAGTGCAAGGGTGTCTGTTTGCACGGGAGGATTGTTTATGTGCAGGTAGGTGTCCTTTCCTGAACATAAAAAATCCTAAAGTACCATTCTGTCACTTTCATGTGAGCTGCTTCCTGCAGCACACATGAAAGTTACAAAATTGCATTTTTTAAGCCTGTTTGTGTACAGGAAGGATAGAATTCAACAGAAGGAGGTACCCCTGATATCTATACAGGGAAGGGGGTCTATGTATCAGAAAACAAGAAACCCTGTTTAAGCAATGGTAGGCTGAAGTGGCCAAATAAAATAGTACTAAGAGGGGTAGATGACGGCCGAGTAATTATCCTTATGATAATTTGCTCCTAGTGATCTATTGGACAAAGGCAGGGACTAAGCATTCACACAGCAGTATTAAAAAGTATACTCCATAGATCAATTTGTGTTGGTTTGCAAAAAGATTAAAACAATTTATTACCTCCCAGTGTGGGTTACAGTCTACAGCATAATTAAAAAATATTCAGATTAAAAAACCACCAAGGGTGGTAAAACAATTATAGTACAATAGAACAAAACAGTCACATTCAGATTAAAAAACCACCGAGGGTGGTAAAGCAATAATTATACAGTGGAACAAAAACAGTCGACGCGGCGTTTCGGTGTATTTCAAATTCTTCACACCTTCTTCAGGACTTTTGTAAACATATTCACTCAATATCTATAAAGTTAAAAGATACATTTTACTATATGATTTCATCTATGTGCAAGAACCAACAACCTTACACTACTACTGCCTTACTAAAACATTACATGACTCATATTATTAAGTGCCTTTTTTTTTAAACTCTACACCCCCTAGACTAGACATTAATAAATCAGAAAAACAATTCATTTAAAACATTGTTAATAGTATCCTGTGGACATTATTTTCTATTCACTCCATAAAATTAGTGGACTATACATGTTCACCCTACCACATGTGGGCAATATTTAAGAGATTACCTGATTTGATATGGACAAGGCTTAAAATTTCCTTTCCTTTAGACTCGGATTGCTTTCAATAGTAAATGACATACTATTGAAAGCAATCCGAGTCTAAAGGAAAGGAAATTTTAAGCCATGTCCATGTTATAAATTTATATATTTATAGATATTGAGTGAATATGTTTACAAAAGTCCTGAAGAAGGTGTGAAGAATTTGAAATACACCGAAACGCCGCGTCGACTGTTTTTGTTCCACTGTATAATTATTGCTTTACCACCCTCGGTGGTTTTTTAATCTGAATGTGACTGTTTTGTTCTATTGTACTATAATTGTTTTACCACCCTTGGTGGTTTTTTAATCTGAATATTTTTTAATTATGCTGTAGACTGTAACCCACACTGGGAGGTAATAAATTGTTTTAATCTTTTTGCAAACCAACACAAATTGATCTATGGAGTATACTTTTTAATACTGCTGTGTGAATGCTTAGTCCCTGCCTTTGTCCAATAGATCACTAGGAGCAAATTATCATAAGGATAATTACTCGGCCGTCATCTACCCCTCTTAGTACTATTTTATTTGGCCACTGTGTACAGGAAGGGACACCTTTTTTGAGAGAGTGCAAGGTATATACAGGGAAAGAGGCAGTGAAAATAAATCGAAGGTCCTTGTCGATCGGTGTTCCCGAGTAGTAGTATCTTGGAGCTGCTCCTTCTAAAGGTCCTGGATTATTTCAGCAGTTATGTGATGTTAAGGTATGTTATATAAGAGGCATTGGTGTACAGCACACTCTGACATTTGTATGGCCTCGAACCATGTAAGAGTTTTGAGTGGCCCTTTGTGAATACCAAAAGTCGTAAAGGTAGGAATGTGTATCAGTTAAACTTAAGTTTTGGTCTTAAGTTAAACTTAAGATGAAAACTTAAATTTAACTAAGACAAAATCCAAACTTTACTACTCCTAAATGCCCTTTGTGAATACCGAAAGTCGTAAAGTCTGGATTTTGTGTCAGATTACTTTGGTGAATCAGGGCCCTCAGTTACTTAATAGGAAGCCAATGTAATTCTTCCAGAATAGAAGTGAAATGCTCCCATTGAAGAGCTCGGGTGATAAGACATGCTAATGCATTATGAATTAGTTGCAACCAGGATAATTTTTTCTAATGATGAAAGATAAATACAATTTCCATAGTCAAGCCATGATTGAACTAAGGCATTGACTGTGGGTATATGGTGGACCCTATTAATAACAGGGAGGTTATTAGGGTTTTTTGGTGGAAAAAGCAGGTGGCAGGTACCTTAGTAACAAGCAGCTTCAGCATTAAGTTCGAGTTGATGCAGATAAGCAGCTTGCATTCTGTAGACGATCAATGCGGATGGAGTCCCGTAAACAGAGGCCAGTTCAAAACTTCTGGAGGGATGCCCCCGATGGTATAATCAACAACGTCATCTATGCTGGGTTAAATCCCATAAAGTTGGCAGACATCTGCCATCTTGTCCATGATAGCCAAAATAACAGGTAGATGTATCTACTAAATTTTCAGCAAACCCAAAAATGATTTAGATGTTATCTGCATAGAGGTAGTACCTTGCCCACAAATGCTTCAAAGGTTGAGCAAAAGGCAGCATGTAGATGTTAAAAAGAAATTAGGGCAAGCCTGAACCTTGAGGGACAAAACAGCTCAGGGGTTTAGGTTAAAATGTATGCATTGGTAATAAGATCACCTGTTGTCGGCAATTCAAGTATGACATACACCATTCCAATACTAGTGGGCATAATCCCGCTAATTCCAGCCCGGTGTACAAGGTACAATTAGTGAGTGGTATTAAAAGCAAGGGAGAGATCCAAGAGGAACAAACAGCTCATATCACCCTGTCAGGGGGTCCCCTGCTCGGCCCCGGCAGGGCTAACCGATTGTCCGTCTCCTCAACAGGCAGATTACTACAGGCCCTTTAAGGATAGCCTTTGTGTTTGTGACGAAAGCCTCGCCTCTGGACCACCTGACTTTTTGGACCTATCAGGAGAGGCCCCTCACCATATGAGGGAAGACCCGGAAGACGCCGCGTCTCCGTCGTGGGAGGAGGAAGTGAGACGCCAGGAGAACAACGCGACCGGGGAAGCTCAGAGCACCGCGGCGACGGAGTCCTTGGAGAGAGCCGACACCAGGAGCAGAGAAGGTGCCGGGTCGGAAACGGAGGAGAAATGGACGGCGGCAGCTGTAAAGCCAGGAAGCCAACGACACCGCGATTCGCCCAGCCACGCGAAGGAGGATGCGTGGCTTTCCCAGGTGCGTGCTCGTTTGGGTTCATTATTGCGTTCAAAGAAGGGAGGGACCGGGTAGGAGACAGTGCAAGCACCGGGGCACCTCGTTTATGCAGAACAGTTTGCAAGTCACTGAATGTGGTGGTGGTTCTTGCTTTTCCCTCACACCCTCCCTATTTCAAGAGTCTCTAGAAAGCGTACAGTACCCTAAAAGCCTCGTTCTTTCCTTTTCCTTCCATGTGCTGGAGTATCCCGAACCTCGACCCAAGAAGTGTCCCGAGGACCACAAACCTGACCCCGGATTTTGTTAATGCGTCTGACTGAAGACTTTCTTTTTGTGTTCATTATTCTGTAACACACAATAAAAGAGACAAATAGTCGCCCTCTAGTCTTGGCTCCTTCCCTTCTTGTACCCGAAAGGTGACACACCCTTGTCCAGCAGTCTGCGTTGATCATCTAGCACTGATACAAAGAATAATTCAGTGCTTCTATTTGAACGAAACCCAGCCTGAAAAGTACTGAGAATATGATTCTCTTCGACATAGTGTTGAAGCAGGGAAAAGACCAATCTTTCAAGTAGCTTTGCCCACCAAGGAAGAAGTGAAATAGATGATGTTCTTTTTTAGTGAACCAGGAAGAGAAGTTCAGTAACTAATTTGTATAACTCCTTAGCTAAATTAAGTGCCTTTATAATGGGTTGGTTATAATAAGTTATTTATTTTCTTTAATGTGGGTCTTAAAACCCTTGTTCAATTCGAAGCACTTCAGTTTTTCAAAATTATCATCAAACATACGCCAGCAACACTCAGCCAATCTGGTTTCTAGGTTTAGCTTTATTACTTCACCAGACAACCAGATCACAGATTAGAATGTGTCCTTTGTATTGGAATGAATGTGTAATGTATTTAAGAAAAGTTGATTCCAGACAGTAACTAGCTATTGAAAATGTAATTCCGGACTCAGGGGAGTTCTTACACGCTGAGCCAGGGTGTCAGAATTAAATAAATTCCAATATCTGTATATATCAGTTTTTGGTTGAGACCAGTTATAACTGGGAGGAACAAAAATCTCGAATGGAATTCCAGAGTAGTCTCTCCATATCAACAGTATTGAATCCCCCACAGGTAGCGCCTTAGACAGAAAAACAGGGTCCAATAAATGTCCTTTAATATGAAAGGCTTTATGGATGTAAGCCAAAGATTTCCAACCCAATCTTAACCAAGCTAGAAGCTGCCATAAATGATTCAAACCATAGGTTCAATTTGCCCAAATAATTGCATTAGACGTTTGCATGCATAATGTTCCAATCTCATTGATCATAGATTCCAGACTGTTGAGAGCACAAAGGATGATATACTAACAAAAAGTGCCCGTCCGCGGCCGACCGGGGCCCGGGCCATGTCATTCTGCCCAACTCATCACCTCTTACGCTCCCGGGGACTTAACTGCTCTACACTCACTCCGGCCATTGGACACTACCAGCTCTTCACGCCTGCGTCATCTAGGTATTTATCAAGCCCGTAGCACCTTTTCTGAGATTCAGACTATCCCGTCTTCCCTCACCTCTGAACCATAGTCTCTCTCCCACTTCCCAATCCCCTGCCCGCTCAGACATCCGCTAACATGGAATTAGCAATCATTTATCTTAATACTCGATCACTAGTCAGTCACCAACTCGACATCTTCCACCTCCTGGACTCAGACCGACCTGACGTTCTTCTCCTAACCGAGACCTGGCTGAATGAGGACTCGTCCCCCGACATCCTGGCCGCCATTCCTCCGGGGTATTACATACTCCAAGTCAATCGGCCTGCTGACAAACCAGGAGGCGGCGTAGCTGCCATTATCAAACTTCCCCTCAGGTTCACTTCCCTCTCTTTACTCACTATTCCCCAGGTGGACTGCCTGGCTATTAGATTTGATTCCTCTGTATCCCCCCTAATCTGTGTCTTGGTATACGGTCCCCCTCAATCCATGCCTAATTTTTCTTTTCACTTTGGTGACTTGCTTTCCCAGCTTACAATTAATAACTCTAAACTCTTGGTCCTGGGTGATTTTAACTACTGGCCGTCAGATGCCCACGAAAGTCCGCAATCCCTTGCTTTTACTGACTTATTAACAGGGCTCAATGGTCTTCAACACGTTCACTCACCCACTCACTCCAAGGGCCATATTCTAGACCAGGTGTGGACCTATAATCTTGACATCAAGTCACTCACGATCACACCCTGTCACTGGTCTGACCATCACCTAATTTCCTTCCTCCTCCTGGTCCCTCCTCCGCCCCCTCGTAGCCTAGGCACTAGCCTCTTGGCCAGAAACTGGAACAAAGCTGACCTTGACTCATTTTTTACCTCCTTAACATCCTCAGTTCTGCCCAGCTCTGGTCCTATCGACTCTCAAGCAGCTGCACTCGTCAAATGGCTAGAATCCGCCAGTGACAAGGTCGCCCCCCTCAAGCTAATTAGAACCAAGCGCCCTCACGACGCACATCGCTGGTTCTCTGACAACCTTAAATCTTTAAAACTTGGTCTCCGCCAAGCCGAGCGTCGCTGGCGTAGAAGCTATGATCCCTTAGAAAAACCTCCTATTCTAAAATTACTGGGAGAATATAAACGAGCAATCTCAGCTGCCAAAACCACCTATTTTTCCACCAAAATCCTCAACTCTGCGCAAAAATCTAAAGACATCTTTGCCATTGTAGAAGAACTCTCACATCCAGATAGGGTGACCATCAAACCCCTTCCATCTCAGGCACTCTGTGATTCCCTCAACTGCTTCTTCTTGAAAAAATTAGCAAAATCAAAACAAGTATCTCCTCCACACCCCCGACTACTCCCCTCACTGAGGCTGCTCCCTTCACCAACCCTCACTCTCTGACTCAGTTCCCTCCCCTATTAGAAGATGTCTTTATTGCCTTGCTTAACTAAGTTTCCTCCGGCTCCCCCACAGATTGCTGCCCTCCCGCGATTCTCCGGGCTGCTTTCTCAGCCTGCCCCACCCCCCCTCTGGCCCTCCTGAACAGTTCTCTTCTGCGCGGTGAGGTCCCTAGCCAGTTTAAGAACGCGGAGGTAGTTCCCATTCTAAAGAAACCCACTGCTGACCCTACGGTTATGGGCAACTTCCGTCCCATCTCCCTACTTCCCTACCTAAGCAAAGTGCTCGAGACGTATGTGACTAGTATCCTCAGTTCTTTCATTGAGGACTCCAACTTCTTGGACCCCCAGCAGGCCGGGTTCAGACCCGCCCATTCAACAGAGGCGGTCATTCTCTCTGTAATGGAGGAACTCCGTAGAGGCGCCGATTCTAACACCCATCAAGCCTTGATTCTTTTGGATCTGTCGGCGGCCTTCGACACAGTCGACCATACCATCTTGGTCGACCGTGTCAAAGAGGCTGGTATCGGAGGGACGGCCCTTGATTGGGTCCGCTCATTCCTGACGAACCGCCACCAATCTGTCCGACTCTCCCATTTTTCGGCTGACAGGATGAAACTCACCTAGGGTGTGCCACAGGGTTTGTCTCTGTCCCCACTTCTTTTTAATTTGTACCTTACCCCCCTGATCCGCTCCCTCCGGGGAAGGAACGTCACTGCATTTGACTATGCAGATGACATTCAGCTCATTTTCAATCTTGACTCCTCGCAGGATGCGGCTCAGGATTTCCAGTCTACCCTCTGTCATATCAGCAATTGGATGGGCACTCACCATCTCAAACTCAATCCCGACAAGACGGAGCTTGTTCTCGTCGGAGGCCCTTCCAACCCCTGGAACTCCACCTTCTGGCCCCCTGCCCTTGGTCCCTCCCCTTGCCCTGCTGACAAGGTAAAAAGCTTGGGGGTCTATATCTCTCAAGATCTTTCCATGCAACCTCAGGTCAGTGCTACAGTGTCTTCCTGCTTCCACCAGCTCAGAGAAATTCGTAAAATAGCCCATTTTCTGACCACCGAAGCTCTCACCCTGACGTTGCTGGCATTAGTCATCTCTCGGGTATACTATGCCAACGCCTTGTACGCAGGTATCCCACAATACCAAATCAAAAGATTACAGCTGATACAGAATCAGGCAGCCCGCCTGATTTACCACCAACCAAAACATCATCACGTTCGTCCTCTACTTAAAGCCCTTCATTGGCTTCCTGTATCAGAGCGTTGTAAATTCAAACTAGGCTGTTTGACCCACAAATCCCTGGCCGGCATCGGCCCCTTCTTCATCTCGTCACTCCTGCTCCCGTACGCCCCTTCTAGACCCCTCCGATCTTCCCACCATGCTCTCCTTCAGACGCCCAGGTTTAGGCGCAAAAAGCACGGTGGCCTCAGATTCTCTTTTTTGGCCCCCTCATTCTGGAACTCTCTCCCACTGGAACTCAGACTCTCCTCCTCCTACCTTCACTTTAGGTCTCTCTTAAAAACTCACCTCTTCCGCTGTGCTTACACATAAGCTACCTCCCCCTCCCTCCTCTGTCTCCTCTTGATTTAGTGAACAGCGCCAAGAAACCGTCCGGTGTATGTTGCGCTCTATAAATTCTTTTTACATTACATTACATTACATTACATGATGCAAAGAAATCATTAAACATTCTAAGGGAGATTTTACACTGTAGTCTCCCATTTTTATCCGGAAAAAATCTCTGCATATAACTTCCACCCAATCGCCTATGTTGTTATCCCAGTTGACATGTAGGATCCTAAATTTGGTAGGTACTAGATCATTTAGTAAAAGGACTGTTTTAGGAATAAACCAAGGCTCAGTAAAACAAAATCATACCTAACCGATGGAGGTACATAAGGTCGTGGAGGTCATCTGTGAGAAATGACTGAGTGTGCATTACAATACATGGCCTTGAGGGTACCTTCATGCGATATTTCTCAAAATTTCTTAGTATACAACGACGTTGGAGTCCCTCAACGTTTAAGATTTACAATGTGGCCATGTTAAGTTGTATACTTGGATTGGATACATACTGCAACTAAGTGTTTGAGTAGATAATTAGACTCTTACCTTGGAGTTCTGGACTTTTTTGGTTCCGTCCAGAGGTGTCAGGGATAACACCCGAAGACCCCGGAGTTCCACCTGTCTCGGTGCACAAATAAACAGAAACACGGGCTTCTCGATGGTGGCGTCAAAGACCAAAGGTTTATTACTGCAGGGACACAGAAGTCACAGAAACTACACACGGGCAGTATCTAGGAGCCTGTTCGATTTGTACAAAAAGGGTTGCTCCTTATATACTAAATTTTGAGCTTGAGGCAAATTCTTTACATGTAATACATTCCCAAACCTTTGTGTCCTAAAGAATAAATATTTGGCGTTGCACAGGAATCGTCGACAATATCTGATGTCAAAACATTACGAACGAGGGGTTCCCACTTTTCCATCATAATCTCATGTCAACTTTTCATTCAAGACCCGGACCGCCTCATCGTAAATTTCGTTACCTCCCCCTAATAAAGGCCCAGAAGGAAAGGAGTAGAGCCAGGTGCAGATGATAGAAAAGCAGGATAAGAGATGTTTGTGGGTCGTAAATGGGCAAGGCTACCAGCTTCGGCCGCCTAATCATGATCAGGCCAACGGACACGAGAACCAGTATAGCAGGACTGGCCTCGGGCAGAGGAGGCAGCTTCTGCCGAGTCATGCAGCTACAGCATGTTCTGTTCTGAGATGCACGTGTCACTAGAGAGGTGAATCGCCGGCTAAGCCTACGTGTCCTTAATCGAAATGAAGTGATCAGAGGTCATTGCGTATGTGAGGGCAAGACACACAAAATGGCTGCCACGATCTAAGATGGATGCCATGGGTAGATCGGAAATGTGTTTGTAACAGGAGTACTCTTGCTCGTAGCATAGCGAAAACACCAGGATATGCTAAATGGATCATTTGCGGTTCGCTGATACCAATATTATGTATTTACGACAATATTGAAAAACACAGGTTCAAATCGTCACGGAACCTCAGACCCTCCTTTTGCCCTTACATAGGCAATTACTCAGTCTATGTCAGAGTCTAACTCTATGCTCATCAGGTCAGTGACATGCTGTTGTATCATCATCCTTTCTCGTGCCTTTTCTCCAAACGCAGGTGGTTTTCTGAAACAGGTTGCAGCACAGAGACTACACAAAGCGGGACCACACTGGATAATCAGGCAACATGAGAATAGAAATACTAAGATGACACCAATGACCATCAGAACCTTCCATCCCCACGCTGATATCAGAGTCCACAACCACTCCATGAAGGACCAGTTTCCCTTGTCTACATGTATAGAGTCGGAAATCTTGTGTAGCTTAGAGATCGCCTCATAGACTGTTGGAGCATTATTGGGAAGAAAGACACAGCAGCTCGATTGGATCATTCTGCATACCCCACCTCGATCTGCAAGTATCACGTCTAGAACCATACGGTTCTGCAACGTCATGAGTCTATCCGCCTGAAGCTCAGCTGTCAAATTGCTAAGGGCACCAGCAGTTTCGGTAATAGTAGATTCAACTACCCGTGTTAGCTGACGTATGTTTCTACTATTGGCCATAGGCCCCCAGAACGGAAGGAAACCTTTGAAGAAGTCTCCAGCTTCCTGACCAGCGGTGTCTTCCTTGCTGAAAACACCTCTTGCTACTCTGGTCTTGTGATAATCAGATGAAGCAGTGTATGTCGGAGGCAACAATCGAGCAATATAACATGAACCTGAAAAGTCAGCAGGCAACCATGTATACGCTCTGTCTTGACAGATGAAGTAGGTACCCCTAGCAGTAAGGAAAGCAGGGGAAGAGTTAGACGGAAACACGTAAGTCTCAACGCACTCACTCCTCCCTAGCTGAGCTCTTGGATTTCTCCCAGTACCTTGCAAACAGACCTGACCTCGGTGAGGCACGACCCAGATTGGAGTGGAGCTTTTTACGCTTGCTTTCTCCCAAACTAAGGCGATACTCTGAAGAATTCCAACTCAAATATACTCGTAATTCGTCTCTAGGGTAAGATGGAGTATTATAGACGTCCTTGATCATGTCAATAATTCCCTGGACTAAAGCTTTGTTGGCCGAGTTATATTTAGTGGAACGTGGTGGACGCGGAGGATAGGTTTCAAGGGCATAAGCAAAGATGGTCTGAAAGGCCTGAAATGATCCATTATAGCTAAAAGGCAAAACCAGATAGGGAATGCCTTTATCCATAGTGTGGGGTATCAAGCCACACACCCAGCAGTCTGTAGTGTTAACTACCAGTTGGTGTTGGTGCAAGAGCTGTACGAAAGTGTTATTGATAAATTCTGAGCGTCGAGCTTGCTCATGTTCAGGAAACGAGTGAAAAGAGTGTATAGAAGAAACAGTAGAAGTAGCAGGATCAAGGGGAGGTACTGTAGTTACTGGTACAAAGATTAAATTTATACCGAAAACGATTCCACCCACCAACGTTATCAAAACAATTAAGAATGTAATAGCACATTGCATCAGAAAACATTTACTATGAAGTATTCTATAAAGTCTGTTTCTGCGAACATAAATCACATTTTCTCGTTGCAGCGCAGGAAGCTCCATCTTCTACAATCCGCTTGCGACCACTGATGATGTGTACGTAGATGAAAATGCCTCTATCAGGCCTGGGAGTTCCCAGAACTAACAGAAAGATCGACCTTGTGTCAGACCCCCGCAGATTCAACTAGGCACACAGCCACGACCCTACGGCTACCCAGACGGCAAGGCAATTTTAAAAACAATAAAACAATAGCAAACTTCCTGGCTGAAGGCAAAGTGTTCAAAATTTCAAATATCACAATAGGCAGTTTCCTGCTTTATTTGTCTATATTACGAGATCGTAAGTTGTATCTTAGTTTTGCAGGAACTGTTTGATCAGGAAACAGTGTCTTGTCAGCAGAGGTTGCAATGTTCAAGTTCGCAGATGGCAAAGTTTCTTCTGATGCAGAGGGCAAGTGTTCAGGAGTCAAAGAAGTAGTTTTAGGAGGAGAGTCAGAGTTCGATGTGTCAGTTATCAATTCGGCATTGCTGAAAGGGACAAACTTGGGTGTTCGCTCGAACTCAGAGGCACCAATTCCCTTCTTAATCCAGTTGTCATAAGGAAGTGGCAAGGGCACACGTTTGACGTGTGTCGCATGGATCCAGTGTTTGCGACCAGCCACACGAACAGCAGCTCTCGTTGTTAGCAGTATTTGGTAGGGGCCAACAAATCTGGGTTGAAGGTTCTTCGTCCTCACAAAGTTCCGCACCACAACGTGGTCACCTGGTTTCAGCTGATGACCTGGACTCTCCGGAGGCTTTGGCAATGCATCGAAAACCTGTTGGTGAATAAGACTCAATTTAGCAGTCAAGTCGTAAAGGTAATCAATCAACATTGGATATTCCAGAGGACAAAATTCTTTCGGCCTTGGCACTCCCCAAATATTAGCGGGACGACCAAAGACAATCTCGTAAGGACTAAGCCCTACTCTAGAATGTACAGTCGCTCTCGTGGATAACAAAGCCAAGGGTAGTGCGTCTGGCCAGGATAAACCCGTGGATGCCTGTATTTTAGCAAGTTTTAGTTTGAGGGTGCCATTGTAACCCTCAACTAAACCAGCAGACTGGGGATGGTTTGCACTGTGGAATTTTTGTTTTATTCCTAAACCGGCACACACACTCTGCATAACTTTCCCTATAAACTCACTTCCATTATCTGACCATACAATCTGTGGTATTCCGAACCTAGGGAAATATTCCTTGAGAAGTATTTTGGCAGTTGATAGGGCAGTGTTGTCCTTTAGTGGATATGCTTCGATCCATCTGGAGAAAGCACAAACTACCACCAGGACGTACTTTAAGTTATTGCACCGATCCATGTGAATGAAGTCTAACTGAATCACTTCAAAGGGGCAGGAAGGAGGAGCGAAGTGACCAGCAGGAGTAGGGATTCCCTTGCCAGGATTATGCATCAAACATACCATACAATTTTTCACCACTCTCTCTGCACATTTACTAATCCCATCATTCTTCCAGACTGGAGCCAACATCTTACATATCCCTTTAGAACTTATATGCGCTACTCCATGTGCCATTGTCACCACTGCAAGCACATACGCATCAGGCAACATCCAACGCTGTTGTTCCGACAAATCAATCCAACATCCACTCGAGTCCAATTTACCCGTACTCTCTTCCCATGCACGCTTTTCCTCCTCAGTCGCCTCTTTCTGAATCTCTTTCACGCTTTCCATTGTGTCCTCACACATTCCAGACTCAGAAATCCATCTCGCAGATGTAGCCACATACATTCCACTCATCATATTTCTAGCTGTCTGTTTAGCGGTCTCATCAGCAAACGCATTTCCACGACCAACATCATCTGTGATTGCTTTATGCGCACTGCATTTCACAATCGCAACTTCAGTCGGCAAGGTTAGAGATTCCAACAAGTCGTTAACTAGCTGACCATGTTGAATCTTAGTCCCATGGGACGTAATGAAACCTCTTTCTTTCCATAAACGGCCAAAATTATGGGCCACTCCAAATGCGTACTGACTGTCTGTAAACACATTCACTCTCTTTCCCTTCGCTAAAACACACGCTCTCGTTAGAGCGATTAATTCTGCAGCTTGGGCAGAATTCTGACTCACTCTTGCAGTCTCCACAATCGTCCTCAAAGTCGTTACTGCATAAGCAGCAGTCACATCACCATTCTCTAATTTAAAGCATGACCCATCAACATACAAAGTGCCATCTGGATCTGACAATGGAGTGTCTTTTAAATCAATTCGTCCTTTTGTTTCCTCCTCGGTTCTGAAACAACAGTCATGGGGTTCGGAATCACTCGACTCTTGATTAGTATGCAACAATGTTGCTGGATTCAATACATTGCATCTTTTGATTTGAATATGACTCGCTAGCAGTGTCAGCTCATAGCCAGATAATCTAGCACTGGTAAGGTGTTGCGTCTTAGTTCTGTTCATGAGTGTATCCACAGCATGAGGAACCATGACCTCTAGCATGTTATTCATCACCAAATCAGCAAATTGTCGAATGGAAGCCTCAGCTGCCGCTGTAGCTCTCAAACAACTAGGCAACGCTCTAGCTACTGGATCTAATGTTGATGAAAAATATGCACAAGGGCGTTGTTTATCACCAAATCTCTGTGTCAGAACACTCAACGCGCAACCTTCTCTCTCGTGAACATAGAGCGTGAATGGCTTGCTGTAATCGGGTGTACCCAATACAGGAGCTGAACACAGTGCATTTCGTAATTCAGAAAAACTCTCCTGACATTCAGCAGACCATGGCACCGGACTCGGAACATTTTTCCCAGTCAAAGCTACCAATGGTTTTGCTAAAAGAGAAAAATTTGGGATCCACTGTCTACAGTAAGAGGTAATACCTAAAAAGGCACGTACTTCTCTCTGTGTACGAGGAACACTCATCTGCGTAATTGCTTTTATTCTCTCTGGGGTCAACTTCCTTCCCTCCTTTGACAAGAGATGACCTAGGTAGGTCACTTCTTGGCAGCAGTATTGCATTTTCGAAGGTGACACCTTGTGATTCAAATTAGACAAATGATGCAATAATGAAATCGTAGCTGCTTTGCAAGTTTCCTTGTCATCGGCAGCCACTAGAAGGTCATCTACATACTGTACTAGAGCAGAACCAGGAGGAAGTACAAAGGAATCTAACTGACTTTTTAGTGCCTGACTGTAAATGGACGGACTCTCACAATAGCCTTGTGGAGCGCGTTTAAACCTGAAGCTTCGACCTCCTAGACAGAAGCCGAAAATATCTCTGCTTTCCTCGGCTATCGGAATGCTGAAAAAGGCATTTTTCAAGTCGATGACTGAGAACCATGTAGCTGTTGCAGGAATCCGTGTTAACAATGCAGTAATATCTGGAACCACAGGAAACTGCGGAACCACAATTTTATTAACCTCTCTGAGATCGATAACAAATCTATATACTGGAGGCTTTGAAGGATCAGTACGTTTCAAAATAGGCAATACAGGACTATTACAGACATTTCCTCTAGTTTCCTCAACCACCCCTTTCTTAATCAAATCTTGCACAATCAATAAAAGTGCACATTCACCCTCGCTAGAGATTTTGTATTGAGGAATTCGTGGAAATTTGACATTTGTTTTCAAAGTGACTACATATGGTGGTATTTCTAAAAGGCCTACATCGTTAGGACCAGTCGCCCAAAGAGTATCAGGGAGAGAACGCAGCTCTGGTGGGAGTGCATCCATTGACAAGTACATCGGAGAGGTGATTCTTTTACCCAATGTAAGCTGTACTCCTTCCGGAGAACAGTATAATGTCGCATATAGGCGTTTTAACAAGTCTAAACCAAGCAGATTTTCATTACAACCTGTCGTCAAAATCAGGGGTGCTTTCAATTGACACGGTCCAACAGAAATAGACAAAGGACCAGATACGGGATTGTAAACAGGGGCGCCTAAAAAACCTACAGAAACATTTGTTAAGCCGGACAAAGGTGCGCCAGGGAGTTTCGTATGCATGATTGAACTTTTTGCGGCACCAGTATCCAACAGAAACGGTTCGACTACACCTGATGTTGCTACTGCGACATAAGGCCCACTCTGATCCACTGGAACTGATACTACTCCCTCTCTCTGTCCATGGCTGTCCTAGTACTCATTTTGTTGAAATCCCTCAACGTTTTCACAATAGTCTTCAACATGATACTGTTGCGACCTATTCTGTTGAGCAAGCTGTCCATTTCGCTGATCAAAGTGATTGGAAGGGCGATCATTTGTTTGTGGAGGCATAGCACCTCGTCCTCGACCCCTAGAATTTTGCACGAAACCACCACGACCTCTCTGAGCTGCTGCTGCATTATTTTGCGCTAGGACCGGACACTCATTCTTATAATGACCCTCTTTCTTACAATATGCACACTGATTCCACTGGTATTGCGGTCTCTGAGAACCATAATCTGTCCTTTGATACGACCCTTGCTGTGTATTATTCTGATTCATGCGAGGAGGATATGCCTGTTGCAGAAGAACTTTAGTTTTTAAATCTTTCGTTTTCTTATCTGATTTCTCTTTCTCCTCTTTATCCCTATTTTCATAGTACTGAGCAGTTGCAAGTATTTGCGCAGTTGTAGAGACAGCCCACGCACTCTCGGAATCTTTTAATTTATTACAGAGCTCTGGTAGCAGATTGTGTACGAATTTATCGACAAACAATCTCTGACCTCCTTCTGTGCTCATATCCTGACCACTGTGATCTACAAAAGTTTCTTCGAACCTCGTGAAAAAGTCGGAGACACTTTCGTCTTTCTTTTGCCTGCATGCGGACAACTTGTCCCAGTTAACACGCAATGCTGGCATCAGAGTCTTCATTAAATCAATTATCCTATTTGGAAGATTAGCAATTAGGGGTTCGGGTTTGGAACCACCTATTTGCTGACCATCCGCTGCAATGATAGCTGCCCAATCACCACCTAGAGCAACTGGATGATTCTCTTTACGAATTTTAGCCCAAATTGGTTGCGGAACTACATTCCCAAATAACATGTCAATGTCCGCTAGATTCATCACAGAAGCTTCAACTGTTTGTGCTAACTCCTTATAGTATCCAGTAGGATTCTTACGCGGATCTGGCAAGGCCTGTTTCACTGCTAACACTTCGGCTCGCTTCCATTGAATGTGTATCCACACTCTCTGGAATTGCGCCGGAGCGCCAACAACACCATTCACTGCGTCAGCTTGAATAGCTTCGCGCCAAATTGGAGGAACCTCCCTCATTGGATATTGGCGATTCTGCTTCGTACTGCTTTTCTCTAAGTCCCTTGGTGAACGAAGAGATGGATAATTCCTATAACTTAAAATCAGTTCCATCGCTTCTTTTATATTTTGACCTACTATCATACCTGCAGCGAACTCTTTCTGAACCTTAATTAAGTCTTCTAAATTCGATTCAGGGTCATCTTCTTCTAGTTCCTCACGTAAAAGAGAGCACATCTCGTCAAACGCATATCGTTGCGTTGGTTCATTCCACTGCATAAATGTATCTAGTACATCTCTCGTACTATATCTCCTACTCTTCGAAATCCATCTGAGAGCCGTGGAATCTAAGATTCCCCGTTCCTCAGTACTTGGAAGCTGACTACGTCTCTGTACAGAGTCAGAAGTAGGGGTCTTAATTAAAGATTTATAGAAGGGAGACAGAATATTAGAGACAGAATCAGTAATTCTTCGACAAACAGAAAGCGGAGTCATAATACTAGCAGATGTAGAAAACACGGTAGCAGTTGGAACAGATAGACCAGAAACAGTAGGAGTATCAGATAAGATAGCTTGTGAAACAGTAGGTGTAAGTGATACAGGTATAGGCAAAGAAGTCGGCAACCCAGGAAGAGGTGGTGCCGTAGGCACATTCACATTAACCACAGGAGGTACTGGAGCCTGATTCTGAGGGGCAGGAGCAGGAATACCAGGTTGTCCAGCAACCGGCAATTGAACATTCGGTACAGGTGGAGCCGTAGCACCTTGTGCATACGGTGGGGGTAACCGTAACAAGTAAGACAACAGAGGATCGTTTTCGGGGTCCTCTACTATCTTAGTTGTACTTGATGGCAAGGCAGGATAGCACTTGTCGATCGCCAAATTACGTTCTCTAATGGCTATCTCTATTGCCTTCTCAGACTCGTTATCTTGCAGCTGCTTAGCCGCCTGTTCTACAGTTAACTCTTGCTCTTTCTGTTCTTTCTTCAATCTTTTAATCTCTCTTTGTTTAGATTCTTTTCGCCAGTAACGGAAAGAATCAAACATTGCCGGCCGGGCTTTCTTCTTAAACAATTTCGCTTCTAAATTGTCGAGGATTTCGGGTTCAAAACTACCATGTAGTGGCCAACTAAGGACACCATCTTTTTCAGTGTAACGGACCCACACCTCATTATAAGATATAGGACCCACACCAAACTTACAATAAAGATCATATAAAGGAGTCCCAATCGGAGGGACCAGACATGAGTCCTCCAAGCGGGAATCACTGTTGCAACCAAAACACGACAACATACAATTTTTCCGACTTACCATTTTGCAATCCGGAACACAGAACGAACAAAACACAAACAGAAATGTGCACTCGAACCAAGAACTTAGGCCTACCAAAAACGAACTAATGTATCGATACCCAGAACTGAACCAATAGATTATCGTTACCAGAACAACCAGTGATAATCTTACGAAACCAAACCAAACCAAGAACCAAAAGGATTTTAACAACCCTTACGAAGTAACCAACTAGCAACCACTAAATACTTAACTGAGGCACTGAAGACGTCACCAAGGAGAAACCCATCACATTTCGCCGTACTAAGGACTGCACCTCGGGTCCAAGACAGGGCGACGGTCAAGGCAACGGACCACTGCAGCCGTCCTGAACGGGAACCCTCGTGGAAGAGAACGTCGGGCCACTTTTGCGATATGCCGGGATCGATGAAGTGGGGCGCCTCCCTCAGGAATCTTCACACGAAGCTTCTCGAACTCTTCAGGCTTTTGGACCGGTTCCGAATGACGTCGCCCCACGTTGGGCGCCAATTGGAGTTCTGGACTTTTTTGGTTCCGTCCAGAGGTGTCAGGGATAACACCCGAAGACCCCGGAGTTCCACCTGTCTCGGTGCACAAATAAACAGAAACACGGGCTTCTCGATGGTGGCGTCAAAGACCAAAGGTTTATTGCAGGGACACAGAAGTCACAGAAACTACACACGGGCAGTATCTAGGAGCCTGTTCGATTTGTACAAAAAGGGTTGCTCCTTATATACTAAATTTTGAGCTTGAGGCAAATTCTTTACATGTAATACATTCCCAAACCTTTGTGTCCTAAACAATAAATATTTGGCGTTGCACAGGAATCGTCGACAATATCTGATGTCAAAACATTACGAACGAGGGGTTCCCACTTTTCCATCATAATCTCATGTCAACTTTTCATTCAAGACCCGGACCGCCTCATCGTAAATTTCGTTACCTCCCCCTAATAAAGGCCCAGAAGGAAAGGAGTAGAGCCAGGTGCAGATGATAGAAAAGCAGGATAAGAGATGTTTGTGGGTCGTAAATGGGCAAGGCTACCAGCTTCGGCCGCCTAATCATGATCAGGCCAACGAACACGAGAACCAGTATAGCAGGACTGGCCTCGGGCAGAGGAGGCAGCTTCTGCCGAGTCATGCAGCTACAGCATGTTCTGTTCTGAGATGCACGTGTCACTAGAGAGGTGAATCGCCGGCTAAGCCTACGTGTCCTTAATCGAAATGAAGTGATCAGAGGTCATTGCGTATGTGAGGGCAAGACACACAAAATGGCTGCCACGATCTAAGATGGATGCCATGGGTAGATCGGAAATGTGTTTGTAACAGGAGTACTCTTGCTCGTAGCATAGCGAAAACACCAGGATATGCTAAATGGATCATTTGCGGTTCGCTGATACCAATATTATGTATTTACGACAATATTGAAAAACACGGGTTCAAATCGTCACGGAACCTCAACCTTCAGGTGGAGAAATCTGGCCAGTATGGCTGAGCACAGACTTATCAGCACATGAACGAGTGCAGACGGCTTGTCTTTGGTACGTCTGCAACGCACCCGGGCCTAAATATAAAGTGAGTTTGACACATCAAAAAAAGGAAAGACTTGACCACCTAAATTTCCTTTGAGGATCAGATTATCCCTAGGATGACAGCCGAAATAGAGCAAGACAGAGAACTATGCAGTGTGTCCTAAGCATCCAGATGCAATATAGGGTTGATCGAATTTCAGCCGTGCAAAACACAAAGCGTACATGTGCTTAGTTAATTATCCAGCAATAAATTCAGGTGTTGTACTTCATTGCCCCCACACAACAAATCAGTTAGACAACAAGAACACATAGACACATACACAAATAAAAAGAAGAGTACACAGCCCTTACAATGATGGGTAGAATAAAGAGTAAATTAGCAGCATGTTGCCTCAATAACACAGTAATTAGATCTCCCTTTATTTCAATTGTTTCTGATTCTGATTATAGGTGCATGCATTAGATGTGAACAATTGTTGAGAATGTTTTTTTAAAAATACCAAAGCTATGACACCTCCTGTAAGAAAATGGGTTATTAGTAGGGGAGGGTGTGAATCCTACCTGAGTCATACGTTTCCAAATCCTTTCAGATAAAAAACACAGTTGCAATTATTTATACCTGGGAAAAAAACCCTTGTAGCTTATAAAACAGAGCAGAAAAGTTTAATTTATGAAATATGCAAGCTATTTATCAACACTAAAACAGTCAAAAAGTCGGAATGAAACCCAATAAGAATCCCACAACTAATTTCTAAAAATTAAGATAAATGTAATAAGAAAATTGACATAAAAACAACTAAAATCCAATAAAGGTCTAGATATGTGATTTTAAAATTTTTAAGGAACAAAAGTGCCTAGAAAAGGAAATCACAAGCCAGAAGACAATGTTCGCAGTTGAGCGCGATATATGCAAAATTTCATGCAGACCGCGATGGAGAGCACATTTGCCAGAAAGACATAGAAAATAAAATAGCGGGGCCTTTCAGTACCACTCCGGAACACCTCTGATGTCTCTTAGAACCCATTTCCCTTCCGGACTGTGAACCTGTAACCTTCGCTATGTCACCGTCCCCTGTATATGCCTTTTCAGGGTCTCTTCTCTACCTGCCTCCCAGCCCTAGTGGAAGCTTTATCTAGGCCCTCCCTGGTGAAATTGCCAATCTGCCAAGCAAAAAGGCCAATTTGACCATACTGGGAGACCTACATATTCATATAGAAGAGCCACTGGGTCCACAAGCAGCCAGATTTTCGCAAGATCTATCTGCTGTTCAATTCATCCAATTAGTATATAGTCCCACTCATGAAAAAGGTAATCTACTTGACTCCATCTTTATGAATGGCCCCTCTCTAAAAGTCTTGGTTGGGCCATTTTTTGATCTCCTTGGTCCTTAGAAACCAAAGCTCTTTCTCTGCTCCTACTTCATATACCCAGAGAGACTGCAGATGGACTAAATTGGATAGTCAAACCTGGGTGCAGGAGTTTTACATAACGCCAACTTGACCCAAATCATGTATCAGAACCCTTTACATAGCACCAGTTGCGTTACATAAGGACACATTGATTTTTTTTTGTTAGGCGCGGGGAGATTAAGTGATTTGCCCACAATCACAGGATGTTCAGTGTTATTGCAGAGAATCGAACCCAGTTCCACAGATTCGAGGACGACCACCCTAGCCATTAGGCCAACTCCTCTACCTAGCACAACTCCTCTCCCTTGGTCTTGGACATGGACTTAGATCCTTCAACTGAAAACACTAAGGTATCACAGTGGATCACACAATCACCCAATATTTGTATCCCTATAACTACCCGGAATTCAGGTGTCAAAACAAAATCTCCTCCCTTGTATAACCCCAAGTGAAATTTTAAAACAAGAATGCTGAAAGGCAGAGAGAAAAGAGAAGAAAGACTTTAGTGAAATTAACAAATTAAACTATTGTAAACTAATAAGGAGGTATCATTCTGAAATAAAAAGTACTCTAATTAAAACACTAGGCTTCTGGTTGGAGCAGGACCTCTCCTTGAAGACCCAGGCAGTCAAGACCGCGGGGACCTGCTTTGGTCTTCTCCGCTCAATTCGGAAGATCCTCCCCCTCCTGCCCCCCCTGTCCAGGAAACTTCTAGTGCAAGGGCTCATATTAGCACGCCTGGACTACGGCAACACCGCATACCTCGGGGCTCCTGAAACCACCCTGGCCAAACTCCAGCGCGCACAAAACGCCGCGGCGAGACTCATTCTCAACCTTCCCCCCAGAGCCCATACCACACCGGCCCTCAAATCTCTGCACTGGCTTCCGGTCCGCCAGCGAGTGGAGTTTAAGGCCATGTGCATCACGCACAAACTCATCAATGGGGTGGGACCTGCCACCCTCAAAGATATGATTACACCTTATAAAGCCCACAGAAACCTCCGCTCGGACAACGAACATCTGGCCACAGTCCCAAGATTCAAGAAGTCGCGTACCGGTGGACGCCGCTTCTCGGTTAAGGCCTCCTCTACATGGAACGCCCTTCCTCGCCTGCTGCGTCTGGAACCTAGCCACGCACTTTTCCGCAAAAAACTCAAAACCCTCCTCTTCCCCAAATAGTTCCTGCTTTTCGCCTGTCCTGGATTTTACAGTATTATAGCGCGGGGATGCCCTCGGGTCACCAGGCGCTCTACAAATCTCTACAAATCTCAAAATAATACTTTGATGCCAAAATGAATCCCGCCTCTAATTTTCCTTGTGAAATATTTAAGGCCATCAAGGCACTATAAGAGACTTCCTTCAGTGGCCCCACGCCTAAATCTTCAGCGTCTAGATGTAATGACTTGGCCAGATATTTTCCCAAAAAGAATATTGCGGATATATATCTCACTATTCAAGAATCTGTCAAGCGTACTAGTCCCTCCCCTAAAGAAAACTTGGAGGAAGAAGGGAAGACAGTCTATCAGTTTTTCTGAACCTGTCAAGTGACCGCTTTGCAAATCTTTTCAACTAAGTTCAATCTGGTTCACCACTTGACCCCGCCACTTTGCAAGTTCTTGCTAAAACAGCTGAACATACCTTTCTGGTTTTGACAGAATTGCTTAATCTTTCACTATGGAAAAGCAATTGTTCCGCCGGCATGGAAACATATTGGAAAAACTTGTCAACCAGACCCTTTCAGAATGCTTAGAATTTAATAACATGCTTCATGTAACTCCATAAGGTTTCCAACCTAGGAACAGTACAGAAACCACCCTCTTGGCGGTGGTGGAGAAGCTAAGATGCTGCTTGATCAGGGAGACCCCACAGCTATTATCCTCCTTGACCTTAGCCACCTTTACACCGTAAACTGTGATATTTTCATCGAAATAGCCTTCAGAGCAGAAGTTGCCGGATTAACCCTGAAATGGCTTAACACTTTCTTAAGGGACCAGATCTTTGAAGGACCATGTATTTCTGATACCTTCCCCTTGAGTTGTGGAGTACTCCAGGGCTCTTCACTTAGCCCTATGCAAATCAACATATATATATATGCCTGTGGGCAGACATTGTATTACCATACGGGATCACTGACATAATATCGAATTCACAAATATAGAATTACCAAAATATTGAAGAAAAAATATAGAATGCAAAAATATCGAATTCCTATCTACAAACAGGTAAGTACAAAAATATCTAATCAAAAATATATTTTTTTAAAATATAGTTAGTCAAAATATCTGTTTTTTTTTAAAATGTCTTAAAAGTAATTTAAAATTAATGAAATAATAAATATAACATTTGCTATTAGCGTAGGGGTAAAAATTACTATTCCCACTCCAGAGAGTGTAACAGTAAGGAAAGCGTTGGATAGGGTAGGGGTAAAAATTACTATTCTATATTAAATTACTTACCTTCAATTCGATATTTTTCACCCCTATATTCTGTCCATTCGATATTTTGTCCATTCTATATTTTGACTTCGATATTTTGGTAATTCTATATTTTGAATTCGATATTTTGTCTTGTTACCCTCATACAGGATCACCATAGTCTCATACACTGATGATACCTACTGGTAATCTCTCTTTCTCACAGATAGGACCCCCCAATCCTCCTATTCGGGTCCCTGTTTGGAAAGAGTAGCCAGCTGGATGAATAAATCTTGCCTCAAGTATACTAGTGACAAAACTGAGTTGATGGTACTATGAAGCAATTTTTAACCCTCACCTCAGTCTGGGTTTGCATGAACACCTGTGTTTGCCTCTCACCCCTAAGATGGCTATGAAAAACCTAGGAGTATGGCTTGACAATTGTCTATGGAAACCCAGGCCACTAAGGTCTCAGCCAGCTGCTACGGTATTCTTCGAATGCTCCGCAAATTTTGGTAATTTCAATTGTCCTGGCACTGATACTCTCTAGCCTGGACCAGGGGAATTGACTTAATCTGGGAGCCCCAAAATCTGCCACCAAAAAACTGCAAGTGGTACAGAACTCTGCGACCCCCATACTGCTGAACATCCATAGGCAACACTCAGCCCGGCAAGCTTTAGCCTCCCTACATTGGCTCCCAGTTGAGCAGAGGGTCAAATTTAAGGCCATCAGTATAGCCCACAGGGCGCTGATGCACAGTGTCGTCCCATCCTACGACCTTTGCTCTCCTATTACACTCCCAGGAGAACTCTCTGCTCCTCCCATACTTGAGAAATAGCAGTCCCTATGATCAAAAAGGCGAGATTTGGGGGAAGAACGTTTGACTATAATGCAGCCAAACTTTGGAACTCTCTCCCCTACACTTTGCAGACAACAAACTGACTTTCCACAAACTACTAATAACATTCTCTCTGTAACTAAATCCCTCTGGAGAACTCAGTTCATCCTATGTCGCACAAACAGCGCTGGGATGCCTACGGGTAGCTACTGTAGGAGTGGCTCCTCCACCAAAAGCGGAGGAGCGTCTCCCCACTAAAAAAAGGCCCCCAAAGCAGACAAATAAAATGCTGATAGATTTTATTTATTACCATTTTATTTTTCAGCAACCTAGTGTCAGGATGGGGTGGGTCAATTGCTGCTTGCTCAGTGTGTCACGATTCCCCCGGCCGCTGCTAAATCACTGCCTGCTCCTTGATGCTGAACGGGATGGGAAACTACATATCCCATGATCCTTTGCGCGGCACGTTCCTATGACGCTGTGCGACTAGAGATCATAATAGGGAGTCTCACGGTGGACGCGCTGCCGATTATTCCTGCTTGGCGAGGAGTGTTTTTGTTCGTGTAAACTGATTCCTTTCTAAAGGTTCCTTGGAAGTCGGCGGCGGCAAGTATTGGTTCGCTCTGAAAGGAAACGCCCGCTACGAGCGCGTGGTATCAGCGTTCCTTGTTTGTGGGGTCTTTTTGGATTAACCTGGTGGGGCTTAGGAAGCGCCTACAGCAGAACGGTCCTCACGATTCTTTGCTCTAATTCTGGATTAACCTGGTGGGGCTTAGGAAGCGCCCGTTTCATCCACCGTCATTGCAGTACCAGGTTTTTCAAGATCGAGTGGGGTGCTTGAATTGGTAACTCTTTGGTAGAACCTGTTGTTCGTGTACTTGATAAAGACCTTCAGGGAGCGTCTTGCTCCGGTTCGTGCAGGACACCTGGGCTTAGGTGCCGCCTTACCATTCTGTGCACATTACTTACCCCTGAGCGCTTACAGAGAAGGATCTGTAGAGACGCTTTGTATTTACTTTAAGCTGGGCATATGATTTTGTTCCTTGGATTATTTGATTCACACACTATCTAGGGAATGTATGTTATATCTTGGGGTTGACTCTTCCTGCATTACCCCGGGAATATTCGTTTCATACATTTCCTCGGAGGAGGAACCTTTTGTTGTGAACTACCCTTTAAAAGGAATGTGATCATCCTTCATTATTTTGTACTGGGCACAATTTGGTTATCTTTATCCCAAAATCTGGGTAGGTGTTCTTACAGCATCTCTGTCCTAAACATTCAAGTTACAGGATGGGAGGGAACATGGGGGTTTTCTAATGATCTCTGTATTATATCTTCTAGTAGCACAGCCAGGGGATTTAGAAGCCGCCCTTTAGATCCTTCCTTCATTCAGGCACACCTGTAGGATATGCAGGTGAGGTAACATGTGTTTTATTGATTAGCAGGTCTTCCAGCTTAGGGTTATATTTGCACTTATCCCTTGTTTCTGTAATTACAGGTTGCGGTTCCAGTTGCCCAGCTGTTCCCCTCCGGACACATATATTTCCCCCGCTTGATCTCCTTAACAGTCTGTAAACATTTAAAGTCGGACTTGGGTTGATCTAGAGGTGGGCCCCCTTATAGCATCGATCCAATCCTGAGGAGCAACCACGACAGACCTGACAGAATAATCGGCCCAAGAGTTTTGCTCCTCCCGGTTGGGTCGATACAAGGAATGGCCACCTTAGAGGAGGTACTGACCGCATTAGGCTTAGTACAGGCGGAGCTAGCCGCCTCCCGCCAGGAAACGGCTGCGTTGCAGGCACGGATGGATGCTATGCAGCGGAACCCGTTTGATGCAGGGAACCCTGCCCCTCAGCCTGCCTCAGTGGTGGTAGAAATGCCCTCCCCGGTTCCCTTGGCTCCCCCGGAACGGTTTATGGGAGATAGAAAGAAAGTGCAGGTGTTTATGACCCAGGTGATGATGCACTTCACCTGTAAGCCTAAATGTTTTTTGACCAATCAATCACGGGTTTCCTTTCTGATCTCCTATTTAGGTGGAGAGGCAGCTCAGTGGGCTGTCCCTATAGTCAGGAATAATGATGGGATCCTGTATGATTGGGACTTGTTTCGTGCCGAATTTGAGAAAACCTTTGATAGGAGAGCAGAAACTTTCTCCGCTGATAAGGAGTTGCTTGTTCTTAATCAAGGCAATTCCGATATAGTGACATACCTGAATCATTTTAGGAGATTGATCGCTGAAACTGATTGGCCTGAAGCCAAACAGATGGTTCTGTTCTACCAAGGGCTCACAGACAATCTAAAAGACGTCATAGCACAAGTTGAACCCCAGCCTACCACATGTGCGGCCTTTATTGATTTGGCCTTACGCTTGGATCACAGATTGAGAGAGAGAAAAGGAGAGACTGGAACAAAAGACAGACCTCTGGTGTTCGGGGAGAAACCAACTAGTGGGGATAAAGCCGAGGGAAAATCAGAACCCATGGATATTGGAGTGGTGAGAGCATCCCTCACAGCAAGTGAAAGAGAACATCGCCGCAAATTTGGGCTGTGTCTTTACTGTGGGAAAAAAGGTCATTTTTTACGAGAATGTCCTGTGAAACCGAAAGGAGGACGCTGTCGTGCAGGACAAGGAGTAGTATCCACAGTTGACAAGGGGTCGGAAAACTCCGAAGCTTGAGTTCTAAGGAAGGGAGGGACTCAAGTGCACATTTCATCCCTTCGATAACAGAAGAGGACCGAGTGGGAAACCAGCTGTTCTTTGTGGACATTGAATTATGGATTGATCAAGACCCTAAGCATGTCCGTGCCATGGTAGACTCCGGAGCGGCAGGTTGCTTTATGAATTTGACAGAAGCTCGGAAGTTGGGAGTAACTCCGGTGGATAAAACTGTCTTTGAAGAAGTGTTTGCAGTAGACGGTCATGTGTTGGAATCCGGTCCTATCACCCAACATACCCCGGAGTATGAGATGTAGTATGGGGGTTATCATATGGAGCAGCTTTCGTTTAACCTCATCCAGGCCCCTACTTATGGAATAATATTGGGACTCCCTTGGCTGAAAAAACATGAACCCACTATAAAATGGACGGAACAGACTTTGGAATTCTCTTCCTCGTATTGCCAAGACCACTGCATCCAGGAGAATCCCCGACCCTCAAGGGTACTGGCGGTTACTCACACGGTCTCTACAGCCGCTGAGAAAGAGGTGGAGCTACCTCAGTGTTACCAGGAGTATGAAGAGGTTTTTAGTAAAGTAAAAGCTGAAGTACTTCCTCCGCATAGGGAATACGACTGCCGCATTGATTTAACACCAGGGTCAGTGGTTCCATGTGGCCGAATCTATGCGTTGTCACAACCCGAAACAAAACATCTTCGGGAATATTTGGATAATCTCCTTGCTTTGGGATTCATCCGACCATCAAGGTCTCCAGCAGCTTCCCCGCTTTTCTTTATTCCAAAGGCCAATGGAAAATTACGCTGCTGCATCGACTACAGGGCATTAAATGCCATAACAACCAAGAATCAATACCCACTCCCATTGATACCGGTGTTATTGGAACAAGTGAGATCGGCCAGGATCTATACGAAATTGGACCTGAGGGGAGCCTACCATTTAGTGCGCATACGATGAGGCGATGAATGGAAAACAGAGTTTAAAACAAGGTATGGGCTCTTTGAGTATCTGGTGATGCCCTTTGGGCTATGCAACGCCCCGGCCTCCTTCCAATTTTTCCTTAATGAGGTGTTGAGAGACTACTTGGATATCTTTGTAGTAGTCTACATAGATGACATTTTAATATACTCGAATGATGAACCAGAACATAAAAAACATGTGAGTCAGGTGCTTGAGGCTCTAAAGCAAAACCAACTGTACTGCAAGCTAACGAAATGTGAGTTTCATGTCACTACGGTGGAATTCCTGGGAGTCATGCTCACTCCATCAGGGCAGATAATGGCCGAAAGGAAGGTACGGGCCATTGTGGAGTGGCCACGACCCAACACTGTTAAAGATATCCAGAAACTCCTTGGTTTTGCAAACTTCTATCGGAGGTTCATCTCGCACTTTTCAGATCTGGTAACACCACTCACAAGATTGACCTGGAAGAACACCCCTTTTGTATGGGGGATCGACGAGCAAACTGCATTTGATCGGTTGAAAACCGCGTTCACGTCGGCCCCGATATTGGTCCATGCTGACCCAAACCTCCCCTTCGTGGTAGAGGCTGATGCGTCAGAACTAGCGGTGGGAGCAGTTCTCTCGCAAAGGAGTGAGGATACCAGTCATCTACATCCCATCGCCTTCATGTCTCGCAAGTTAAATCCTGCAGAACGCAACTATACTATTGCTGAGAAGGAATTGCTAGCAATTAAAGACGCCTTCACGGAATGGAGGCATTGGCTGATGGGCGCCTCGCATCAAATCACGGTTTATACCGACCACCGTAATCTGCAGTTTATGCGAGCCGCGCGCCATCTCACCCCCAGACAATTGAGATGGATGCTCTTCTTTTCTGAATTCCGTTTTGTGGTTACCTTTCGTCCGGGATGTGACAACCGGAAAGCTGATGCTTTCACACGTCAAGAAAGTCACCCAGCATTGATAGCGTCTCCCGAGACCAGCACCATCGAATCCCAACAGGTGGTAGGGGTGATCCACACGGAAGAATTTCTTCACAAGGTCAAGAGAGGCATCCAGACCTTTGCTTGGAAAACATGGATTCGCTTACACCCGGAATGGAGAATCCGTCAAGGGTTGCAGAGAAAGGGGTCTCAGTTGCTTCTCCCCACACTTGCATTGAGACAACAAGTCTTTAAGTGGTGTCACAATCTACCATGTGCAGGACACACTGGAGGAAAGAAAACTTTGGAAAAATTGCTACGCACCTATTGGTGGCCAACCATCCGGCCGGAGGTGTTTGCTTGGGTTCAACGATGTGACGTCTGTTCGCAGGCTAAAAGCGATCATCGACCAGCACAAGGGCTGTTACAAACGATGCCCACGCCTGTGAGTCCTTGGGAGAGCTTTTCAGTAGATTTCGTGGTGGGACTCCCTAAAGATCACGGGATGACAGCTATGTTATGTTATGTTATGTTACAAAAGTTTTGATACCGCGCTCATACACCAATTGGTTTCTTGGCGCTCGAAGACAGTGGGCATGTGGAACAGTGGGAATGTGAACAGCTAACCGTGAGCAAGGCGGAACAAATGAGTTTTTAAAGATTTGCGAAAAGTGGGATAATCAGGAGTGAGCCTAGTAGAGAGGGGGAGGGAATTCCAAGTGAATGGGGCAAGAAAGGAGAAGCTAGCACCACCGTGCTTCTTACGACGAAACCTTGGAATGACCAACAGATTGTGGGCAGAGGATCTGAGGTGTCGGGAAGGGATGTAAGAGTGTAGACAGGAAGAGATAAAAGCGGGAGCAGAAAAGAAAAGAGATTTGAAAACGGTGCAACCAAGTTTGAAAATGCATCGTTGCGCAACCGGGAGCCAGTGCAAGGTTTTTAACAGTGGGGAGACATGTTGGTGTTTTGGTTGCTGGAAGATTAATCTAGCAGCCTGATTTTGCACCAGTTGAAGGCGTTGGAGGTGGTAGGCTGGAATCCCCACGTATAGACAGTTGGCATAGTCTAAACGTGAGGTAACCAGGGCCAAGATGACAAGTATGAGGGCCTCTGGAGACAGGTACCTTCGGATCTTCCCGATCCTGCGGAGATGAAAGAAGCAGGCCGAGGTGACAGCATTAATGTGCGGCCGCATCGAGAGATCACTGGAGATGACAACACCTAAGCTCTTCACGGAGTCAACTGGGCAAGGGGAAGGGCCGAGGGCAGGCGGCCAGAAGTTGGCAGTCCAAGGATGAGGGAGTCCACCGATCAGGACCAGCTCTGTCTTACTGGGGTTGAGCTTCAGCTGACTGAAGTTCATCCACTCGTAGATGGAAAGCATGGTGGATTGGAAATTAGAGCGGGAGAGAGGGGAAGAGTCAATAGGAAAGATAAGTTGCAGGTCATCTGCATAATTAAAAGTGGTAACAGAAGAGTGACGGAGGGAGACCAGAAGAGGCTGCATATAGAGATTGAACAGAAGGGGAGATAAGGCAGAACCCTGGGGGACACCACAAGAAAGTGAAGTGGAAGGGGCAGAAAAGGAGGATAGGTGAACAGATTGGGTCCGGAGTTGGAGAAAGGACACAATCCAAGACAGGGCCAGGCCCGAGATCCCAGCATTTCTGACACGGTCGACCAAAATGTCGTGGTCGACCGTGTCGAAAGCGGCCGAGAGATCAAGTAGTACCAGGGCCTGGGCCAAGTTCTTATCTGCCCCCTGTCTCAGCGTGTCCATGACCGCCGTCACCACTGCCTCCGTAGAGTGGGAGGGTCTGAAACCTGCCTGTTGGTCATCGAGGAAATGAGTCTCCTCGATGAAAGAGCTGAGGCAACGGGTGACATAGGTTTCCAAGACCTTCCCGAGATATGGGAGAAGGGAAATAGGACGGTAATTGCCCAGTACCGCGGGATCGGAACCGGGTTTTTTTAGAATAGGTACCACCACAGCGCTTTTGAAAGCATTGGGGACAGAGCCTATGGAAAGTGAGCGGTTTAGGAGGTCCAGAGGGGGGTCAGGACATGCCATAAAGGCATCTCTAAGGATTTGGGGGGGACAGCAATCCTTGGGGGAGCCTGAGCCCACAGCCGAGAGAAGAGAGCGGAAGGTGTCTAAGGAAATCGGAGGAAAAACATTCAGGGAGTGAGGATTCGAAGGAGGAAGGGCACTGGTGTGAGAAGTAGTGGTAGGGGGAATATTATTTTTAATTGTAACAATTTTATCAATAAAAAAAGAATTGAGGGAGTCGCACAAAACTTGTGATGGCTGAGGCTGAGGTGTAACGCGGTCGGGTAAGGAAAGTTCAGCGACAATTGAGAAGATTTCTTTAGTTTTGGAAGCAGAGTTGATTACTTTTTGAGAAAAATAAGCAGATTTAGCCAGGATGATGGATGTTTTGTAGGATTTAAGTAAGTCAGTATAGACAGACTTGAGTGAAGAATCATAGTTACGCCTCCAACGGCGCTCAGCCTGGCGAAGAAGGAGTTTGCTGGCCTTAAGTTGATCAGTGAACCAGCGCTGAGCGTCGTGGGGTCGCTTCGATTTGATGGATTTGACTGGGGCGACTGCGTCACTGGCATGAGACAACCATTGGTCCAGTGCGGCTGCTTGGGAGTTCAGATCGGGGTGACTAGGGGGTAGAGTGGAAGCAAGGGTCGAATGGAACAAAGAAGTATCGGCGTGCTTCCAATTACGAGCGGAAAGATTAAAGGTTGGAGGGGGGCGGGAGGGTGCAATGATTTGTAACGTAAAAGAAATAAAAAAGTGATCGGACCAGGTACAGGGGTACACCATAGGAGAAGAAATATCCAAGTTGGCGGTCCACACCTGATCCAGGGTGTGGCCCTTGTTGTGAGCCGGAACAGAAATATGTTGGAAGAGATTAAGGCCAGATAAAAGACCAGAAAAGTCAAGTGACACAGAGGATTCAGAAGGGTCGGATGGCCAGTAATTAAAGTCACCAATGATCAGCTATAGTAGTAGTCGTGGACTACTTAACCAAGATGGGCCACTTCATTGCCTGTAAAGGGGTTCCCACAGCTAGTCAATTAGCCCATTTGCTGCTCATTCATGTCATTCGGTTGCATGGCCTGCCCAAGGTTATTGTTTCCGATAGAGGAGCACAATTCACCGCAAACTTTTGGAGGGTCTGGTGTGATCGATTGGGCATTGCCTCTTCTTTGTCCACCAGCTTTCATCCGCAAACGGATGGGCAGACCGAAAGGTTAAACCAGACCCTCAAACAATACCTGAGGTGTTTTGTCGATACCACTACGGAGGCATGGGTGGAATGGTTGTGGTCTGCTGAGGTGGCGTATAATGACGCAGTTCATTCCTCTACTTTGTGTACCCCGTTTTTCTGTACGTATGGGTTTCATCCCAGATTTGCCCCCTTGAGTGTGCCGGGTGTTGAAGCACCAATTCCGCAGTTACAGTCCAGATTAGTGCAGTTGCGGAAGACTGTTTTGCAGGCTAGAGGGAATCTTGAAAAGGCTAAACTAAGGTACAAAACTCAGGCTGATAAACACCGTAGGCAGTGTCCGGGGTACAAGAAGGGGGATTGGGTGTGGCTGTCCACTCGGAATATCCGTTTCAAACGATACAGCGTTTTCAACCCTCGGTTCATTGGTCCTTACTTGGTGATTCGCCATGTCAACCCTGTAGCGGTGAAACTGAGACTCCCCTCGCATTTCCGGATACACCCGGTGTTCCATGTCTCACTACTCAAGCCTGCTCGGGGTCCGGGGCCTGCTGCTCCTGCGCCTGTGAGAGTTGAGCAGGATGTGGAGTACGAGGTGCGGCGCATTCTGGACGCTCGTAGGGTGAGGGGGAAACTTCAGTACTTGGTGTCGTGGAAGGGTTATGGTCCGGAGGAGGACTCTTGGGAACCTGTGGGTGCTGTTCATGCTCCTAGACTGGTGCGGAGGTTCCATATGTCTCATCCCGGTAAACCTGGTGGCAGTCAGTGAATGTTGTGAGAGGGGGTGTACTGTCACGATTCCCCCGGCCGCTGGTAAATCACTGCCTGCTCCTTGATGCTGAACGGGATGGGAAACTACATATCCCATGATCCTTTGCGCGGCGCGTTTCTATGACGCTGTGCGACTAGAGATCATAATAGGGAGTCTCACGGTGGACGCGCTGCCGATTATTCCTGCTTGGCGAGGAGTGTTTTTGTTCGTGTAAACTGATTCCTTTCTAAAGGTTCCTTGGAAGTCGGCGGCGGCAAGTATTGGTTCGCTCTGAAAGGAAACGCCCGCTACGAGTGCGTGGTATCAGCGTTCCTTGTTTGTGGGGTCTTTTTGGATTAACCTGGTGGGGCTTAGGAAGCGCCTACAGCAGAACGGTCCTCACGATTCTTCGCTCTAATTCTGGATTAACCTGGTGGGGCTTAGGAAGCGCCCGTTTCATCCACCGTCATTGCAGTACCAGGTTTTTCAAGATCGAGTGGGGTGCTTGAATTGGTAACTCTTTGGTAGAACCTGTTGTTCGTTTACTTGATAAAGACCTTCAGGGAGCGTCTTGCTCCGGTTCGTGCAGGACACCTGGGCTTAGGTGCCGCCTTACCATTCTGTGCACATTACTTACCCCTGAGCGCTTACAGAGAAGGATCTGTAGAGACGCTTTGTATTTACTTTAAGCTGGGCATATGATTTTGTTCCTTGGATTATTTGATTCACACACTATCTAGGGAATGTATGATATATCTTGGGGTTGACTCTTCCTGCATTACCCCGGGAATATTCGTTTCATACATTTCCTCGGAGGAGGAACCTTTTGTTGTGAACTACCCTTTAAAGGGAATGTGATCATCCTTCATTATTTTGTTCTGGGCACAATTTGGTTATCTTTATCCCAAAATCTGGGTAGGTGTTCTTACAGCATCTCTGTCCTAAACATTCAAGTTACAGGATGGGAGGGAACATGGGGGTTTTCTAATTATCTCTGTATTATATCTTCTAGTAGCACAGCCAGGGGATTTAGAAGCCGCCCTTCAGATCCTTCCTTCATTCAGGCACACCTGTAGGATATGCAGGTGAGGTAACATGTGTTTTATTGATTAGCAGGTCTTCCAGCTTAGGGTTATATTTGCACTTATCCCTTGCTTCTGTAATTACAGGTTGCGGTTCCAGTTGCCCAGCTGTTCCCCTCCGGACACATATATTTCCCCCGCTTGATCTCCTTAACAGTCTGTAAACATTTAAAGTCGGACTTGGGTTGATCTAGAGGTGGGCCCCCTTATAGCATCGATCCAATCCTGAGGAGCAACCACGACAGACCTGACAGAATAATCGGCCCAAGAGTTTTGCTCCTCCCGGTTGGGTCGATACAAGGAATGGCCACCTTAGAGGAGGTACTGACCGCATTAGGCTTAGTACAGGCGGAGCTAGCCGCCTCCCGCCAGGAAACGGCTGCGTTGCAGGCACGGATGGATGCTATGCAGCGGAACCCGTTTGATGCAGGGAACCCTGCCCCTCAGCCTGCCTCAGTGGTGGTAGAAATGCCCTCCCCGGTTCCCTTGGCTCCCCCGGAACGGTTTATGGGAGATAGAAAGAAAGTGCAGGTGTTTATGACCCAGGTGATGATGCACTTCACCTGTAAGCCTAAATGTTTTTTGACCAATCAATCACGGGTTTCCTTTCTGATCTCCTATTTAGGTGGAGAGGCAGCTCAGTGGGCTGTCCCTATAGTCAGGAATAATGATGGGATCCTGTATGATTGGGACTTGTTTCGTGCCGAATTTGAGAAAACCTTTGATAGGAGAGCAGAAACTTTCTCCGCTGATAAGGAGTTGCTTGTTCTTAAGCAAGGCAATTCCGATATAGTGACATACCTGAATCATTTTAGGAGATTGATCGCTGAAACTGATTGGCCTGAAGCCAAACAGATGGTTCTGTTCTACCAAGGGCTCACAGACAATCTAAAAGACGTCATAGCACAAGTTGAACCCCAGCCTACCACATGTGCGGCCTTTATTGATTTGGCCTTACGCTTGGATCACAGATTGAGAGAGAGAAAAGGAGAGACTGGAACAAAAGACAGACCTCTGGTGTTCGGGGAGAAACCAACTAGTGGGGATAAAGCCGAGGGAAAATCAGAACCCATGGATATTGGAGTGGTGAGAGCATCCCTCACAGCAAGTGAAAGAGAACATCGCCGCAAATTTGGGCTGTGTCTTTACTGTGGGAAAAAAGGTCATTTTTTACGAGAATGTCCTGTGAAACCGAAAGGAGGACGCTGTCGTGCAGGACAAGGAGTAGTATCCACAGTTGACAAGGGGTCGGAAAACTCCGAAGCTTGAGTTCTAAGGAAGGGAGGGACTCAAGTGCACATTTCATCCCTTCGATAACAGAAGAGGACCGAGTGGGAAACCAGCTGTTCTTTGTGGACATTGAATTATGGATTGATCAAGACCCTAAGCATGTCCGTGCCATGGTAGACTCCGGAGCGGCAGGTTGCTTTATGAATTTGACAGAAGCTCGGAAGTTGGGAGTAACTCCGGTGGATAAAACTGTCTTTGAAGAAGTGTTTGCAGTAGACGGTCATGTGTTGGAATCCGGTCCTATCACCCAACATACCCCGGAGTATGAGATGTAGTATGGGGGTTATCATATGGAGCAGCTTTCGTTTAACCTCATCCAGGCCCCTACTTATGGAATAATATTGGGACTCCCTTGGCTGAAAAAACATGAACCCACTATAAAATGGACGGAACAGACTTTGGAATTCTCTTCCTCGTATTGCCAAGACCACTGCATCCAGGAGAATCCCCGACCCTCAAGGGTACTGGCGGTTACTCACACGGTCTCTACAGCCGCTGAGAAAGAGGTGGAGCTACCTCAGTGTTACCAGGAGTATGAAGAGGTTTTTAGTAAAGTAAAAGCTGAAGTACTTCCTCCGCATAGGGAATACGACTGCCGCATTGATTTAACACCAGGGTCAGTGGTTCCATGTGGCCGAATCTATGCGTTGTCACAACCCGAAACAAAACATCTTCGGGAATATTTGGATAATCTCCTTGCTTTGGGATTCATCCGACCATCAAGGTCTCCAGCAGCTTCCCCGCTTTTCTTTATTCCAAAGGCCAATGGAAAATTACGCTGCTGCATCGACTACAGGGCATTAAATGCCATAACAACCAAGAATCAATACCCACTCCCATTGATACCGGTGTTATTGGAACAAGTGAGATCGGCCAGGATCTATACGAAATTGGACCTGAGGGGAGCCTACCATTTAGTGCGCATACGATGAGGCGATGAATGGAAAACAGAGTTTAAAACAAGGTATGGGCTCTTTGAGTATCTGGTGATGCCCTTTGGGCTATGCAACGCCCCGGCCTCCTTCCAATTTTTCCTTAATGAGGTGTTGAGAGACTACTTGGATATCTTTGTAGTAGTCTACATAGATGACATTTTAATATACTCGAATGATGAACCAGAACATAAAAAACATGTGAGTCAGGTGCTTGAGGCTCTAAAGCAAAACCAACTGTACTGCAAGCTAACGAAATGTGAGTTTCATGTCACTACGGTGGAATTCCTGGGAGTCATGCTCACTCCATCAGGGCAGATAATGGCCGAAAGGAAGGTACGGGCCATTGTGGAGTGGCCACAACCCAACACTGTTAAAGATATCCAGAAACTCCTTGGTTTTGCAAACTTCTATCGGAGGTTCATCTCGCACTTTTCAGATCTGGTAACACCACTCACAAGATTGACCTGGAAGAACACCCCTTTTGTATGGGGGATCGACGAGCAAACTGCATTTGATCGGTTGAAAACCGCGTTCACGTCGGCCCCGATATTGGTCCATGCTGACCCAAACCTCCCCTTCGTGGTAGAGGCTGATGCGTCAGAACTAGCGGTGGGAGCAGTTCTCTCGCAAAGGAGTGAGGATACCAGTCATCTACATCCCATCGCCTTCATGTCTCGCAAGTTAAATCCTGCAGAACGCAACTATACTATTGCTGAGAAGGAATTGCTAGCAATTAAAGACGCCTTCACGGAATGGAGGCATTGGCTGATGGGCGCCTCGCATCAAATCACGGTTTATACCGACCACCGTAATCTGCAGTTTATGCGAGCCGCGCGCCATCTCACCCCCAGACAATTGAGATGGATGCTCTTCTTTTCTGAATTCCGTTTTGTGGTTACCTTTCGTCCGGGATGTGACAACCGGAAAGCTGATGCTCTCACACGTCAAGAAAGTCACCCAGCATTGATAGCGTCTCCCGAGACCAGCACCATCGAATCCCAACAGGTGGTAGGGGTGATCCACACGGAAGAATTTCTTCACAAGGTCAAGAGAGGCATCCAGACCTTTGCTTGGAAAACATGGATTCGCTTACACCCGGAATGGAGAATCCGTCAAGGGTTGCAGAGAAAGGGGTCTCAGTTGCTTCTCCCCACACTTGCATTGAGACAACAAGTCTTTAAGTGGTGTCACAATCTACCATGTGCAGGACACACTGGAGGAAAGAAAACTTTGGAAAAATTGCTACGCACCTATTGGTGGCCAACCATCCGGCCGGATGTGTTTGCTTGGGTTCAACGATGTGACGTCTGTTCGCAGGCTAAAAGCGATCATCGACCAGCACAAGGGCTGTTACAAACGATGCCCACGCCTGTGAGTCCTTGGGAGAGCTTTTCAGTAGATTTCGTGGTGGGACTCCCTAAAGATCACGGGATGACAGCTATAGTAGTAGTCGTGGACTACTTAACCAAGATGGGCCACTTCATTGCCTGTAAAGGGGTTCCCACAGCTAGTCAATTAGCCCATTTGCTGCTCATTCATGTCATTCGGTTGCATGGCCTGCCCAAGGTTATTGTTTCCGATAGAGGAGCACAATTCACCGCAAACTTTTGGAGGGTCTGGTGTGATCGATTGGGCATTGCCTCTTCTTTGTCCACCAGCTTTCATCCGCAAACGGATGGGCAGACCGAAAGGTTAAACCAGACCCTCAAACAATACCTGAGGTGTTTTGTCGATACCACTACGGAGGCATGGGTGGAATGGTTGTGGTCTGCTGAGGTGGCGTATAATGACGCAGTTCATTCCTCTACTTTGTGTACCCCGTTTTTCTGTACGTATGGGTTTCATCCCAGATTTGCCCCCTTGAGTGTGCCGGGTGTTGAAGCACCAATTCCGCAGTTACAGTCCAGATTAGTGCAGTTGCGGAAGACTGTTTTGCAGGCTAGAGGGAATCTTGAAAAGGCTAAACTAAGGTACAAAACTCAGGCTGATAAACACCGTAGGCAGTGTCCGGGGTACAAGAAGGGGGATTGGGTGTGGCTGTCCACTCGGAATATCCGTTTCAAACGATACAGCGTTTTCAACCCTCGGTTCATTGGTCCTTACTTGGTGATTCGCCATGTCAACCCTGTAGCGGTGAAACTGAGACTCCCCTCGCATTTCCGGATACACCCGGTGTTCCATGTCTCACTACTCAAGCCTGCTCGGGGTCCGGGGCCTGCTGCTCCTGCGCCTGTGAGAGTTGAGCAGGATGTGGAGTACGAGGTGCGGCGCATTCTGGACGCTCGTAGGGTGAGGGGGAAACTTCAGTACTTGGTGTCGTGGAAGGGTTATGGTCCGGAGGAGGACTCTTGGGAACCTGTGGGTGCTGTTCATGCTCCTAGACTGGTGCGGAGGTTCCATATGTCTCATCCCGGTAAACCTGGTGGCAGTCAGTGAATGTTGTGAGAGGGGGTGTACTGTCACGATTCCCCCGGCCGCTGGTAAATCACTGCCTGCTCCTTGATGCTGAACGGGATGGGAAACTACATATCCCATGATCCTTTGCGCGGCGCGTTTCTATGACGCTGTGCGACTAGAGATCATAATAGGGAGTCTCACGGTGGACGCGCTGCCGATTATTCCTGCTTGGCGAGGAGTGTTTTTGTTCGTGTAAACTGATTCCTTTCTAAAGGTTCCTTGGAAGTCGGCGGCGGCAAGTATTGGTTCGCTCTGAAAGGAAACGCCCGCTACGAGTGCGTGGTATCAGCGTTCCTTGTTTGTGGGGTCTTTTTGGATTAACCTGGTGGGGCTTAGGAAGCGCCTACAGCAGAACGGTCCTCACGATTCTTTGCTCTAATTCTGGATTAACCTGGTGGGGCTTAGGAAGCGCCCGTTTCATCCACCGTCATTGCAGTACCAGGTTTTTCAAGATCGAGTGGGGTGCTTGAATTGGTAACTCTTTGGTAGAACCTGTTGTTCGTTTACTTGATAAAGACCTTCAGGGAGCGTCTTGCTCCGGTTCGTGCAGGACACCTGGGCTTAGGTGCCGCCTTACCATTCTGTGCACATTACTTACCCCTGAGCGCTTACAGAGAAGGATCTGTAGAGACGCTTTGTATTTACTTTAAGCTGGGCATATGATTTTGTTCCTTGGATTATTTGATTCACACACTATCTAGGGAATGTATGATATATCTTGGGGTTGACTCTTCCTGCATTACCCCGGGAATATTCGTTTCATACATTTCCTCGGAGGAGGAACCTTTTGTTGTGAACTACCCTTTAAAGGGAATGTGATCATCCTTCATTATTTTGTTCTGGGCACAATTTGGTTATCTTTATCCCAAAATCTGGGTAGGTGTTCTTACAGCATCTCTGTCCTAAACATTCAAGTTACAGGATGGGAGGGAACATGGGGGTTTTCTAATTATCTCTGTATTATATCTTCTAGTAGCACAGCCAGGGGATTTAGAAGCCGCCCTTCAGATCCTTCCTTCATTCAGGCACACCTGTAGGATATGCAGGTGAGGTAACATGTGTTTTATTGATTAGCAGGTCTTCCAGCTTAGGGTTATATTTGCACTTATCCCTTGCTTCTGTAATTACAGGTTGCGGTTCCAGTTGCCCAGCTGTTCCCCTCCGGACACATATATTTCCCCCGCTTGATCTCCTTAACAGTCTGTAAACATTTAAAGTCGGACTTGGGTTGATCTAGAGGTGGGCCCCCTTATAGCATCGATCCAATCCTGAGGAGCAACCACGACAGACCTGACACAGTGGCACTTATGTTTAAAGTGAGCATGTCCCTTTTGCCGGAAGTCTTGCGACGGCCTGCTAGACATGAACATTTTAAACTTCTTAACCTAGCTGTTTTAGACAGCTGGGTTAGAGAAAGCACAGGCCTCCAGCGCTCTAAAGAGCGCTGAGAGAGTACGCTGCCTCCAATCCTGGTGTTTCTCTCATGCTGTGAGAGCAGCGCAAGTATTGGGTAGGATTTTCCTGGGTCCCGGAACTTCGAGGAGAGACAAGGAGGACGTTGTGCGGCAAACCAGGAAGGTAAGTGACATTTTTTATAAATTTTTTTATTTTAGTAGCGCCCACCTCCAAATACTTGTCAGCCGTCACTGTGTTACGTGCTATATAAATGCCACATTGAGTAGAATAGAATAGTCTACCTCTATCACTGACTCTTGACCTCTTGCACTCATTGTATTCACTGTAGGTTTATACATTGACGTAGTGCTTTCTAGGTAACTGCAACAACATACTGGATTCTCAGTCATGTGGTGATCTAATGAAAAAGCTATCATTTACAATTAGTGGTGCAATGACTCATAATTCATTAAAGTAACATCGATGGTCAAGTGTGCTGCTGTGGATGCAATGCACAATGTGGATAAAAGTAATAAATAAAAAAGTAAGTGGACAAAATATTCTAAAAACAGTTTGGATAAGCCCTGATGTAGAATTTCCCATCTATAATGTACTTGTTCATACACTGTATGTTGGATAGACCAGTGTTCACTGCATGTCTTTGGTTTTCGGACAGTATCCAATACTTAGCTCAATGTCACCTCCCCTCCACCTCCGACTCCTCCAAACCAGATATGCATCTTACTTATAGGAATTCCACTTGACTTGTACTTATTAAGCGTAACTCATCCTCCCATTTGCCATTCAATGACTTGCAAATGAGTATTTTTTCTGACAACTCTGATTGCCGTGCTTCTGAAATAGAAAGCAAAATCCTTACTGAATAATGTAGCACCAGGTCTATGTAAACATGCATCCTCTCTTTGGTTAGGTCAACTTATATCTATTTAACAGGCTGGTGTGGTGTCAAAAGCTAATGTACCATGTTCTCAGTTGCCTTACTCAAGGTGAGTAAATAAGGAATTCTCTCTTTGACTAGGCGTTTATGAATGTTGCAATATAACGTACAGAATTTTAGGTGGGTAACTGTAAGTTAAAAGGATGTTTCTCACAAAGGCGTTCTAAGTGATATTAACTAGACAATGAGAGCAAACGTGAGTTGTCTATGATGTCACTCCGAACCCCAAGATAAAAAGCATCCTGTACCTCAGTAACCCATCTATAAAAGTAGGTTATGTATGCTCCAGCCATAACTACTAGGCTGAGGCAAAGGGGTAATAAGGAGCCATACACAATATGGTCCCTCCTCCTGACCCAAATGCGAAAATGTACCTTACTTCAGTGGCGGACACCGTACAACAAAAGTAAGGTGGGGTGGGGAGGAGAGGGGAATAGGAAAGTTAGGGAAAAAATAATAATTTGAAAAAAATGTACCTGTTGCTGGCCCGACACCAACGTCCGCCTTGGTGATTCACTCCCTTCAGTTACTGGGAAAGCCAGACTCTCCAACCAATCAGGACAATGCTCTCTTGCTATGAGACAGCGCCAGGATTAGTTTGAGCTGCCTGGAAGCCTGCGGCTTTTCTCCAACCCGGCTGTGTAACACAGCTGGGGTGGCAGTAAAAGGTGCGTATGTTTGTTTGGCTGGCCTAAGCCGGCCGGCCAAGGTGACATGCACACTTCTAAGTGCCCACCACTCCTCCTTGTCATGGCCTGGCCCCGTCCTACACGCATGACTCAGCAAAAGCCAGTCATAGAACAAAAAAATACTATTGTTTTAATTTAATTTAATTTTTCTGTGGCTGACTCTGACCGGTGGAGCGACGCTCCTCTGCCATTACATAGGAGCCACCCGCCTTACCTGCCTTTCTTACCCAACTCCCACCACCTTCCCTGCTTCCATTCCCTCTCCTGCAGCTCTGTTTCTTGCTTTCAGTCATAGAAGAGAAGAAATGGATTCTGGTCCAACCTCAAGGGGCAATCTCAAATGGGACGTGGATGTGGCCTTACAGGTTGAGCTGCTGACTTTAGAGCTGGGGAACCAGTTTCCAGCCTCTGTGCTGGCTCAGCATCCTGTGACTCTGGGCAAATCACTTAATCTCCCCGTGCCTACCAAAAAATTAACGTGTTCTTGTGTAATATAACTGGTGTTCATGTAAAGTGCTCCAATTTCATTGGGTAGAGTTTGTGCCATATAGATCTTCAAAATAAGATGTGTTCCAGTGCTTTGTGCTGACTGTGGGACAGAGGCTGTGGTGCATGCGCAGTGTCAGTTTGCTTCACCCTTGGGGTGCAAGAGGGCTAATTTTCCTTATCATAGTGACCAGTTTGGCACAGTGTGAACTCAAATGGTGCACAGCTGGGACATCAAAGATAGCTGAGTTCCACCTGCAGCAGCCCATAAAGAAAGATGTAAAAAAATATGTAACTTCATGCACTGCTACGAGATAAAGGAAGATTTTGAAGTGTTTTTTAATGTAAAATGCTTTGGGTCTAAACAAGATAGGGAAATCTATGCTTGCTGGGTGAGGGAGTGTGTGTGTGCGTGTATTTGTGTGTGTCTAAGCATATTAATAATATTAAGATATATTGCCCAAGACCCAAACTTTTTTTTGTTAGTTTACAATTATTACCACAGCCCACTGGAATCCATTTTATTAATATTATGATAAAGAAAGATTGAGTTAAAATCAGCAAGGTTGCTTGGATGCCTTTGTAATGGAAACATAACTAACTGAGCTATAGTATTATGATTTTAAGTTTATTTATTATCAGCACACAGTCCTTAGTGCATTCCACGCACAAAAACAGGCAGAGACTCCTCATTTGCGGTGCGGAAATTCATTATTTATTTTTTCATGCTGCCCAGCAAAAAACAAAGGTTATTGGGATGTTATAGTTAGACTGACATTTCACTCATACAACACCAGAGGAGTTCAGCAGTTATAGTTACCTGAGCTATAATCCAAGCCCTCGAAATGCATTGCTTAGGACCTCACATTATACATCACTCATGACATGGTCAGTGACAACACTGATGACATCTCAAATGACATCACTGATGATACATCACTGATGACAGCTCAGATGACATCACTGTTGACATTATCCAGTGATAATTTCTGTTTTCTAACTTGATTGTTTAAATATATAATTAGGAAGGTAAGTGGCTGCAGGGGTGTCTGTATTGGTGAGTCAGTGGGTGTGTATATGTTGTATTGAAGAGGGAGTGTGTATGTGAAACACTGTATACATGAGTGAGTGGGAGTGGGAGTTTTTGTATGGGTTTATACATACGGTCACGTGTATTCCAAATTACCATATGTAATTAAAAAATCTATTTTGAACATATAAATTGTGTCATTAACACCCCTTTTGTCAAACATTGGGTCGGAGAACCTCCACTCTGACCCCTTATATCACCGTTCACTCAAATTTTCAGCCTCGAGGATCATTCCTTGAACCATAAAATGGCGGCTGCAACTTTCTATTCAGGTTACGACCATCCAAACTAAGCATTCCTGTTGGCTTGTGTTGTCGCGATCACACCTGATGTCGCCATGAAGTGATCGAAACCACAGATATCACTAACTTTTTCTTCTTACAGTTCCCAAGAAATACTGAATGGATTTACACCAAATAACTGGAAGTGTGATCCGCGTAACAAAATCTAGCTTTCTGACATATTTTGTGTAATTCCGTTCAGTGGTTCGCGTTGCAGGTGTGTTGGCAGGTCCTATAGGAATTAAAATTGCAAACACACCCTTTTTTACCACTATTTTTCTAAGCCCCTGCTTCACAAATTGCCCTGAAACCTTCATGCACAGCAAGATTCACCAGAACACTTTTTTGGTAACATTTTGTGAAGATGTAAAGTTAAGACTATTTTTTATCTATATAGACTTACCTCCTCTGTATGCTGGTCCTGGATATTTTGGAAAGAATATTCCAGTAACTCGATATTCATTACTTGATTTGCCAGACTACAACTGAGAGTTAGTTGGCACATGTTTTTCTGTATTCAAAGAAAGGGCTTGGGTGTAGATCTTGAATACCTTAGAAATGTCTAATTCCTCCCAATCATAAAAGACTCTATGGAAAATAAAAAGGGCTGTGAACTGTACTATTTGCCATATAGCAACCAATGCTAAACTCTTCCGCGGCCTCTGGGACTTGGTTGAATGTCTGTAGATTTTGTCCTGCTCTTACTGCAAAATTCTCCATCCTTTACAGCTTTATGAAAAGATGTGCAAGCATACCCCAGACTACCAGTCAAGCCTAAAAAGAATATATGCTGTGACCACTGGACTGTGCATCTCTCATGGGATAAAGGAGAGAGTTTCTCTCAGAGTCCACAGCATATATAAACTGTTGACCTGAAGTTCTAGTGAGTCCTCATGATCCATGATGACAGAAAGAGACAATTGAATTGCAGGGAGGACCTGTATAGTTAAGTTAGAGTGCTGCTGCATTGTGCCTGGTGTTTCACTAGGATCAGAAGGCTCATCTTGCTCAGATTCGGTTTTGGATAGATGTGGCTCACCCCCTAGGTTATTGCTACAAAACAAAACCCATTGTTATCAGCCAAAGAAGGAGCTTCCATGTCTAGCCTAATGATTAGATGTTTATCTTCAGCAAATGACGGAGTAAGACAGTCAAAGGATCTAATAAAAAAATACTGACTGTCCTTAGGGCCAAATGTATGACCAAAGCATTTTGTAAGTTCCTAATTGCGACCTTTTGCATCTAGCAATTAGGAAGTCGCAAAATGCAATGTACTAATGTGTCTCAGACATATTTACCGATTCCCAATGGGGTCGTAAATGACCTGCCTCATTAATATTCATTGGGAATCGCTAAAAACACAGGATGCCTTACGTCAGGTGCAGGACCTCCTTAGCTTTAGACGAAGATTAAAAACCTGGCTTTTTTCACAATAGGTCAGCGGCCCTGGGGCTGCCTGTTTGGCTCTGTCACTGGTTCTCTTTTCCTAGCGCCGGGACACTCCAGGGAGTAGCTGTGCGCTTTATAAGTACCCAGTAACATAGTAACATAATATAGTAACAATGGTGAACTGTTTGGGAGAGCAGACCACCATGTCTGTGACGACTTTTAAATACATTATAAATAAAGCAACTTTTTTTTAAAATGCAGACAGTTTTCCTTAAAGGAAAACGGGATGCATTCCGAAAAAAAATGTACTTCAAAAAGAAAAATGAAATGTTTTGGTTTTATTTTTTAGGAGGAGCAGTGGTCCATGGTTTTGCTACCATTCACAAAGGAAAAGGGGTCCCCTAGGGACTCCTTTCCATTTGTGACTGGCTTACCACCTACTTGAAGTAGACAGTAAACTGCAATTGTTTTCAATCCACATTCAGGTCGCAAAACAATTGTACATCTCCCTGCGACTCGCTATTAGGAAGGGACGACCTTGGCAAGCCCTTACAAATACTGACTAGCAAACCATTCTTTGTGAGTCAGTCATAGGTTACCGACTGGCAAAATAGAGTTAGTACATGCCAAAAAGCCTTTTAGCAGTCACAAAAAGGCTTGATTGTCCTTTAGCAACCATGTAAATGGCTGTATATGTGGCCCACAGTTATTAAATAAGATATTGGACAGGAACGAACCCTGAGGTACCCTGCACATCACTGTCTACTAAGCTCACATGAAAGGGAGAGACTGAAGTGTTAAACTCTCCCTGTCAAGAATGTTGTGAACCCGTCAAGTACAACCCCACTCAGAGTTTGGACCTTGGCAAGTGCCTAGTGCTCCAAAACTTAGACAATAGGAAAAAGGGCATTCCACTGAATTGCACTTTATGTATGTGGCACCCTCAGTCTCTGGAGAGATTGTGTGCATTTACTAACTACCCCTAACTTCATGCCTTAAATGCTGTACATATGCTGCTGTTTTATGGAGGTATGCATAGGTCTCCAATTTTGGGAGGAAATGCTGAATCCAATGGAGAATCCACATGTGGAATGTATTCTACTATGAGCTCGAAAGAGGAAATTCAACTGGTCAATTTCTCCACATTTAGCAATTGCTCCCGAAATTTAAAGAGTTCCCATTACTATCCAAATTTAACTCAGATCCTCAGTCTAAAACTACATTCTAAAGTCAAGACACTTGGAGGGTGTTTTCAGGCCAAGGGCAGCCAATTTGAAAGTTGTAGTTCCGGTACTGATGAGGCATGACGATGGAACCATATCCGACCATTTTTCAGGGTTGGTCAAAGAACTGCAGAGCATCTTTTCAGTACTTTAGAGGGAATCATTTGCTGTCTTGGTTGAAAGTGGAGGAGTCTGACTGTTCCAAATAAGATGGAATTAGTGTTTTAGATCAAATCTATTGCTTTTTGTTTCTCTTAAATCTTCTGTAAACCAGATTGGAGATTTACAGAGGGAATTTACAGACCAGCATTTTCAGACGACCCTACTAAAAATATCCTCTGCTTAGGGAAACCATTCCTGGTAAAAGCATCCGGGTAAGAACTGTTTATATCCTTTTTCATTGTCCTCGCCTGCGATATAATCTTTGTGACTAGAGACGAAAACGAGATCAGAGCTATTGATATTGTTACATGCAAGATGGCCATGGGTGAGGGACAGTCTGAACAGAGGTTTAAATCTCCTAGTAGATGTAGGAGTAGATCTTTACCTAGCGAGCAGCGATACAGACGGTCGCCATCATACACAAGTGCCTCATGAACTTGGAGTCTGAAACGTTATCCAATCAATTGAGACAATTGAATAAGCGTCTCAGTTTTATCTTCAAATAGACTATAGGAGTTTCGACAACAGCTTTTAAGGTTTTCCTAGATCGTTAAGTTTTCGTTGCCCTGTGGATCATAGCAAAGGCTACTGTTTACCAATACATCTATACCAATTTAAGATTTATAAACCAGTGCCCTGCTGGAGAGAGGAATTGATATCCTTTGCGAAACGCTATTGTATCCGTTAGGTGACGCAGTCATTGTACTCTATGTGCCCAAATATTAATAGTCCATTGTTGGAAAACGAGGCAGTATCTGTGAGGCCTGCAAAATAAAATGACTACATTTGTCCTTCACTGGGAACCAAACACCCAACTGTAGCACCTAACTCTCAAAGGGTAGCGTTGCAGAGCAGTCTGAGGATTACTCAAAGGAGGTGTAGTGGGCTAGTAACCGCCATTACAGGTGCGCAGCAATAACACCAAATAATTGATTGTCCAGTCTGTACTTTGCTTTATAAAAGTAAGAGTACATTTATTAAACACACTCACTACTCAATCAATCAATCAATCAATCAGGGGTTTGTAAAGCACGCTACTCACCCGTGAGGGTCTCAAGGCACTGGGGGGAGGGACGGCTCCGGCTCAGTCGAAGAGCAAGGTCTTGAGGTCCTTCCTAAATGTGTGAAGGGTCGGGGTGCATCTAATGTTCACCGGAAGCTTATTCCAGGTTTTGGCTGCGATGTAGGCGAAAGCTCTCCCTACGGTTCTGTTTCTGCGGAAACGGGGGACCTCTGCCAGGGCGAGGTCGGCAAAGCAGAGGTTTCTCTTGGGCATGTGAAAGGATAATCGCTCGTTGATTTGGGTCCGATGTTGTGGAGGGATTTGTAAGCGTGGGTGAGGAGTTTGAAGGTGACCCTCTTCTCGAAGGGGAGCCAATGGAGGTCTCGTAGGTGTTGGGTCATGTGCTCATGGCGCGGTGTCCCCAGGACAAGTGTGGTTGCGGCGTTCTGTATGGTCTGGAGCCTGTCCAAAAGAGTCTTGTTAATTCCGGCGTAGAGGGCGTTGTAGTAGTCCAGCCTGCAAGTGATGATTGCATGGGTGATGGTCCTTCTGCAGTCTCGAAGGATCCACTTTAAGGTCTTCCTGAGGATGCGGAGGCAGTTGAAACTAGTGGAGGCGACAGCATTGATCTGGCAGATCATGGAGAGTGAAGAATCAAGGATGAGGTTGAGGTTCCAAGCGTGGTCTGTGGGGGTGGGTGGGTTCCCGAGGGCAGAGAGCGACTAGGTGTTGTCCCAGGAGGAGGTGCAGGGCCCGAGGATGAGGACCTCAATCTTCTCTGAGTTTAGCTTCAGGCAGCTGTGCTTCATCCAGGCTGCCGCATCCTTCATACCTTCCAGGAAACAGAGTCTGGTGCCCTCTGGATTCTTCAAGAGCGAGAGGATGAGCTGGGTGTCGTTGGTATAGGATACGATGCTGAGCCCATGCTGTCTGATGATGCTTGCAAGGGGTTCCATGTAGATGTTGAAGGGTGTATTCCTGCGTCGTGCAGTCTGGCTCTGTGGAAGATGTGCGAGGGGCAGGAGTCAGAAGGGGCTCCTGAGTGGGTTTTCTTCATGGTCATTGTGATGATTTCAGCAGTAGCAGGATTCATGGCCGTGATGGTTGGCTTATTGTCAGTGGTGGAAAGGGGGGTGGTGCTCGTCGTAGGTTCCCTAAAGTTGTCGAAGAGAGCCTTGATCTTGAGATGGAATTAGGAGCTGAGCTTGTCGCAGAGTTCCTGGGAAGGTGTGACGTCCATGGCTTCGCAGGTGGGTTTTGCGAACTGCTGTATGACGTTGAACAGTTCCTTGGTGTCGGTCATGTTGGTCTGGATTTTGTCTCTTATGAAGGTCCATTTGGTGTCTCTTATGCGCTGGTGGTATTACTTTAGGGTGTTCTTGTGGTCGTTCCGTGCTTCCATGGTTTTCAGGATTCGCCAGGATTTTTCAAGGCGTCTGCAGGAGCGTCTGGCATCTTGGAGTTCTGTGGTGAACCAGGCAGCTTTCTGCGGGTGTTGTTTGGTAGTGGGGCAGAGGGGTGCAAGCTTGTCAGCGCAGCAGGAGATCCAGCGAGTAAGCTCTCTGGCTGGGGAGTTGGCGTCAGTCGCAGCGATGGGGGGTATTGACGGAGGGTGGTGTTGAGGTGCCCCTCCGTGACCTTGCTCCAGATACTTCGTGATGGGCGTGGGGTGGGATTGAGTATGGGGGTGGTGTTGAAGGTGAAATGGACGCAGTGGTGGTCAGTCGACGGTGGCTGGGTAGTTTGGCTGAAGCAGAAGGTAGTTTTCCCCCAAAGATTGGGTCGAGGGTGTGCCCCACACTGTGGGTGGGTGTGTTGACAATCTGTTTCAGTCCAAGGTTGTCAAGGTTGTCGAGGAGAGTAGTCGAGTCGGGGTCTTTGCTGTTGACGAGGTGGAAGTTCAGGTCCCCGAGTAGAATGTAGTCCGTGGAGGTGATGGAATAGGTGCGGCGAGCTCGGCGATGGTAGTTGTGTGGTGGGTGTGAGGTCCTGGGGATCTGTAGAAGAGGGTGCCGCGTAGGGTGGTCCTGGGACTTGTCTGGATCTGGTTGTCGATGTGTTCTGTGTTGGAGTGGGGTTCACTCATGCTTGATGTGGAAAGTCAGATTCCTTCTCCTGGACGGTATGGACGGTCCTTTCTCTGGATCTTGTAACCGTCCGAGATGGCGATGGCGATATCAGGACTGGAGGTGGTGTTGGTCCAGGTTTCCGCGAAGAAGGCGACGTCGGGCGAGAGGGTGTAGAGCAAGTCCCAGATCTCAACAGTGTGTCGGTGCGAGGAGCGCATGTTGAGCAGGATGCAGGTCAGAGTTTCGGTAGTGTGTGTCCCGGGCGTTCCCTTGGTGGTCCCAGGGGCTCCGTCGATGGTGAAGGATTTGACGCAGGTTCTGCATGAGAAATGCCCATGGGTGGTGTCCGGCGAGGATCTAGCACTGTCGGCATGTCTTCCTGGGATGAGTGCATGAAGGAAGGTTGAGTCATAGCGGTGAGGCCCCGGTGGACCAAGGTTCCTGATGCTGGTCGCGTTCTGGTCAGGGGCAGGCGCAGACGGGCACAGACGGGTGCAGACGGGCTTGCCTCAGGCATGACCACACAGCCGTCATCATAAGTAGGGGAGGGGGGGGGGGGGGGGCGGGAGCAGGTAAGAGGCGGGACTGAGTAGAGGGTGGGGCCCCAAGGGCAGTAGCACCGGGAAACTGACCAAAACAGCAAGAATGTCAGAAAAATTAAACAGTCACAGCGGGAAGAGAGTGAAACTGGAATGAAAGGCAGTAATAATCTAAATAACTCCAAACGCCCAAGTAAATACAGTAAAAACGCCAAATGCGGTAAAACGGAGCGCAAGGATTAGCGGATCAGTAGGCAGGTGGGAATAAAACCTGAGCGCAGGAGTAGGCTGCCGGTTCGAACTCTGCTGGCGAGGACACGAGCTCAAGAGCGGAGCGACCAATGAGGCGGAGCTGTTGGGGAGAGTGCTAGCCTGGGCCCAAGGTCAATGCTTTACACGCACTCCCCTGCAGCGGTCACAAAAATATGCACCAATTTACAAATATACATAAGCTGTTGGAATTACTTTGTGACATTGCATAACATCTCCACTCCTCCCGCAGGGGGTGTGGGGTCTAGTACCACCACTCCCATGTATGCACATCATCTTGCCCCCAAATGCAGTTAGTTGAACATAACCTACAGTGAGGGCCCTGCGCACTGGCTTCATCCCAGTTTTGACCCACCCCACTACCTCAACAAGCATATAAAATAGGAACACCTGCTCTGGTGATACACAATCCTGACTGAGCATTTCCTACTGACTATGAAGTCTATACACCTCCACATCTTAAGAGCTAACAGTCTGGGTTCTTCACCTAAGCGCAGCAGCAAGAATACATGTTTAAGCATCACTAAAGAATGACAGTACTCATCACATTTGTGGATCATTAGAATGCATTGCAATTACAGCCCCTAAAGGCATCACAGATGAAATCACAGGATTCAGTATATACAATCAGACATCCTCGGCGGAATGTCTGGCAACATAACTGCACTTTGCTTATGACATCCCCTTACACAGGTACTTCACATTACACATGTGACCTTCAGTCCCTCTGAGAGAAATAACATTAGTAAATGCACTAAGGGTGCAATTACATCTCTTCACCTCCAGCGGATGCACTTCTCCAGACATCCACAGCTCAGTCCAAAAGTTCCAGCCCAGGAGGTGTTAAAATGCTGGCTGAGCCTTTGCGCGGTTATCCTTTTCAAGTCCCCATGAGACTTAGGGAGGGACTTCTCTTCTTTGTGCTGTGGGAGACTGAGTTGCTCCTGCAGCTCCCCCTGCACCTTCTCACTCACGTGGTGGTGACCCAGTTCTCCTGGGGCCACCAAAAGCAGCAAAGTAGGCATTTTTCCATGCAGGCCTCTGGATCTGCAAAGCATTATGGGCCACTCTTACCCCGGCTCTTCAATATTAGAGAAGCGGCTCCCCAGCTGCTCTGCGGAGAGCGGCACTGCCTTTGATCCTGAAGCTTTGTGCCGCATCCAGTGCTCGGTGAGTGTATGCAGTGCAGGGAGCCCACCCACGGCCGCCCGCTGGTTTTTCAGGGCCCCGGTCCTACCTGGGCCCCTCACAGCTCTGCCCTTTGTTTTGGGGTCCCGGGCCAACCCGGACCCCCACCTGATTACTCACTGGAGGGCAGCACTGGGAGCCCACCCTCGCCTGACCCCGCTGGCTCCCCGCCGGCCAGCACCTTTACTGCCGCGGAGCCTTTTCTGGTCTGCCCGCTCCCGCGGGCAGACGTGAGGCTCCTTCCCCACTTCAGCGGGTCTTCAGGGGAGTGCGACGGCACTCCCACCACCTCCTCCTCACTTCCAGGACTGGGGATGGGATCTTGGGCCCCATGGCAGTTTTCACAGGGTGCGATGGCCCCCTCCGACATCATTCTTCTCGCCGGGGACTAGGGTAGGCTTCTGGTACCCCCGGACACCATCGGGCCTGGAGTTGGGGTCCCGGGCCACTGGTTACTTCACGGGGAGGGCAACCGCGCCCCCTCCTCCTCATCACCAACACGGGGGCCATCTTCAAGGGGAGCACAGTAGTTTCTCCTGCAAGGGGGGGTTGCACGGCGGCTCGTCCTTCTCCTCCGCAGCACCATCACCATCAGGGCCCGTCGTTGGGATCCCGGGCCTCTGAACTCTCCCTCCACCGATGTCTTTGGGGGCCAGGGTGGGCTCCTGGCACCCCTCATGGCTCAGTTCACGGGGAGTGAGGCGGCGCTCCCTGACTTTACTTCTTTCTGGGGGCAGCCCCCAGGACCTGACCAACCCAGGGGCATGTCCAAGACTGGTGGCGGAGCCCCACGTGCTTCATCATCGGTCTGCCCATGGTCAAAGGTCAACTAAACAACAAAATAACTGTGGGTCAACAAAGATGTGTCTTGTATGGAGTGTGTCTGAGTGGCTGCATAAATGTTAAGCAAGTTGTTAAAGCAGCACGCAACAGAGTATCGCACTAGATGGGAAGATATCCATCAGTTGATCGTTCTTTTCCGCCCTGTCATCATTTGACACCTTTCCCATTAAAAGGAAGCTGAGTTGTTGCCACTTCAACAGGGAAAGGGGGATGCGCGGTAAAGTGGATTTTATTGATAACTGAGGAGCAGTGCAAGGAAGAGTGAGTGAGAAAAAAGAGAAAGAGGTGCTCTATGTTAAAATTGGATAGTAAACGCTAAGGAGCTTTACTCTGGTGCCATTTACTTCCAAGGTTAAAAAATAATAAATCAGTGCAAAACAACCAGTGAGTAACCCTAGTAGTCACTTCACTTCACTGCCCCTGCTCCCTCCTTCCTGCCCAGGCCTCTGGGTTGGTTCAAGATGGTGTCGTCCAGGGTTCTCCTGCCACATGGTCTCTGAACGTCCCTATCGCCACGCTGCCTACTCCCATGTGCAGCCCAGTGCCTGGCACCCGGTGACAGCTGCTGATGGATGAGCCTTTAGCTCCATCCATGTTCTCTTCTTTGGAGAGGAGGCCTCTGCTCTTGGAAGGAAGGTCATTGGGTCAGCCCTCAGCCAGGCCCTGGTTATGGGCTGACTAAGAGAAATTTGATATTTCTGTATGACCCAAAAGCAGTACAAATATGACTTTGGACTCTGCTGAATACTTCTTCTCACACAAGTTACAGTGGACGTTAGTGTGTGTCTTGAATTGGTAGGCCGTAGGAAAGTGAAACTAGCACATGGGCTCCACATCCCCATAGGCGAATAATGAAGTGAAAACAGTAAAACACACTGACTTTCCCTGGCATGTTTCTTCCCCGTGTATAAAGCCTATTCGATGTCACCACCCATTTCTGCAACACCATTCACTTTGTAGCTGTTCTTGGGCTGCGCATGCTAGGAATCTCCCCTGCGCAGCCCGTACATGTGTGTATACGCATGTACACATGTGTCTGCATGTAACCAGCCCGGTGCCCCTTACTCCGTCTGGCAGCAGCGTAGCGATCTAGTCAAGCTAGGGGGATACCAGTAAAATCCACATACAGTCTCTTCCATCATGAGTTAACTGTGGGTGTGTCCCAACTTATAAGGCTCTCCTACAGTAAAAGCTCAACAAATAGGTGCTCAAAAAGCGAAAAATCCGGGTGGCTCAGAGTGTAAGAACCATCTTCTAATATCTATATAGTGTGCAATACTTGCCCTGAAGAAGGTGACAAATTGGCTTTCAGCTTTCCAGGGGTACACAGACAAAGTGGATACTGTATATAAGAAGTACCTGCCATTAGGGTTCCTAATCACTAAACGTAAAGCGACTTGCAGGTGGGGTAGGGGTCGGGCCCCCAAATTTAAGGAATGGCTGCATGTTTCACAATGTGGCAAGAGCTGTTGTTTAATTACGCAGAATTTTTCCCGCCTACTTCCCAGCCGAGAGATATGTTGGACACCTGAAGACATATTTATTGTCTTCATCAGAAGATGCTGTGGATACCCTGGATGGCCAGGATGATACTGAAGTCTAATGGAGTAACTCATGTCAGATGTATATAACCCTTGACATAGTCCTAACGACACATGAGTCCCCATTACCATAATAAGCAATGGCAAAAAGAAAATGATGCAGGAGCTAAGAGATTACCAGACATAAGTATGTGTAACCATTGCCAAGCCATTTTGTGAAGATGTTGTACTCATGCAAATAATGCTCGGTCAGACACAGATGGTTAGCATTGTTGTGATGTAATGGTTTGAACAAGTACAGATAATAAGGACAATGCTGTGAATGACAGAGTGACGGAGGCTGTCCCCAGATGTTTTTGTTTCTTTGTACTTATGTCAAGTTAAATAAAATTACAATTTTGCACAGGACTTAGCTTCACACAGCGATAAATAGTATTTCTCAAACCCTTAAGAGTCCATTAGCTGCCAGTCACTACTTCCTGTGGAAATATCAGTTCCATCAGATAGCTGGGCATATTTGCCATCTTTGTTCGACAAAGAAACGGCCTTAGATCATGGTGTTCAAGGTATGTCAAGAAAAGGAAAAGGAATCAAGAGAAAGGAGAAGCACTCCCATTTCAATCCTGCCCCTCCCCATAGGCACTGTAGCAGGATCACGATTCCTGAGCTGGCATCTTTAATGAAGTCAAGTCAAGTCATAAAATTTATATAGCGCACTACATACCCAGAGGGTTTCAAGGCGCTTAGGGAGGGGAGGAGGATTATTTGTCAAATATCCACGTTTTAAGTTGCTTTCTGAACGCTAGGTGATTCTGGGTGAGGCGAAGGTAAGCGGGGAGTGAGTTCCATGTTTTGGCAGCCAGGTATGAGAAGGATCTGCCTCCCATGGTGGTTTTGTTGATGCGAGGGACAGTGGCGAAGGCTTGGCTGGAAGAGCGAAGTTTGCGGGAGGGGGTGTAGAAGGACAGTCGAGAGTTGAGGCAATCTGGTCCGATGTCGTAGAGTGATTTGTGTGCGTGGGTAAGCAGTCGGAAAGTAATCCTCTTATTGACGGGTAGCCAGTGGAGGTCTTTAAGGTGACCAGAGATGTGTTCGTTGCGTGGGATGTCTAATATGAGCCTGGCTGAGGCGTTTTGGATTCGTTGTAGTTTCTTCTGGAGTTTAGCGGTGGTACCTGCGTAGAGGGTGTTTCCGTAGTCCAGTCGGCTCGTGACTAGAGCGTGGGTGACTGTTTTCCTTGTTTCGGAGGGGATCCAGCTAAATGTTTTTCTGAGCATGCGAAGAATGTTAAAGCAGGAAGAGGATACGGCGCTGACTTGTCTGTTCATTGAGAGTGAAGAATCCAGGATGACGCCAAGGTTCCGTGCGTGGTCTGTCGGGATGGGTGCATTTCCGAGGGCTTCCAGCCACCAGGAGTCGTCCCATGCAGAGGGGGATTTACCTAAGATGAGGACTTCTGTTTTGTCTGAGTTCAGTTTCAGACGGCTTTGTTTCATCCATTCGGCGACTTCTTTCATTCCTTCGTGTAGGTTAGTTTTGGCGGTGCTGGGGTCCTTGGTGAGAGATAGGATCAGTTGAGTGTCATCCGCGTAAGAGATGATGTTGAGGTTGTGTTGGCGGGCGATGGCCGCGAGGGGGCTCATGTATACGTTGAAGAGGGTGGGGCTGAGTGAGGATCCTTGTGGTACGCCGCAGATGATTTCAGAGGCCTCGGACTTGAATGGTGGGAGGCGGACTCTCTGGGTTCTTCCGGTGAGGAACGAGGTGATCCAATCCAGTGCCTTTCCTTGGATTCCGATGTTTCTGAGGCGTTGTAAAAGGGTGCTGTGGCATACTGTGTCGAAGGCTGCAGAGAGGTCGAGGAGGATGAGGGCGACTGTGTCTCCATTGTCCAGTAGAGTTCGAATGTCGTCTGTTGCTGCGATGAGGGCGGTCTCAGTGCTGTGTTTGGCTCGGAAGCCAGATTGTGAGGGGTCGAGTGATTTGTTGGCTTCGAGGAAGGCGGCGAGCTGGTTGTTGACAGCTTTCTCGATGACTTTGGCCGGGAATGGAAGAAGCGAGATGGGGCGGTAGTTTTTGAGTTCGGTGGGGTCTGCTGTTGGTTTTTTCAGAAGGGCGGTGAGTTCAGCGTGTTTCCAGTCTTCTGGGAAGGTAGCGGAGTTGAAGGAGCAGTTGATGACGTCTCGGAGGTGCGGAGCTATGACGGAGTCTGCTTTGTTGAAGATGTGGTGAGGGCATGGGTCTGTGGGGGATCCAGAGTGGATGGAATTCATCAGGCGGATGGTGTCCTCAGTGGAGATTGGGTTCCAGGCGTTAAGGGTGTTAACGGGGGGAAGATAGTCAGCTGATGGTAGGGTGGGTTGGCTTCCGGGTTGGTTGTCAAAGCTGTTGTGGATGTCAGCAATCTTGTTGTGGAAAAAAGAGGCTAGGGAGTCGCAGAGGGTTTGAGAGGGGGTGATGTCGTTGGAGTTGGCCGAGGGGTTGGAAAATTCCTTGACGATGTTGAAAAGTTCCTTGCTGTTGTGGGCGTTGTTGTCGAGTCGATCCTTAAATGCTGTTTTCTTGGCTTTTCGGATCAGTTGGTGGTGAGTACGGATGGCGCTTTTGAAGGCGTCCTTGTTGCTGGTGGATGGGTCTTTTTTCCAGGCCTTTTCAAGGGAGCGGCATAGTTTCTTGGATTTCTTGAGGTCCTCGTTGAACCATGAGGCCTTCTTGATGCCAAGTTTGTGTTGGCGTTTTTTCAGTGGTGCTAAGGTGTCGGCGGTGTTGGATAACCAGAGGGTGAGGTTGGAGGCGGCTTCGTTGGCGTTAGAAGAGAGGGCTGGGGAGGTTTGAAGGAGCGATGTGGAGATCTGCTCCGTGGTGATTTTGTTCCAGTTTCTTTGTAGAGTTGGTTGGAGGTGGATGATGGGTTTCGGCTTGTTGTAGGTGAAGTGAACGCAGCTGTGGTCAGTCCAGAGGAGATCCGTAGTGTGGCTGAAAGAGACATGGTTGCTGGAGGTGAAGATGGGGTCGAGTGTGTGACCTGCGATGTGGGTGGGGGAAGTGACCAGTTGTTTAAGTCCGAGGTTGGCGAGGTTGTCCAAGAGGGTGGCGGTGTTGCGGTCGTTGATCTTCTCAAGGTGGAAGTTGAGGTCTCCCAGAAGGATGTAGTCTTTGGAGGGGAGCGCGTGTGGGGTGATGAAGTCCGTGATGTCTTCACTGAATTTTGCGCGGGGTCCTGGTGGTCTGTAGAGGAGGGTGCCTCTGAGTGTGGTCTTGGGGTCGATGTGGATCTGGAAGTGAAGGTGTTCGGAGTTGGCGAGGTTGGCGTCAGAGCTGGTTGAGATGCGGATTGATTTCTTGTGGACGATAGCGATTCCTCCTCCTGTATGGTCGGTGCGGTCCTTGCGCGTGATCTTATAGTCATCAGGGATAGCGATGGCGATGTCAGGGGCGGAGGAGGCGTTCATCCATGTTTCCGTTAGGAAGGCGACGTCTGGAGAGATGGTGTCTAGTAGGTTCCAAAGGTCAATGGCGTGTCTGTGGACCGAGCGGGTGTTGAGAAGGATGCATTCTAGGTGGTTGGGGTCGGGAATCTGTGGTGTGGTCGGAGCGGAGATGTTGTCGGTGCCGCTAAATTTGCAGGAGAAGCAGGAAAACGGACCATGGGTGAGTCCAGGAGCGGCTTGGACGCAGTTGGGGGCGCGACCGGGGTTAAGGGCTAGGAGGTCGGCGGCATCGTAGGTAATGCGGGGGGCTGGGCAGCGCGAGGGGCAGGGGGTCTGGCGCTGGGCGCAGTCCAGGCGCGGACGGGCGTAGACGGGCTTACCTTTGGCGCACCTTCGGCGCGACTGGGGCGCGGACGCTGCGCGTGAACGCTGCGCGCGGGAACTCCTGTCATATAAGGATGGTGGAAGGGGAGGGGCGAGGGCGGTTCAGCTGGGAGGCGGGTCGGGCACACGAGGGCAATAATAATAAAAAAATGGAGGCGGAGGGGGGAGCAAAGCCGAGCGCTACAAGGAAACGCGCTAACACAGTGAAAAAGCCAGTGAAAACAGCGCAAAATTAAAATCACGTTTAAATTCAGCCAAGCGGCACACAGGCAGACAGCAGGCAATGTAATACAGCAATTTAAATGCAATGCAGCAGAAACGATACCAGGTGTCTCCAGGGGACACTGGGAGCGACCACCCTGCTCGAGGGAGAGGAGCGAGTCACGCTGAATGCAGGTAGGGGAGCGCTGTTACGGTCAGTGGGAGGGCGGTTCAGCTGGGAGGCGGGTCGGGCACACGAGGGCAACAATAATAAACAAAATGGAGGCGGAGGGGGGGAGCAAAGCCGAGCGCTACAAGGAAACGCGCTAACACAGTGAAAAAGCCAGTGAAAACAGAGCAAAATTAAAATCACGTTTAAATTCAGCCAAGCGGCACACAGGCAGACAGCAGGCAATGTAATACAGCAATTTAAATGCAATGCAGCAGAAACGATACCAGGTGTCTCCAGGGGACACTGGGAGCGACCACCCTGCTCGAGTGAGAGGAGCGAGTCACGCTGAATGCAGGTAGGGGAGCGCTGTTACGGTCAGTGGGAGGGCGGTTCAGCTGGGAGGCGGGTCGGGCACACGAGGGCAACAATAATAAACAAAATGGAGGCGGAGGGGGGGAGCAAAGCCGAGCGCTACAAGGAAACGCGCTAACACAGTGAAAAAGCCAGTGAAAACAGAGCAAAATTAAAATCACGTTTAAATTCAGCCAAGCGGCACACAGGCAGACAGCAGGCAATGTAATACAGCAATTTAAATGCAATGCAGCAGAAACGATACCAGGTGTCTCCAGGGGACACTGGGACATTAATACCCTACTGAAATGATTCCTTCTCAAGGATCAGAGTTCTGCTGCAATCTTAGATCTGCGAGGACACTGTTGAAAATGGGGACCAGATCAGAGGTGTTACCTTTGAGCAGCAATGTTGGGCTTGGCCCTCTCTGCTGGGTCGTCCTCAAACTTTTTGACTTCAACCCTCCTATGGACTGAAACCATTTTTGTTGGCATTTAGGACTCTGGGCACTTTGCCACTGCTAACAAGTGCAAAATTGTGTATGCTCTCTCCTTTAAACATGGTAAAATTGAATTAACCAGGGTCTGTAAATTAAATGCTACTAATGTGCCAGCAGCACTGATTGTGCCACACACTTAAGTAGCCCTTTAAACATGCCTCAGGCCTGTAATTGCAGCCAGTGTGTACATCTAAAAACTGCCATTTGGAACTCACAAAATAAATCTTTTTCCAGGACTAAACCTTTCTTTTCAATACATATGAGTCACCCCTTGGGTGAGCCCTAAACTGACCATAGGGCAGGGTGCAGTGTATTTAAAAAGCTTGCAGCAGTTTTTGCCAGCTTGGGACCTGCCACATCCGAGGCCGTGTGGGGAGCGTCAGCGGGACTCCAACTCCCAGGAGCCCCGCACTTGTATCACCTGTGCCTGATTGCTTGCTGCTCTCAGCCTATATATCTGTATACGCCCCCCGCTACGCAGGACGTGCGCGGGCGCGCGCCGGGCGAAGCCCGGGCCAAGGGCGAGCCCATTTGAGCTCGTTCGAGGCCGGAGTAGGCCGGGCAGGGCCTACCCTCTAACATCGCCGCTGGAACATTGGCCGTTGAGCAACTTACCGGTAAGACTAATTGACTGGCCTTTATACTTCTGGATTTAGCTAACTGTCCCAGAGGGTTGCATATTCAGCCATGGCAAGTGGTGTCATAAAGGAAAAGAAAGGGCCTAAGGGGGGGAGGGGGGACCCATGGGAACTTTGGACTACTTCATCACAAGAGCATCTAACGTAATCGCCCAAGAGATCGCGGTAACGTAACGACGCCTGTCACTGGGACCGGGACTAGGAAAGTCCCCAATGGAGGATGGTCATCTACGGGACTCCCCCCCCCCCCCCAACACTTTAATCTCACCATCAATGACCCTCTGTTGCTGAGCAATTCTACATTGTTGACACTGAGGGATTCGGTGGCAGAAAACAATTCACCAGTCCAGCCAGCCCGTGTAATAACCAGGTCTAAAATTGCACCCCATAAGGGCAGAAACAAGTCACTAAAGGTTAAACAAGGTCCCAAAAACAAGAGGAGGGCTGGGGGCCAACAGAATGAAAAATGCTCCATTGTAACTAGGTCACCAAGGCCGCCTGAAGATGGCCGGAAAACCGTGGATCATAACGTAGAGCCAGAGACTGTGATACCTGTATTGACTCCAACTGCCCCTGATACTCCTGTGGTTCCTGTGGTTACCTTGAATAGTGCTTTTTGGGAGAAAGTGGGGTCCATTGTTGCAGATTGTTTAATGCCCCTAATGAATAGAATGTCAGCCATTGAGGCAAATTTACAAACGATTACTACCGCCTTAGACCAGATCTCTGGTGTTGTAACAAACTTTAGCAATCCCAGTACTGAGTATTCTCACCCAACCCCCATTGATTTAAACCTTACAAACAGGGGAAGGTCACTGCCAATGGCAGACCATCAAAAGACCCAGGTGGCTGAGAGCGTCCGATCGACTACACCCGGGCCCGTCATGGCAACGCAAGAGCACTGGGCCAGGGGTCTGAGTGTTCACACCCGGCCAAACCTGGGCCACCCATGAATGAGTCAGATAGGCACGCCCAGAGTAAGGATAATACTAGAAATACTCAGAACGCTGCCCCAAATCCCCATTGTAACACCAAAATACCTAGCATGCAAATTGATCTCCCTCCAGAATGTAGCCCCTTTGTTGTAGTTTTAGTAGGGGTTCCACCGTTGATGAATAGCAACGAAGAGACACACACTTCATTAAGAAATAATGCAACTGATTGGCTTAATAAACACAGACCATTACCACCAAAGGTAACAAGCAAAATGTTGCTTGTCCGTAGGGTTTCATTGGGTGGGCTATAGAATTAAGGATCATAGTGGAGATTGTGTAATAATACATTTTAGGGACACACGGACAGTGTCTCATATATGTCAGTGGACACAGCCCTCAGGTGAGACAGCCATACAGTCCCTCCCCCTGTCATATTTCTATCCCCGGGCTCCAGCATGCACCAGTACTGGTAGAGATTCATCATGGAACCTGGTAGGCCCCTTAGCTAGGACTGGCATTAACCAAAGAAGCCCCAGAGAATATCGGGTAACTGAGGCCTTTTCCCTACACAATAGATTTAGTTCTTTAGACGCAGTGGATTGACTGAATCCGAGCAAATTGGTTAGAAGTACTGGGGGGATAAATCAGGTGGATTCGGAGGAAGACCCGGAAGAGGGGACTGATCTAGGTAGACAAACGCAGGAAGCAATAGGGGATGGGAAGAGTAGTAGTCGAGAGGTGGTTATATTGACTATAGTGGCAGCAAGTAGCTGCCCGTTGCATAAGGAGCCTGTGTTTAATCTTATACCCATAGCTCTCTAGGTGAAACAGGCCCGCTTGAGAAGACCAACGTAGACCAATGTATGAGAAGAGCCATGGGCCAAAATGAACATGTAATAAAATTACTGTCCTGGAATCTGGCAGGATTAGCCAACAAACTCACCTGCCCAGCATGGGGATCCTTTGTGGATGCAAACGATGTGTGCATGTTCCAGGAGACTTGGGCTCGCAAGGAGAATTTCAGGGTGGGCTTCGCCTCTTTCCACATCCCGGCAGTTTGGGGAGGGCGGGGTCGTCCTTCGGAAGGCCTCACTATCTGGGTGGGATCCCACCTGGGCTGTAAAGCTACAACACTCACTACTCACTCTAGAGACATTCAATGCGTGGTTCTTGGCTGGCCAAATGCCTATAAGCTAGCACTGATTAATGTCTGTTCACGTCCCGTTAGCATAGGCAAAGAGTCCAGCACTATTGATGACCTTTCCATCTTCATCTCATCTATTCGGAATGAATTCAATATAGTGGTGGGGGAGATCTAAACTGCCACTTTGAGCCTCTAGAGGGACTCAATGATGGAACTCTAATGGCAGAGGATGACCACTGGTCAATTCCTATGACCCAGGCCCCGCCTGTTAGGGCATGGTCCCTACTAGCAGTTCAGGTCATGGCACTAACCATCACCCACTCTTTACGTGCATGTAATGGCCGTACTCCCTTGGACATTCCAGATGTTAGAACTGGGGGTCTCTAGTTGGCAGAGGTAGGTACCACTGTCCAAATAGGGACCCTTGATCCTAGTCAGGGTAAGGAGGAAACCCTCTGAGATAACCCCTGCTCACCCTCTAGGTAGCTTGGCACGAGCAGCCAAGGCTAATCAGAAGGCAATGTGTAAAGTATTTGTACCAACACTCACAGTAACACAGTGAAAACACCATAAACTGACTCCACAACAGTTTAGAAAAATAAAGGTATTTAATCTAAACTACACAAGACCAAAACGACAAAATCCAACATACACAGTTCAAGAATATGGTTTCAAAAGAGTTCTTAAGGTTGCAATAAAAGTTCTTTAGGTTGCGATAAAATAATCCACAGTTGCGACAAAAGTTCATAGTTGCGTCACGTTTCAGACACAGTACCTTTAGTTGCGATAAAGTTCCAAACGCAGAAGCTGGTGCGGTGGAAAACAAGCGATGCGTTGTTCCTGAGACCCTGGGGAGGCGATGCGACAGCCCCGCTGCAGCAGCGGGCGTGTTGCGACGAATCCGGTCTGTATGGGGAGCAAGGCCACTTCTATGGATTCCGGTGCGTAGGTTCCGTAGGAAGTTTGTTCTCGCAAAGGCACGATGCGATGATCTTTGGAGTTGCGACGATCTCCGGGGCGACGATACGCGGACCAGCGGTGATCTTCTCTCTCGCAGCTCCTCGATGCGATTGCTTCGGCGATGACTCTCGCAGCGACGTTATGCGGTCCGCAAGCAGGCTGTGCCTGCGACGACAGGCTCTGCGACCAACACTCGCAGCGATGTTAGGCTTCCCGCATCGATCGGATGCGTCCCGCAAACGAAGGATTCGACGGCTCTGACAGCGGCAACAGGCGCTGCGACGATCTCGACCTTCGTAGCGGCCAGAATTTCCTCGCACTGTCTGGGATGCAAAGTCTCTCAAATCTTGGTTTCCAGCTTCCCAGCACAGGTACAACTTTCCAGAGGCACCACACATGGGCCACACACTCCAGGAAGGACAGAACTCTCTCAGTAGAGCTCAGGGGAAGCTGGGGGTGAAGTCCTTTTGTTCCTGGGACTTCAGAACAGGGAGCCAGCTCTTCTCAGGCCCTTGGAGATTCCTTCAAGCAAGGGGACACAGCACAGCAAAGTCCTTCCCTTCTCCTTGGCAGCAACAGCAGGGCAATCCAGCAGAGCAACAGCTGGACAATCTTCCTTCTTCAGTTTCAGCTTTCTCGTTGGCAGAGGTTCCTTCTTGATTCCAGGATGATCTAATTTCCTGTACTTATACCCCTAAAAGTCTTTGTTCTCTTTGTGCAAGTGGGCCCTGAGCCCGGTCTAAACCAGTTCTGGGTGTTTCTTGAGCACTTTGTTTTCCTGGTTTCTCCTTTCCTTTCAGAGTGAGGGGCAGGGTCGTCAGCCTCCCAGCAGGAGGTGGAGCCAGCATTGAGGAAGGCAGGCACAGCCCTATTCAGGCCCAAGCGCTATCTTCTCCCACCACTCAAGTTGCAAATGCAGTCATTCAGCCTAGGGCTGACTCAGCCAGCCTCCTGGGGAATCCCCAGCCCCTGTCATTCTCAAACCAGACAGTCAATACACAAACAGGCCAAGGCACACACGAAGGTCAGACAAGAGAACAGCAACTTTCTAAAAGTGTTGATCTCAAACACAGGATTCAAAAACAACCTTTCCTAAAAGATGTGTTATTAAATTCTGAGTTCAGGGATACTAGACTCTTATGTCCTATCTTGTTCCTATGGGAAGAAATTCTGGTAGCCACTGTAGCCAGCATCCCCCATGTTAACCTATGGAGCAAGATAGCCTTACAATAGTGAAACACGAAAATGGCTGTAATTCACTACCAGAGCATGTCACCTGCACCAGTACATGCTCTACCTTTCACCTAAGGCAAGCCCGTCTGCGCCCGTCCGCGGCCGACCGGGGCCCGGGCCATGTCATTCTGCCCAATTCTTCACCTCCTACGCTTCCGGGGACTTAATTTCTCTACACTCACTCCGGCCATTGGACACTACCAGCTCTTCACGCCTGCGTCACCTAGGTATTTACCAAGCCCGCAGCACCTTTCCTGAAATCCAGACTATCCCGTCTCTCCTCACCTCTGAACCCATAGTCTCTCTCCCTCCTCCCAATCCCCTGCCCGCTCAGACATCCGCTAACATGGAATTAGCAATCATTTATCTTAATACTCGATCACTAGTCAGCCACCAACTCGACATCTTCCACCTCCTGGACTCAGACCGACCTGACGTTCTTCTCTTAACAGAGACCTGGCTGAATGAGGACTCGTCCCCTGACATCTTGGCCGCCATTCCTCCGGGGTATTACATACTCCAAGTCAATCGACCTGCTGACAAACCAGGAGGCGGCGTAGCTGCCATTATCAAACTTCCCCTCAGGTTCACTTCCCTCTCTTTACTCACTATTCCTCAGGTGGACTGCCTAGCTATCAGATTTGATTCCTCTGTATCCCCCCTAATCTGTGTCTTGGTATACCGTCCCCCCCAATCCATGCCCAATTTTTCTTCTCACTTTGGTGACTTGCTTTCCCAGCTCACAATTAATAACTCTAAACTCTTGGTCCTGGGTGATTTCAACTACTGGCCGTCAGACGCCCATGAAAGCCCGCAATCCCTGGCTTTTACCGACTTATTAACTGGGCTCAATGGTCTTCAACACGTTCACTCACCCACTCACTCCAAGGGCCATATCCTAGACCAAGTGTGGACCTATAATCTTGATATTAAGTCACTCATGATCACACCTTGTCACTGGTCAGACCATCACTTAATTTCCTTCCTCCTCCTGGTCCCTCCTCCGCCCCCTCGTAGCCGAGGCACCAGCATCTTGGCTAGAAACTGGAACAAAGCTGACCTTGACTTATTCCTTACCTCTTTAACATCGTCAGTTCTGCCCAGCTCTGGTTCTATCGACTCCCAAGCAGCTGCACTTGTTAAATGGCTAGAATCCGCCAGTGACAAGGTCGCCCCCCTCAAGCTAATCAGAACCAAGCGCCCTCACGACGCACATCGCTGGTTCTCTGACAACCTTAAATCTTTAAAACTCGGCCTCCGCCAAGCCGAGCGTCGCTGGCGTAGAAGCTATGATCCTTTAGAAAAAACACCTTTTCTAAAATTACTGGGAGAATATAAACGAGCAATCTCAGCCGCCAAAACCACCTACTTTTCCACCAAAATCCTCAACTCTGCGCATAAATCTAAAGACATCTTCGCCATTGTAGAAGAACTCTCACATCCAGATAGGGTGACCATCAAACCCCTTCCATCTCAAGCACTTTGCGATTCCCTCAACTGCTTTTCCATAGAAAAAATCAGCAAAATCAAAAACAGCATCTCCTCCACACCCCCGACTACACCCCTCACTGAGGCTGCTCCCTCCACTAACCCTCACTCTCTGACTCAGTTCCCTCCCCTATCAGAAGACGTTTTCATCGCCTTGCTTAACAAAGTTTCCTCTGGCTCCCCCACAGATTGCTGCCCTCCCGCGATTCTCCAGGCTGCTTTCTCAGCCTGCCCCACCCCTCCTCTGGCCCTCCTGAACAGTTCTCTTCTGCTCGGTGAGGTCCCCAGCCAGTTTAAGAACGCAGAGGTAGTTCCCATTCTAAAGAAACCCACTGCCGACCCTACGGTTATGGGCAACTTCCGCCCCATCTCCCTTCTTCCCTACCTAAGCAAAGTACTTGAGACGTATGTAACTAGTATCCTCAGCTCTTTTATCGAGGAATCCAACTTCTTGGACCCCCAGCAGGCCGGGTTCAGACCCGCCCATTCGACAGAGGCGGTCATCCTCTCTGTAATGGAGGAACTTCGTAGAGGCGCCGATTCTAACACCCACCAAGCCCTGATTCTTCTGGATCTGTCGGCGGCCTTTGACACGGTCGACCATACCATCTTGGTCGACCGTGTCAAAGAGGCTGGTATCGGAGGGACGGCCCTTGATTGGGTCCGTTCATTCCTGACGAACCGCCACCAATCTGTCCGACTCTCCCATTTTTCAGCTGACAGGATGAAACTCACCTGCGGTGTGCCACAGGGTTCGTCTTTGTCCCCACTTCTTTTTAATTTGTACCTTACCCCCCTGATCCGCTCCCTCCGGGGAAGGAATGTCACTGCATTTAACTATGCAGATGACATTCAGCTCATCTTCAATCTTGACTCTTCACAGGATGCGGCTCAGGATTTTCAGTCTACCCTCTGTCACATCAGCAATTGGATGGGCACTCACCATCTCAAACTCAATCCCGACAAGACGGAGCTTGTTCTTGTCAGAGGCCCATCCAACCCCTGGAACTCCACCTTTTGGCCCCCTGCCCTTGGTCCCTCCCCCTGCCCTGCTGACAAGGTAAAACGCTTGGGGGTCTACATCTCTCATGATCTTTCTATGCAACATCAGGTCAGTGCTACAGTGTCTTCCTGCTTCCACCAGCTCAGAAAGATTCGTAAAATCGCCCATTTTCTGACCACCGAAGCCCTCACCCTGACGTTGCTGGCATTAGTCATCTCTCGGGTTGACTATGCCAACGCCCTATACGCAGGTATCCCGCAATATCAAATCAAAAGACTTCAGCTGATACAGAATCAGGCAGCACGCCTCATCTACCACCAACCTAAACATTACCACGTCCGTCCTCTCCTTAAAGCCCTTCACTGGCTTCCGGTATCAGAGCGTTGTCAATTCAAACTAGGCTGCTTGATCCACAAATCCCTGGCCGGCATCGGCCCCTCCTTCTTCTCGTCGCTTTTGCACCCGTACGTCCCTTCCAGACCCCTCCGATCTTCTCACCATGCTCTCCTTCAGACGCCCAGGTTTAGGCGCAAAAAGCACGGAGGCCTCAGATTCTCTTTTCTGGCCCCTTCACTCTGGAACTCTCTCCCTCCGGAACTTAGACTTTCCTCCTCCTACTTTCACTTCAGGTCTCTCCTAAAAACTCACCTCTTCCGCTGTGCTTACACATAAGCTCCCTTGCCCTCCCTTCTCTGTCTCTTCCTGATTTAGTGAACAGCGCCAAGAAACCGTCCGGTGTATGTTGCGCTCTATAAATCCTTTTTACATTACATTACATACACTGCACCCTGCCCAGGGGGGTACCTTGGGCCTTCCATAGGGGTGACCAATGTGCACAAAAAGGAAAGGGTTAGGCCTGGTCAGTGGGGACACTGACTAGGAGGACATGACAGTTCACAGACTGCACACAGGCACTGCAGTGGCAGGCCTGAGACACCATTTTGGGGCTACGCATGTGGGTGACACAATCAGTGCTGCAGGCCCACTAGTAGCATTTGTAATCACCAGCCCTGGCACACTCAGTGCACTTTACTAGGGACTTCCTGGTGATACAAATATGCCAATCATGTATATCCAATCATCATAACAATTTACACAGGGAGCACTTACACTCTGGCACTGATCAGCAGTGGCAGAGTGTCCAAAGCATCTAAAACAGCAAAAAACGTAATCCAGCAAAACATCAAAAATACAGGAGGTAGAGGCCAAAAAGACAGGGGAAACCACTCCAAAGATGCCAGGTCTAACACCAGCCAAATGTACATATAATAAACCAGGGCAAACGTCTCATCTTGATTACATCTTACTGGAAACTAGGCTCTGGCCGAGGGTAATTGATCTCACTGTGGTGACTAGAGTGGATAGTGACCACTACGCTTTAATTTTAGAAATGGGCCTGCGAAAAGTTGGTAGAAACGGAGCTCCAGTGAAGGGAGATGGTCAAAATAACAACAATGACCTCACCCTGACTAACAATAGGTGCAGTATTAGATGGTCACGTCTTGAGAAAAACCCAGAACAGATAGCGAAATTGTACAAATTGGCAATCCCCTTCCTGACAGAGGTTGCAGCTCTACCGGAACCCCTACTGTCTGTGGATTCTCTATCACAACTTGAGGTGCTCTATGGGGACCTAGCAACTAACCCAGCAGAGGTATTGAATCCCAGGGTGTCTAAGAAGGGTAAAGGGGTCCCCTGCTCTTCCTGGTATAATAAAGCGTGCAGGAAAGCCAAGTCAGAGCTAGTGATGGCCCTCAAAGATAACAATAGAATAGCGATCAAAGACAGCAGGGCTCGATATAAAAGGCTCACCAGGTGCGTGAGGGAAGAGTGGGAGCAGGAAAAGTGGACCAGTTTATCTGCCGTCCTGGACACCAAAGACTGCAAAACATTTTGGTCTATAATTAATAACGGCACAGGTCAACCGAAAACTGCTGTAGAACCCAACCTAGCGCCAGTAGTATGGGAAGGACATTTCCGGGCTCTCTACTCGAGCGAGGCTCCCCCGGATGAGCACCCTAATCTCTCAACATTTCTTCCGCTTAATACTCTGTTAGAGGAGTGTGAGGTAACGGTGGATGAGGTGTGCATCGTTATTAACAAAATTGCCTCAAATAAAGCACCCGGCCTGGACAAACTCCCGGGTGACCTCTTCAATCACCAGCCGAAGGATTGGGATCCCTGTCTCCGGACTGTATTTAATGCAATCCTAAGAGGTATGGCTCTCCCCTGTACTTGGCTGGGAGCAGAGATAGTCCCTATCTTTAAAAAGGGCTCACCTCTGCTCCCATCCAACTACAGATCGATAAATCTCATTGATGTTCCCCAAAAGATCTTTGCGAGACTTATTTTGGAACGGCTACAGGACTGGATGGAGGAGCACGCAATATTCAGCCCCTATCAGGCGGGGTCAGGAAGAACACCTCGATCATGGATAAAATCTTTCGACTAGTGCTATTGCACTGGAAAACGGCACGTATAGAGGGTGGCAGCCTCTATATGGTGTTCGTTGACCTACGCTCCACCTTTGATCTTGTGCCCAGGAGCAAACTCTGGAGTGTTCTTCGCGAGCTGGGTGTTCCCATCCACCTCCTTTCAGTCCTGATAAGGCTACATGAGGCTAACTTCGAAAAGTTAGATGCAGGAAGAGCGGCGAATTAACAACTAGATTCCCCGTTGACACGGGGGGTAAGGCAGGGCTGTGTGCTTGCACCGACCCTGTTTTGCCTCTACGTCAACAGGGTAATCGCGCACCTTAACGGGGTCCAGCATAATGACGCACCCAAGCTAGTAGGGAATAGGGTACCGGCGATAATGTTCGCTGATGATACCCTCTTGCTCTCTAGATCTCCAATGGGCATTCAACGGACATTGGATGGTTTTGTAGAATTTTGTGTTGCTTGGGGACTGGAGATAAACTCACTTAAAACAAAATATATGATCTTCAACCCGCCTAGAACCACAAGACCCAATCCCGTCATAGGTAAAACAAGATTGGAAAGGAAAGGCACCTTTGTTTACCTAGATGTCACAATTAATGAGAGTCTGTCGTGGGGTCCCCAGCAAACTAAATCCCAACTAAAACTCGCCCAATTATCTGGTGGGATCCTCAAACTATCTAATGTCTCAACGATTAAACCTCTTTCCCCCTTTGAAGGTCTACAAATCTCATGCTAGGGGTGCAAGTATGTACGGCGATGAACTATGGGGTCATTGTAACAACAACCAATTCATTAGGGTAGAGAACAACTTCCTAAGGCACTTGCTGGCCCTTCCGCCCAGTACCCCGCTCTTCCCACTAAGACTCGACATGGGGATTTTGCCAATCGATGAGGAGTTAGCCCTAAAATCACTAAGGTTCTGGCGTCGGCTATGGACCACTCCAGAGCTGATTAACTTTAGGCAGGAGCTCAGGGAAATACTCACTTCCCCGAGCATACTCAAAATCCCCTGGCTTATGTATATCAAGAAGGAATTGACCAGGTTGGGACTTTACGTCCTATGGTCTGACCCTGAGCAGGGTTGCAATGCGATTTCAGCCATTATGCTGGCAAAGGTATATCACGCTCAGAACTTGAACGTGGCCCTGTGTAATCCCAATATCGGCTCTAGAAGCGCTACTTTTCTTTTGATGAAAGATACATATCATTTTGAATGTTTTTTAGATATAATTTACCCTGTGTTATCCAGAAAACTGTATGTGCAATGGAGATATGGCGTTCTACCTCTACGAACCTTCACATGCAAATGGGCCATGTCTACTCTGAAAAACAGCCCTCAATGCGAATGTGAAAGCGAATCGGAGACACGTGTCTTCTTTTTTTGCCCTGCCTCTTTAAAATCGAGGAGGCATTGGATTATCCCATTGTGCAAAAACCTTGGTTTCCGGCAATGTGCACATGCACTCAGAATATTGAAAACTGATACCGCTGGACCAATTTTTTTTGCTGTTTCGAAGTTTCTGGCAGCTATGTGGCGTATTCGTACTGTTTCAATTGACCAGGGTATGCATGGTATATGGGCTAATTGATAAACTTGCTCCATCTCTTTTTTTAGCATTTAAAAATATTGACATGTTTTTAACCCCTTCCATGCTGTGGTGACGGTCTAGCCTTTCCCGAGCAAGGGCCGGAACCGGAAGGGGTGGACAGGAACCGGAAGGCGGCCATCTTGTGTGGTGCCGAGCCGGCAGAGGGAGAAAGCGCGCTGCCCCGGCGCTCCGAGAAATAAACTTGTTGTACCACATCTACAGGCTCTGTGCTTATGTCTGTGGCAAAGGGCATTCCTACAATGGCGACGAGGCGGGACACGGCGAGGAAATAGAAGACGCATATAAAGAAAAATAAAAGGTGAAAACGCCGAAGAGAGCCCACATAGGAAAAAAAAAAAGGAAAAGGAAGCGAGCCGCCACAGAGACACTAGGTGCAGCCTCGGAGCGCAGCAGAGACAATAAGTGGGGCAATAGGCCGGCGCGAAGCAGAGCCCACGTAGCATCTCACCAGCCAGGCAGGCACTGCACAGATCCTCCAGAAGATACAAGGGTGGCCAATCCCGCAGTAAGGGCAGACACGGGGATAAGCGCACACGACGCGCGCAAAGCAACCCGAAGGGCCAGAGACGAGGCCCAAAACGGAATACAAGGCGGAAAAAAAGTGCATGCTCACAAGAACACCTGCCACCAACCCACTGACGCAAAAAGCTGGTGGATCGGCTGGTGCAGGGTGAGGAGCCTAGCAGAAGGGACAGGGCTGGTCGGCAGGCAATCCTGGACTCCAGAGGTGCAGCGGGAGGCATAAATAGCGGACAAGACCAAGGGGAAGACATGGACGCCAGGCAAGCACCTGGCAGCCCGCCCAGCCGCAACGTTCCCGCCCAGGTGGCCCCAAGGGGAAACGAGAAAATGGCGACACTGTCCACTTCCCTCGCAAATATGATGTCCTTCCTCCCAAAGAGAGGAGAACCCACAATGCCGTGGGAGGACTGGAAGAGATGCTTCCTGAATTACTTGGAGGCTCTGGAGGAAGAGAGCAAAGCAGAATATTTCAGCCCGAGGAGGAAGAAAATTCTCCTACACAATCTAGGACCTGAGGGCTTAAGGGTGTTTGACAATTTGGTGAAGGTCACGAGAGATGCGACAGACACGGATGTGTTCCGACTCAGAATAGAGTACTTGGACACGCACTACAGGCCTGTGGTATGTGTGGCCATAGATCGGTGCAATTTTTTACAGAGAAAGCAGGAGAGTGGAGAGACCATAGACGAATACATCGCAGCCTTACAAAAACTGGCACTAACCTGCATGACGAACTGGTAAGGGATCAAATTATCATGCATACGTCGAACACGACGATACAAGAGAAGCTATGGGTGAATGGCGATGCCCCCCTCAAGGAGGTTTGGGCCTTAGTCAAGAAAGCTGAGTTATCAAAAAGATGTGCGCAAGCAGCCAGAAAAGACACAGGGAGCACTCAAATGGTGTGCAGAGTGATGCTGCACAACAAAGGAGACAAAGCCAAACAACAGGGACCACCTAAGTACCAGTACAGCCGGAGAGGCCAACAGAATGCAGGTGCGTCGCCCAAGACTAGTGGAGAGAGAAGGACGAGTTGCTACAGGTGCGGGAGCACCTCACACTTAGGTAATGACAAGGTGTGTCTGGCGTTTAGAGCGAAGTGTGCGTTCTGCGGCGTATATGGACACTATGAGAAAGTGTGCAGTCGGAAGCCCTTAGGAGCGGCTGTCAAATATATCGACCAGGGCAGCCCAGAAGAGGACGAGGCACAAGCTGAGGAGGAGTACCTTGAAGAGGTCTTGTATATAGATGACCAAGTCCTGGATGTGGATTGCAAGGGGTCCAGCAAACCAATACTCAACATGAGCATAAGAGGTGTGAAGGTCAACCTTGTAGCCGACTCAGGAGCTCCAATCACGATAGTGCAGAGAAAAGTGTGGGAAGAGAAGTTCTTGAAGGAAATAAAGGAAGAACTATGCCCAATGGATTTGAGACCAGTCACCTACACAGGACAAAGAATACCCATGTTGGGGTATTGCCCATTGCTATTCGAATTTAGAGGGCGCTGTGCAAACTGTAAGTTGTATGTGGCCGAAAAGGGACCCTCAGTACTGGGATGGAAAGATCAGGGCGCACTAGGGATCCAACTGAATCCCGGAGGTATAGAGAAGGTGCTACTGATGGACACGGAAAGAGGACAAGAAGGAGAAGCATGGAAGAGAGAATACCCCCAAGTGTTCAGCGGGAAGTTTGGAGAATTTACTAAATTCAAGCACATGATACGCCTGAAGGAAGTAGCCACACCCGTGAGCCACAAGGTCCGGAACATTCCGTTCTGCTGCAGGGAAGCTGTGCAAGAGGAGTTGGACAGATTGGAGAAAGGAGGCATGATCGAGGCAACCGAAAGTGCAGAGTGGTTGTCTCCCTTAGTGGTGGCACAGAAACCCAATGGGAAGGTGAGGCTATGCGTGGTGGACCTCAGGGAACTCAATAAGAATATCCTTGTAGACAAATTCCCACTTCCACGAATAAACGAGATGCTCGCGATGACAAAAGGTATAAAGTGGTTCTCAACGGTGGACCTGTCATCGGCATACCATCAAGTGACACTCCATCCCACATGCAATCACCTCACATCCTTTATAACACCTTTCGGGTGTTATAAATTTGTGAGAATGCCGTTCGGATAGGCGTCGGCGGCAGCTGTGATTCAAAAATTAATGCACAAACTATTCAAAAATGTGGAAGGAGTTCAATAATTCCAAGATGACATTCTCATAATGGGGAAATCGAAACCAGAGCACAACGAGAAATTGCACACCGTGCTGAGGGTGTTATAAAACAATGGTCTCACCACAGAGTGGGCGAAATGCAAATTTGGGGTGCCGTCAGTGACGTACCTGGGGCATGAGATAAGCGAGAAAGGAATTGAACCCAAGAGAGAAAACATGGAGGCGATAAGGAAGGCGCCAGCCCCTGGGAAGAAAGAAGGTGTCAGGTCGTTCCTCGGCATGGCGAATTCTATAGTAATGTCATCCCAAATTTCGCCACCAAGACACACCACATGCATCAGCTGTTGAAAGAGAGAAACGGATTCAAATGGGGCAGAGAGGTGCAAGAAGAATTTGAGGCCTTGAAGAAGGAAATGAGCGAAACTATACCACTCAAGGGCTTTGACCAAGAAGGGAAATCCATACTCACCACGGATGCCAGCCACCGAGGCCTAGGAGCAGTGTTGATGCAAAGATCAGGCAGAGGGAAAGTATCCACGATCTGTTTTGCATCCAGAACCTTGGCACCGAATGAAGAAAAATTCAGTGTTATCGAGAAAGAAATGCTAGCGGTGGTATGGGCGATGGAACGCTTCCGACAATTCCTGTGGGGAGCCAAGTTCTTGGTTCGCACGGACCTCAAGCCGTTGATAAAAGCACTGACATCAAGTGGTCATGCGCATGCCACCCCGAGGATAGCGAAGTTGACTTTGAGACTCCTGGATTACGTGTACGAGGTGGAGTGCCTACCAGGACCCAGGAACAAAGTTGTGGATTTCTTGAGCAGAGCGGCAGCCAAGGAGAAAGCAGAGGACCAAGAAACCCTGGGATGGGAGGGGTACATGGTAGCGACTATGCAAGACATGGAGCAGGTTATCAGTGAGCAGGAGTGGGCTGAAGCGTACAGGAATGATGAAGACATAGAGGCTATAAAGGGGTACGTAACACATGGTTGGCCGGAGAAAAGACACCTGGAAGAGAAAATGAAGAAATACTGGGAGGTGAGAGAAGAATGGTCCCTAGGAGAGAACCCCACGTTCCTAATGAGAGGAGACAAGGTCATTCCTCCCCAAGGACTGATAGAACACCTGTTAGCGATTTTGCATGAGGGACACCAAGGGATCACTAAAACAAAGGCCTTAGCGAGACAAGCATACTGGTGGCCAGCTATTGATGCCCAAGTGGAGAGGTATGTGAGGAATTGCGACTCGTGCTCCAAAGCGGACAAAACACAAACCATGATGAGACCAGAATTGGGAAATTTCCTGTACCCAGCAACCCATGGGAAATGATGTCCATAGACATTATAGGGCCCATCTTGAACATTGAAGGGGTACAGAAATATGCCATAGTGTTGGTGGACAGGTACTCCAAGTGGCCCGAGGTGGAGGTAAGAGAAACAGTGGACACTGAAGCGGTGCTGTCGTTCCTAAATGCGATCTTTGTGAGGGAAGGAATCCCCAAGATAATTACATGTGACAATGGGCCACAGTTTACCTCAGCCAAGTGGAGAGCGTTCATGTCTAGAAATGTCTAGAAATGGAATAGAAGTCAAGCACACTCCCATATGCCATCCAGCAGGTAATGGACTGGCCGAACGGTTCAACAGAGTCATAATGGGAACTATCCAAGCGGCCTTAAGCGATGGACAGGATTGGGAAAAAGAGCTACCCAAGATGCTATGGGCCTACCACATTACGCCTGGAAGTACAGGTTACAGTCCTTTCAAAATACTGAGGGGAATAGAGCTGTTCACAAAGGACAACATCGCGTGGAGACAGATGGTAGTACAAAGCAAGTGGTCACCTGCGATAGTGAAGAGGAATTTGGAGAGAGCAACGGGAAGTGATACAACGGTGAAAGGAAATGAGGAAGAAAGGAACAAAGAGAGACTGGTGGTAACAGGAAGTGACAAGAGCGAGAGACGAGCGCAACACACATCCCCGAGGACCCCGGGAGTTAGAAAAGAAGCAGATGGGGTGAGAACGAGAGCAGGACGAATTGTGAGAATACCTAAGAAGTTCGAGAACTTTACCATGAGCATCCAGTAAGACTATTTTGTGCGAGTACTTGTGATTTGTTTAATGTTTAAAGAGAGGAGATATGTGCTGACGGTCTAGCCTTTCCCGAGCGAGGGCTGGAACCGGAAGAGGTGGACGCCGAGCCGGCAGAGGGAGAAAGCGCGCGGCCCCGCGCTCCGAGAAATAAACCTGTTGTACCACATCTACAGGCTCTGTGCTTATTTCTGTGGCAAAGGGCATTCCTACACATGCTGATGACGGCCCCCAGCCGTCATGAACTACGGTGCTCGTGTGCTGATGACGGCTGGGGGCCGTCATAAACCCGCCCACTCGCGATTATGCCGCACAGGCGCAGAATCGCGGCCGCATGGAAGGGGTTAATCGAATTCAATTTTATTGTTCTAATTTGGATGTGATTTGCAATAATTAATTGTTATGTATAAACTGTACTATAAAACAAAGAGTGTCAGAGGGTTTGGGATGACAAGAACAAGAACGCTGGATGTGCGTCTACAGAAGACTTCCAATACCATGCTAAATATGAAATTATAAAGACAAGGGTCACCCTTATGTTAAACCCAACAAGTGATCATATGAGGATGCCCATCAGTCACCACACGGAACCGCCCTTCATCATTTGGGTTCCTTCTAAGACCACTGATGGTGTTATCTATTGTATTTCTCATGGAGGGCTAAGATTGTAAAAACCCTCTCATGGTCAGATAGATTAACGTGGACTTGCTTCTCAACTGAGAGGATGTTAAGGAAGGGGACTGATGTCGTAGTGCAAAAAATAGTGAAAAAAAACCAAGAGAAAATGTGTGTGAAATAAAATTGGATGAGGGGGTGCTGAACGTGGCTTTATTCTGTTGCTACCCACTCTACCAATATTAAAAAGTAGACAGGGACAATCCAATTAATCTTGGATCATCTAGATGTATTCTAGGGTCAACATGTTTCTGCAATAATTGACATGAGTTGTCATTGCTTTCATCAGGACCGCTGTAAACTGTTTGCTACTACGAACTAGTGTTCTTAAAGAAAAAAGTGCTCAAAGTTATAAATAAATTTCAAAACCGATACTTCAATCACCTGTATCCACTAGATGTCTGTATCGGTAGTTTCACCGTTCCAAGTTGGAGATTGCTAGGAATAGTGAAAACATGGAGTTGTTAAATTGTAGTCTTGTAGGAAAAACACCACATTCTTGTACTTGTGTAAACACACTAGGTTTCAATTATATAATCCTAGTAGAGAATGACATTTGTTCGGGCACAATCGTAGAAACATCTTATATAGTGCCAGGATCTCAACATTGGGTCGAATTGTCAAAATAACCAAAGGAGATAAGCATCTTACCCCACTTGGAAGATGTATGGACCTCACCCCACCTTGCCACTGCTCAGGGTAAAGGGGAAGCACCGCTCTGTAAAAGGGGCAAAGAACAGCAAAGCTGAGAATGCCACTTGTATCTCGTGTTTTCAGACAGTCAAATATAAGCGCCGAACGCGCTGTCCAATATTCCACTCAAACTCTATAATCAGCCTTATTTAAATCCAACTGAGCTATTGTGGTTTGTCACCACCAAGTAACCCTCTCTTAAAGCACTGCATTATGGTACACCGCGCCCCAAGATCGAATAAATATTAAGACTTGCTAAGAGAGCAGAAAGTTACTTATGCGCCACAATCCCAGTATGAACTGTAATGCTAGAACCAATTCTGCACTAGCATTCAAAGGTACTGATTCCTACAAATGCGTCTCTCCGCTGCTGGTAAACGCGGATACACATCTCTCACAGCGCTAGTATCGCACGGAGGATCACCTTACCTATCCGTCGGTACTTCGTATCGGCGTCTGAGCCGATCGGGGAGGTAGGGGAGTCCGCCTAGGCTGCTGTATATAACACGGAGCGTTATTGGTCAGACGTGCGTCACGTGGGTCAATGCATCAAGCGTGGTTGGCTAGACATTGATCCAATAGGAGCAAAGTACTGTCGTTGTTCGAAAGGTAAACACACCAAAAGATGCGTTGTGTGTTTATTCGACAGATATCTAAGCAATTTGGCACAGCACACGTGAAATTGAGCAATGCATGTGGGTGCATCGCTTGATTATTAACTATTTTGCCACACTTATTGTGAACACGTGTTGTTGCATCGCTTGATTGTTAACTATTTCGCCACACTAGATGTGAGCACTAAGGGCGGTGAGTGGTGAGAACATGCCCTGTATTGTTATGATGGGACAAATGGGTACTATACTTAGTGAATTTAAGAAAGATGTTGCAAACCCGTGTGCCTCAGATTATGGATGGCATAAAAGAAAGTGATGTGTGCAGTATATAGGGTATGCAGACAGAGTAGAGCCAGAAAACTGATCAATCTCAGCTAGGATAGAAATCATAGGCTACCCCATGGTATGTCATCATTAAGGCCAAAACGGTTGGTGCCCAACTTGAACACCCACTTTTGTTCTTTTAACAAGAGGAATCTGCCTATGTCGGTGATATGTGCCGGGATGCTGGGTTGTTCGATCACTGTCCACTGGAATGCAGTGGATGGATGGCGTGCCTCCAGGAAGTGATTCGTCTACTATAAGACAAAGAGTGTCAGAGGGTCTGGGATGACAAGAACAAGAAGGCTGGATGTGCGTCTACAGAGGACTTCCAATACCATGCTAAATATGAAATTATAAAGACAAGGGTCACCCTTATGTTAAACCCAACAAGTGATCATATGAGGATGCCCATCAGTCACCACACGGAACCGCCCTTCATCATTTGGGTTCCTTCTAAGACCACTGATGGTGTTATCTATTGTATTTCTCATGGAGGGCTAAGATTGTAAAAACCCTCTCATGGTCAGATAGATTAACGTGGTCTTGCTTCTCAACTGAGAGGATGTTAAGGAAGGGGACTGATGTTGTAGTGAAAAAAATAGTGAAAAAAACCAAGAGAAAATGTGTGTGAAATAAAATTGGATGAGGGGGTGCTGAACGTGACTTTATTCTGTTGCTACCCACTCTACCAATATTAAAAAGTAGACAGGGACAATCCAATTAATCTTGGATCATCTAGATGTATTCTAGGGTCAACATGTTTCTGCAATAATTGACATGAGTTGTCACTGCTTTCATCAGGACCGCTGTAAACTGTTTGCTACTACGAACTAGTGTTCTTAAAGAAAAAAGTGCTCAAAGTTATAAATAAATTTCAAAACCGATACTTCAATCACCAATGGCGTGCCTCCAGGAAGTGATTCGTCAGTTTGGTGGCTTACCTCTTGCACCTAATGGTGCTCTTGTGTTCAGATATTCTCACTCTGATCTTGCGAGTGGTCATCCCCACATACTTGAGGCCACAAGGGCATGTAATCAGGTACACCAGATTATCGCTATTACAATTCGTGAATTTATTTTGGATCCACGGTCGAGTTGTGCCTATGTCTATTTCTGTGGACTTTTTTGTTTGTGGGCAGGAATGACATGAACCGCATGGATGGTGACCTGTCACAGGGGGAAGGTCCCATAGTGCACCCAGAGCCCTGGGTTCTTTCACACGTGGTCTAGTGTGGATCAGACGGTCCCTGAGGTTGGGACCTCTTTTAAAGGAAAAAAGAGGCATCTGTATTATAGACTCGTCTGAATTCAGAATGGACCAAAGGCGTTTGACTACCTTCTGTATCTTATTGGACAAGGTCCCGATAATGGTGACAAAAGTTAACCTCTCAAGGGGGGGCTTTTGGATTGGTGGTTCTAACAGTGCCAAACGGTTATTGTTCCTCGCTCTTTTAAGCGATTGCTGTACCAGCCTCCTTGGATATTTCCTGGAAATCAGTTGTTCTTTAAGAGCCATAGAGTGGTTTTGAAAGGCTCCAACGCTGGAACAGTTCCTATGAACTCTAAGAAACTGTCCATATGGTAGGTTCTCCCGTAAGGATTTGGGATGATGGCTGTCAAAGCATAACAGGGAATTCTTTGCCAGTGGTTTTCTATAGAGTTCTGAGTGTAAACCCTCTGTGGGGGATGTGATGAGTAAATCCAAGAAAGCCAATCTGTCTTTTCCTATCTCGATGGTGAAGCGAAGGAAGTCATTCCTACTGTTTGGCCATCCCAAAAACTCTAGGCAACTCTCACTTGTGCCACGCCATACCACAAGGACATCATCGATCCATGTTTTAACTTGTGCTTTAATAAAGATTTTATGATGATGAAAAAAGCTAGACATTTACTTTTAAGTTTTACATGTCCTTGTGTTGAAAAACTCTTAAATGTGTGCATCACTACTGCAATACCTGGCTCTCCAGTAAGATAACATTGGGTTTACCTTATTACATTTATTAAATGATTACTTTCAATTGGGAACAGGTAGGAATGTCGAGTTTGGTGTCTAAAGAATTGTAATTTAAAAATCTCTTTAATGGTATAGTTTGATTTTAAGTCATAATCCTGAAGATTGCACTTTTTGAAAGTTGGCATTTTCCTAATCCAACCTGTATCTTGGGTCACATGTCTAGATGTAGCTGGAAGTTGGTCTCTGTGTATTGCTCCCAGACAGTGAGAGAAAGGAGGAATAGGTATTGTCAGGATGGGCCATCTCTGTCAGGATGAGGGGGGTCAGCCATCACCTTCCATCATCACAGAGGCTCTGCCTCAGCACACTCACAAAGTGTTTCACATTAGTCTTTTGTGCCCCCAGACAAGCTGGAGACTCAGTAGGGAGGAAGAAAATTCCAGACATCTCCATAGGGGGAGTACTCCAGAAGCTTCTCCTGTGGGCAACAGGTATACATATATACATATTGGACCTACAGACCCAAATCTTCAGATCACTTCTGCACCTGCAAACTCTGTCAGGAAGAAGGACTACCCAGTCGTTGACGTTTACCCTGCTGACTTGATTACTGACCCAGGACTGCTTTGCTGTGCAGTCCAGTGCTTGCTGTTGTTGCACTAGGACTCTTCTGCTGCTGTGAGCTGTCCTGCTGATCCCAACCTGCCTGTGTGTACCCAGAACTTTAGGAAGTCTCCAAAGGTTAGTTGGCTGACCCCTATTCAATGCAGAAAAGAATTGGTCAAGGAGATATTTATAGACTTCAGTCAGTACTATAAATATAATTCACATACCCAGCCGGGCATGGAATATTTATTAGATTGATATTCAATTATTCAAAAAATATAAAACACACAATTACAGAGGGGCACAAGCCTGTACCCGACAAGAGGGAAAAAGATTTGTATAGGAAAGGGTAGGAAAATAGGAGAGATAAGAAACTTATCAGGCAATAACTTTGGAGCCAATAATGGCTTGCATCTTATTACATAATATTGCAAGCTCAAAACAACAGTAACCACATACAATAAACACAATGGTCAAATTGTAGCACTGTGTGAGAAAGTCGACGTTTCGATCCCAGCTCCTACATGAAAGGGATCATCATCAGGACTAATCAAGAAAATTGCCTGTGTGATAACATTTAAGCCTGTTGAAATAAGGGAAAGAGAATACATAAAGTCGTGACTCAGAAGAATCACTGAAGGAATAAAGTTTCAAAACATGTCTAAAATGCTTAGCAACGCTCCATAGTTGACAAATTAATTGTGACTAGGCCTATGAAAACATTGGTGCATGGTGAAGTTGGTACACTGAAGTCCTTGTCTTGACATTAACGGTGGACCGACGCAAACAGTGGCAACAGGGCAATTGTAGTTGGAGTGCTATACAATGTTGGTGGTGATTGTGATAAGTGTTAATGAAAATGGGGAGGATCGGCAGTGCGGCTCATTAAAAACTTGCGGTAACTATCTGAAGTGTCCCGATAATGTGAGCGACCTTAAGAATTATTGACGGGGCTGGTCAGAATTAGTACGGGTGCCGTTGAGGAGCAGGGATAACGTGTCAGGGGAGACACCGGTGAAGCCGCGTAGTGAGCCGGTTCGGCGCCGGTGTGAAAATGTTCTAAGGTGCTAACCTTGATCAGACTCCAAGTGAGTCAAGATTGTTCAAGGGCTTGGTTGGCATCTACTTTTCTAAATGAGTGTGGGATTTTTCTTGTTGTGGTTTCACTTTATTACTGTTTGCGTGCTGCAAAACTACTTTACACATTGCCTCTAAGTTAAGCCTGATTGCTTTTGTGCCAAGTTACCAAACGGTTGACCACAGGTTCATTTGGGATTGCCTTGTGTTTTACAGTGACAAGAATTGTGGTTGCTACTTGAGTAGGATTTCACCCCCCTCAACCAGTAACTCAATTTCCTACAAGCAATATAGAGCATTGCCTTGATAAATTACCTACATCACTCTCTTACAGAGGGGGATGAGGAGCGTGTGTGTGTTAACCATCCACTGACTATTTTGTACATCTGTGTACTCTGATCTTCGTGAGCACTGCGCAATAAATTGTTGATACTTTGGGTAGTGGGCGCATCATGGACTGCTGATGTATTTACGTTATTGCTTACCAATGTGATTGTCTCATGGTATGGTCTGATATGAAAAGCACTGCTGTTTCGTGAATTATGGTGGATGGTGCCACACCTCATCAAACTTAATGAAATGTGGTTATTAAAAATGTGTTGATACTTTTGGACACATCAGAATTGATTGACTTCCTTGGGGAGTGAGCAGCTAGTGATCGCTGCTGAAAGCAGTCCTAATCCGCGTCTTCCTGTACCTTTTACCAAGGAAGGTTCCTTGAAGCCAGCTGCTTCGGTATCTCATCCGTAGCTTGTGCATTAATATCTACTTTGTGGTGCTGCACAGGGATCACTGCTGGTGAGAAACACCACATGGAGATCACAGCTTAGATGCTTCCTCAACAAGAAGCTCTGAGCTCTGACCTCGTTAGGGCACCCAGTTATGATTGTCACATAATGCCCTCTGCTCACAGGCAGTATCAGAGGCCTAATGCCAAGAATACTATACCTATCTCATCGCGCTGTTATACTGTGTTACACACATATACCAGTGCTTAATTTGAGCTCGTGGTTTCCGTTGCTCAGCACCAGCAGTTAATTTTCAACACCGTTGCTAGTGACAGTCTGCCACAAGGGAACACTATCTGGCTAATTTAAAGATAACCACAGCAACAGTTAATTATTAATTTAATATTCATTAAAATGCTGATTACCTGCTGTCCAAGACATTCTTACAGCTTTGGAGCCCTGGATTAGTCTAAATTGTCACACTTGTAGGAGTGTGATCGTTAGTATTTGTGTTGTTACTTTCATTGGCAGCGCAGACAAGTAGAATGTGCGGTGCAAGCTGTAGTAGCCTCCTGACAGAGTCATGGCACTTATGTTTTTTGCAAATGAAACACTGACAAATACAATACATTTTCATCCCACCTTGTCTATTTAAATGGCATGCTTGTCATCTTTTTTCGTTTTTCTTTTTTTTTTTTTACAGCGGACAGCTTTCAATGAAGAGGTTAAACTTTTTCTCGCGACCTTATTTGTTTTGAGCCATTGAACAAAGGGAGTTTCATTAAAGCTTATCAGGCGCGCGGCTTCCTTCCCGGCATGCAGCGGGGATGGCACGCGGCCGCCACTGCGATGCATCAGGCCGAGCCATGTGCTTTCTGTGAGCGCTGCAGCCCCTGGCAAGCTTCAGAGATAGGAAACGCGATGCCCTATCGGTCGATCGGTCTCAGAGCCGAGCAGATACCGCAGGCCTCGACGCAGAGAAATGAGACGCGGACGGAAAAAGCGCCGAAGTTTCATAATATGAAGCCTGGCCTTGGGTCAGGATCTGAGTTTTACACAGAGAAGGAAGTGATAAAAAAGACGCAAGCCACGTGATGGGGCAAAAGCCTTTTCCTGTTGTTTTCAATAAAGGCTTGGTGAATACATCTTGTTGTTCGTGCGCGCATGCGTGTGTGCGGATTCATAGCGTTAGATACCATATTTTGTGATTTTATGTTGCCATCCAGGGATTCTAACGATATATAAATCCGTGAGGCCCAATGCCAAGTGGTTTAAATGGGTATGACTCCAGAAGATACCAATACAGGACCGTATTACCCATAATCCCTGTTAGGTTTTATACTGCATTACATTTGTATATTACATTACATTCCTAGATTACATTTTGGTCCTGTTAGTATGAAAGGGTGCTTGCTCTGTGAGTGACAGGTTCTTGCATGATCACGTGCATATCATCCTTAAAAGAACTGCACTTCAGGTCAATACTTTACTTTGCTGATGCTTTTTTTTTAACATTCGTTATTTAAAAAAAATATTCTTATTTGTTTAAACGATGCCTGCGCGTTGCTGCAGATAAAACTTCTTTGTACTTTTGCTTTGCATCAATAAGAACTATATTTTCCTGTGATGTGCATTAAAACTAAAAGACAAGCTATTGTACGACTTAAATGAATCGGCCGCGGAAGGAAGTCTATTTTTACAGCATTCGTTCTTCCCATCCAAGAAACCTCCAGATTCCATCATTACTAAAGGCCGTGAAGCACTTCTTGTAAAACAGACGTGCATTCACTTGGTAGAGTGTGGCTGGTGATTTGGTCTGGTTGAGCTAGACATGCCTCATTTTATGGCTTGGCCAATGAAGGTGCATAGGTGGCCGGTCTCATTGCCTGTAACAGGCCACTCTGACATGTTGCGTGCCCCAAACGAGTGTGAAAGATCTTAACTCTGAAGCTAGACACTTGAAACTCCTGCAGTTTGGTTACATTAAGAGGAAAGAAGGAGGTGGTGTTGCTCATCAGGCAGAGTTTCTCAACAGTGGCAAGCGTAGCCTCAAGCTTTTCTTTTCCTATTTCAGACCCTCATTGGAATGGTTTCCTTTGACCAGACTGGTCCCAGGGGCAACACAAAGACCAACTCTAAGGGCAGGCATCTATCCGGAGTACTTCAATGATTGAGTGTGGCAGGATTGGAGAGTACCTCGTTGAAAGATGACTTACATCAGTGCTTAATTTGTTAAAAAAAGAAGTGCCAGGGCTCTCGTCAGGAGGCCACTGCAACTCGCATCACGCATTGCCCCTGCCATGCTGCCAATGACAGGACCAACTCAACTACTAACCATCACACTGCTAAAAGTGTGATGATTCAGACTATTCCAGGCCCCCAAAGCTATAGATAATAATAATTTTTAATATCTATTAAGGTAATAATTGACTGTTGTTGTGGTCATCTCTAAATTAGCCAGAGAGTACTACCTTGTAGCAGACTGTTACAAGTGCCAGTGTTGACATATAAGTGTCGGTGTAGAGCACCGGAAACCACTGGCTCAAATTAAGCACTGCTTGACATTCTCTTTAAGCTCTTTGTTCCTCATCACGTAATGCTTCACCTGGGTGTTTGAAGACTTCCTGCCCACCAGATCGTTGTGTTGATCGATCCTGTTTGTTCCATAATCCATCCTGCTCAAGCAATTGCTCTTTGAAGATGACCTCTAGATATCCCACGCTGATGTTGTTGAACAGTGTGCCTACCAATGGGAAATGCCTCATTTTAAGGGGAATGGATCCTTTTTAGGTCGAGCCTAAACAGTGCTTGTGCTGTTAGGCGATCTGTTGTATTTGCTTTGTGGAATCTGACTCCTCCCACCTTCTGGATTGGCTGTTTTTCCTGCGTCAACTAAAAATCGTAGCCTTCAAATGGCTAATGGGAGGTGCACGCAGTTGCTGTCTTTCCATTTCTAGCGGGCAACGTTTGTCTTCTGCATTCCTTCATAGTGTGCACTTTACAGTGCCCCTGGGGCACAATCAGGGACTGACTAGAATGCTCCTGCATCAGGATGCACTCTATATCCCCCTCCCCGATGGTACAAGCAGGCATCCACTCCAGGCGCCTTTGTTGCTCGGAAATCAATGTGCTGAGGGGTTTCCCTGAGTTGCTCGTTTATATCACACTGGTATGATTACCACCTCCTTAGTTCTTCTCGCACTGCCGACCACGCTTTACTGCCACTTCCTGCATCCCAGGCCTGTCCTGAAAGCCTGCAGTGCGACTGCCACGTCCTGCACCCTGCTTTTTCTGTCTCACTACGACCTCTTCCATCCTGCTCTCACTGCTTGCAGTGTGTGACGTTTCTCCGAGCCCTGCTGGCTGTGCCTGAATGCCACCTCCTGCGTCGCTTGATTGTTGTCTCTGGTAGCAGCATCTAGCTGTCATCCCCTGTGCCCAGGGCACAAGTTGTAAAAAAAGAAGTGGGGGGAAGCTGTCACCCGAAGTGACGTCACGACAGGAAGTAACGTCACGAAAGGTGCCGAGCTCCTCGTCCCAGAGAGGCCAAAGAGTGAAGTCCAGCTGTTTGGCATGGGGGACGGAGTCCCCCTAGTAAAATAAGTGGGGGGACACCGTCCACCCGCGTGGTACCCCTACTCGAGCCCTGCCTGTGCCTCTCTCCTTCATTCACAGGCAGCTTGTTGTATGTGACAGCTGCCTCCTGAGCAATAGGACTGCTGTCTCTGCTTGCAGTGTGACTGCTGAGCCCTGGTGTCTGCTAGAGGTGCTTTTTAGGTCTCGCCTGTCAATGCGCATGCACATTGAGCTTGCAAAGCTATGGGGGCTTAAACAGACTTTAACCAACTTGCAAGTCGATGGCGAATCCTTGCAGTGCCCGTGAAATTCAAGCTCAATGCGCAAGCGCATTGACATTAAAAGCGCGTGCACATGCCACCAGCCGCCTGCCTTGCATTACACATCAAAGGCAGCCCAGCCTCCCTCCCGCAACCCCTGCTGCTTCACACCCTCATCGCAGCCTGAAATCGCCGTCTGTTCCCTCGGCCGCACTCCTCCCACACCCCCGCTCCGCCCCCTCCCCTGCCTGCCGTGTCGCATTTCTCCTCCCCCCTCCCCACAGCAATGCCCTCAGTCTCCAACTACCCGATACTGACGGCTTAACCCTCGCGTTCAGACGGAAAGCTTAGTCTCAGTTGACTTATCTGAGGGACATTGATTTCGCAATAGTAAATCCAATATCCCCATGTGACTTGTATCCCATGGCCAAAGTTGATGACTTCTTCAAACAATTAGAAAAATGCCTGTTTCATGTATGTATCAATCTGAATCTAGAAGATGCCCATGAAGCCCCCTCCCCTCATCGCAGCCGGAAATCGCCGTCTGTTCCCTCGGCCGCACTCCTCCCACACCCCCGCTCCGCCCCCTCCCCTGCCTGCCGTGTCGCATTTCTCCTCCCCCCCTCCCCTCATCGCAGCCTGAAATCGCCGTCTGTTCCCTCGGCCGCACTCCTCCCACACCCCCGCTCCGCCCCCTCCCCTGCCTGCCGTGTCGCATTTCTCCTCCCCCCCCTCCCCTCATTGCAGCCTGAAATCGCCATCTGTTCCCTCGGCCGCACTCCTCACACACCCCCGCTCCGCCCCCTCCCCTGCCTGCCGTGTCTCATTTCTCCTCCCCCCTCCCCACAGCAATGCCCTCCGTCTCCAACTTCCCGATACTGACGGCTTAACCCTCGCGTTCAGACGGAAAGCTTAGTCTCAGTTGACTTATCTGAGGGACATTGATTTCGCAATAGTAAATCCAATATCCCCATGTGACTTGTATCCCATGGCCAAAGTTGATGACTTCTTCGAACAATTAGAAAAATGCCTGTTTCATTTATGTATCGATCTGAATCTAGAAGATGCCCATCAAGCCCCCTCTGCCACTGAAAGAGATTGTTTCAAGTGTGTGTTCTTCAGTTTGGGCTGCGTGGGATGCTGATCTACCAGTCTCCTTTCCTAGGTTACTAGATTATCATTTAGGAATATGTTTTCTTTGTAATGTTCTTCCACTCTCATCAAAGGCTTTCACGGCCGGCCGGCCGTGCTTTCACTTTCACGGCCGGCCGGCCGTGTAAAGTGCACTTCAAAGGCCGCTCTCCCTGCTCCGCCCCCTGCTGCGGCCGTGTCGCATTTCTCCTCCCCACAGCAATGCCCTCCGTCTTGTTTCTTTCGAGGTAAGTGTTACAGACTGCACCCTTTATTTACAAAGCTTTACCTCGATAACTTTGTTTCCGCCATGTGTACGCTTGTTGTGTTTACCAATTAATTCAAAAGTATATATTTTTTTTTCTGGGAGGGTCGTTTGAGAACTGCTCCGATGGCTTCTTCATACCAGGTTTCTAATGCAATTCGCAACTGTAGTCGGGCGTTTTTGCTATACAATTAACACCTTTACAGACAGACTCTGGGCTAGAAAACGTCATTTTTTTCAGCCACCCGGCTTTCTTCCTATTTCGAATTGCGGAGACATGTAAAATGTACAGGAAGTGCATTTTAATGAGTGGCTGATTTGTTAGCTTAAAAAAAGAACTGTAGATTTTAGAATGATTACGCCGTTCCATGGTATTATAGATGGATGAATTTCCCAACCGATGTATTAAAAAATATTAAGCCTCAAAAATATCCTAACACTAGTGCGATGGACCTACTTATCAACCATGTCTTCTCAGGCAATTGAAAAGCTACCTTCTCTGCCTGCAAAGCGCCTCTTATTATAAATTGTATCTGAAATTATCCAGTTTCTATAAATCCACCCATACACACTTTCATCCATCTCCATGTGCTGCCACTCCTACCCATCCACCCTCGCATGCAGGCAGGCCCATCCATCCATATATTCATCCAAGTATACACCTATCAACTATAAACGTATCCATGCATCCATTCACCCACCTATTCACATTTGCATCCATCCATGTGTGCATCCATCCACCATCACCTCAACATCCACCTCCACATCCACCACCACATCCACCACCACATCCACCACCACATCCACCACCACATCCACCATCACATCCACCACCACATCCACCATCACCTCCACCATCACCTCCACATCCACCATGACATCCACCGCCACATCCACCACCACATCCACCACCACTTTCACCACATCCACCACCACCACATCCACCACCACATCTAACACGTCCACCACCACTTCCACCACCACCACATCCACCACCGCATCCACCACCACCACATCCACCACCGCATCCACCAACACCACATCCACCACCACCACCACATCCACCACCGCATCCACCACCACCACATACACCACCACATCCACCACCACATCCACCAACACTTTAACCACACCCACCCCCACCACATCCACCACCACTACATCCACCACCCCATCCACCACCACACCATCCACCACCACCACCACCCCATCCACCACCACCACCACCCCATCCACCACCAACACTGCATCCACCCCCACCACCACATCCACCACCACATCCACCACCACCTCCACCACCACATCCACCACCACATCCACCACCACATCCACCATCACCTCCACAGCCACCACATCCACATCCACTGCATCCAACACCACCACATCCACCACCGCATCCACCAACACCACATCCACCACCACCACTGCATCCACCACCACATCCACCACCACCATATCCCCCAGATCCACCACCACCACATCTATATATGTGTGTGTGTGTGTGTGTGTGGCTCTGTGTGTGTGTAGGTGCAAATGCAATGTTCTTGGATTTTCGTCACAATTAAATACACTGAACATAATCTTCACAAAAGTTATTTACAAACGTTTAAGCTATTGCCATTATAAATTACAATAACTTTTATTTAAGTATTAATTATTTACAAAATTAAAAGCCATTGTTATTTGTAATTTCGATACATCTAAGTCACGTAAATACAACACACATTGCATTACAAATGCTATAGGTGTCACATTTGCGAAAGTTAAAACTATTGACATTGTAACTGACAAAGCTATTAATTTTGCTATTTTCAAAACCAACACATAAATAAAAAAAAGTGGAATTTATAATACCAATCGCACAAACTTTCCTAATGCGAGACCTATTGCATTTCCAATGCTTGTTTTTACTGGCTGCCCTCATAAAAATTAAAGACTGGTTCATCCCTATCCAAATTTCAACATGTAACAGGCAGGATGCACACAGATCTCTGTAGCGTACATATTAACCTACCAAACTATTTTACTGCAGTATTTTAATGTGTGATCTTATCATGATGACATTCAAAGAATCGTAATATTGTTTTTAAGCAAACCAGTCTCCCAAACTACATGTCCAGTAACTCCAACAACAATTGCCGTATTTTAATGTATCATTTAATAGACTTTTCTTCAAATATCTGTTCTTAAATCCTCACCTTCTGAACGTCACTTATATTTTCTGGGAGGATTTAGAGAAAAAGGTTTTCAGTGATCCGCAGCCAAACCTGGGTACACTGACATTGGATTGTTGTCTGGGCAGCATCCCTCTACCAGACTTTTGGATGGCAAAAGATTCACACATTTGATTGATTTGCCTCACAGGTAGAACAGCTTCAGATGCATGTTTGCTAGAAAAAACACTGTATTTCAAATACGGTATCTGAATCCACCGTTCTGGAAAACGATGACACCCCCAATTCTCCTTGTGATAAATACACAAATCAACCATAAATCTTCCTAAATTATTGCGTTTATGGTATTCATTTAATGTGCTCCGTATTTGATTGATCATAGAGCCTTTATCGAAAATGGTGTACACTTATTTAATTCATGGAAAATAGAATACAAAACAATTTAACCACAGCCAAAGCTAAGACTGACAAAAAATCAGCAAGTGTTCTTTCAGCAAAGTCGTAAAAGACCATACAGTATAGAGAAGATTTAACGTTCAAAATGACCCAAAAGAATGCAAATTAAACAGGGCAAGGCAGGTGCAGATCGACGGCATAAAAAAGCTGAGCATGAAAAGAACTGGGATCATAAGAGGAAATCAAAGAGCACAGAAAAGGCGGGCCCAAAATAGTGATACGATTACTGACAGGATGCCAAACTGATATCTACACCAAGAAGAAAACTCTACCCAGTGAAGTTGTTTTTTGCTCTTTATTTATGCTTTTTTTCCTTTAAACCCTGTAGAGATATCAGACAGAATTTGTGACATTACAATATATGGATTCATCATTCATTTACATTTATACATTGGGTACCCCATCAATATTCCATTGCTGCTTGTATTAAATTAGTGAACGTTCCGGGAAAATTGAACCATCGTCGTTTACCTTACTCAATGTGTTGGCCAGGTATGTCCTCGGGCTTCAATTCTCACAGTTCAGAAAGGTAACCAGGTCCTTCAACCACGCGTTAGGTCTGGTGGCTGCTCCCCTACCCACGTCCTGGCCACGCTGTGTTTGTCAAATAGCACTCCAATGCTCACACATTTTCTGTTCAATAGTGGCTTGACCAGTAAGGAAAATTTATCCATCTCATTTATGTCCTCAGATATCTGCTTCCCATACTATACAATCTTCAGATATGTCAATGGCAGATGGATGAAATCTGCACCAGGGGCTGTGCATCTAGTGCTTTTCGTGAATTCCACCATCCTTATTGTGCATCAATCAATCAGGTTCTTGTAAAGCGTGGCAACTCACCCATTAGGGTTTCAAGGCGCTGGGGAAGGATCTGCGGTTCAGTCGAACTGCCACATTTTGAGGTCCTTCCTGAATTGAGGCAGTGACGGGGATTACCTCAGATGTTTATCTATAATTCGTCATTCATTGATAATTCTTTTGTGTGACTACAACAAAAGTTCCATTGTGCATCAGTTCTTTTAGTCCCTAAGTCTCTCAAACATATTTCTCTGAATCGATCGGATTCTGACAGCATGTCATTCATAACTGTGTTTTACATTGCAGTATCTGGCCTCTTCAGGGCTGGGCCTGCTGCAACTAGCGTTAATCGTTTACAGTCGCCGGTTCTTGTGCACATGTGAGAAAGCTGCCCTTTATGATGAAATATGTTTAGTGGTGTGCCATGTCCTGTGCACAGGAAGTCAGTATGGGAGGTAAATTGCTTGTTGATTTATAAATATGTAAATCTTCATGTTCAAAAATGTCCTTTTGTGTAATTCTTTCACGAAAAGTGGTTCCCTAGTGATAGACAACCTTGGTTGCTTACCTGCCCATATCAGTTTTACTAGCAAATATTGGAGTTGATCAAAGAAGGCGTGTACGCTGGACTACACCTTAGATGAATTCAGCTGATCCTTTGCCAACCCTCATAAAGGGCGAAGTTTAGCAACTTTGGAGGCAACTTTGGAGGCAAAGTGTTGATTTCTCCACCGCCAGTTCAAACAACCTGCATTGTATGGTATTATTATGCAAATATCTGACACGTGAGCAAAGTATATGGTCTTATGCTTGGATACCCTGGCTAATGGTATCCTTCTGACAATAACTCTGATAGACCCCTTATACAATGTCCAACAATTCACATACATCCCATTACAGATATGCATGTCATAACCATGAAAAGCACACAGACACAATAAATGTCATGTTTGACAAGAAGAGAGGTAGGGAGAGTAGATTGACACTCTTGTTCCCCGGTCAATAATCAGTAATCAAAAGAAGAGTGTCTTCAAAGTAGGCTAGACCATGGTAGGGAGCACGAAAAACAACCACACTGGGATGTTAAAGAAAGCCCTCACTCACCACCTAGTGATGACATGCTTCATCATCGGGCCCCACCAAAGAGACCGAGTGTCTCTTTGGTGTGCTGCAACCCCAGTTTTACTGCGGAGCGGGATGGTGAGTTCAGGACGTGTTGAGTGCAATTAGATTAGTGAGTGGTGAAGGTAGTAAAATTGTCAGTAGTGTATCTGAGGTAATTATTTTATTCTATGACCACTAAAGACAGAGATTTTAAAATATGTGTGAGGAAACAGTCCACTTTAATTGAGTGGTGGGTTCCTATACGTTTGTCAACATGTTTCTTGCCATCGAAACGGTGTGAATTTACCCGGCAATTCTTCAGGACTGTGTGTGATAAACCCTGGCGGCAGTCGCGGCTGGTGACATTTGAAATAGGCGGGCGTAATTCCTGATCTCAGCACACCTTACTGCACCAGCGTGAAGGAGGCCCTCTGAAGCCGCGTTACACCAAACAGCGATAATCCCTTGCCTCATAATAATAAAAATAAAAGTAAAAAAACTTACCTTGGCTTGGCTTCCCGCTCTGGCTCGAGTCCTGTCCGGAGGGCCGAGACTGCAGACTCCCGCGCCCCATCCTGGATTTTTTTGAAATGCCTCATCACCAGAGTCGTCAGACTCGTCACTGAAGGCTGCAGGCAGCCTCCCTCCCCTCCATGGCAGCCGGCGCTGATTGGTTCGGCCGGCTGCCCTAAATACGTCATTCCTCTTGGTCTGCATGCTGCAGAACGGAGAGTGGGAGGAGGCTTGGGGGAGCGGCTTGCCCACTGTTGCTAATACTGTCTGTTTGGACAGCCTCTCAGGCTGTCCAAACAGTCCGTATTCACAACAGTGGGCAAGCCACTCCCCCAAGCCACTCCCCCATGCCCTGAGGCTTGAGTGAACAGGAAGTTTGTTGCTGACTGTTTTCTCGCCGTGCGAGAAGGGCAGGCAGAAACAAATGGTAGTTCTAAATAAATAACTACCATTTGTTTCTGCCTTCTTCTCGCACGGCGAGAAAACAGGGGGGGCGGCGCCCAAACGCCCCCATGGTAAAACCGCCACTGCCTGGCGGTATGGGCGCGCTGAGGCCCACCCTTACCTAGGGGCGTGAAAGTGAAAATAAATTAAAGGTGAAAAAGTGCAAAAAAATTAGGAAGGAAAAACTCTTCCTAATTACTCCTGGTTTAGGAAGCTTCTACTTTTCGTTTTCTGCACCTATAAAGTAAAAGGACAGAGACATACGAGTAGGACAGAACAGACACTTAGTACTTGTACTGTTTTCTACTGTAGGTCTATAGTGCTCCAAAGGTGAAAATGAAGTACCTGTGGTAGGATAGCGCTATAGTTATCACCACCTCTTATCCCAGGGTTCATATAAACTAGGAGAAGTGCTGTGCACTATTCGTGATATGAACTGGGAGTGACTGTGAATTAAAAGTGAAGATCTTCAAAGAAAATCTTCAACTGAGCGATCAAAGTAAATATAATAGTAAGATCGCAAAAGATAAATTAAAATGTCTCACTTTATAGGTATTAGAATCAAACACCATGGGTCTCAGGAGGAGGGTGGAAGATGTAACATGTCAATACGTAGGGAGGAAGAAAAAGGCATGGAATCACTATGACACCCATCGGTATAAAGAGCGCGATTGGTACTTAGCTTGGCAAATTTGCAAGGTTTCCACTCACGCCCTTGACGTTTGGCACCCTCGGTCTGCCTACGTCGCCCTCGAACCGGACCCCGAAGATAGTGGAGCGGGCTCGGTTTGCTGGTTAAAAGCAAAGCGGCGAGGTGGCGAACACTTCCGGGTGGGCGTGGTATCTGGTCTGTGCACGTCATCGGACGCGTGTGACCAATCTGAACGCCGGGAAGTGAGTGACGCTATGGTCACGTGGGTATTAGAAAAAGGTTGCTAAGCGACCCAGAGTAAACGGTGGTCGCGCTGAACAAGGAAGTGTTCAATTAAACAAAAGCGGCCGAATTATGATCGCGCTTATGGGTGACTTGTATAAATTAGTTAATTAAAAAGGATAGATACAAGTTCACGAATGGGGAAGATGTAGTGTCTCTTTGTAGTACAAAAAAACGGCCATGAGGTATTGGTTAATTGGTGATGTTGTTACTTAAATAGGATGCAATGTACCGCCTGTATAGTTTGAAGAGCTCACGTTATTAAGAACCTATGGGTGGGTTTTCTGTTATCAACATAGTGATGATGATAAATAGATTTCATAGATAAGTGCCATGACAACGATGCTAGACTCACTATTTGTTCAGTTCATAACAGTATTCCAAGGAATATCATCGTTCAGACCAAAATGGTGGGTACCAAGCCTGTATACCCACCTTTGTTCTTTTTCAAAAAGGCGGTTGTTAATGTTCATTCCGCCATCCAGATGCTCAATGACAGTCCATCGCATGTCATTGGGAGTGTGGTTCCGTTCCAACAAATGACGGCTCATTTTTGTGGTTAGTTTCTTACATCTGATGTTCGAGCGGTGCTCGCCTATCCTTTGCTTTACTTTGCGGGTCGTCATGCCCACATAACGTAGGTCGCAGGGGCAGGTGATCAGATATATGACATTTTGGGTATTGCAGTTTGTGTGACCTTTATGTGTCCAGATTTTGCCTGGCTCAAGCTCCAGAGTTTTAGAGTGTGCTGTGAGGTGGCAGACACTACAGTTTGCACAGGGGAAGTGACCAGTAACTCTTGGTAAGTCCCAAGTGTCTGTGATAGATCTCTCTGTGGGCGGTGCTTCAGTTCTAGGTCGAGTATGCACCAGTGTATCCTTCAGGCTGCGTCCTTTTTTAAAAGAGAATAATGGTTTCTCCCAATCTGTTTTTATGCTAGACACAATGCGCCAATTCTTGTTGATTGATTTCTTCATGTAATTAGACATGGTGCTGTATGTAGTTACACATGTTAGCGGTATGGTTTTATTATTAGTGACCCTGTCTTCTAGGAGTGATTCTCGTGGCTGGTTGCGAGCCCTCTTGTAACCTTTATTCAGTATTTTCGCTGGATAGCCTCGTGATTTAAGTTTGTCGGTTAGATCTGCAGATTGGGTCTTGAAATCTTGAAGATCCGAACAATTGCGTCTTATCCGCAGGTACTGGCCGTATGGAAGGTTTTCTTTGAGGGGGCGAGGGTGAAAGCTTGTGAATTCAAGGAGATTGTTACGAGCAGTCGGTTTTTGGTATGTTTTAGTGGTCAATCTTGATCCGGAGACTTGAATCGTCACATCCAGGAAAGTGACCTCGGTTCTGCTCAGTTGAAAGGTAAATTTCAGGTTAGGGTCTAGTGTGTTAATCCAGCAAAGAAAAGCCTGTAATTGTTCATCATTGCCTGTCCATATTATCAGGACGTCATCAATGTAACGTCTCCATACTTTGATGGAAGACGTGTAGGGGCCATTGGGTTGTATGATATGTTTGGCCTCAAAATCCGCGACGTATAGGCCTGCCACACTGGGGGCACATGTACTGCCCATAGATGTCCCGGTAGTTTGCAGGTAGAGGTTGTTTTTATAGGCGAAGAAGTTCTCCTTTAATGCTATGGTAGCACAGTCTAAGATGAAGGTCTTGGATGCCTGATAATTCCAGGTTATGGAGTCTAGGGCCGTCCCCAGGACCTTGATGGTATCGTCCTGGGGGATGCTGGTGTATAGACTCTCAATGTCTAATGTCACCAGTGTTACGGTATCTCCTGATAGATCAAGGTTTTGAAGCAACTGCAGGAGGCTTTTAGTGTCCTTCAGGTAGGTCGGAGTGTTTTGCACTATAGGTTTGAGATAGTGATCGCAAAAACGTGATAGGGGCTCTAATAAGGAGCCTATGCCTGACACAATCGGCCTTCCTGGTGGTGGTAGCCGGTTCTTGTGTGTTTTTGTTTTGTGTAAAAGTAAGGTGTGACATTTTCACTCGTGCTCAAGAAATCAGCCTCATTTTTGGAGATTTCCCCATTCTCTTCAGCTCTTTTGACCAAGTTGTTGATTCGGGTTCTTAGGTCGTGTGTAGGGTCTCGTGGTAGGGGGGTGTAGTTCTTCCTGTCATCCAGGAGGACTTCACATGCCTTCTCGTAATCAATAGTATTCTGAATTACCAGTCCACCGCCCTTGTCTGCTGGTTTAATCGTGATCTTTGGGTCATTTTGCAAAGATTTCAGTGCCTGGTATTCCTCCGTGCTAAAATTACTATAGGACGGAGCGTCCTGATAGGTTTCTAGGTCTAGAAATACCGCTTGTTCAAACGCAGTTATAGCTGCTGGGACTGTCTGAATCGGTGGGTTAAAGGTTGAGTTTAGTCTTAATCCAGTATCCCCTTTTCTTAGCATTTCATTCGGGTCTTCCTTACCTTCGAAGAAAGCTTTGAGTTTACGTTTTCCAAAGAAAGCTGAGAGCTCACAATGTAGCTTGAATTTATCAGGGCGGGCGGTTGGTACGAAACCTAGGCCTCTTTTGAGGACTGTGGTTTCGATTGGGGACAGGACTTTGTCCGACAGGTTGGTTATAAGACTCAGATTCCGCTTGTTCCCGGTTGTTGTTCCCTGTTGCGGGTGTGATTGCTCACTGCATCGTTGTCTTCCCATGACACATGGTTCATTGGTTGACTTGTTCCTCTTCTCTTTCCCCTTCCTCTCCTGCCCTGGTCTAAAAAAGGCTGACAATAATGGGGTTGGAAGTTTGGAGGTGGAAAGAAGCCTGGGTTCCAGCCCATCATGGGGTATGGTGGTTGGTGAAATGGGAATTGATGACCCATTGTTGGCATCTTGGGTGGTACTGGCCATCTTGGTGGTTGGTTGTGGAAACTCTGTTGGCCTCGATTGTTTCGGTTTCCCCTGTTTCCTCGTCTTCTGCCTTGTTTATATGACCCTGTGCTAGAACCACTGCTGTTTGATGTGTTGTCATCAGACTGGTCATTGTTAGTTGAGTTATTCGTAGGTGGAGTATACGATGCAGCCGAGTATGGGTATACTTTCTCATACTCGTATTTTTTCAGATCTTTCTGAAATTTATTCGCTTTAGCTTGCATCAAATTGTCTTTATACTCGTTGAGTTCTTTATTTATTTTGTCAAGTTTTTTTTTGTACCCAGTTATTGTCGTTTTGAATTTAGACTCAGTTTCTTGTATTTCTATCTGTAGGGCATCAGAAAGTCTCAGGGCAGTTTTTATTATCAGAACGAGCCAGTCGCGGGTACAATGCCACGCGATCATGGCCCATTCCTTTCTAAATGTGGCATCATTTAGAAAAATTCGAGGGGCATTCGTGACAAGTAGTCCTCGTGGTGCCATGTTTTTAAGGAGATATTGTTTAAGTATTGTGCCATGGAGTATGGTTCGTATCACCACGCCCACCCGGAAGTGTTCGCCGCCTCGCCGCTTTGCTTTTAACCAGCAAACCGAGCCCGCTCCACTATCTTCGGGGTCTGGTTCGAGGGCGACATAGGCAGACCGAGTGTGCCAAGCGTCAAGGGCGTGAGTGGAAACCTTGCAAATTTACCAAGCTAAGTACCGATCGCGCTCTTTATACCGATGGGTGTCATAGTGATTCCATGCCTTTTTCTTCCTCCCTACGTATTGACATGTTACAGGGTGTGCCGAATACGCTTCACCCCCCTCCTGAGACCCATGCTATTTGATTCTAATACCTATAAAGTGAGACATTTTAATTTATCTTTTGCGATCTTACTATTATATTTACTTTGATCGCTCAGTTGAAGATTTTCTTTGAAGATCTTCACTTTTAATTCACAGTCACTCCCAGTTCATATCACGAATAGTGCACAGCACTTCTCCTAGTTTATATGAACCCTGGGATAAGAGGTGGTGATAACTATAGCGCTATCCTACCACAGCTACTTCATTTTCACCTTTGGAGCACTATAGACCTACAGTAGAAAACAGTACAAGTACTAAGTGTCTGTTCTGTCCTACTCGTATGTCTCTGTCCTTTTACTTTACAGGTGCAGAAAACGAAAAGTAGAAGCCTCCTAAACCAGGAGTAATTAGGAAGAGTTTTTCCTTCCTAATTTTTTTGCACTTTTTCACCTTTAATTTATTTTCACTTTCACGCCCTAGGTAAGGGTGAGCCTTAGCGCGCCCATACCGCCAGGGTTTATCACACACAGTCCTGAAGAATTGCCGGGCAAATTCACACCGTTTCGATGGCAAGAAACATGTTGACAAACATATAGGAACCCACCACTCAATTAAAGTGGACTGTTTCCTCACACATATTTTAAAATCTCTGTCTTTAGTGGTCATAGAATAAAATAATTACCTCAGATACACTACTGACAATTTTACTACCTTCACCACTCACTAATCTAATTGCACTCAACACGTCCTGAACTCACCATCCCGCTCCGCAGTAAAACTGGCGTTGCAGCACACCAAAGAGACACTCGGTCTCTTTGGTGGGGCCCGATGATGAAGCATGTCATCACTAGGTGGTGAGTGAGGGCTTTCTTTAACATCCCAGTGTGGTTGTTTTTCGTGCTCCCTACCATGGTCTAGCCTACTTTGAAGACACTCTTCTTTTGATTACTGACAATAAATGTCATGCTATTTATCCATACATTGTCCACAGTATAACAATATTAAGCAACTACCCTTGAAAGTCCAGAACTATTGGTTCCACCAATATTTACCTTCGTATAGTAAATCTGACAATTTGGCACATTTGCTGACAGAGTACATTAAAATAACCCTTCCAATCATTTTGTGTTTAGGTGCACAAAATATTTAGAGAAAGGCCTGGGGTGTCAATATAAGCAAAGTCAAAATTCTTAAGACATGTTTTGTTTTGCAGGGACAGAATCTTTCTCAAAACATGGACAGTGTCTATATGGGCCTTGATGGCACCCAGTCTGCATCCAAGTATGAAGATATTCGAAGGAATGATAGATGTGACAAAACTGGTGCAGATTATTGACTGTCACTGTTTTTCATCATCAAAACTCTTTATTCGATCAAACTTGAAAATGATCATAAAGAATAAATACAAACACATCACAACTTCATAAAATTCCATCATTAAAATCCAATCATATCATATTAACACATAAGAAAGAGAAATTACACGAAATCAATTACTGTTCAGAATACATCTCACAGAACTCGTAACCAACCCCTTTCTCTTCTTCAAACAAGCCCATAAGAAAGAGGCCATTGAGAAACAGACAAACGGGTCTGGTAAAGATTTTAAAAAGTATAAGGCCACCTGACATTGTGTAAACCTTGTCTTATTTAAAATTGGCATCACATTATAACAAAGTAGTCACCCCTCCCTATCGACTTTTAAACCAGGTTGGGTCTCTCTCAGAACAAAAATTTACCTTAGAGGACTCCCTTACCTGTCTTACCATTCACTTTGCACATCTACACTCACGTAGGTCCCTCACACCCACGGCACCCATATGGCGAGGAACAGAAGATCTTTGATTAAGAGCCCCTTTAAGGGTGCCCGCCGAGCATTGCAGCGCCGGCCCGACGAGGAGCAGGCTCATATGATGAAGTATGACATCTAGCTTGCTGGGTGTGTGAGGGCCTTAGTTCCGACAGGAGGAATTCCCCGCCTCCTCACTACGTGTAATACGCTTTGGGGTGGTTAACCCGTTTAGTGCTCCTGTCGGCCGTTGGACGTCGCGCAAGCTACCTCCCTGGTGCTGCGCATGTCCAATGGCAGACGCGGCCCCACCCGTTTCTTCGAACGTTCAGCACTGGCGCTGAACGTTCGAAGCAGTTAAGGCGTTAATATACCACCTAGAAACATCATACCCTTCTTTTTGTAGACTCAGCACAGACCGAAGCACCTGTTTTAGGTCACACCTAGGCAGCGCATGCACTGCATGCACTCTCTCTTTGAGACATGCTGTATCAAAAATATGGGCTTGAAGCACCTCCCATATTTTCTATTGGCTCCTGTTAATTCCCTTTGTAAATGGCTGCTTCTGATTGGTAAATATAGTTAATTCATCCCACCTTTTGCTATTTCGGACCCTCCCAACAGACTGCCCCTAGTACGTGTGTTCTTTTATTTTTTAATATAAGTTCGTTTGTGGCACTATTTTCTTTTTTTTTTTCCTCTAAAGCTCACTCCTGCCTGGCCAGCACAGAGCATGTATAGGAGCCTGCGAAGGAGTGCCGGCTGCTTTGCCAGCAAACACTGCGTAATCCAAAGCAACAATAGGCATTTCATCCTTTGAAACGAGAAATGTTTGTAAGACATGCAATTGATACCCATTACTTCTGTCGATGTATATCTTTTTAAAAATAATATTTGCTTCAGCGTTTTCAAGATTTTCTCCACTTTCAAATTTTTCTCTGACTCTAAGCACGTGTTGGTAAAAGAAATATGCTATTTCGGTTCTATGGCTGCATGTCTCTCATCCCCAAAGAAGGCGCAGTACTGTGGGTGAAACTTTGTCACTGCTACTTATTTTCTACACAGGCAAAGGAGCAAAATGAGTGAACTAGAGGAAAAACTCAGCCATTGAACTCAGCAACTGTCGCGCGCACTGACCACATCTAGTACAGGGGCATGGGAAAGGCGCAGGGCCGTGCATCGCACACAGTCCCATGCGTAGCCGCAGCCATGTTAGGGGAAGTGCACCCGTCACAGGGTGATTTTTTATCAGAGAAGTTAATATGAAACAATAGATGTTTTGCCTGATCCTCACAAGCAAGGTGAGCCCACCCATACCATGTGCACTGTTAGAAATGGGATTTCTGGTTGGCTAAGGCTTGCGCCAAAGCCAGGCAGAAACCACTACTCTAGTCAGGGCAAGGGAGTTACACGCCCAGATAACCCCTGCTCACCCCCTTGGTAGCTTGGCACTAGCAGACAGGCTTATCCGGGAGGCAATGTGTAAAGCATTTGCGCAACACACACACACAGAAGCAACACACTAGGTACACCACAAAAAGGACTCCACACAAGGTTATATATAAAAATAGCCTTTGTATTACCATAAACACATTATATCATAATCACATAATTACACTGTGCCAACTGGAACTGGGCAGTATTTACAGGGGATTATGTACACTGGACAGGGCCACTTGGGCCACTGTCAGAAATCAGCACTTTGTAGAAATAGCATTTCTAGCACATAGAATAATTGTAGCACAAAATAATACTGGCAGAACACAACCAGTAACCACTGGTAAAAGGTAGGTACACACTACGCAATCCTAACCACCTTAGGCATATATCACGCGGGGAACCATGAACTCACTAGCATAAGCAATACTAGGTAAGACACCCTTCTAAGTATATAAACACAGTTAGAGGTATCACAGGCATAAAGGCATTGCACATTACGCACAAATCACATTAGGCATCAGGTCATTACCACCATGAACACAAATACCATCACCTTGCATAGAATTGCATTAGATACTGACCCCCAGACCAACTTGGCCTCTCAGGGGCTCAAACGCCCTTTGTCCAGCAGAGTCAGGTCTACAGGCTGCAAATGCAGCAATGCGCAGGGCGCAGGGGCACCACCTAAACGTTGCAGCTGCCCACTAAGTGCTGGGCAGCTGGGGAAACTGAGCCTGGCACCAGAGTGCCTCCTGGCTCTCCTCTGGGGCTAAAAATACAAAATGCGGCCAAACATGACGTGGGAGCCACGTAGGTTCTAAACACAAAATGCCCCACACGTTGGAGCCTCGTGGACTCTGAATTGCGTATGTATGTATTGCGACTTATATAGCGCACGTATCACCCGAAGGCATCAAGGCGCTTGCCTTGGGAACCCGTCCTGGCTTTTCCCTGTGAGATAACCCCTACTGGGCATCCCCAAGGTGAAAGCCAGGCATCCCGCAGCGGGTGGGCCGCCGTAGTGGAGATTAAGCAGCTATTGCCCAGAGTTGCAGCGTGGGACCCCATGACTAGAATAGGCACCGAGGCGAGAATTATCGAGTTCGTGGACATTTTTGGGTTCAGGACCCTGCCGCGTCGGGAATTGAACCCTGGTCCCGGGCCAGACCTCTGCATCAGGGTCTGCCACTCTAATCAGTGAGCCACACTTCTCCACTTGGCTCTAAAACAGAAATGCCAACAACACGTTGAAGCCTCGTGGGCTCTGATTACCACAATGCGCGTTGGAGCCTCGTGGGCTAGAAATACAAAGAAAGGCAGCACTTACTAGAGGAGCGACCCGCTGCCATCTGGGGTGGCTCCTCACCTGAATCGGCGCTCTGCCTCGAGATGCCCGCACTCACCGGTCTGTCCTCAGGCGGGGTCCTCCTCTTGGTCCAGGCTGCATGGGCTGTGGTGGAGCCGCCAAGGCTCCGGGTAGGTAGGCAGCAGGCGGGGCTCCTATCTCTGCCACCGGAGCCCCGCACACACCTGCACTCACTCTCTGCTCTTCTTCGCACACCACGGGGCTCTCTCTCGCTCTCGGGGGCCCCGGGTGCAGATGAGGCAAGCTGCTTCCGGGCACAGGAGCGGGGGTGGGCTCCCATCTGCTTCCGGCTCACCTCTCCAGGGGCAGCCAATAGCAGCGCGGCCCCGGGCGTCGAGCCTCCGGCTCCGAGACACCTCAACCAATGGCAGCGCGGCCCTCACCTCGAGCCCCCGGGCCGGCGGCGGTGATTTTTGAGGCAATCCGGGGTAGGCTCCTGATTTTAAAACACGGTCCCTGGTGGGATGGGCTCCCGCTAGGGCATAAAAGCTGGCACACGGTCCCTGGCGGGGTTGGCACCGGCTAGGGATATAAACTACTGCAATGAGCGGGATGGGCACCCGCGCCGATAATCACACAGGCAGGGGGATCCCCACACCCGGGGATCCCTCAAGCGGGGAGGGGGAGGCTGGGCCCCGGGGGCCAGCTCACAGGGCCCTCCAACAGGGAGGTAGCACCCAGTGGCGGTTCCTCCTGGTGCCCTGCAAAAGCAGCAGGCCCCCCTTCAAGGCAGGATCAGAGAGAGAACATTTTCATGAGGTCACAGCCCCTCTTTAATACACATCTTTCATTTGTATGGTAGCACAGGGTTAAGGGAAAACCAGATGCAACTGGTTTTGAAGCTCTTTTTTGTACTCAGCCCCTCTCCCCATTCACAGGGCAGGCTAGGGACATCAGTCGCACCACAGGGGGCAGAGCAACATTGTGGAGGGAAGGACTAGCCCTATTAAGGTCCCAGGTGCACTCCTCCCTCCCATCAACATGCAGATCTCTCCATTCACCACCGGGGAAGACCCATCCTGACTCCTCGAGCCAGGCACACCAGCCAGTTCCAGCCAATCACAAGCCAGACAGTCAATTCACATTTACTACACAGACATGCCAATTTCTAGAAGTGGCACTTCCACACCAGACACATTAAAACCATGCACATCATTGCGCAGCATTTAATCTCACAAGTCGCACATTCCAAACTTGAGCCTGCACTCCCCACTCATCAGGAACTACCATGGATACACATATTGCCCATGCATTCCTATGGGAGGGCAGGCCAATCTCACGACACGCACTCAGAGTGCGCACTCACTTTACACTGGGACACAGTGTTAAAGTGCGCAGAAGCCAAAAATAACTAACACCAAGTCACATTAAAAAGCAAAAAGTTTAGGGGTGAACCTGCCAGAAGGGCCAAGTCCAACATGCACTTATAGTACTAGCCTTGTGGTAGGGTTAACACATGTGTGCATTTGCAGTGTTTTTGTACGCCTTCCCTCTGTCCACAGCCAGTACCTGTTCTCTCGGGTTACGAGATTCAAATGTTTACATTAGCCATTGAACGCGCATGTGCCCTGTTTTTTTTCATTATTCTCGTTTTCTCACCACAGCTTTTGCCAGAGCAGGATTGCTAAATGATTGCGAACACGAAAACAGAAGTTAAGAACTTTGTCATTACCAATGCCAATAGCTTGAACTTTCACAAATACGAGACCGGTTGCATTGCAAATGCTTGTTGAATTTATCCCGCAGTGCTTCCAAGTTGCTTTTCGTCACACTGTTGCCCTGGTCAGTGGCCTGTGTTGTGCACAGTGGCTTGTGGTGGTAGTGGATGAAGCTTTGACTTCGCTTGTTGGGCGATTTGATCATTCACGGGGCGTGCCTCGCGCTAAACAACCAGCGGCATCTCAAAATACACAATATAGAAAGCCTGAGGCAGTGTCTCATCACAGCCTGTAGTACTACTTTGCACCCAATATGGCGCCATAAATCCCCAGCTGAGTAGGAAGAGTCATGGGCTTGGTCCTCTGCCAACAGTTTTGGCTGTTTACTGCGGCCCTTTTAGTGACCTGGAAGCTGCCAAGGATCTAAGATCAGCATGAGGTCCAGGAGCTTTTGGCACAGACCTTCTTCTGCATTGCTGCGTGGCCAGGGCTCCAAACTTTTTACACACTTTGTTAGAGAGGGATGCACCACACATTATAAAGGCATTGATGTGGCCATAATCATTATGAGCCATAGGACTCAAGCTATTCCGTGTTGATGAGGCTTAAATCGATTGTAATCGGTAAGGGGCTGCTGTATTGCTGTTCAAAGGAGACCAGGCTTGGCAATTTGGGCTTAACTGTCTCTATTGGAACAGGGCCATGGTTGAATTGCACACAGCTGGTTCCTGTTTGAGATTCAATGGTCCGCAAGTAATTACCAGTGGCTGAGATTAGTTCAAGCAATCCACCCTCCACTTTTTTGTTTCTCAGTGCAACGCCCTAAGTGAGCGGGTATGCCCACATATGGGCGCCGTGCTCACTGAGCCACAGAACTCAAGCTATACCTCACTGACAAGGCCAAAATCAGCCAAAAGTGGTCTGGGGTTGTGTGACTGTAGCAGGACCAAGGCTGATTGGTATATGGCTAATTGCTGTCTGAGGTGGCATGGTGAGCAAACAAACAATGGTCTGGAATGCACCCTGAGTAAATAACACTGACTGCAATGAAGTCAAGCACTTTACTTATCAATTTTTTTTGCTTCTTATAATCGATATAAAGGAATCACTACTGCTATATATATATAGGTGTTCTGATCCTAAAGGCTAGAATGTGCACCGCTTCTGTGCAGGTTAGCGCCAATCAGCACTGTGCATTATGAGTGCTATCTGAAGGGTGGTGTATCGTGCACCAGCTGGGCATCAAGGACTTCAAACTTGCAGCCAGTGTATCAGAAAAAGAACAAACGGCAGACCAATGCCAACCACGTCCAGTCCGTATGTACAGTAAATTCAGAAGGTGGTGCAATCACTTCCTACACCCGCCATCCGGAGGTGTCAGTAGTAGCCAGATTCACAAGAGGAAGTGGAAGGTGCACTCGTAGCGAAGTCAATACACGCACGTTGAAATCTGTTTAAGAATAACTTCTTTTTATTCAATCAATCTTTTAAAACTGGCACACAGCCATCGCGTGCCAGTTTTTATGCCACTTTACAATGAGATGTTCTTGCATTAGCATGTACAGCGCTGCTCTACACTTATAAAGGAAGGAAAAGTGATTTTTGGACCTTATTCACACTCCGACCCTATTACATAGGAAATTTCTAAGTCTACTAGCTTGAGCCGCGAGAATTCGCCAACCTTACCGTTATTGAAGCTAACACTTTGCCTGACTGGGTCCAAATTCCGATATATATATACTTATTTTGCTATTGACCAGCTGACCATATGGAAGCCCTGACGAAGTTCCCTCTGGCAAAAATCGGGAACGAAACGCGTTAGCTGTGTGCCAGTTTTAAAAGATTGAATGAATAAAAAGAAGTTATTCTGGAACAGATTTCGACGTGCGTGTATGGACTTCACTACGAGTGCACCTTCCATTTCCTCTTGTGAATCTTGCAGCCATTGTGTCTGCTCGCCCTGTGTTTGCCACATGTTTGGAAACTGGTCATCATATGCCAGCAAAGAAATGGAGAGGCGCAAAGCTGCTTGAAGATGTCATCACACTGGGACAGCGCTGCACCGCCCACAGTCACCCTATCACGAAGACCAAGGCTGTCTACTGCAAGAGCAGCTCAGCCAAGAACTTCCACTGAAAGCCTGCCACACCCAGCGCTCCACAATGTGTTACATTATATCTGCTGCTTACATCAAATCAATGTAGTGATGTCGCTCTTGCTTGTCCCACTGTGTCTTCTCAACGTCTTGTGTCCATTTCTCATACTGTGCTCCCATTTCTTGCTTGCACAAAACTCACTGGTAGGTTTTACTTGTAGAATGTCACCTTCAGTGGTCGAAGTGCATTAATAAAAGATTGGGAACTGTGATGCTGTGTGCAAATGGGGGCGGGTGAGTGAGTGTCAAAGGTGTGGCTAAAAAACAAAATATTTTGTAACTTTTATTGGTCTGTCACCTTCAGGTGACTACATATAAAATAAAGCACAGCTTAAATTAAAAATAAATGCAAGTTAATTTAATCAGCGGGAAATGCACTTTCGTACATTATGAAAGCGATATTAATTAATACACTGCAGAGGTCTGTGTCTCTATCCAGAAAAGGACAGAACTGAACCCTGCTTGGTGCAGATAGGGTGACCAACCGTCCGTAAATTTCACGGACAGTCCGTAATTTCGACCGTCTGTCCGTTGTCCGTGAAGGAATCTTTAACGGACGCCATTTGTCCGTCATTTTAACAGGGCACCGGTCGCCGCACCCACCTCTTTTCTTCACTCCGATGCTGCACCAAAGCTCCTCAGATGCCCCGCAGCATTGGAGAGGCACAGCGGGATGGCTACCCTCACACCTTCAGCCCTTGATGACCTGTTAAGAGGTGCTTCGAAGGTGACTGAGAGGGAGGGGCTGCAGGTTCAGGAGCAGGGGGCATCCATTCACATGCAAACAGCCCTGAATGCTATTTAAAGGGGGGCTCACACATTCCATTTCTACCCAGGGCCCCAAACATCCAGACTCGGCCAGATTACACCCCTGATTACACCGAGGCAGCACGTGGTTCTCTTTACAGAGCGTAATTACTGTCACTAAATTGTAAGCAAACCTCGGTTCTTGAAACACGCAGTCTATAATGTAAGAAAATAAAGAAATGGCACAATCGCACCCACACTCATTAACAAAGTATGGAGGACAATCAGTTCAATCAGTTCTCTTAGAGTATCTCCTGTAAGTACTGTACATCACAGTGGGGGATGGCATTTTGGACAGAGAGCCTGTCTTCTCGTTGTCTTGTGCAGGAGGGGGCGAGGAGCCCAAGATAATACTTGAATACTGCATGCCCACCCCTGTTCCCACCCTGGTGGATCCTGTTCCCCCTCCTGTGATGGCTCCTCCCCCCCCCCCGTGATGGCTCCAGTCCCCTCATGTGGTGGCTCCTGCCCCCCCCGCCACTGATGGTTCCTATCCCCCCCCCCCCAAGGATGACTCTTGCCCCCCGCCCCCCCGCCTGTGAAGGCTCCTGTCCCCCTCCTGTGGTGGATCCTGCCTCTGCCCTGAGAGGCTTCTGTCCCAGTCCTGGAACGGCCCCTGCTGCGAGGGTGAAGTTCTTGATGGGCCTCTTCTCAAAAGGGCTCAGCTCAAAAGTAATATGGAAAGGTCGGCGAGTAAGTAAGTGAAGGGATGGGTGAATGGCTGGATGAATTAATGAAAGGGTGAGTGGATGAATGAAAGATTGAATAAATGGATAATGAGAGAGGATGGATGGATTGATGAGTGAGGGGAAGGATGGAGAGAAAATGTAAATAGCTGGATGTATGGGTGGTAGGGTAGCTAGTTGATGGATGAGGGGAAGGATGCTGGATGAGGGGAAGGATGATGGATGAGGAGAAGGATGATGGATGAGGAGAAGGATGGATGGGTGAGGGGAAGGATGGATGATGGATGAAAGGATGGATGGATGAGGGGAAGGATGGATGAGGAGATGGATGGATGGATGGATGGATGGGAAGGATAAATGGATGGGATGGATGGGTGAGGGGAAGGATGGATGCTGGATGAAAGGAAGGATAGATGAGGGGAAGGATGGATGGGTGAGAGGATGGATGGGTGGATGGATGGATGGATGAGGGGATGGATAGAGGGGAAGGATGGATGGATGGGTTGGTGAAAGGATGGATGGATGGATGGATGATGAGGGGAAGGATGGATGATGAGGGGAAGGATGGATGGATGGATGATGAGAGGATGGATGGATGATGAGGGGGTGGGTGAAAGGGTGGATGAGGAGGGGAAGGGTGGATGGATGATGAGGGGAAGGGTGGATGGATGGATGATGAGGGGGTGGGTGAAAGGATGGATGGATGGATGATGAGGGGAAGGGTGGATGGATGGATGATGAGGGGAAGGGTGAAAGGATGGATGGATGGATGATGAGGGAATGGATGGATGATGAGTGGGTGGGTGAAAGGATAGATGGATGAGTGGGTGGGTGAAAGGATGGATCAGTGGATTGGTTGGTGGGTGAAAGGATGGGTGGGTGGGTGGATGGTGGGTGGGTGGATGGTTGGGTGGATGATGGGTGGGTAGGTGGATGAGTGAAATGATGGATGGATTGATAAGTGCAAGGGTGAATGAATGGACGTATGAGTGAAAGGGTGGATGTAAGGATGGATGAGTGAGTGAAAGGGAGGGTAGATGGACAAAAGGATGAATAGATGTGTGAAGGGGTGAAATGATAGATGGATGAGTGATAGGGTCAATGGATGGATTCATGAGTGGATGTGTAGATTGAGTGATGGGTGGGTGGGTGGATGGGTGGATGGAAGGAAGGATGGCTAAGTGAAAGGGTCGATGGAGAGAGAAAGGGAGGATGGATGGATGACTAAAATAGTGGATGGGTGGAAGGATAGGTAAGTGAAAGGATGGCTGGATTGGTGAAAGGGTAAATGGCTGAATGGATGAGTGAATGGATGGATGGGATAAAGAGTGGATGGATAAGTGTACAGATGGATAGGGTGAAAGGATGGATGGATTGATAATGGAGGATGAGTGAAAGGATGGATGAGGGGATGGATGAAGGGATGGATGAGTGAAATGATAGATGGAAGGATACATGATGAATAGGTTTGCAAACGGTTGAATATGTTTGGAAATGGCTGGGCTTACTTATATACTATTGCGCGACCTCCGATGTGTCTGTAAAATGTACCTATTGTCCTGAAGTTTTGTCCTGAATTTTGACCTCCTGTCCTGAATTTGTGTCCTGAATTTTGACCCTTTGTCCTGAATTTTTACACTCACCGTCCTGAATTTGCAGCAATGCCAGTTGGTCACCCTAGGTGCAGAGGACAATACTTATTTGTGTATTTTCAGTGCCTCGAAGTCCCAGTCCATGACATAAAGCACTGTGAATATGTAAGTCATTATTTTATTCTTGCATTAAACATACTAGAAGATAGACAGCTATAAAATGCACAAAAAAGTTTGATTCCAAAATAATATTTTAAAAATACCTAGATTGAATAACTGTTCTTTAAAACACACAATTCACACCTTGTGTGGTAACTCCCTTGCAAAACCACTCCAAAAACATAAATCTGTGTTATCTGGAAGCTCCAAAAGATTCCATCAATAAAGCCAATATGGCTTCCAAGCATCCTTTACAATTAAAGATTACCCAGCTGCGCACATTTATATTTCTTTGAGGCAAGATGGCACCCTGGCAAGACAGCTTATTTAGCTAAGTGCCCCTCTCCCGGTTTTACAGCACAAAAGACTCCCTACCTTAAATCATTCAGTTAATGCGGAATTACCCGTCACAGGACTGTTGTCTTTTCAGAAAAAAGTAGGGTAACGCTCTATATTAAATTAAAATAGTATGGGCACGTCATGCCCCTCAGATCCCGCCCACTTTGACCACTGGTCCCTTTCCCTAAGTGTATTTGATAGACAACGCCTGTTGCAACACTACACAGCTGCTAACAGTGGACGGTTTCCATAAAAAATATGGTGACTATTTAGGAAGCTGCTGGGTAATAAAATAATTATTTCCATTTAGCCATCTAAATAGCAGAGATTCCATACTATTTGACTTTCGACTAGGCACGCTGCAAAAAAGAAATCGCTCAAGAGCAGAAATGTACAGCACAGTCGGCCAATGACTAGGAACTTCATACAAATATTATAGGATTTTTTTTTGTAACTTGGCCATACTACTGGGCCTGGTTCCTGGACAGCAGGTGGCAGCGAAGCGGTGGGAAACACCGGCTGTGGACAGCTCGGTCTGTGGTCACTGCCTTGGCAGCATGGCTTGAAAATACAACTAAACTGGAGCCTGTAGGATGACCACAGAAGGAGAGCCAATCCGGGCGAGGCAGGGGCGGGGCTTGGCCTGAGCCCGCCCTCCCTCTAAGGCCAGTGCATGCTTCTGCATCTGGCAGTGCGTTTGAGCGCCTCGACAGCAGCAGAGGGCGCTGCTCAGATGACCGCGGCAGGGCAGCAGGTGGACAGCGATCTCCTTGCTGGCGCTGAATTGTGGAGGTGCTGTGATACACGAGCCTTTTTATTAACTTTATGTGCACCTGCTGGAGTACCTGGAGCCTCCTGAGGGCGCAAGCTGTGGGGACAGCGCGCTCATCTGCAACAGCAGGAGTTCACCCTGCAGTGTCTTCCAGATTACTTTTTCCCTATTACTGAGTTGTATTAAGTGAGCTCACAGCCTGTCTTCAGATGTGTCCTCTTCACGGCCAGTGCTTCCTGCAACAACCGGTCAGCCCTGCGGGCATCTGCGAGAAATGCATTCCTCCATCATAATCGCCATCCGCTTAACTCTTTAACTGTGTGGTATTTATGTTTAACACTTGAATCAGCTGCGCAGCAATTAGTGCCAGCTGCACCGTTTAGGCCTTTTACAGCTGCGCAGCAAGTAGTGCCAGCTGCACCGTTTAGGCCATCATTTAGATGTACAGCAAGTATTACCAGCTGCATTGTTTAGTCCTTTTCACAGGTGCACATCTAGTAGTGCCTGCTGCACCTATTAAGCAACTTTATCTGTGGGGTCAGTTCAAATTGAGTCATGACTCCTGCGGCATCAGAGGTGGTCTGAAGACGACGAGGTTGCTGAGCATTCTCTAGACATTGTTAATCAACTTGTGATCCACCCTATGCTCTTTGCCCTAACGTTAGTGTCTCACAGGAGCTTTAGGTCATATAGTAGTCTGGTGAGAACTTGGGCATACATGGCGGCTGGTACCGAATTTGGGTCTATTAGCAGGCTGGCACTAAGTTCAGTGCTCTCTAATGGTCACTGGATGGTCATTTCTATTCTGTCCTACTTTGTCTGTATCTGCTCTGTGATGGGTCCCTGCTATTTGCAAATATTTCCCCTGTAACCTTTATCTAGTGCCAGGTGGCACCTCATACTCCTAGATGAAGGGCCCAACAAATTCCTTCCTCACTTCCATGACGGCACATTAATTCGGTTATCTCACCATAAACGCCTGGATTATGCGCCCCCTTTCTGCCCTTTTATTTCTCCTGACCACCGCTTTCCCAATAACACCCCTCTCATCCCTCCCCCACCCTTCCTCGCCTCATCCTCCCAACATGGCCACCTCTCGAGTTAAGTCTGGAGCCAATTGCTACAAAATCATTTATCCTCCCGATCAGTCTAAGGCTACAATAAAACGACTGAAGCACAACACTATTGAACGTTTCCCGGACTCCCTTTTTGTTGATCAATTCTACAATGGTTGTCTTGGGAGGCTCAAAAACGATTTCATTTTCTTCACTCGCGACACCCCCTCTTGGTCCAATAGTTTTTACAATTCCCTCAACGTCACCTCCTCCTCCTCTATCCCTTATGGGAAACAACTAAAAATCTCCCCCTCTCAGTGCTTCAATGGCTACCTCACTATCTCACTCTATAATAACGGTACTGTCATGATCCAAGGCAAAGACACCTGCCTCTCGCTTTTTGACCAACTCTTCCCCTCCTTACTCCCCTCCTCTGCAACCGGATTTCCCCCTGTCTCTCCTTCCAGCTCCACCCATTACTCCCTTTCTCCCCCGCCAACCCCACCCCACTCCAATCGGCTGCATTCTCGAGAAGCACAGGTCGGCCCTCTTCCCTCCCCGCCCCAACTTACCTCTTCTCCTATTCCTCCCCCCTCACAGTATGTCCCCTCCCACATTACTTCAGCCTTACCACTAGCTAATACGCTCCTCGTCCCATCTGTACTATCGCGATACTCAAATCTCTTCTCCTCCCCCATACTTCTCCCTTTCACCCCCCTTCTTAGTCCACCTCTCCTCCAACCCTCTCCCCCGATTAACGTTCCCTATGCTCCCCTTATCCCTCCTTTCATCCCTCCTCTCCACCCCTGCATCCCCTCGCCATTCATCCCGTTGTCGCCACATTCCCACTGCATCTCTCTCCTCCCTCCTACTCCTCCAGTACTGCTGCACTACCCCCTTTCCCCTCCTAGTAACCCATCCCATCTCCAACCCTCGGGCCCAGCAGGACCACTTCCCTTCCACAACTTCCCTCTCTCTCAACCCCCCTCACTCTGCCAGATGACCGTTCCCTCACTTCCACCTCTCCTAACTGTCAGGACCTCCACTACCACTGCACCTCGCTCCCTCCCAAACCTCCGACATTCCCATGACGCCACTCAGGCATCTCCCCTCCTACTTCCCTACCGCCGTGTTCCGCACCTTTCTCCCTCTAAATTTGTCCTTAATTCCTCTCCCTCTTGCAACACCAACATTGACAACTCTCCCTTAACGCCCAATTCACTTGCTCCTCCTGTGAACCCCTCACCCCAACTTACCTCCTGTCCCCCCACCTCTCCCCAACTTACCTCCTGTCCTCCCACCTCTCCCTGCCTTCTACCACCAATACCACCACCCCTTGTCTCAATCGAGCCACCCAACCTTCCATGCTCTGCCTCATTCTCACTGGAAAATTCGCTAGGCTCTCTGATCACCTCCATCTCCCAGCTTACAGCTGCCATTTCACTTCTATGCTCTAAGATCTCCACCCATCCATGCACCTCTACTCCCTCCCAACCTCCCATGAGATGTACCTCGCCCCTTCACCCCAATACAGCCAAGCCCAACCTCTCGTCTGCTAACGTCTTTAACTCACACAAGCCCTTGAACGCCACCCTGCTTCAACAGACATACCCTAGCAACCCCACTATCTACACTATTCAGACCATCACCTCTGTCAGAACAAAGCATCCACCTAAACCTTCCCGAGCACCCCCACATAAGTACAATATCCCGATCACCCTTCAGAGCCCAAGTGCCCCCGTCACCAAAACAGTCTTGACAGAGCTGCGCTGTATGCTCCACAACTGCAGATCTGCAGTAAAACACAAACTTGAAATCTCCGATACCATCACCCTTCACAAACTTGACATGCTCTTCCTCACAGAGACCTGGTTCAAAGATACCTCTCACTCTATTTTTGACCTCCTATTACCCACAGGTTACTCCATATTTAGGAATGACAGAACTGACAACACCGGGGGAGGTGTTGCAGTCATCTTTAGAAACGCCCTCCAACTTAAGGCTTCTCCAATCGGTTCCTCCCTCACCTTTGAATGCCTTTCTCTTGAGCTTCAATTGAAACATCGTCCACCGCTCAGATTCCATATCATTTACCGCCCGCCTCGTAGTGGCCCTTCGTTTATAGAAGATCTCACTGACTTCATCAGCGACCAATACACACAAAGTGACAATCAGACCTTCGTGGGTGACTTTAATCTCCACTGGGGCGTACTGCAAGACTCCTCTGCGAACTCTCTGGCCACATTCCTCTCTACAAACGATCTTATCCAACACTGCATTGAACCAACCCACTCTAAGGGCGCAATCCTGGACCTTGTTATTTCTAAAGCAGGCATGCTTTCTACCTCTACCCCAATCCATGTAGATTGGTCTGACCATCACCTCATCCCATTCTCTCTTCAACTCTCACACTCTATAACTCTTGGCCAACCCAAGAGGGCCATCTCCTGGTTCCGTGATGCCAAAAATATTGATGTCGGCCCCCTCTGTGAATCAGCTTTGCTTTCACTTCCAAGGCTAGACCCAAACATAGCTGTTGACGATCTCACCTCCCAATGCCTCACAGTGCTTGCAGCTGAAATTAATGACGTCGCTCCACTCAAAAGCAAAAGGATAAGGCCCACTCCCTCAGCACCTTGGTTCAACAAATCCCTTTATGAGGAAAGGAAGCAGCTAAGATTTCTGGAGAAGCAATGGAGACAAGTGCCCTCCACAGACAATGTAGCCATGCTTCGCACAGCAAGATCCAAGTACCACAAGCATATCTTCCTTGAGAAAGCGGCGCACTTCAAAACCCTCCTTGACTCCGCCAAAAATAGACCCAAAAAACTATTCGATCTCATCAAGATTCCGAGCTGCTCTCCCCCATCCTCCGAGGTGGAGGATTCTACTAAAAGAGCAGCGGACTTCGCTATTTTCTTCGATGAAAAAGTGAAATCACTTGTGGATCAGGTCGCTCATCCTACACCTCCAGAGGAGCGCAAATCCTTAGCCATTTGGCAGAGCTTTGACCCCATCTCTGAAGATGCCCTTCTCAAGTGCATACGCGAAACAAAGCCCTCCAACCATTCTCTTGACCCTATCCCCAGTGCCATTGCCTTGGACTTCTATACCCATTCCCTTTCCTATTGGACCACTCTGATCAACCTCTCCCTCTGGCAAGGCTCCCTTCCTGTCTCCTTCAAAACTGGGCAGGTCACCCCTCTGCTTAAAAAGCCCACTGCTGATGCGAAGGACCTCAACAACTTCCGCCCAATTACTAACCTTCCCTTCCTTGCGAAGATCACAGAAAGATGTGTAGCAAAACAACTCTCTCGTCATATCAAGGACAATGATCTTCTTGACAATTGCCAGTCTGGCTTCATCCAAAACTGCAGCACTGAAACAGCCCTACTGCAAGTGGTTGATGACGCACTAAGGATACTCGATTCGGGGGGGTCCTGTCTTCTAATTCTCCTTGACCTCTCCGCAGCCTTTGACACTGTCAATCACAAAACCCTCCTCAATATCCTTCAACAGAGAATGGGCATGGAGGGCACTGTGCTTAAATGGTTTGCATCCTTCCTCTCTGACAGATCCCAAATGATCAAAATAGCGAACAGTCTTTCTTCTCCTGTGGCGGTAGGTCAGGGTGTTCCTCAAGGTTCTATACTTGCACCCACATTGTTCAATCTCTACTTAGAACCACTGGGAAACCTCCTAAGCAAATCCGGGATTCACTATCATCTCTATGCAGACGATACTCAACTCTACCTCAAGGTTGCCTCCACTCATGATCTCTCCTTCCTAAGCTCTACTCTGGACTCCATCCAAAACTGGATGTCAACTCATCAACTGATTCTGAATCCCTCCAAAACTGAATTCCTCCTCTTCTCCTCCTCACTCTCTCCTCCCCCGGTCCAATCATGGATGGATCAGATGAATCTACTAAACAATAAACCCAGCATTGTCGACAGCGCCAAATCCCTTGGAGTCATTTTAGACAAAAAACTCAACCTAACTCCCCACATCAATTCTATTGCTAAATCTGCTCGTTACCAACTGCGCCTTCTTTGGGGAATCCGACGCTTCTTCCCGGAGCAGGACCTCATCACCCTGGTGCAATCGCTGGTCCTCTCCAGACTTGACTACTGCAATTCTCTTCTTACTGGCCTCCCCAAATCTCACCTGTCCCCACTTAAGTCTGTTTTCCATTCTGCAGCTCGCTTCATTTATGGGGCCAAAAGAAGCGATCACATCACACCAATGTTATCTACCCTCCGCTGGCTTCCCTTCGAGGCTAGAGCTATCTACAAGACCGCTTGTATCACCCACAAAGCCTTGCACTCCTCCTCTCCTCGCTACCTGGCGAATAAACTGAAACTCTCTGGAGGCTCTAGACCTTCACGCAATGCGGAGAATCTACTACTTGAACCTCCCACTTTCAAGAAGGAGAGAACAATGGCCCAATCCTTTTCAGGCAACGCAGTGAGAATCTGGAACTCCCTTCCGCCTCAGCTCCGGACCACCGCCTCCTCCCAGGCCTTCAAAAGGGACCTCAAAGTTCTCCTCCTCCAGAGACACCTCCAAAAGTAATTCACGTCCTCTTGTTATTTGGAGGAAGGCTTCCCACTACTGATAATTTCCACGACCATGGAAGTGCCTTCCCAGTGTATCCCTGGGGTTGGAGTGTCTGCCTTTTTGGAGTATTTTCCATGTACCTGTGTTTTGTGCCCTTTTGTAACATGCACACACCACTTTGCCCTTGTAACACACGATTTGCGACCTTTCACATGTTTTTACCTTTGATACTGGCACAAGTGCCACCTCTGCCTACATAACACTTGTTCTTGTGCCGGAGTGTCTAGCACCTTTTGCAGTATTATACCCCAAATGATACTTTATCTTCTCTTGTAACTGCACACTTGTCACTTTTTCCTCCTGTGCACTTTTTACTACCTCATGTATTTTTGGATGCGCACAATTTTTACTACCTCATGTATTTTGTTTGCTCACAATTGTCACTATTACCTTTACTACCTCATGTATTTTTGACTGCTCACAATTTTTACTACCTCATGTATTTTGTTTGGTCACAAATGTCACTATTACCTTATGTACTGTAACGTATGCGTTTGAAATCTGTTCTTTTGTAATGTTTCTCATTATGTTTCATTTCTGTTCCTTATGTGAAGCGCTCTGACACCTTCGGGTAAAGTCCGCGCTATATAAAAATGCATAAATAAATAAATAAATAAAAGCAAAGCCTTGGCACTGGGCAGAGAAGGAGCAGTGAAACCCTCGTGTTCTGTTTAGGGGCTTCTTTTTCATCCATCCTTCAGTGGTGCCAACGGGACCAGGAGGCGAGGAAGAAGCACAGCTCTTCCACCCAGGCTCTTCGTAGCTGCAGCTTGCCCTGCGAGGAGGGGCGGCCAAAGTTTGCGCCCAGCCTTGTTTTGTGTTGCATCTGCCCAAAACCCAGGAGATGGAGCCGGGGAGGGAGCGGGTTGCAACCCGTGTCTTCAATAAACTTCCAGCCGAACAGACTCCGCGGCCGAGGTCGGGGTTCTGAACATCCACGCGCGAGAGGGCGACGAGCCGGGCATCACCCGACTGCGCGCAAAGGCGCATCTTGTGCAACACGCATCTTGTAAGGAGCCACAAACGCGCACCATCGCGGAACCGTTCTCGCAGGGTAGCTGCCCACAGACATCCCACGGTATACAGAAGCAACCGGGAGAAACACGGCGTTGGGTACCCGGGATTTAAACAACAAAGAACCCACGAAACAGAAGATACGATACAGTCCGAAACATGTAAACAACTTTGCGTGATTGGTTTTCAGGCAGTCCGTGGTGTTGCTTTCCGACTGTGCCAAGAGATGTCACAAGATAATCTCAGGGTCGTTTTGGCACGGCAGCTCCTTGGGGTTGTCTGCAACGAGCAACAGGCCCTCATGTGATCCTGCGCACATGGTGCTGGTGCAGTGAGCGTGTGTGAGGGCACACAGCTGCCCGGGGCGGGCAGGGCGCTCCCGGACAGGGAGGGCACGCACAGCTGGGGGATGCTGTCATCTCTGTGCCCACGCCCCCTGCAGCTCTCCCAGGGACACCCCTCCGACCCCCACCCCCTCTAGGCTTTCATGTAGTGCGCGTCCAGTAACACTCCAGTTTGGGACCGATGCCGGATCGCAGATCCAGGGAGGCGCAGCGAAAAATTGTCCAGGATCACACAATGCTCTTCTCGAATGTGGGCTACCAGTGGGACTCTGGTTTCAGGCTTCCAAGCTGACAACTTATCTGGGGAGGCGGTGATGTAGGAGGGGCGCAGTGCCCCATGCAAGGGGTGTGTCCCCTGGCCCAGGGAGCCTGGGAACGTCTCCAGCATCATTGTGGCGCGGCCTGAGCAGGACAGCTCCGGCCTCACGCGGATCACGTGCGCTGGAGTCAGGGGCCGGGTACTAGTTTCAGGAAGAACCAACCTGGTCTGGAGGAAGAGCCTAGAAGACTCACAGCCGGAGTGAGGTGGTCTGCAGACACCGCCAGGAAGCCGCCCAACGATGCACCGCTCTTCACTCTTCACTGGGTCTTAAAAAAGGTAATTACAGTCTACCGCCCCTTGCAGACACCTGTACAGTGTGGCTTTACAAGTTCAAAGGGGTCCGGCTTTGCAAACGTGGACCCATGTGTTAAACTCTCTGATTCGCTAATTGGGTTTCAATATGTATTTAACATTTGCGCAGGAAAGTTTCTTGATTTGTTTTGATTCCGTTAAAATCTGTGTTTTTGTTACACTGGAGAAATACCAAACATGTCCGTAATTGTTGCTTTCATAACTGCTGATATATTTTGAAGTATTTGTACCATTCACGTATAGGTATTTTAATGTTATTATGTGTAGAAAAACTGACATCCTATATCCTTTCCTTTCACTCTCCTTGTACACCACAGATATCTCACTTTACAATCTAACTTTGCAGTCAGAGAAAGGAATACGCAGCACATGGCAGGGCATTTGACCTCTAGCTTTGATGGCACAGCTAGTGTGACAAAGTAAAAACAACACCTAAAGGCATCTTCATTGCTCATTCCCATTCTGAACTTCAGCATGCTTATTTTGGGGGTGTTGCAGCAACCTGGGCACCCCTACTTCCAGCGCATATGCACCAGTGGATGCAGTTTGTGCAAACCTCCAGTTTCTTCTATTTAGTGGTTAATACTGGAGTCACTGTTCTTTAGTCCTCCAACTTTTTCTGGAGTTGCCAGGGGCTTTTGGCGATAGCCGAGATTTTAGAACACCTCTGATTGAACGCATCTGTTCTTATAGCGCATGCTCTGAACCCCGTAACCTCTTGGCACTCGAATATGTGTTGGATGAGGCAACTCGGGCCACAAGGAGCCGAAATGAACTGTGCAGGATCACAGTGTTTAGTCGAGCTCGGAAGCCGGGACCTGAATTCGGCCACTGGCTCACATCTCCTCCTGAATATATAACCCGGCTCCACAAAGGTCCTCGGAGTTATCGAAAGACGAGCCAGCTCCTGTGTTTGATGTCCCCGCTGCAGGGTAAGGACCAGCCCACCCCCATATCAGTCCTTAGCCCACCCCCAAGCCAGTTCTCAGCTGAACCCCCACACCAGTCCTCAGCTGAACCCCCACACCAGTCCTCAACCAAGCCCCAGTCCTCAGCCAAGCCCCCACACCAGTCCTCAGCCGAGCCCCCACACCAGTCCTCAGCCGAACCCCCACACCAGTCCTCAGCCGAGCCCCCACACCAGTCCTCAGCCGAGCCCCCACACCAGTCCTCAGCTGAACCCCCACACCAGTCCTCAGCCGAGCCCCCACACCAGTCCTCAGCTGAACCCCCACACCAGTCCTCAGCCGAGCCCCCACACCAGTCCTCAGCTGAGCCCCCGCATCAGTCCTCAGCTGAACCCCCACACCAGTCCTCAGCTGAACCCCCACACCAGTCCTCAGCCAAGCCCCCACACCAGTCCTCAGCTGAACCCCCACACCAGTCCTCAGCTGAGCCCCCGCATCAGTCCTCAGCTGAACCCCCACACCAGTCCTCAGCTGAGCCCCCACATCAGTCCTCAGATGAGCCCCCACACCAGTCCTCAGCCGAGCCCCCACACCAGTCCTCAGCTGAACCCCCACACCAGTCCTCAGATGAGCCCCCACACCAGTCCTCAGCTGAACCCCCACACCAGTCCTCAGCCAAGCCCCCGCATCAGTCCTCAGCTGAACCCCCACACCAGTCCTCAGCCGAGCTCCCACACCAGTCCTCAGCTGAGCCCCCACAACAGTCCTCAGCTGAGCCCCCACAACAGTCCTCAGCTGAGCCCCCAAGCCAGTCCACAACCGGGCCCCCACAACAGTCCTCAGCTGAGCCCCCACAACAGTCCTCAGATGAGCCCCCACACCAGTCCTCAGCTGAACCCCCACACCAGTCCTCAGCCAAGCCCCCACACCAGTCCTCAGCTGAACCCCCACACCAGTCCTCAGCCAAGCCCCCGCATCAGTCCTCAGCTGAACCCCCACACCAGTCCTCAGCTGAGCCCCCACACCAGTCCTCAGAGAAGTTAATATGAAACAATAGATGTTTTGCCTAATCCTCACAGGCAGTGTGAGCCCCACCCATACCATGTGCACTGTTAGAAATGGGATTTCTGGTTGGCTAAGGCTTGCGCCAAAGCCAGGCAGAAACCACTACTCTAGTCAGGGCAAGGGAGTTACACTCCCAGATAACCCCTGCTCACCCCCTTGGTAGCTTGGCACGAGCAGACAGGCTTATCCCGGAGGCAATGTGTAAAGCATTTGCGCAACACACACACACAGCAGCAACACACTAGGTACACCACAAAAAGGACTCCACACAAGGTTATATATAAAAATAGCCTTTGTATTACCATAAACACATTAGATCATAATCACATAATTACACTGTGCCAACTGGAACTGGGCAGTATTTACAGGGGATTATGTACATAGGACAGAGCCACTTGGGCCACTGTCAGAAATCAGCACTTTGTAGAAATAGCACTTCTAGCACATAGAATAATTGTAGCACAAAATAATACTCCAATCAAGGTTCTATATAAAAATAGCCTTTGTATTACCATAAACACATTAGATCATAATCACATAATTACACTGTGACAAGTGCGCAGAAGCCAAAAATAACTAACACCAAGTCACATTAAAAACCAAAAAGTTTCGGGGTGAACCTGCCAGAAGGGCCAAGTACAACACAACCTCCTTCCAGCCAAAACCCAGGGCAGACCAATCACCACTGTGATGGGCTTCCCTGCTTTGGGCGATAGAACACGGATGCGGGCCCGCAACTGCAGGGACACCCTCCTGTTCTACGCCACGGTGGACCCATGTGGTTCCTTCTAAAAACGCTGTCTGGAACAACTGGGCTACCCCACTGGTACTCCCAAGTGGTCCGCGGCCAGGACCAGGCCCTGGGCCACCCAGGTGCCACTGGTCCTTGCCTATTCACAGAGTGGGGGTAGTAACCCCTGGTACATAGTAGCCATTGTCCACTCTTCCTCTCCACAGTGCAGTTCTAGACGGCCACTGATGCTCCAGCCTAGGGTCTGCACCCTCAGGCGGACCAGAAGTCATGGGTGAGGCTCTCCTCCCCTACCTCTCCTTCTAGGGTTCCGCCCTCTCCTCCCCCTACCTCTCCTTTTAGGGTTCCGCCCTCTCCTCCTTTGAGGGGTACTCATGGAACACAACTCTCCCAACCTAGGGTTTAACCCCTCAGGTTGCACCGGGGTCAGAGGCGGGGACTCCCACCCACTGCACCCCCTTCCAGAATTCTGCACCCTCCCAACTGGAGTGATACCCCTGGAAGATGAACTGGTCAGGACACTGGTTACAGACGTCCTTCCCTCCAGGTCAGGCAGATCCTGAACCTGGCCTCCCAACCATTGGTCTAACCCTTTAGCTGAGTACTTGCCTGGCACTCCAGGACATCTGGGGACTTACACACCATCCCCCCGAGCGTAACATATGACTCATATGTTGGGTGACAGTCTGCCTGGCACAGATCTCCTGTCCGCTGTCCACCTGACAATGCGCGAAGATACCCCAAAAGTGGTGTCACCATGGTCACTCCAAGGGAACGTAGCCCAACTGGCTAGTCCCTGACCCACTGGTTCTTCCACTGGGGAACACATCCCCCATTCACTTCTCACTTCGGACTTCTGTGCCCTCCCAACTGGAGTGGCACTGCCGGACACTATAACCATGGGAGCTCTGTTTACAGATGCTCCAGGTCCTCTAGAGACTAGGAGATCCTCCTCAAATGGACTAACAGGACAGCCTAGGTTCCCAACCTGGTGTTTCCTTAAGAAACCATCCAGGCTTTGAGACAGGGCTTTGGGCATATGGGGACTCTCCATCGCACACTCACTCCTACTCCACTGAGACAGGTTGTGAGCCCCTACACCCATCTCACTACTCTGGGACCTAGCCGGGCTACTCTGAACCTCTTCCACCACTCTGGACTGGATGATACCTGAACCACTAATTTTGGAATCACTCACCAATGATTCTTCAGAACCTCTGGCCCTTTCCCAGCGGTCTGCTTCATCTGCAAGCTCCCAAGGATCAAAGGTTTCATACCTCAACAGGTGCTGGCGCAACTCGGCCAACAACAAATACTGAGCATTTGCTCTTTGAGAATCATATTGAGCAGTTCCTCAAAAGTCTGTTCCGGGTTAAGCTTTACCCAATTGGCCAGTGCATCATCACATTCATTCACAAACTCCTCCCAAGTCTGGTGAGACAGTTTCTTACTGCCCTTAAATTTCAACCTATACTCCTCCTCTTGGGAACAAGGTACCATACTGTGTGAACTGGGAATGGGACTTCCTGCACTGAAGTCTATATTGCTGCTTCCACTGGACTCCGCCCTCACTGGGGAACCCAGAAAATTACCACTGCGCTCAGGGGATAATCTACCCTCCAGAACTAATTTTTCTCTGGTGAAGGCCCTCTCAGCCTCCTCCATCCTCTCCTGCGCTAAGACCCTCTCAGTCTCTAGCTTTTTCTTCCTAACACCCAGCTGCGTCATCTCTTTGGCATGCTCTAACCTGAGCTTTTCCAAAGCCAGCTGGTGCTCCCTTTCTTCCCTCCTATCTTCCCACTCCTCTGGGGACAGGGAAAGGGGTGGGGCTCTGCCCCCTACACTGGTTCCAGCAAGGGACTCCCTATTCATGGGGTCTTCACTATCTATTGGCATCTATGTACTGTCATCTTCTACCTCCTCTTCAGACTCTTCAGGGCTCCCCTCAGACCCACTACCCTCATAGTGTGCGGCCCGGGCCCACTCCTCCTCACTGCGCTCACGTTCCCATTCATCCTTCTGCCACAGGATCAGGTTGTCCCTCAGTTTGGACTGGGTGTCTGACTCACCCACCTCTATGTCTCTCTCTTCACAGAACCATACCAACTCCAATATACTGTATCTAAACAGACCACAGAAATTAAAAGCAGGCTACATTTTGGAGGACGTTCTCGAGAAAAGTTCAACACAAGGAACCTAGGTGTCAGAGCTAGAACAGGAGTACACAGTTCACAAAGGACACCTTTAGGAGAAAGAAAAATAGAACTCAAAAACAATAATCCCCAAACACGTGATTATCTAAATGCAGAGTTTGCAGTGCAACCAGTTGTCACTGTGGTATTGTGCAAACACAAGTCCAGACCCTTCTGTTGGCTTCCAGTGTTAGAAATGGGATTTCTGGATGGCTAAGGCTTGCACCAAAGCCAGGCAGAAACCACCACTCTAGTCAGGGCAAGGGAGAAACACGCCCAGATAACCCCTGCTCACCCCCTTGGTAGCTTGGCACGAGCAGACAGGCTTATCCCGGAGGCAATGTGTAAAGCATTTGCGCTACGCACACACACAACAGCAACACACTAGGTACACCACAAAAAGGACTCCACACAAGGTTATATATAAAAATAGCCTTTGTATTACCATAAACACATTAGATCATAATCACATAATTACACTGTGCCAACTGGAACTGGGCAGTATTTACAGGGGATTATTTACACAGGACAGGGCCACTTGGGCCACTGTCAGAAATCAGCACTTTGTAGAAATAGCACTTCTAGCACATAGAATAATTGTAGCACAAAATAATACTGGCAGAACACAACCAGTAACCACTGTTTAAAGGTAGGTACACACTACGCAATCCTAACCACTTTAGGCATATATCACGTGGGGAACCATGAACTCACTAGCATAACCAATACTAGGTAACGCACCCTCCTAAGCATATAAACACAGTTAGAGGTATCACAGGCATAAAGGCATTGCACATTAGGCATAAATCACATTAGGCATCAGGTCATTACCACCATGAACACAAATACCATCACCTTGCGTAGAATTACATTAGATACTGACCCCCAGACCAACTTGGCCTCTCAGGGGCTCAAACGCCCCCTGTCCAGAAGAGTCAGGGCTACAAGCTGCAAATGCAGCAATGCGCAGGGCGCAGGTGCACCACCTAAACGGTGCAGCTGCCCACTAAATGCTGGGCATGAATGACAAATGCCCCAATTACCACGTTGGAGCCTCGTGGCTCTAAAACAGAAATGCCACCAACACGATGGAGCCTCGTGGGATTTGATTACCACAATGCGCGTTGGAGCCTCGTGGGCTCGAAATACAAAGAAAGGCAGCGCTTAGCAGAGGAGCGACCCGCTGCCATCCGGGGCCACTCCTCACCTGAATCAGCGCCCCCGCTTCGAGACGCCCGCACTCACCGGTCTGTCCTCAGGTGGGGTCCTCCTCTTGGTCCAGGCTGCAAGGGCTGTGGTGGAGCCGCCGAGGCTCCAGGTAGGTAGGCAGCACGCGGAGCTCCTATCTCTGCCACCGGAGCTCCGCCCGCACCTGCACTCACTCTCTGCTCTTCTTCGCACACCACGGTGCTCTCCCTCACTCTCGGGGGCCCCGAGTGCAGACGCGATAAGCTGCTTCCGGGCACAGGAGCGCTGGGTGGGCTCCCATCTGCTTCCTGCTCACCTCTCCTGGGGCAGCCAATAGCAGCGCGGCCCCGGGCGTCGATCCTCCGGCCCCGGGACACCTCAACCAATGGCAGTGCGGCCCTCACCTTGAGCCCCCGGCCTCCCCTCGAGCCCCCGGGCCGGTGGCGGTGATTTTTGAGGTAATCCAGGGTAGGCTTCCAATTTGAAAACACGGTCCCTGGCGGGGTGGACACCTGCTAGGGCATAAAAGCTGGCACAGGGTCCCTGGCGGGGTGGGCACCCGCTAGGGATATAAACGACGGCAATGAGTGGGGTGGGCACCCACGCCGATAATCACACAGGAAGGGGGGATCCCCACACTGGGTGATCCCTCAAGATAGGCATCGCTGCTCCGGAGGCGCAAAAGCGCTAATTAGCAAGGGGAGGCCAGCGCTTTCCAGGCGCTAGCAGGCAAAAGTCCAGAAGTCTTTTTTAGGAAGCAGGGGGGGCAAAGGCTGGGCCCAGGGGCCAGCTCACAGGGCCCTCCAACAGGGAGGTAGCACCCAGTGGTAGTTTCCCCTGGTGACCTGCAGCAGCAGCAGGCCCTCCTTCAAGGCAGGACCAGAGAGAGAACATTTTCATGGGGTCACAGCCACTCTTTTATACACATCTTTCCTTTGTCTGGTAGCACAGGGTTAAGGGAAAACCAGATGCAACTGGTTTTGGAGCACTTTGTTGTGCTCAGCCCCTCTCCCCATTCACAGGGCAGGCTAGGGACATCAGTCACACCACAGGGAGCGGAGCCAGCATGGTGGAGGGAAGGCCTGGCCCTATTCAGGTCCCAGGTGCACTCCTACCTCCCATCAACATGCATATCTCTCCATTCACCACTGGGACAGACCCATCCTGACTCCTGGAGCCAGGCACACCAGCCAGCTCCAGCCAATCACAAGCCAGACAGTCAATTCATATTTACTACACAGACATGCCAACTTCTAGAAGTGGCACTTCCACACCAGACACATTAAAACCATGCACATCATCGCGCAACATTTAATCTCACGGGTTCGCACATACCAAACTTGAGCCTGCACTCCCCACACATCAGGAACAACCATGGATACACATATTGCCCATGCATTCCTATGGGAGGGCAGGCCAATCTCACCACACGCACTCAGAGTGCGCACGCACTTTACACTGGGACACAGTGTTAAAGTGCGCAGAAGCCAAAAATAACTAACACCAAGTCACATTAAAAAGCAAAAAGTTTAGGGGTGAACCTGCCAGAAGGGTCAAGTCCAACATGCACTTCTAGTACTAGCCTTGTGGTAGGGGTAACACACGTGTGCATTTGCAGTGTTTTTGTACTCCTTCCCACTGTCCACAGCCAGTACCTGATCTCTCGGGTTACGTCATTCTAATGTTTACATTAGCCATTGAACGCGCATGTGCCCTGTTTTTTTTTCATTATTCTCGTTTTCTCACCACAGCTTTTGCCAGAGCAGGATTGCTAAATGATTGCGAACACGAAAACAGAAGTTAGGAACTTTGTCATTACCAATGCTAATAGCTTGAACTTTCACAAATGTGAGACCGATTGCATTGCGAATGCTTGTTGAATTTATCCAGCAGTGCTTCCAAGTTGCTTTTCGTCACACTGTTGCCCTGGTCAGTGGCCTGTGTTGTGCACAGTGGCTTGTGGTGGTAGTGGATGAAACTTTGACTTCGCTTGTTGGGCGATCTGATCATTCAAGTGGTGTGCCTCGCGCTAAACAACCAGCGGCATCTCAAAATACACAATATTGGAAGCCTGAGTCAGTGTCTCAACACAGCCTGTAGTACTACTTTGTACCCAATATGGCACCATAAATCCCCAGCTGAGTAGGAAGAGTCATGGGCTTAGTCCTCTGCCAACAGTTTTGTTTGGTGGCTTCTACACATGTTCAGCTGCTTCTTTGGCTGTTTACTGCGGCCCTTTTAGTGACCTGAAGCTGCCAAGAATATGAGATCTGCAAAAAACACAGTTGATGGACAGAATGCAGAACAATGTCTTACATTCACCCCAGTACAAAGATCTGGGCCTAAATCCATCGTTTTTTTTGCACTCCACACCACCCTAGGTCAGACACTGGCTATATGCAAATCAGCCTTGACCCTGTGCCTCATTGGAACAGTCCAGCCCGAACTACTAGGCCATGTCTTTCCTAGACCGGAATCAAGCATCCAAGGACTGGTTTCTGGCTATCAGCCTGGATAGCTTGACTCCAGTGATGTGGAGAGCCTGGGACTCACGTCTGAGCATACCCAGCTCACTCGGGGTGAAAATTGCAAAAAACACAGTTGATGGACAGAATGCAGAACAATGTCTTACATTCAGCCCAGTACAAAGATCTGGGCCTGTTGGACAGGCCACATGAAGGGCTCGCTCCCTCCCCGCATGACAGGGCCCGGGCACCGGCTCTCCAGGTGCTACCCACAGAAGCAACTCGCAAACCGTCCCCTACGGGACCCCTGCTCCCGGACATCTATGTATCACCGGCCCGGGCCACCGTCAGCACCATTGCCCGGCCCGGCCGCCATCCTGGACACTGCACCACGAGGCCGCGTGGCCTTAGCTCGACCCCAACCCTGGGCCTGGCCAGGCCCCGACAGCCCGGCACCACCATCCACCCAGGAGGTGAACGGACCACTTGGCAGGTCAATGGGAGGAAGAAGTGTCGATGGCTCTCCCCCGCCAGGTGCCGATCGCCCCCAGCCTCCCCGGGCGCTGGCTCCACCCCCCTGCTGGGTGTCTGGACTCCCTCATCCCGGACCTCCCGACCTCCAAGTGCGAGGGTCCGGACATCAAAGGGCGCCAGACCTATAACTGGGGCAGCTCCAGAGCAGGAAGGCAGTTGTATCCTGGAGTCGAGAGACACCGAGAAGAACTCATCCTTGACGGACTGTTGGCGCTGCCACAGCCCTACCTTGTGAACTGTTGTCCTGCCGCTGGCGCTGCCGCGGCCCTCTGTAATCTACCATCTTCGTTGGGACCTGCTGGCGCTGCCGCGACCCGTTGTGACTACCATCTTCGTTGGGATCTGCTGGCTCTGCCGCGACCCGTTGTAACTACCATCTTCGTCGGGACCTGCTGGCGCTGCCGCAGACCGTTGCCACCTTCGACCACTCCGGGATTTGCTGGCGCTGCCGCAACCCGTCCTTCAAGAACGCCGAGCTCGAGGATTGTGAGCTACCCATCATCTCATCGTAACTACCAGATTGGTAATAAGACTGTCCCGCTACCCCTTTCCCAGCCAAGAGACTAGAATCGAGGGGACCCCTGAGTCCAGACCTCCTTGTACCATTCTACCGTACTTCAAGATTGCTTATAAAGAACGTTAAATCTTATCCTTGTGTGGTGCCTATTCTGTGGGGGGGGAAGTTACTTGTCTGTACGATCGCTGGAGACGCCTCTCCCCGGAGACCTCTCCCCTTGTCCTCGGCCGACCCTCCAGGTCCCGTCTAACATTGGTGGCCAGCGGCGCGATCCGAACCAACGCGTAATCGTACAGAAAGCAACTCACCCCACGACTAAACCACAATGCCGGCCCAAGAGAGCGGGTCTACAGAGAAATTCCAAATGGACAAGCTGGAGGAGTACAGCCATCGAGAATTAAAACAATTTTGTATAGAACTGGGCATTGCTACCACCGGTCTGAGCACAAAAGATGACTTTAAACACGCCCTAGAATCATGGGCAGAGGTAAACACCGCTGGTCCCCGGGACCAACACAGCGAAGCCCCGGAAACTAACCCCGCTCCTTCCGAGGAAAGGAGAACAGGTCTCTCCCGGGAAGAGATCCAAGAGCGAGAGAAAACCAGACTGCATGAATTAGAATTGGCACGGCTCAAAATGGATGGAGAACTAAAACTAGCGGAACAAAAATTGAACTTAGAACACTTACGGCTCCGAGAAGAGCGGGAGGAAAAACAAAGACAAAGAGAGCTTGAAGAAAAAAGACTGGCATATGAACACGAGCGCAAACTAGCCGAAATAGAACTACGTAAGCAAGGCAAGGACCTGGGGGTGTCCGAGCGACCACGCACCCCAGGAACTTCAGAATCAAAGGTCCACATTCCCAAAGATGTCGTCCGAGAGTTCTACCGAAACGACGACATACAGCAGTGGTTCAAGGCCTATGAGATCGCCATGTCCTCTCACCGGATCGATCGAAGTGACTGGGGAGCCGGTCTATGGGGGAGGTTCGTCAACGAAGGCCGTGATGCCCTGTTACAGCTCCCGGATCACCAAATGACGTCCTATGATCCCATGAAGGCCGCCCTCCTCACCCGATATGGGCTGACACCCGAAATGTACCGCCAGAGGTTCCGCGACTGCACCCGAATCCCAGGTACAACTTTGGTGGAATACGTGAATTATTTCAGCCGAGCCCTCGAAGGGTGGATCAAGGGGAGCAACGTAACGACCTATGAGCAGCTTTTTAATCTTGTTGTGTGGGAGCACCTCTCCAATAACTGCTTTGCCGAGCTCAGGCAGCACCTCCTCGACAGTAAAATGACTGATCCACGGCAGCTCGCCGCCGAGGCTGACCGATGGGAGAGCACCCGAGTGGGCCGGGGTGGCCCGAACGAGCAGAACAGGAACAACCAAGGCCATCACCGCCCCCGAGGAGGAGGAGGAGCCAGGGCCGGGGGAAAGACACCGTCCCGGCCGCTCCCGCCACCAGCACCCCGCCCCCGGCCAACAGGGGCAACCCCCCGATGCGCCCGGGGTTCAGAGCCAATGTCACGTGTCACCGATGCCAGCGAGTCGGTCACTACGCCAATGACCCGAACTGTCCACAGAACCAGACTCCGAGGCCCCGCCAGGTAGCGGCCGCCGCCCTCGGAGAAAAGCAAGTCTCCGAGGACCAAGAAGAGTACGAACACGAGCAACAAGAGTGGGAGCCGGCCGCCATGGTCCTGGCGTGCCTGGGGGGGGGAGAGACATGGTCCCGCGGGCTCCTCTACCCGCCAACACCAGAAAGTATAGTCAGTGGGTGAGCATCAATGGGCGCAAGGCCGAAGCCCTACGTGACACAGGGGCCAGTGTGACGGCCGTCCGCTGTCACCTGGTGACCCCCGAGCAAATAATACCGAACATTCTCTGCCCCGTCCGGTCAGCTGACAATTCAGAGAGCATGTGTCGGATGGCCTGCGTCCCCTTCGAGTGGGGAGGAGTATCCGGCATGCTGAAGGTGACGGTCCGCGATGATGCCCCCGTGGACTGTCTCCTGGGGAACGATCTCGAGAGTTCCTCATGGGCCGCCGTAGAAAGAAGAGAACACCTGGGGATGTTGGGCCTTCCGGACTGGGCGTGCGTAACCACCCGGTCCATGGCGGCCCGCACCATCCCCCGACCAGAAGAACCCGAATGGCCAGCACCTCCTCCCCCGATCGCTCCAGTGGGGGACGCCGACACCGTCTAACTCGCTCAGCCCCAGGATCTCCCAGACCTGGCTCAGTGGCGTCAAGAAGGGGGACCCACACAGGAGCAATTCCGTCAAGAACAGAAGACATGTCCCTCCCTCGAGGGACTACGACAACAAGCCCTCGCCCAGAGCGCGGGAGATACCGCCGGGGCCCACTGGATCTATTGGGACAATGATCTATTGTACAGTGAACAGAGAATCACCGAGTTGGGGGCTAGTCGAGTGTTAGTGGTGCCCCTCCGTTTTAGAGACTTCCTGCTGAACTTGGCCCACGATGTCCCCCTGGCCGGACACTTGGGTCAGGACAAAACCTACAACCGCCTGGTGACCCACTTTTACTGGCCCAAAATGAGAAATGACGTACTCAACCACTGCCGGTCTTGTCCCACTCGTCAGGCCAGCGGAAAGAGCGGCCGCAAACTCAAGGCACCCCTGCAGCCCTTTCCAGTGGTTACCACCCCGTTCGAAAAAGTGGGAATAGACATTGTGGGGCAAATGGACCCCCGAACAGCACAAGGACATCGTTTTATCCTGGTACTGGTGGACCATGCCACCCGCTATCCCGAGGCCATCCCCCTTCGAACTGTAACCGCACCGGTGGTCGGCCGAGCCTTAATTTGGATCTTCTCCCGAGTGGGCTTCCCCCGGGAAGTCGTCAGCGACAGAGGCACGAACTTCATTTCGAAATACATGAAATCCCTCTGGCAGCAGTGCGGGGTCACCTACCGATTCACAACCCCCTATCACCCCCAGGGGAACGGACTGGTTGAGCGGCTCAACCGTACACTCAAGGGAATGATTATGGGGTTAGAAGAGCCCCTCCGCCGCCAGTGGGATGTGCTCCTCCCGTGCCTCCTCTTCGCCTACCGAGAAGTCCCTCAGAAGTCCCTCGGCTTCAGCCCCTTCGAACTCTTGTACGGGCACCCTGTTCGAGGGCCCCTCAGCCTAGTCAAGGAAGGTTGGGAGATGGCCCCCCTGAAAACCCCTCCAGACGTATACAAGTACCTCCTGACCCTCCGCAATCAGACCAGGCGGTTCCGAGAAATCGCCAAAGCCAATCTTGAAGCCAGTCAGGAGGACATGAAGAAATGGTACGATCAGAACGCCTCCTCCATAGAGTTCGTACCTGGCCAGCAAGTGTGGGTGATGTCCCCCACCGAACCTTGTGCCCTGCAAGATAAGTGGACGGGGCCCTTCAAGGTGGTCGAGCGCAAGAGCCCCGTCACCTATCTCATCGACATGGAATCTTCCCGGAACCCCCTCCGGGTCCTCCACGCCAACAGACTCAAGCCTCACTTTGTGCGCTCGGAGCTCAGCCTATTGATGGCTACAGACAGTGGGACAGAAGAAGACTCCGAGCCCCTCCCTGACCTCCTGAGGGCATGTGAAAAGGATGGTTCGGTAGACGGGGTCCGGCTGTCAGATGCCCTGACCTCAGAGCAGCGCCAAGACTGTCAGGCTCTCCTGCTGCAGTTCGCAGCTCTCTTTTCCCTCACCCCAGGGGTCACCCCCTGGTGCCTGCACGACGTGGACACGGGGGACAGTCCCCCCATCAGACATCGGGCGTACCGCGTGCCAGATCGGGTACGTGCCTGCATCCAAGACGAAGTCTCCAAGATGCTCACCCTCGGAGTCATCGAACCCTCGGACAGCCCCTGGGCCAGCCCAGTCATACTGGTCCCCAAAGCTGCTGCCCCCGGCACCACCCCTGAGCTCCGATTCTGTGTTGACTATCGGGGCCTGAACGCTGTCACCCGGACCGACGCTCACCCCATTCCCCGAGCAGATGAACTGATCGACCGCATGGGGGCTGCCCGCTACCTCAGCATCTTTGACCTGACAGCGGGTTACTGGCAGATCGGCCTCACCCCCAGGGCTCAAGAACGATCCGCTTTCTCCACCCCGGATGGCCACTACCAATTCAAAGTGATGCCATTCGGCATGAAAAATGCTCCAGCCACTTTCCAGCGACTGGTGAACCAGGTATTGGCGGGCCTCGAAGATTTCAGCGCCGCCTACCTGGACGATATCGCAGTGTACAGCCGCCACTGGTCAGACCACCTCAACCACCTCCGAGAGGTCCTGCAGGCCCTCCAACAGGCCGGCCTCACAATCAAGGCCAGCAAATGCCAGATTGGCCAGGGGTCCGTGACCTACCTCGGACACCAAGTGGGGAGCGGTCTGGTGGCCCCCCTCCAGCTCAAGATCGCTGCCATTCAGTCCTGGCAGCCACCCATCACCCAAACCGAGGTCCGAGCCTTCTTGGGGCTCACCGGATACTACCGGCGGTTTGTGAAGGACTACGGCAGCATTGTGGGGCCCCTCACGGCACTTACATCCAAGAACCAACCAAAAAGAGTCAACTGGACTCCTGACTGTCAAGCGGCCTTCGAGAAACTGAAGGCCGCCATGTGCACCGCCCCTGTGCTCCAGGCTCCCGACTACAGCCGAGAGTTCATCGTCCAGACTGATGCCTCCGACCATGGCATTGGGGCCGTCCTCTCCCAACTGAACCCCGAGGGAGTCAACCAACCAGTGGCCTTCATCAGCAGACGCCTACTGGACCGGGAACAGCGCTGGAGCACCATCGAGAGGGAGGCCTTCGCAGTAGTATGGGCCCTCAAGAAGCTCCTGCCCTACCTCTTCGGTACCCACTTTCGGGTGCAAACAGATCATCGCCCCCTGCAATGGTTAATGCAGATGCGGGGGGAGAATCCCAAGCTGTTGCGATGGTCCATCTCCCTGCAGGGGATGGACTTCACTGTGGAGCACCGCCCTGGCCAGGATCACGCCAACGCGGATGGCCTGTCACGCTTTTTCCGCCTCGACGTGGAAAGTCCCCAAGAAGATGGGTGACTCTCCCCGCCTTCAGCTGGGGGGGACGCATGTTGGACAGGCCACATGAAGGGCTCGCTCCCTCCCCGCACGACAGGGCCCGGGCACCGGCTCTCCAGGTGCTACCCACAGAAGCAACTCGCAAACCGTCCCCTACGGGACCCCTGCTCCCGGACATCTATGTATCACCGGCCCGGGCCACCGTCAGCACCATTGCCCGGCCCGGCCGCCATCTTGGGCACTGCACCACGAGGCCGCGTGGCCTTAGCTCGACCCCAACCCTGGGCCTGGCCAGGCCCCGACAGCCCGGCACCACCATCCACCCAGGAGGTGAACGGACCACTTGGCAGGTCAATGGGAGGAAGAAGTGTCGATGGCTCTCCCCCGCCAGGTGCCGATCGCCCCCAGCCTCCCCGGGGGCGCTGGCTCCACCCCCCTGCAGGGTGTCTGGACTCCCTCATCCCGGACCTCCCGACCTCCAAGTGCGAGGGTCCGGACATCAAAGGGCGCCAGACCTATAACTGGGGCAGCTCCAGAGCAGGAAGGCAGTTGTATCCTGGAGTCGAGAGACACCGAGAAGAACTCATCCTTGACGGACTGTTGGCGCTGCCACAGCCCTGCCTTGTGAACTGTCGTCCTGCCGCTGGCGCTGCCGCGGCCCTCTGCAATCTACCATCTTCGTTGGGACCTGCTGGCGCTGCCGCAACCCGTTGTGACTACCATCTTCGTTGGGACCTGCTGGCTCTGCCGCGACCCGTTGTAACTACCATCTTCGTCGGGACCTGCTGGCGCTGCCGCGGACCGTTGCCACCTTCGACCACTCCGGGATTTGCTGGCGCTGCCGCAACCCGTCCTTCAAGAACGCCGAGCTCGAGGATTGTGAGCTACCCATCATCTCATCGTAACTACCAGATTGGTAATAAGACTGTCCCGCTACCCCTTTCCCAGCCAAGAGACTAGAATCGAGGGGACCCCTGAGTCCAGACCTCCTTGTACCATTCTACCGTACTTCAAGATTGCTTATAAAGAACGTTAAATCTTATCCTTGTGTGGTGCCTATTCTGTGGGGGGGGAGTTACTTGTCTGTACGATCGCTGGAGACGGCTCTCCCCGGAGACCTCTCCCCTTGTCCTCGGCCGACCCTCCAGGTCCCGTCTAACAGGGCCTAAATCCATCGTTTTTTTGCACTCCACACCACCCTAGGTCGGACACTGGCTATATGCAAATCAGCCTTGACCCTGTGCCTCATGGGAACAGTCCAGCCCAAACTACCAAGCCATGTCTTTCATAGACCGGAATCAAGCATCCAAGGACCGGTTTCTGGCTATCAGCCTTCTTCAGCCTGGATAGCTTGACTCCAGTGATATGGAGAGCCTGGGACTCACGTCTGAGCATACCCAGCCCACTCGGAGTGAAAATTGCAAAAAACACAGTTGATGGACAGAATGCAGAACAATGTCTTACATTCACCCCAGTACAAAGATCTGGGCCTAAATCTGAGATCAGCATGAGATCCAGGAGCTTTTGGCACAGACCTTCTTCTGCATTGCTGCGTGGCCAGGGCTCCAAAGTTTTTACGCACTTTGTTAGAGAGGGATGCACCACACATTATAAAGGCATTGATGTGCCCATAATCATTATGAGCCATAGGATTCAAGCTATTCCGTGTTGATGAGGCTTAAATCGATTGTAATCGGTAAGGGGCTGCTGTATTGCTGTTCAAAGGAGACCAGGCTTGGCAGTTTGGGCTTAACTGTCTCTATTGGAACAAGGCCATGGTTGAATTGCACACAGCTGGTTCCTGTTTGAGATTTAATGGTCTGCAAGTAATTACCAGTGGCTGAGATTAGTTCAAGCAATTCTCCCTCCACGTTTTTGTTTCTCAGTGCAACGCCCTAAGTGAGCGAGTATGCCCACACGTGGGCCCCGTGCTCACTGTGCCACAGAACTCAAGCTATACCTCACTGACAAGGCCAAAATCAGCCAAAAGTGGTCTGGGGTTGTGTGACTGTAGCAAGACCAAGGCTGATTGGTAAATGACTGATTGCTGTCTGAGGTAGGATGGTGAGCAAACAAACAATGGACTGGAATGCACCCTGAGTAAATAACACTGACTGCAATGAAGTCAAGCACTTTACCTATCAATTTTTTGCTTCTTATAATCAATACTAGCAGCCCGTCCCAACCTTGTCCGGGAGCAATCAGGCTTCAGGGCCCCCACCCGGCCCAGCCCCCGCCCGCCCCAACATTGTCCGTGGGTCCCCCGGAGTAGCAGCCCGTCCCGACCTTGGCTTCAGGGACCCCGCTTGCCCCGACATTGTCCGTGGGTCCCCCGGAGCCTTACCTCATCCGCCGCACCTCCCCGCACTCCTGAGTTCACCGGTCTGCCGCTCCTCGCCGCTCCTCGCCGCTCCTCCCCTCTCCTCCCTCCTGTACGCCGCTCCTCACTGCTCCTCCCCGCCTGTCCACCGCTCCTCCCCACGCTCATGTCCGCCGCTCCTCCTCGCGCTCCTGGACGTCGCTCCTCCCCGCGCTCCTGATATCAGCACGCACGTCGCAGCCGGCGCTACTTCCATGGGACTACTTTTTTTTTCTCGTAAATTTTTTAAATAACGTATATTTTTTTAATTTATATAGCCTATGTCCATCTGCACACCCTGACAATTTCAACAATGTATCGGGTGTGTGGATTGGCGCTGTGGTTCCCGAGTTTACCCGACTCAAAGGTTCAAAGTTCTTCCTTTATAATAGTAGTATAGATAAAGGAATAACTACTGCTATATATATACATAGGTGCTCTGATCCTAAAGGCTAGAATGTGCACCGCTTCTGTGCAGGTAAGCACCAATCAGCACTGTGCATTATGAGTGCTATCTGAAGGGTGGTGTATCGTGCACCAGCTGGGCATCAATGACTTCAAACTTGCAGCCAGTGTATCAGAAAAAGAACAAATGGCAGACCAATGTCAAGCACATCCAGTCCGTATGTACTGTAAATTCAGAAGGTGGCGCAATCACTTCCTACACCCGCCATCCGGAGGTGTCAGTAGTAGCCAGCTTCACAAGAGGAAATGGAAGGTGCATTCGTAGTGAAGTCAATACACGAACGTCGAAATATGTTCAAGAATAACTTCTTTTTATTCAATCAATCTTTTAAAACTGGTACACAGCCGTCGCGTGCCAGTTTTTATGCCGCTTTACGATGAGATGTTCTTGCATTAGCATGTACAGCGCTGCTCTACACTCGACGGATAAGTGATTTTTGGACCTTATTCACACTCCGACCCTATTACATAGGAAATTTCTAAGTCTACTAGCTTGAGCCGCGAGAATTCGCCAACCTTACCGTTATTGAAGCTAACACTTTGCCTGACTGGGTCCAAATTCCATCATATATATACTTATTTTGCTATTGACCAGCTGACCATATAGAAGCCCTGAAAAAGTTCCCTCTGGCAAAAATCGGGAACGAAACGCGTTAGCTGTGTGCCAGTTTTAAAAGAGTGAATGAATAAAAAGAAGTTATTCTGGAACAGATTTCGACGTACGTGTATTGACTTCACTATGAGTGCACGTTCCATTTCCTCTTGTGAATCTTACAGCCATTGTGTCTGCTCGCCCTGTGTTTGCCACATGTTTGGAAACTGGTCATCAGATGCCAGGCAAAGAAATGGAGAGGCACGAAGCTGCTTGAAGATATCATCACACTGGGACACCGCTCACAGTCACCCTATCACGAAGACCAAAGCTGTCTCCTGCAAGAGCAGCTCAGCCTAGGACTTCCACTGAAAGCCTGCCACACCCAGCGCTCCACAATGTGTTACATTGTATCTGCTGCTTACATCACATCAATGTAGTGATGTCACTCTTGCTTGTCCCACTGTGTCTTCTCAACGTCTTGTGTCCATTTCTCATACTGTGCTCCCATTTCTTGCTTGCACAAAACTCACTTGTAGGTTTTACTTGTAGAATGCCACTTTCAGTGGTCGAAGTGAATTAATAAAAGATTGGGAACTGTGATGCTGTGTGCAAATGGGGGCGGGTGAGTGAGTGTCAAAGGTGTGGCTAAAAAACAAAATATTTTGTAACTTTTATTGGTCTGTCACCTTCAGGTAACTACATATAAAATAAAGCACAGCTTAAATTAAAAATAAATGTAAGTTAATTTAATCAGTGGGAAATTCACTTTCGTACATTATGAAAACGATATTAATTAATTCACTGCAGAGGTCTGTGTCTCTATCCAGAAAAGCACAGAACTGAACCCTGCTTGGTGCAGAGGACAATATTTATTTGTGTATTTTCAATGCCTCGAAGTCCCAGTCTGTGACATAAAGCACTATGAATATGTAAGTCATTATTTTATTCTTGCATTAAACATACTAGAAGATAGACAGCTATAAAATGCACAAAAAAGTTTAAGATTCCAAAATAAATATTTTAATAATACCTAGATTGAATAACTGTTCTTTAAAACACACAATTCACACCTTGTGTGGTAACTCCCTTGCAAACTGATCTAGAAAGTTCTAAGTAGGGAGCTACCCTTTCTAACAGGAAAAGGATTGGGTCAACAATCATACAAAATACAGAGCTCCTTCTCCTGGATTTAATAAATCATGAGTGATGTACATCCCTAGGGGGACGTTCTCATTGGAAAACAAGGGATTTGCAGTATTGTACGGGTTACCAAATTTACAACTAAAAAATCTATTGGACCCACAAGTACTATGGAAACCTCATGCACACGGACAAAAGCTTTTGTAAAATGTCATTCATTTGTTTTTATAAAAGTTAAAAATTCATAATAACACAGAGCTGTTATATGAAACAACAAGAAATACACTTCCAATTTTTGCAAAAATATACACTCAAATGTTAAAAAGAGTTATGAGATTAAAAAATGCTATTATAGCATTGTCTACATCAACATGTTAAAACATCACATTTATTGGTCAAACAATGATAAAGGAACAAACTGTTGACGCGGCGTTTCGGTGCCCTTTTTTTTGTTCTTGCACCTTCTTCAGGACTCGTTCCCTGTATTGTCACATCTACAAAGATCACAGTACATTTCATTAGGTCCCATTCCATTTTAACATCAAATGCACTTAGATTGCTCCATCTATTCTGTTTTGCCCTGATATTTGGTAACCCTCACACATTACAATCCAAGGTTCATTTATATTGTTCTAATGCATCTCTAGTTTACTGCATATTTTCTTCAGGATTTATATCAAGGACATATACCATGGTCTTATACTCTAGATACATGTTGGATGTTTGTTTAATTAACATCAAGGGCTGTTTGCCTTATCAACTATGCAGTCCCACCCACATGTTGACTTACCCAGGTGAATTAATATCCTGGATCTGTTGTGTCAGTCTCTATGAGCCTGTTTCTATCCGCTCTTCTCACTGTATCTTTGTTTGTGCTAGAACGAAAAACTTTTTCGTTTAGTTACTGGTTCTATCTTATATAGTCGTTCATAGGAAAACCTATGGTACTGGTTTTTAACTTATATGTTGGTATTTTCGGTTTTTCACTCTGTTTCTATGGAATGGACCCACTTCAATCCTAATTGGGAAGAGGCATACTTTTGTAATTCTACACTTTTCCATACAACAGTCAGACCTACTGATATTCTCAGTTCTTACCGGTCCTCTTTCCATATCCCTTTGCGTGGTGGGAAGAACGCCTCTGGGAGCTACCTTTCCTTCTGTCTTTATAGCTGCTTTATCTAAGAGACAATGCATGTTCTTAATCTAAGTCATTCCTATTTACCTGGTACTATGTCTCATATTTACAGTGATAATCTTACCTCACTGGTTAGATAAGGAGTTACTTTCTGTTTAGTTCACTCTCTTATTTGTCCAATTCTTTGGATTATGCAGTATCTCAGTTGGAGCTTTTTTTTAAATTAGCTGACAACTCTAGAAACACAAATAGATAAAAGAATAGGGAAAATTATATTTTGTTTGTGCCTACTCTCTTTCTAAGTAGAGCCCCCTCTTTTTATCCTACTTACTTAGTGGTGGTAGCTGAACTGCGTGGCGCCTTCCTCTCCTCCGGGTTTTTTTTGGAACTGGCTAACTCACATCCTGTCTCCAGTTTATATATCCTTGTTGATTGGTTCATTCTTTCCACCTGGAATCTATTTGTATTTAGCTATTATTAGTTGGTTCAATTTAGATTCTACAGCCGCCATCTTGTAGTGTGTCCATTTGTTCACATTTGTGGTGGCAGCCAGCCTATTTGGTTTATATTGCGTACTTTCTGCCCAAAATTTGTTGTTTCAATGATTTTTAGTCATCCGATCCTATTTGTATAGACTGAATATCTGGTCATTACTCCTCTCGTGAACGTCATTATTATTTCGAATGGGATTATCTAATTATATTTTCCCTTTGTTATTATGTTTTTACTTCTCAGTTGGCGCATTTCACCTTCAGGGTTACTGTCCCCCGGTTCCTGAGGCGTTTTTGTAAGCCCGGTTTCCCGAAACGGACTTCGCTCGTAGCCACCATTTTGGATCAGGCAACCGACCTTTCTTTAATCGCGGCGATTATTTAACTCTATGGAAACATCTAAATATTTTAGTTGTTATATACATGAATCTCGTTGTTGATCAGTATTGTTTTGTATCAATCTTACATATATAGCGCGCCATTTTGGTTTGGGAAAGGCGAAGGGATGGTTGTCTCTTCTATTTGTTTTAATTTATCCATGTTTCTGGTGTCATGACAAAATAATTTTAAATTATCGTTCTTTGTTGGGACCTCTTATTAATTATAGGATTGTTATTTCTGCAAATGTCAATTCGATGGTTTCATTATTAACTCTTCATATTGCGCTAATTGGTTGGCGTTTATAGGTGCTTGTTTTTAAAGAAAATGTATTGAAATTTTATTTGGTGTCATGGATGCTAGGGTCACGGTTATAGTTCCGATTGACTAGGGGTCTGCGCTCCTCCTTAAGGGATAGTGCTCATCCGTTTGGCTATTTAAAGATTGGAAGGGGGTTATTCTATTACATCTCTTGTTGCTTCCAGTCTCTATACCTCAATAGTTGTTCCAAAAAGGATGTAGCTCAACTGATTTTCTTGTTGGCCAGTTCAGTAGGACGGTTCAGTTCTGGCAAAAATCAATAGTAATGTGGATATAGACTGAGTCTATACATCTTAAAGTTTTTTGATCAAGTTTAATTCCCTTCAGGCTCATATTAAAGGAGTCTTTCCCATTCTTCTTTGTTATTCAATCCTGTTTTATAAGTACTGAATTTGGACATATAGTATTGTTCCCTTTGTTTTCGTTTTCTGGTTGAGTCCCCTCCTCTTTTATTTAGGTTTACAGCTTCTAATATACACCATCGCAGACCCTCCACTTGGTGATTCATCTCAATCCAATGTGTCACCAGGGGGGCTGTTGTCTTTTTAGTACGGATGGCTGACTTATGCTCGTTTATTCTGACTCTTATTTCCCTTTGGGTTTCGCCTATGTATGCTTTTCCACACGGGCAATTGATCATGTAGATGACATTTTGGGTACGGCAATTAAACAGGGCCTTATGTATATGTGTTATTTTGCCGTAGTTTATAGCTGGACCTGGTATTATCAAAGGGCAGTTCTTGCAATTTCCACAGGCAAATTTGCCTGTTGGTGTTGAACCATCTATGGTTCTGATCAGATTTCTTTTGTTTCTATCCGGGTATGTTTGAACCAGACAGTTCCTAATTGTCCGATTGCGTCTGAAGGCGAAAATTGGTTTCGGAATGGGTACTTCGCCAGGGTCATTTATCAGCTTCCAATTTCTGTTGATGCAATTTTTCAGTTTGTTGGATATACATGAGAAATTTGTCACAAAAACCATTGGTTTAGTTTCCTTTTCTTGTCTAGTTTTTGGTACAAAAAGACTCTCTCTGTTAAAATACTTAGCCCGTTTATAAGCTTTTTTTACAATTTTTTTCGGGTACCCTCTCTCTACAAATTTGTTAATTAAAACATTTGCATGCTTATCGTATTCTTTTTTAGTTGTACAGTTTCGCCGTACCCTTAGAAATTGTCCGAATGGTATGTTATTTTTTTGTGTGGCTGGGTGATGACTTTTAAAATGGAGCATGGTGTTTCGATCCGACGGTTTCGTGAACAATTCCACCTTCAGATGGCCACCCACATGTTTTATTTTAATGTCTAAAAAATTGCACTCTTCATTACTGTATGAGGACGTGAATTTCAGGTTCTCATCTCCAAGATTAAGCCAGGAGATAAATTCTAGCAAACCTTCCTCATTCCCTTGCCGTATAAAAAAAATGTCATCAATAAATCTTGACCATTTTGAAATATTTTCATAAAATGGCGCCATTGGGTTAAAGATATGTTTTTCCTCAAAATCCGCTACGTACAGACACGCCAGACTGGGAGCACAGGTGGCCCCCATGCTGGTCCCTTTTGTTTGTCTGTACATGTTTTCCTTGAATAAAAAAAAGAATTAAAAAATATTATGTTTTAGAATAAGCTCTAGACATTCTATAATAAAGATGGAGTGCTCTGACAGGTCTTCCTCATTGGCTAACATCTTTTTAATTACTGTTATGGTGTCATTTTGGGGGATGTTCGTGTATAACGCTTCTATGTCAAGCGTTACCATCCACTGAGTGCAAGGGTTAAACTCAACACCTTCTACTTTGCTTATCATATCTGTTGTGTCTTTTATATAAGCAGGTTGGATTGTGACCAAAGGTTGGATAAATCTATCTATGTATTTACTTAGAGGTTCCGTCAATGAGTTTAGGCTAGATACTATGGGTCTCATGGGTGGGTCATTCATATCTTTATGTACCTTTGGCAGACCGTAAATTGCTGGGATGGTGGGAGTTTCGTTGTTAAGAAAATTAAATTCTTCCTGGTTTATTACACCATCCTCTTTCGCTAGGAGCAATAGACTTTTTATGCGGTTCCCTAAGTCTTGCCATTCTTGCATATCAGACTTCACATAGTGACTTGGATTAGCTAATAAGTTATTCATTCTTGTGTCATAGTCTGTTGTATCTAAAAGAACTATACTCCCACCTTTATCTCCAGGCTTAATTGTAATTTTGTCATCTTTTTCTAGATTTTTAAGGGCTTTTTTCTCCTCTGCTGTGAGATTGTTTTTGACCCACATTTTTTGCTCTAATATGTCATCTAATTCTCTTATTATAACTTTCTCAAATGTTTCTACATTTTTATTTACCATTAAGCTCAATGGAGTCCATAGAGACTTAGGGCGTTAGCCAGATTTATTGTCTGTGGGCACTCTTTCTTTGCCTTCGAAATATTTATGGAGTCTTATTTTCCGTATTAGTTGTTGTAGGTCCCTTTCTAGTGTGTATCTATCTGGGGGTCCCGCTATTGCGAAGCCTAAACCTTTCTCTAGTAAACTTATTTCATCATTGGTCATTTCTCTGTGTGATAAATTGATTATGGGTGCTTTAGTATCATGGGTTAGTCCCATGTTTTCTGACTCCTTGTTCTCATATTTGGACGTTGTTGGCCCTGGTTCGTCTGATGGTATCCTCTCCCTCGGCCCCTTGGGGTAGGATTCTGGTTTTGATTTCCCTTGTGTCGGTCTAAAAAAATGAGACTGACTCTGGCTTGTTTTTGTGGGATATCCCTTTCTTTTTCAGTTTGATTTACTGAAGTCGTTTCATTTTCTGACTCACTACTGGTGTAGAATGTGTCGGAGAATGTTACTGCCTTTCTCGGGCCACTCCGTTTGTTAGATTGCCAGTTGTTTTTACTAGACCAGTCTTCCCTAGGTCTGTCGAAATAATCTTTTTGTATATAAGGGTAGACTAATTCCTGTTTGTACTGGTTAAGGTCTTTCCTAAATGTATTACTCTTTTTATTTATTAGGTAGTCTTTGTAGCCATCCAAGTCCCTTTGTATCTCTTCTAACTTTTGTTTGGCATCTTCCACTGTAGTGTTATCCCTAAGTTTCCTCTCCATTTCATCTAGTTCTGTTCTTTCTATGATTAGGGTGGCTTGTGCTGTCTCAATAATTAATAGAAGCCAATCCCTGCTGTATCTATGGGCTATAAAAGTCCATGTTTCTAGGAACTTTTCGTTTTTTACAAAAAGGCTTGGTTCATTTTTAACCTGTAGTCCTTTGGGTATCATTCCCTTTTTGCAATATTGTATTAGGAAGTCTGAGTGTAGTTCGGTCCTAATTATCTTTTTCTTATGGTTCCAAAGTTCTTTCCATTGTTCTACGTCAGTATTTGTTGTTGTTATTGTATTGACGTTTTTATCTGGACAGTTAACTAATTTGTTGAATTGATCTTCTGAAAAGCTAAACACTTTGAAGGTGTCTATTTGTTACTTTTTGGACCACCGTGCGATGAATCACACCTCACTTTTTCGTGAGGAAGAGAGAACAAAAACTCCCCAGTTAAAAAACTGTGCTTAGAGATCTAGAAAGTTCTGAGTAGGGTGCTACCCTTTCTAACAGGAAACAGCTTTTGTCCGTGTGCATGAGGTTTCCATAGTACTTGTGGGTCCAATAGATTTTTTTAGTTGTAAATTTGGTAACCCGTACAATACTGCAAATCCCTTGTTTTCCAATGAGAACGTCCCCCTAGGGATGTACATCACTCATGATTTATTAAATCCAGGAGAAGGAGCTCTGTATTCTGTATTTTGTATAACTCCCTTGCAAAACCACTCAAAAAACATAAATCTGTGTTATCTGGAAGCTTCAAATGATTCCATCAATAAAGCCAATATGGCACCCTTTACAATTGCAGATTAACCAGATGCGCACATTTATATTTCTTTCAGGCAAGGTGGCACCCTGGCAAGACAGCTTATTTAGCTGTGTGCCCCTCTCCCTGTTTTACAGCACAAAAGACTCCCTACCTTACACAATTCAGTTAATGCGGAATTACCCGTCACAGGACTGTTGTCTTTTCAGAAAAAAAGTAGGGTAACGCTCTATATTAAATTAAAATAGTATGGGCACGTCATGCCCCTCAGATCCCGCCCACTTCGACCACTGGTCCCTTTCCCTAAGTGTATGTGATTGACAACGCCTGTTGCAACACTACACAGCTGCTAACAGTGGACGGTTTCCATAAAAAATATGGTGACTATTTAGGAAGCTGCTGGGTAATAAAATATTTATTTCCATTTAGCCATCTAAACAGCAGAGATTTCATACTATTTGACTTTCGACTAGGCACGCTGCAAAAAAGAAATCGCTCAAGAGCAGAAATGTACAGCACAGTCGGCCAATGACTAGGAACTTCATACAAATATTATAGGGTTTTTTTTGGTAACTTGGCCATACTCCTGGGCCTGGTTCCTGGACAGCAGGTGGCAGCGAAGCTGTGGGAAAAGCCGGCTGTGGACAGCTCGGTCTGTGGTCACTGCCTTGGCAGCATGGCTTGAAAATACAACAAAACTGGTGCCTGTGGGATGACCACAGAAGGAGAGCCAATCCGGGCGCGGCAGGGGCGGGGCTTGGCCTGAGTCCGCCCTCCCTCTAAGACCAGCGCATGCTTCTGCATCTGGCAGTGCGTGTGAGCGCCTCGACAGCAGCAGAGGGCGCTGCTCAGATGACCGCGGCAGGGCAGCAGGTGGATAGCGATCTCCCTGCGGGCGCTGAATTATGGAGGTGCTGTGATACACGAGCCTTTCATTAACTTTATGTGCAGCTGCTGGAGTAACTGGAGCTTCCTGAGGGCGCAAGCTGTGGGGACAGCGCGCTCATCTGCAACAGCAAAGCCTTGGCACTGGGCAGAGAAGGAGCAGTTCTGTTTAGGGGCTTCTTTTTCATCCTTCAGTGGTGCCAACAGGACCAGGAGGCGAGGAAGAAGCAGGGCTCTTACACCCAGGCTCTGTCCTTCCTGGCTGCAGCTTGCTCTGGGAGGAGGGGCGGCCAAAGTTTGCGCCCAGCCTTGTTTTGTGTTGCATCTACCCAAAACCCAGGAGATGGAGCCGGGGAGGGAGCGGGTTGCAACCGGTGTCTTCAATAAACTTCCAGCCGAACAGGCTCCGCGGCCGAGCCCGGGGTTCTGAGCATCCACGCGCGAGAGGGCGCCGAGCCGGACATCGCCCGACTGCGCGCAAAGGCGCATCTTGTGCAACACGCATCTTGTAAGGAGCCAAAAACGCGCACCATCGCGGGACCGTCCTCGCAGGGTAGCTGCCCACAGACATCCCACGGTATACAGAAGCAACTGGGAGAAACACAGCGTTGGGTACCCGGGATTTAAACAACAAAGAACCCACGAAACAGAAGATACGATACAGTCCGAAACATGTAAACAACTTTGCGTGGTTGGGTTTCAAGCAGCCCATGGTGTTGCTTTCCGACTGTGCCAAGATATGTCACAAGATAATCTCAGGGTCGTTTTGGCACGGCAGCTCCTTGGGGTTGTCTGCAACGAGCAACAGGCGCTCATGTGATCCTGCGCACATGGTGCTGGTGCAGTGAGCGTGTGTGAGGGCACACAGCTGCCCGGGGCGGGCAGGGCGCTCCCGGACAGGGAGGGCACGCACAGCTGGGGGATGCTGTCATCTCTGTGCCCACGGCCCCGCAGCTCTCCCAGGGACACCCCTCCGACCCCACCCCCTCTAGGCTTTCATGAAGTGCGCGTCCAGTAACACTCCAGTTTGGGACCGATGCCGGATCGCAGATCCAGGGAGGCGCAGCGAAAAATTGCCCAGGATCACACAATGCTCTTCTCGAATGTGGGCTACCAGTGGGACTCTGGTTTCAGGCTTCCAAGCTGACAACTTATCTGGGGAGGCGGTGATGTAGGAGGGGCGCAGTGCCCCATGCAAGGGGTGTGTCCCCTGGCCCAGGGAGCCTGGGAACGTCTCCAGCCTCATTGTGGCGCGGCCCGAACAGGACAACTCCGGCCTCACGCGGATCACGTGCGCTGGTGTCAGGGGCCGGATACTAGTTTAAGGAAGAACCAACCTGGTGTGGAGGAAGTGCCTAGAAGACGCATAGCCGGAGTGAGGTGGTCTGCAGACACCACCAGGAAGGCGCCCCCATGCGCCGCTCTTCACTCTTCCCTGGGTCTTTAAAAAGGTAACTATTTACAGTCTACCGCCCCTTGCAGACACCCGTACAGTGTGGGTTTACACGTTCAAAGGGGTCCGGCTTTATTTTATTTATTTATTTATTTATTTTTGCAATTTATTGAGCGCACAACTACCCTAAGGTGTCTCGGCGCTATTGAGAAGAGATCCGTGCTGAGAGAAAGGTAACCTAGGCTTGATCAAAAAGCCAGGTCTTTAGATGCTTACGAAATATCAACAGTGAAGGGCTCTTTGCAAACGTGGACCCATGTTTTAAACTCTCCGATTCGCTAATTGGGTTTCAATATGTATTTATCATTTGCACATCTCAAAGGAAAGTTTCTTGATTTGTTTTGATTCCGGTTAAATCTGTGTTACGGTTACACAGAAGAAATACCAAACATGTGCCTAATTGTTGCTTTCATAACTGCTGATATATTTTGAAATATTTGAAGCATTCACCTACAGGTATTTAAATGTTATTATGTGTAGAACAACTGACATCCTATATCCTTTCCTTTCACGCTCCTTGTACACCACAGATATCTAACTTTGCAGTCAGAGAAAGGAAAATAAGCACCAAACTCCCTGTTATAAGAATACGCAGCACATAGCAGGAGATTTGACCTCTAACTTTGATGGCACAGCTAGTGTGACGAGATAAAAACAACACCTAAAGGCATCTTCATTGCTCATTCCCATTCTGAACTTCAGCATGCTTATTTTGGGGGTGTTGCAGCAACCTGAGCACCCCTACCTCCAGCACATATGCACCAGTGGATGCAGTTTGTGCAAACCTCCAGTTTCTTCTGTTTAGTGGTTAATACTGGAGTCACTGTTCTTTAGTCCTCCAACTTTTTCTAGAGTTGCCAGGAGCTTTTGGCAATAGCCGAGATTTTAGAACACGTCTGATTCAACGCATCTGTTCTTATAGCGCATGCTCTGAACCCCGTAACCTCTTGGCACTCGAATATGTGTTGGATGAGGCAACTCGGGCCACAAGGAGCCGAAATGAACTGTGCTGGATCACAGTGTTTAGTCGAGCTCGGAAGCCGGGACCCGAATTCGGCCACTGGCTCACATCTCCTCCTGACTTTATAACCCGGCTCCACAAAGGTCCTCGGAGTTATCGAAAGACCAGCCAGCTCCTGTGTTTGATGTCCCCGCTGCAGGGTAAGGACCAGCCCACCCCCACATCAGTGATTAGCTGACCCCCCACACCAGTCCTCAGCTGAGCCCCCACGTCAGTCCTCAGCTGAGCCCCAAGCAGGTCCACAGCCGAGCCCCCACACCAGTCCTCAGCTGAGCCCCCACATCAGTCCTCAGCTGAGCCCCCAAGCCAGACCAGAACCGGGCCCCCCCAACAGTCCTCGGCTGAGCCCCCAAGCCAGTCCATAACCGGGCCCCCCCAACAGTCCTCGGCTGAGCCCCCAAGCCAGACCAAAACCGGGCCCCCCCAACAGTCCTCGGCTGAGCCCCCAAGCCAGTCCATAACCGAGCCCCCACACCAGTCCTCAGCCGAGCCCCCACACCAGTCCTCAGCTGAGCCCCCACACCAGTCCTCAGCTGAGCCCCTACACCAGTCCTCAGCTGAACCCCCACGTCAGTCCTCAGCTGAACCCCAAGCAGGTCCACAGCCGAGCCCCCACACCAGTCTTCAGCTGAGCCCCCACATCAGTCCTTAGCTGAGCCCCCGCACCAGTCCTCAGCTGAGCCCCCACATCAGTCCTTAGCTGAGCCCCCGCACCAGTCCTCAGCTGAGCCCCTACACCAGTCCTCAGCTGAACCCCCACGTCAGTCCTCAGCTGAGCTCAAAAGTGCAGTAACCATGTTTGCACTGATCTCTGCTCTCCACCCAACCGATGACGATTTCCTAAGATCAACAACACATCACATTTTTTTGATGCAGAAAAGTAGCCACAAAGAACAACAGAGTATCAGGAGTGGCTGCACACAGTGAAGCAATCCCTCTCGGACGCGGTCATCTGCTAAGCCTTACGTCTGGCTCACCCAGACACAAAGACCTGCACACGCGAGCACAGTGTGAGCTACCTCAGTGGGGAGCAGGGTGGTCTCATTGAAGGAACAGGGATTGGCGCTAAGCACTACATGCTCCAGGCCCCTCCTTACACTGACCAGACACAATGCCACCTGCCCTCCACGAGTCCAGCCAGAGGGAAATCCCAGACCCGTGCGGACGTCTGCAGTGGTCATGTATATCTCAGCCATGAACTATACAAAGGATTATAACATAACAGCACACATAGCATTTACACCCCACATTTCATTTGGTTCTAAGCGCTACAAAGTGTGGTAAATATAGAAAGTGTGGACGAGAGATAACACACGTTTGCATGGAAACACACCCATGGCAAAGTGTCAAAGCATCAAAGCACAGATTAGTTCACAGGTCTTTTGTCCCACAACCAACCACTCCATGTCCCTGCAAGACCACATCTATGTCTGAATTACACGTGTACGGTCGCAGGAAGGGCTGGTACATGTTGGAGAACATGAGTCTGGTCCGTGGCTTGTATTCTGGGGTGTTGGAGGATGTGAGGCAGCCAGGAGCAGAATGGGACCTGAAGAGAAGGTAGAGGGTCAGGGGCAGATTCTGCAGAGAAGCCCAATGTGGGTGCAGCTAAATAAGAACTTTGTGCATGAAAATCCCAATCCTGACCTGCATCAGGCTTGACGGACATCCTTACACTCAAAGTGCACGTGTGGACTTTCTGCCAGTGTGGAGGGCTCTCTGGAATGATGCATTCAGAACTAGGAGAGGGTTTGTGGGTGTTCCTGTCTCAGTCTAGCTACAGGGATCAACAACCGCAAACCCATACATGTGCCAGAATTCACAAAGAATGCAGGTTCCCACCCTTACTGAGTTACTCACTTTATGGTCAGGAGTGAGTACATTTCTTGGGTGGGAATGGGGAGGAATAACAACCCAAGTTAACGGGGAGCAGAGAGGGGGTTTCTGTCATGGTCAGCCTTGCCGCCCGGGTACTAGAGAGTACCAGCTCGACACTGGCCTTGCACGCTGGTGTCTCTGTTCTATGAGATGCCCAAACGTATTAGGGACACGAGCAACTGGCACTTTTCTCAATATCCCTCCTCTCAACTTCCTCTTCACTCTGAGCTCTAAAGGTAAATACTGAGTAGTGAAAGGGTGCAGCAGGCCCGCCTGTCCCCGAAGGGTTCCAAGGCAGAGTTCCCAGAAGGCACCTCCACCAGGGCAGGGATTGAGCTAACCCCCTTCCAGACACCGGCTCACGAGATCATATATTTAAGTACCACTGAGAGTAGAGCCAACCCTTGCTCAGTTGACTCAATTCTTCCTGAGTGCGAACAGCAAAGCTATCTATCACCTGTTGCAGACAGTAGAACTAACTTTCAATTGCCGCAGCCAGTAAACCTACTCATCACTTGGCACAGACCACAGATGTAACCCTCGCCCTTGGCAGAGCCATCCCTTGCTCAGCTGATAGATCTCATGCTCAATAAACACAGCAGCGCTATCTTCACTTGTCGGTGACTGCAGAGCCATGGCTCGCTCCGTTAACCTATCCCTGAACAGCTGCATATCTGGTTGTGTGGCTATCTATCGACCTACCTGGCTGTTCTGTCTGTCCGGCTGCCTGTCTGCATCCATCCATTTATCCCATAGATACCATAGGTGAGCCTTTACATAATAGTACTGTCATTGCTGCATTGCTGATACAGGGTATGTGGGGGGCTGTAAGACCCAGCCCTCCCCTCAGACCACCGCATAGATAGCTCACTAAGTTTAGATTGGGTCATACAATATGTCCATGCCTTAGTAAACACCATTGGAGGGAAAAGCCTTAATTTACCACAGCACCATCCACAGTTGCTCGGGCGAGGGGAACGTTGAAATGAACATTCCCTTCCCCTGTTTCTCCCTCAAAGACCTTCTACTCATACACCTTTATTTAGTAAACGCTGTATTAGACATACATTCTGGGCATTTTAGGAAGGGACGCTGGTCAAGATTGATTATCAGTGCACATCATTCGACTGACCCAGGCTGCAAATTGGAGCCCTTGCTCTAGGATGACACACATCACCAGCCCAGCAGCCTGACATGAGCATCCTCAGCAGTAGAGTGAGCCGCCTGCATCCCCCACACCCACTCACACAAGCCTTTCATGAAGACCCAGGAAGTAATGTCATGCTGTGCTGTGCACGAGGTCTCCCGAGATTCTAAGCAGGCAAACTATGATGGTCACGTGACTGGCTCCATCCCTCTGATTGACTCTTCAGAGACGACACTGGAAGGCCTTACACATGCACATCTGGGCAGCAGGTATCAATAACCCACTCGCTCACTAGCCCAACCACCGATAAAACCCAGTGTTCCAGACAGCACCACTCTGTACTACACTGGTAGGGTCTCTTCACCGAAAGGCGTACAAATCAGCCTCCCCGGACGCACCCAAAATCACATCTGTGAAGAAAAGAGCCATGGGGCCCAGTCATTTGTGGAAATGTGCTCTATAAAAACATATAACATTTCCCACTGACAAATATCCCTTTTTAACATTGGACCTCAAGCACCCTGCTGTGCACACTGCCGCACCATAGCATATAGTTGACATCTCACTCCTCACAAACCCGCCCGCCACAGAGCCAACACAACCCGTTAATGAGACCAGCAGTCTTAGGTACAACACATCAAAAACAGCTAGCAAAGGGATGCCTCCCAAACGCAAAACAGCATGGACGCTACCCTTTCACCTATGTGGACCGGGATAAGTAGCAATGTCCTATCCTAGGGTCACTCATCCAGACGCAGACACGTGCCAACGGCCTCCCCGCTAGCATTGGTGCCCTTACCACCATACTATGGGTGTCCAGTAGAATCAACAGGGATCTTCAGTAAACCCTATGCAGAAAGGACCCATTGTTACACAGAGCAGGCACAAGGACTCTTGGCCAGAGAGTAATCCCAAACCAGTGTGGACAAGCCCCCCTGGGCTGCCAGCAGAGGCCACGGGCTGAACAAGGCGTAGTAAGGTTTTTTGAGCTAGGTGTAAAACAAATCCAGCTATTTAGAGAGAGAGATAAGTCCAAGGCTCTGAAAAGTTAATATGATGCCCCATTTGGGGAGGAGGCCCAGCCGGTGTAACCCCGCGGTGAGCGTCAGCTGTCCTTGAGGAAGAGTTTAGTTGAGGAATCTGAAGGAGGCCATAGGAGTTACTAGACCTCCAAGATGGACACTAGGCCATCACACTCACTGTGGGCTCACTGCTTAACGTAATGTTGGGCTTTTCACAGGAAGGTTTGTGGGGTCACAGATGAGGCCAAGATCACCCATGAGAGCTGTCAGTGAAGAGGCTGAAAATCAATGATTTGAAAGTGAGGTTCTGCTGGCGGCGGCGTTGAAAGGGAAGTGATGTAGTCTACAGTGCTAAATAAACTCCTGAAAAGTCCTGAGCCTGGCAGATGGTGGTGAAAATACAACACACAGTGCTAAATGTTCAGAAAGGCTTCTTCCACCATTCTAAAGAGGGGAAGCAGAAATAAAGTGATGCCAGACGTGAGTTCAACTCCTTTGGCTGTGCTGTCTTTTGGCCGCGCGTGTACTCACCAATTACTTGGTCTCTTATGCTTTGAACCATGATCTTTCTGAATCTCAAATCCAGTCTTAAATGGCAGCAGGGGGATCAAATAATCTCATGTGTCACTCTGCGACCAATCAAATTGACCTGAATGCAGAAGACAGTTTTAGTTTTGCAAGAAGCAGACGACCAATCTGATTGGTTCCTATGTTCAGGCAAATCAGGTTTGTTACATAGTGACCAATGAGGCTGCAGTGCATCTAATGCAGGCGGTAGAGGGGCTTCTTGTGATGGGCCCTGCCACAAATGGGACTTTTCTCCCTCCTTTTATGTGGATTTCCATCTGTGCAAACATTCTGAAGTTAGAAAGGGCAGTCACCCCACCGCCCTGCGGAGGAGGGGCTGACCACTTCTCCCAGTGTGTATCTTGTCACCAGCAGGGCTGGTCGCAGATTGATGTTTTAACTGCATTTCAGACACAGCTCCTTGAGGCAAGTGATCAGGGCTTTAAGGAGCCCTTCTGGCGTGTCTCTGAGACCTCTGGGGTTCAGCCGAGTGAAACTCTCACTCCCCCCTGTTGGAGTGCCGGGTGTGTCACAGCTCCAGACTTCAGCTCACTGACATCCCTGCACTCGGGCTTCCAGTGACAGCTCTTTCTTTCTCTCCATCTTCGAGAAAGAAGCATCGTACGGGCAGGGTGAGTGGACGGGGCGCTGGGAGGCCTCATAGGCGAGCGCTCTTCAGACCTCTCCAGCAGGGGGCCTCACACTGCTGCTCTGACCGGTCCACCAGAGGCTCAGTGAGGTACCCATGGATCCCCCCATGGGTCCCTTGGCCTCAGGCTGGTGATTCGAGCTCTTCAGTGACCCGACCATGACCGCAGCAGTGGTGGGGGGGGGGGGGGTAGGGGGGGGGCAGCAGACGGTGGCCCCCTTCACACGGACATTCCTGGACCTGGGCGATGCTGGTCATATGTCAAAGCTCGAGAGGAAATAAACTCACCGACAGATGGATGAGAGTTAAGGCTGGGCACGGTTCTCCCCTCAAGATGCAGCTGAAGCCAGGATAGCCAGGGTTGTAAGGGGGCATCACAACCACCTCGCACGGTGCTGGTGCCTTGACCCACCCTACACTCCTCATCAGACTACAGAAAGCAGATGAAAGCTTTAGGGGGTTCCATTTCTGTTTCTGCTTTCATAACCCTGCAGCCCATGGGTAGCAAGAACAGTGCCAAGCAACCAATGGGTAAACAGGGGTAGCAGTGCTGCCCTGGCACCCCTTCTGAGGTCCAATGTCAAGTAGGGCCCCGATAATTTCACACTCCATCTTATTAGGCAATGCCACCTACGCAGATCGTAAATGTTAAACAATGTGGCACCGAACATGAACCCAATATACATGCAGTAGTTCAGGGTATAGGAGCCCCCAAAACTGGCAGCTGTTTATTGACATGTATGACACACCTAAGTTGGTCAGTAGTGCTGGAAGAAAGGCATCTTAGCGTGATAATGCACGTGCTGCGTGGACGTGGATATGTGCTCGAACTCGAATCTCCTTGACGTCGGTTCACAAGTTATTCTTCCTGAAACTGATGAATGGAAGGAGTTGTGTGAGAGTAAATCCTTCAAAAAACTACAGCGCAGTGAAGCTGCACGACTGTTGCAGCAAGCACTATATCAAACAAGCTGATGATATTCAATGAGACTGGCAGGATTACATGGGGATGTTTCACCTTCACTCCATCCAGTCTGGTTTCGTTTTAATAATAACTACAGTCTATACACCACTTCCTCAGCTGCAATAAATCTACATCAAAGATAAGTTGTTACTCTAACATTGTTGAGAATGAATGGTTAACTATCTTAACCCGTGACTCTAATGTTAAATCACAGATAAGTGGTTACTCTAGCCCTGCGCGTGCTTAGAACTCCCTTCATGGCGGTTCGTTTTTTGACTTAATAGCTGTTATAGTAAAAATGCACTCACTTAAAAAAAGCGGTTATTACCTGTAATCCAAATGGTAACTAACAGACAACCTGAAGATGTTTTATTATTGTTTATTGTCCGCTTGATATCCTGAAGCACGGGACACAGGCTGACTGCACAGGGAAAAAAAAACCCTTCCACACACAGCACTGACAACACTGCAGTGTTTTGTTGTAAACAATACGTCATGAACTGCAGCAACAGTGGAAGTCTCTCTCTGTCACATGCTACACACACTCACACACACACACACACACAGCAACACGCGCGTGCACACACACTTTCTCACCTCTCTCTGTTACACGCGCTACACACACTCTCGCTCTGTCTCTCTGTCACAAACCACACACACACACGCGCGCGCACACATGCTCTCTCAAAAGAACACAGACTGGTCTTTTGTGCATGCCGGGCAGGCACTGACCGTGGCAGCCCGTGTGACAAGAGGCGAGAAGAACGGAGTAAAGCAGAGGTCGGTCAAGGCTACCGTGGAGGGGCGGGGCGCACAGGGCGGGAGAGAGACAGGCATAATGACCAATCACTGGGCAGCTGTGCAGATGCAGAACAGCACACACATACACACAGAGGGGTGTGTGGCCAGAGGAGGCACGCAGAGGGCATCATGGGGGAGCCTGGATGGCGACAGGCACGGAGTCAGGGGCTGGGGAGAAGCCAAGAAATATAGAGCCCTCCCCCACACACTTTGACCTGTACCCCAAACGACACTGATGAGCATGTGCGGCAAGAGAGGTCAGCAGTCATGCTTGGCTCCTCCCTCCTGTGGTAATTCTGAAATCTGAACATTCCCTTCTTCCTTCTCTCAATCATACTTTCTGCCTATTTTCCTTCTTTCTTTACCTGCTTTCTGTATTTTTTGCTTCTGTGGTTCGTTCTGTTTTTTTTTAACAGTGACACACCCTCCTCTTCCTTCTTTTGTAGCCGTCTAAATTCCTTCTCTCCACCCATGCATTTTTCCTCCTTTATTCATCCAGCCATTTTTTGGACGACCTATTCATGCATCCTTCATTCTCCAAACCATGCATCTATCCATCCAAGTCTTTCCCTCCATCGTCTTTCCTTCCTTCTTTGCATCACTCCATTAATGTTTTTATCCATCCATCCATCCATCCACCCACCCATCCATCCATCTATCCATATACTGCTACCCGTACACTCTAACACCCATCAATCCATCCACTCTACCATCCATCAATCCACTCACGTTACCAACCATCATTCCAATCCTTCATCCATCCATCTATCCATCCAACCACCCATCCACTCTGCCATCCATCCACTTATACATCCATCCATCCATCCTTCCAACCATCCAACCATCCATTTAATCATCCCCCTCCCTTTCACTCATACACACTCTCCCTTTCACTCTTCCATTCTTACATCCATCCTTTCACCTATTAATCATCCATACATCCATACATCCTCCCATCCATCCATCCACCCATCCATCCATCCATCTATCCATCCATCCATCCATCCATCCATCCATCCATCCATCCATTCATCCATCCATCCATCCATCCATTCATCTATCCATCCATGCATCCATCCACCCATACATCCATCCATCCATCCATCCATCCCTCCATCCATCCATCTATCCATCCATCCATCCTCCCTTTCACTCATACACCCTCTCTCCCTTTCACTCTTCTATTCTTACATCTATCCTTTCACTCATCCATCCCTTCACTCTCCCTTTCACTCTTTCATTCTTTCACCCATCCTTTCTCTCATTCATCCATGTATCCCTCCATCCATACGTTCTTCCCTCCATAATCTTTCCTTCTTGCCTTCCTTCTTTCTATCACCCCATTCATGCATCCATCTTTTTCTCAATACATCGATTAATGCTTCTATCCTTCCGACCATCCTAGTTTCCATACATTCGTCTCTGCACCCATCCATCATCTGCCCACCCCTCATTCTCTCCATCCATACACCCCTCTCTCCATTCCTGCCTCCCTTCTGCCAACTGCAGGTGTTGTCATTTATGAGCTTCTGAGCAAAGTCGAAGGAGCCATAATCACCAATTTAAATGTTTCACGTCACAGAGACTGCCCAATATCATCCACCACCACTCAAGCTGCTAAAGTGGGGTGGGGGTGGGGGGCGGGTGTCTATGACAGCCCTGCGGTGCATGGCATTAGCCCTCACTGGTACATGGGACTAGCCCTGTGTGGTGCATGGCTTAAGGCCTCTGCATTGCATGGCATTAGCCCTGTGCTGTTCATGGCATCAACCCTCTGCGGTGCATGGCATCAGCCCTCTGTGGTGCATGGCATCAGCCCTCTGTGGTGCGTGGCATTAGCCCTCTGTGGTGCGTGGCATCAGCCCACTGTGGTGCATGGCATCAGCCCTCTGTGGTGCATGGCATCAGCCCTCTGTGGTACATGGCATCAGCCCTCTGTGGTGCATGGCATCAGCCCTCTGTGGTGCATGGCATCAGCCCTCTGTGGTGCATGGCATCAGCCCTCTGTGGTGCATGGCATTAGCCCTCTGTGGTGCATGGCATCAGCCGTCTGTGGTGCATGGCATCAGCCCTCTGTGGTGCATGGCATTAGCGCTGTGCGGTTCATGGCATCAACCCTCTGCGGTGCATGGCATCAGCCCTCTGTGGTGCATGGCATCAGTCCTCTGTGGTGCATGTTATTAGCCCGCTGTGTTGCATGGCATCAGCCCTCTGTGGTGCATGGCATTAGCCCTCTGCGGTGCATGGCATCCGCCCTCTGTGGTGCATGGCATCAGCCGTCTGTGGTGCATGGCATCAGCCCTCTGTGGTGCATGGCATTAGACCTGTGCGGTTCATGGCATCAACCCTCTGCGGTGCATGGCATCAGCCCTCTGTGGTGCATGGCATCAGCCCTCTGTGGTGCATGGCATCAGTCCTCTGTGGTGCATGTTATTAGCCCTCTGTGTTTCATGGCATTAGTCCTTTGCGGTGCAATGCATCAGCTCTCTGCGGTGCAAGGCATCCTCCCCCTGTGATGCATGGCATCAGCTCTCTGCAGTACATTGCTTTAGCCCTGAACAGTGCATGGCATTAGCTTTTGCATAGCATGGCATTAGCCCTTTGCAGTGCCTGGCATTAGCCCTACGTAGTCCATGGCATCAGTCCTCTGCGGTGCAGGGCATCAGCCCTCTGTGGTGCATGGCATTCGCCGTGTGCAGTGCATGATATTAGCCCTTTGTGGTGAATGGTATTAGCCCTCTGCGGTGCATGTCATCATCCCTCTGTGGTGCATGATATCAGCCCTGTGCTGTGCATGGCATCCCCTCTTTGGTGCATGGCATCAGCCCTCTGCGGCGCCTGGCATCAACCCTCTGTGGTGTATGTCTTTAGCGGTATATTGCATAGCATTACACCTCTATGCGGTGCATGGCATTAGCCTTCTGTGGTGCACAGCATCAGCCCTCTGTGGTGTATGGCATTAGTCCTCTCTGGTGCATGACATTAGCCCTCTGTGGTACAAAAGGTGGTGGTGATGGACTGAGCATCTGAATCAATCAAACACTCACACCCAGTCAAAAGATCTGGGTTTAATCCATCACCGTTCTTTAGCCCACTCTGCCACCCCAGTTCAGACATGGCTATATGCAAATCAGTCTGACCCTGTGCCTCATGGGAACAGTCCAGCCCGAACTGCCAAGCCATGCCTTCCCTGGACCGGAAACAAGCTTCCGAGGACCGGTTTCTGGCATTCCAGCGTCTTCAGCCCGACTTGTTTGAATCCAGTGGCAAAGTGAGCAAGGGACTCACGTCTGAGCATACCCTGCCACACTTATGGCGGCCAAAAGCGGCACAAAAGGGGGTGGTGATGGACGGAGCAGCTGAATCAATCATGCCAGAAACCGGTCCTCGGAAGCTTGTTTCCGGTCCAGGGAAGACATGGCGTGGCAGTTCGGGCTGGACTGTTCCCATGAGGCACAGGGTCAGACTGATTTGCATATAGCCACGTCTGAACTGGGGTGGCAGAATGGGCTAAAGAACGGTGATGGATTAAACCCAGATCTGTCGACTGGGTGTGAGTGTTTGATTGATTCAGATGCTCCATCCATCACCACCCCCTTTTGTACCACAGAGGGCTAATGCCATACACCACAGAGGGCTGATGCTGTGCACCACAGAGGGCTCATGCCATGTGGTGCATGGCATGAGCCCTCTGTGGGGCATGGCCATAGCCCTGTGCAGTTCATGGCATTAACCCTCTGTGGTGCATGGCATTAGACCTGTGCAATGCATGTCATCAACCCTGTGTGGTGCATGGCATCAGCCTTGTGCGATGCTTGGCATCAGCCCTCTGTGGTGCATGGCATTAGTTCACTGCGGCGCATGGCATTAGCTCTCTTTGGTGCTTGGCATCAGCCTTGTGCGTAGCTTGGCATTAGCCCTGTGTGGTTCATGGCATCAGCCCTCTGCGGTGCATGGCATTAGCCCTGTGCAGTGCATTGCATTAGCCCTGTGAGGTGCAGGGCATCAGCCCTCTGTTGTTCACCGGCCTTGCAAGGATAAGGCAGATACACTGCTCGGTGTGTGTAGGACTGGCCTTCGGCACTTGTCTTGCTAGGATAGGGCAGACACACTACTCAGTGAGTAGGGGCTCGCCTCCTGCACCGGGCGTGCCAGGGTCGGGCAGACACACTGCCTAGTGTGTATAGGGGCTCAGCTTCTGCACCGGGTTTGCCAGGGTCGGGCAGACACACTGCCCAGTGTGACCACCGTCGCAAGCTTTGCCCCAGTTGCCACCAGTCTCTGTTGATCGAGCTGCCCCCACAGGCCTGGATGCTTGTGGGACCGCCTGAGTGCAGCTTGGGGCTGGTGCAAACACATATAGGAGCTGTACCCCAGCAACATCTCTCTGTCTGACAAAAACATATTAGTTGTTGACTGATATGAGGCTCAGCCAGAATTGATGGTTCTCACACCCCTCGCGGACGCTGGCCGCGTTAAGGCAGCGGGGGGCGTTATAATCTCCACAGGGCTGAATTACTAGAGCTAAAAGCTGACACAAGAGAGTGGGAAGCGTCAAGCTCCCAGGGTGGGCTTATGCTACCATCATCTCCGGCCCCTCTAGCTGATGAAGGTAACAACGCACTGGTTTACATGAAGGCGTTTTCAGTGAGTTAAAATGTATATTTAGAAAACCCCGTGCATATACCCATCAGAGCAATAGTGTGCTTTCTCTCTGCTATCACCTTTGATAGTCAGGCAATCAGAGGGAAGAACATGTGACAAAAGCAGATGAAGCCTCTGAGACTTGCTGTCTCCAACAGCCGGATTGAGAAGGTTGTTTGCTTCAACCAGAGGTCTGTGTGTGCGCAAGCGCGTGTGTGTCACTTACAGGAAGGTCTATTTGTTTGGAGGTTTCTTTTAAGACAATGGCACATAGGTTCATTGTGGCCTGGGAGGAGTTTCATCTAACCCCTCTGCAGAACTTAAATGCTATGAGATCTCCATTTTAGAACATTGTTAGACCCATGAACACTGCATCAAGAAGAGAGTGGTTGAGACTGTAGGGTTACAAGGCCATTTTGATGTGTGAAGTTTTCTTGTTTTCATCTTCATATCAAGCCATTGGTGGGTCACCTCCTAGCCCACCATTTCCCTAATTCTATAGAATATAACTCTATCATTCCAGCACTCCAGGATCCTTGAGGCTGTAGAGTGATAGCAGACTCAGGTGTTTTTACTTCACCGCCCCCAGTAGCACAGAATGAGAAGAGGTGATGCACACCTAAGGGATCCTATAAACAAGGGTCTGTGACATAGGCCTTCAACTGCAGAGAGTTCACTACCATTCTGCCTAAGTTGCTCATCTGCTGTGCTGCACCGCCCTGGTTTGCACTGACAATTGCCCGTGGGAAGAGATCCATCTCTTAATGCTGATCACAGCATTTCTCCCCAGAACAAAGGGTGTTCCGCTCTTGAGTCAATTTTCCTCTGCATCCAAGTATTCTTCATCAGGCGTCCCAACGATGGGGCGACCCATGGGTTGATCTTTTTTGCTTCAAAGGAGAATGCTTTTCTTCACTTCTTGTCTGGTAGGTACATCTCTAAGCGCTTGCAATAGAAGGCCCCTCTCCCAGTCCCAAGGCTGGGGGATCTCCTCTATTGATTCCAGGATTCAGATTGCGGATAAAAGAGTGATGTGGTGAAGTGGAATGTATAGCCCTCTGTGAGCTCAATGTTCTTGGTTTCCTCTCCTGATACAATTAACGAGAGAGTTTTATTGGACTTTTCCAGTTTACCCAACTCCTCTTCTCCAAACAGTTCTTCCATTCATGAATCTACTGTGTCTCCCCTGGAGTTCTGATGGTTGCACTAAGTTATTTGGGAACATTGGATGTTGAAATTGAGATCTAGAAGTCTCGTCTTCAAGCTACTTTGGTTTTTAAGCTTTGCCATTGGGCCAATTTATTTGATGATGTTCCTCCCACCAGTCCATGATGACCATGTGCTCAACGTAAGTTGTAATTGTCATTCCTTCACAGAAATCGTAGGTAGTGCAATACTGTGGGCCTGATGTACAGAAGGAGTGTGGCTCAGGGGTTAGAGGCGGCAGACCCGGAAGCTGAGATCGGTCCTGGACCAGGGTTCAATTCCCCGCCTCGGTGGGTCTTGGGCTCAAAAATTCCATGGACTCGATAATTCTCGTTCCGGTGCCTGCTCGAATCACTGGTTCACACTCTGCGACTCTGGGCAATAGCTTGCTTAATCTCCACTACGGCCCCTCGCGGCGGGATGCCTGGCTTTCACCTTGTGGATACCCTGCTGGGGTTATCTCACAGGGGAATACCAGGACGGGTTCCCAAGGCAAGCGCCTTGATGCCTTCGGGTGATACGTGCGCTATATAAATCGCAATACATTTACATTTACATTTACAGTGGCTGAAATACTCCGTCACAAACGAGATGGATATCCCATCCGCCATATTACAAGTACATTATGTCCTATGGCACTTGGGATAAAGATTTCCGCCACATATATTACGGAGTATGCAGTTCGCTCAACTTAACGATACACTAAATGTTAGATTCTCACAGTAATCGCTTGGAATAATGCAGAAGGTCGGGCTGCTGTGGTTGACACCAAGCTAAGGCATTGTGTCCCCTTTAAGAATTGGAGAATTATTGTTATTACACAGGTTCTCAATATGTTGTATACTTCAAGGTCTGTCAGCATTAGGAAGTAAATGAGTGGCGTGCACTAGTTCACCGCGTTTCGCCATGAAAGGATCTCTGCCTCCACTTTCAGCCTTTTAGCCCAGTCGAATGTTGACGCAGGCATGGTTGGATTCAGTATGCACATCCATGCAAATCCTTATTGACATAGCCGCCTTTGATGCTTGGTTCATACTATTCAGTTTGTTCATCGTGGCTATAGCAGTGGTTTGGGCGAAGAGGGTTGAACAGCGGTAGAGCGAAGTTGTCGGCTTCCTTTGTTGGTGAGGGAAGGGGAGGAAGCACATCATAGTTTTGCACCAGCCATCAACAAAATACATGTGATCCTTTGCAGTGGCTCTTTATTAAGAAGAATATGGACTACTGGTCTTCATCAGGCCTTGATTAAATGATACGGTACACGAAACAATTCAGGATAAGCTATTGCATAGGGACAGCAGAATTCTGGGTAGATGGAGCATTGGGAGTTGTGCATGATTGCTTTCCTTTACTAGTAAATCTGCTAACTCTGCAAGCGTGTTTGGCATCTCCTGATTTGCTGTGCACTCCAATGGAACGAAGAGCGGAACATCAGAGCGGGGGAAGGTGTTTTGTGCCGCAGGAGACAGAGTCAGTCCCAGTCCTCAGCTACAAGGGGTTGTAGTTGACAATATTGAGCTTGAAAGATCAACTTCCAGATACATCATGACCAGACTATAAATTCTGAAATATCAGCAAGAAAAGTGTTGATTTACTATTATTAACTCCACCTTGACAATATTTTGGAGCCAGTGTTATTGTCATGATATATGTGTACGTCGATATTACTGATGTGTGGGAGGACATACGAAGGGATAATACTATCTTCTGTCTCTAACATTTTGTCTTGAAACAAGCACAATATTGTGAATAATGCAATGCCTCCCATGGTTCGTCTCAATACTACATTATTGCCATCAGCGCCCACCCAAGCCTCTGCAGGCTGGGCAGCAAAGCACAGCCTGCAAGAAACGGAATGCTAAGTCACTCCACCAATCTATGGCTTCCGTCTGAGGCACCAGCAACTACTGCATGCGTTCTTGCTGGCGGAAAAGCAAACTAAAATAGATGTGGGTGAGGCAGAGTTGTCTCCCCCACCCCCCTCCCCCACCGAACTGATCTAAAACTAAACTTTAGTTCCAATTGAAATTCTTTTGACTATGTTTAGCCCTAATTAATGTTTTCAGATTTTTTATTTTATACCTTATCATTATTATTATTACAATGACTATTATCTTTGTACTCATTTTTCTATAGCATTTGACATTTCCTTTCATACTTTTTCTTTTACCTGCCCGAGTTTGGGCTGTTAAGGTTCTTTACATCTTAAGTGGTGCTTGATCAGTTGTGCATGTACTTTCTCCAATGGGAGCCTTGTCACTGTGCAAAGCACCAAGTGTGAGCTAATGTAATCCAAGCTGCAGTCACCTGCCTCTGGTTTACCTTCTTTGGGACTTTGGGATCTCTGTCACAGCTCACATCAAAATGTTCTCCTCCCCCATATGTTCTCCCTCTCTATAGCCTAGTATTCCAGGTCCCTGGCACTTACATTCTTCTTGTGGTAAGTTGGCATTTCTCTTGTGCTAACAGTACTTCCACATATTTTCAACATCACTCACGCTGATTGTAAAGCTGGCTGTGGAAGGAAAAAAAACTGACTGCAGCCAGTATCGACTGCATCATAATTTGCACTTTGTGATATTTTTGTATTTAGATAAAGTCGAGATTTCTCTTAAAATTTTTATGAAAAACATGAAAGACCTATGAATTGATTTGTGTTGAATTTATGACTTCCAGAATTAGAGCTCTGGAATCATCCTTGGGCTGGGAGACAACCTGTTTGTGTTGCCTTTGAGGTCACACCACTCCCCGTGCCAACATTAGGTTCACACACATACCACCAGATTCACTGCCTTCACCTTTGCTCTCAGGGGTGAAGAGAGTAAATCGAGTGACTTCGCCTCACAAACAAATTATTCCCTTACATGTATTTTTTCATGGAGATCATTTACTCCGGGTTTTTAGGCATCGGACTTTATGAATTCTTCTCCAGAAAGTTCACTGAAGCTCTAGATAGATCTATTGCAGGTAGCAAAGCTGAGCTGGACCTTAGGAGCCATTGGTGCTCTTTGGGGTTCTTCCGAAAGACACTGATAAAGGCACTTGTCCACAATTTGCAGGGATCATGCATAGGTATATTTGATTGATTGATTGATCGAGTGAGTGATTTTAAGCTTGTAAATCATACTGCTCCCTTGGGGTTTTCTGGCACTATTACCCCATTCACCCCATGCATGCCGCTACATGACAATTCAGATTTTCACTTGGCTAATGCGTGTTCGGCATTCCAAAGATGCATGCTCAAGGTACTAATAAGATCTTTGGAGATCCTTAGAGGATCTTTGGAGAAATGCAGGCACACATTTGGGCTTGTAGAGGCAGACAGATTTAGGTAGCAGCAAATATGTCTCTGGGTGCTATTCTCTGACCCAAAGTGACATGCCTGGTGCTGGAGGATTTGCAAAAATGATGGCAGTAGAGAGGCTTTCTGAACATGTAACATAACAGGCACCTCCATCGCTAGTATGGCTACATGTTTTGCAGTAGATACAAGGGGGAAATAGAGACAACCTCTTCCTAGCGGAATCAATCTAGGTGACGGTCTTGAGGTCAAGTGTGAGAGAGTTCTCTTCATTAAGCCAAAAAGAGATGGGTCGATGTTGGATGTCTACAAGTAGTTAAGAATGCACTAATGGAACACGGATTAGAATAGGAAAGTCAGATTATGTGGGTGAGGAGGGATTCCAATGCAGTGGGCGAGCAGGGAAGAAGAGGAGGGTTAGTTTGGGGGGATGGGGGTGTTCAGTGTTGACCTTTCAGTTTTGCTTATGTTCTTTTTATATGTCATACAGGTGTGTTGAAGAGAATTGACTTCTGGAAGAATTGAGGTGAAGATACTACCTTGATTTTCAAAGGTGCCCCTCCTCTTACTTTAACTGTGCATCTCCTTGTGATACTGGCATCAATCTAATGAAGTGTATTTGCAACAAAAGCCACTGAGAAGCCTAAAAGGATCAGGGATGTGACATCGCCGCCATCGAAGGTACTGTGGATGTCATTCAAAGTAGCAATGAGGGCAGTGACAATACCACAGTAAAGGTGAAATCTACATAGAGATGGTTCAACAACCCCCCATCATCAAAGAAGCAGAACAGCTGAATGTTTGAACATGTTTTGGTAATTTTAGCTTGAATGGGGGGATCAAGCTGGTGACATCATATAACAATCTGCTAGGATCTTACTTAATAGTGGGCACTTTTACAAACAGCGAGGTGCTCAAACAATGGGAAGTGGCGTGTTGAGCCTGAGGGCATAAATATTTGCCCCAATGGAAGAAAATGTATTAAGTTGACAAGGTAGGCCAGAATCTATCAGAGCCAGACTTGATCAAGGCAAGTGATTTGGTAAACTCTTCTTGAGGAAAAGGGGTAAAACTGGAGAATATGGGTGGGAGCCCAGGGGGTATAATTGAGAAGGGCTGGAAGGAGTAGACTCTGTAGAAAGCAGGGAACTATAAATAGCTTACATTGTTGAATGAAAGAAGGAGGGGAGTTCATCAGAAAGAGTTAAAGAAGAGGGATTGGTATGTTTAGCACAATTGGGTTCACTTAACCCGTGTGTGATGCCAAAGATAACTCCCAACGTGCTGGTCAAACAACATAGGTGCTACTGGAAATAACAACTGTGTGCAGTGAAGATGGATTTCTTGTGACCAGCATCACCACATGTTCATTCCTTTTTAGTGAAGTTTTCATGAGCGTAAGTTCTGAGGCCCGCCAGGTGACCAATAGCCGTAGTCTTCTGAGATTGGTGAGTTTTATTGGAAAGATATGTTTAATGGCGGAGGGGAGTAGTTCCTGGATTAGGCTATGGCCAGAGTTGGATCAACAGTCAGCGCGGGCAGTGTGGGCGATAGTTTACAAGTTAGTTCATCGATTGATGATCTAGCCTATGGGTGAAAAACAGAAGAGGTCTTCGGTGATGAGATTGAAGTATGGGTGACATAAAGGTTGAAACAGATGAAGAAATCATATGTCCAGGAAGAGGAGGAGTAACATAATCATAAATTAATATGGACGATTCCGAGAAGATGAGGTGTTTCTATGTTAGTAAGGCCAAAGTCAAGGGGGTAGTTGTGGAATGATAGCAGAAAGACAGATGATATTTAGTCCGGGGTCCGGTGGAAGTTAGAAAAGGCTGGCACAAGACCAGATTACTATTATGGAAGTGGAAGGAGGCAGAGTGGAGTGCAGTTGGCTGAAGATACCAAATTTGCCTGCTTTTTCCTAAAGCAATATGAGGGCAGGTGCATCCCCAGGGCCTTTCATGATAGGGATGGCTTGCCTTCCGCCTTCCACCTTTATCTAGTCAATTTTATTTACTGTGAGTTTTGCACTGCACTCCTTGTTGCCTTCCAGTTAGAGTGCTAGAAGGGCTGGTGTATACCGTTATATCACAAGACAAGCGACAAAGCAGGCTGGAGTCCAATCAGATGGACGGCATCTATATGCATTGTTCTTCGTTTGCAGCCCCTGGTCTGTGACGCGTTTCCTTTGAAAGCACGTTGGTAAGGTTTCATCTTAAGGAGAGTCTTGAATCATAAGTGGTTGGGTTTCAATCTTGAGGAGGTGTGTCTGTATTCCACATGCTGGGGCCCATTGCTCCCACAGATCTGTTTTTCCGTGTATTAATGATCATTAATGAAGAAGGCAGGGGCGGCTCTAGGCTCATGGCGGCCCTGGGCAGGGAGCGTAGGTAGGGTGCCCCCTTGAGGAACGCAGGCACGGAGGCCAGTGAAGAGGGGGAGGTCAGGGTGGTTGGAAGTGGAACAGAGCCGGAGGCTGCCAAATCCCTGCCAGGGGCCGCCACACAACTATGTATCCATCCTCAGAGGATTATTATATTAAGGATATATATTGGCGTGGCAGGCCCCTGGAGTTTGGTGGCCCCTGGGGTTTGGTGGCCCTGTGCAGTTGCACAGCTTGCACATGCCTAAGGCCACCCCTGAAGAAGGTGGGTAGACATGGGCGTCCGCAGACTTTTTTCCAGGGGGGGGGCAAAATGTTAACGTCATCACCATCCTCCGACATGATATGTGCCAGGTGGGGCACAAGAAACACTGGGGCGCAGAACTGGGATAGAATCAATTAAATGACAGGAATTCAGGACATGTGACTGACCCTGCCACAGGCCAACAAACACCGCCTGTAGGAAAAATGCTAAACTTTCTGACAAGCTGCTTTATCTCTGTCTGCTAGGTGTGCAGACTTCCGGGTCCTCGATCCAACACCAATCAAGGCTGTCTTCAGCACCGAATACTTTAAAACAGCCTATGATTAAAGCACCAGATTAAACATACTGTATGTTATGTTAGGGATTATTTGTAGCGCACATATTTACCAATATTGGCTTCTTGGCGCTAGAATTCATGATAAATGTTATCCAAAGTTAAAGCACAACGTCAAAGTCAGTAATAAATAATACAGCAATCACACACGCTAGTGATTCGCCAACGGGTGCTCCCTGTACTAGAATTCCCTGGGCATTGCAAAATTTTACACACATTCAATTAATTTATACAAAATAAAATGTATAGGTCCAAATGTTAGCTATATTTTTTAAAAGAAACCTAGAGTCCCTCTACCTGTAGTCAATGTCAAACTGACAAAGTGCACATGTTTAGGGATACAATAATGGCCATCTCCCTTATGCGGAAGCAGCGGCGGCACATCACAGGTCCAGGGATGCTAAGGCTTACACAGTGGTTGAAGTGGGGGGGAAAAAGTAGGAGAACAGTGGGCGGAGAATCAGAGGGTGGGAATAACCCAAGGATTGGATCTGTGGGTGGAGCCAAAGGTGTGGCCAGAATGCGCAGACATCCCAATTTTTAGTATTTGTTTGGCATTTCACTGCCCAGTTTAATCAACCAATGGATACACATGATTATTTAAGGTTATAATGAGTTATTGCCATTAAAATATATTCACAAAGTGGGATATGCTTCTAATCACAGAATGTACCAAATACGATAAAATGTGGAAACACAAGCCATTTGTCTCCGAGCCATGGAGTTTCTGTCATCAGCACTTCTCCCTTTTCCGACAACAGCAGTTCAAACATGAATGGCAAAATATCCTAGTTTACAAATGTTTTCTCTAAAATTATGGCTTTGTCATAGTAGCCTCATAATGCAAGATCTGCTGCATGATCTGACCATTTAAACTAATAAATTGTTTGTAGCTCAAACATATCAAAAGTTAATTAAAAAATGTGACTTGTGTTGCTGCGGAGTGGATGGCCTATTGCAAAGGTTGACTGGTCACCTTTCTCACTGCTGCGTTTGTATGTTACACTGGTACTAATAAGGCAAAATCTTTCCAGAGACTGTTAGCATGTGTACACACGTCAAAATAATAAAATGTCTGAAAATATACTTCATTACGCTGCAGCCTTATTTTAAATGCATAATTTAGTCTACACTACGGCATCATTTTGTCATCCTTTGCTGCATAATTAATTCCAGTGGCCCCACAGCAGGCAGCACATGTTACATGTGATTGTAAATGAAGCAGAGGGACTATGAAGTTTGTGAACTTAGTTTGGTGTGCGTTCAAATCCTGCATTGTCAATCCCTGGTGAGTTGCAGCTACTACAGCTGAAACAAGGCCAATGGAGGTACCTATGGGTGAGGCAGACTGGCCTCAAGGGCAGGGCCAGCCATAGCACTGATGGTGTCCAGTGCATTAATGTTTTTTGGTGCCTCCCCTCCCAATGACCACCTCTGCCATGGATTCCCTCACTACCACCCTTTAACTGTGCCCCCCGAAGTCTCCATAACCACTCTCTCTCAGATGCATTTAATTTGATTTACAGCGCCACTCATACCATTGTAGGGTGTCAGAGCACTTTACATCACACACATTACACAGAGACAATCAATATGTGTGTAAATCACTGTATAGAAAATGTTACATAAGACTAAGGACTACAAGGTGTAGGAGTCACATGACAACCATACTAGTAGCCCGTATAGTTTTATAGTGTTTGGTCTGGAGAAACACAATACCCAGAATTTAAAACATAGTACCATGGTTGGGGGTTCTCCTTAATAATCAGAATTGATTTCTGTCCAAAAGAACACTTTTTGGGACATTAGGATAATCAAAGACTGAAGGGGGGGGGGACATAACACTCTTATTTATACCTTGCAGTTTGTATGCAGCTCTTAGATGACAGTTAATAGCTCACTGTTCTAAGTTAGGATTTTAACTTATAAACTGCAAGTAACAAAAATATCTCTCTGACAAAAGCAGTACCCGTTGACCTATTTACATTAAGTGCACTTTGTGATCTGCATGGCACATGTTCTTTGCAGCTGGTACATTCACCCTCTGAGCTACCTTCCCATGAGTCAAAACTTCCACTAGACAAAATTCTGATCTCTCTCTAGAAAGAACATTAATCACCCGAGTCATCATGACATTTTTATTCTTGCCGAAAATTGCTGGAGGCCAGGAAGGAGGCAGCAAGCTTTTTTAAAACCATAATATACTTACAAACAACATGCCACCACCTAAAGTCAGCACCCGGTGCGGTCACACTGGTTGCACCGCCCTAGAGCTGGCCCTTCTCAAGGGTTCTGTGACAACAGTGACAGAGTCACTATTGTTCTAGGGCGTGCTGCTTTAAAGTTCTGCTCGCAAGACTGGAGGAAAACTTCAGTATGGATAGTGGTGGACAAGCCTTGAAGGTTAACCTACACTTGTCATGCTAGGGTCCACCTGCTGGTGCGAAGACACCAGGGCTTCTAAGGTGTTGCGAAGACTTCTAAGGTCCAGCATGTGATTGTGCTCTCGCAGGAGAGTGGTCTGGTGGACTGGTTATTAAAGCTGAACCTGGTTCCCAGTTTCAAATTCAGCAGCTCTGACAATAGTGCCACATCCTCTCCCCCACTGAACACCATACTGCCCCACTGAGAAAAACTCCCACTGTCTTCAACTACAACCCAATTGTTGCCCGCTATAAACACCTGGATGCGGCTAAATTTAAATTACGCACTAGACAAGAGCAATATGCGGCCTACAAAAAAAAAGTAACAACATCCTGGAAAAAGCAAACACTTATAGGGAATGCAACATTTAGCAAACCATGGGAAATGTAAGCAGGAACAACATGGTTACCTTAATGCTTTTACACTCACTGTTCAGAAATCAGTGAGTGCTTTTGCCTGAAAAGTTAAGGACAGATCTACAGGACCCAGAGGGGACCCATTTCAATGGAAATTGCTTATATCTTTACAAAACATAAGCAGTATGGTAAAAAGAGCACATCCCTGGACGCAGAGCCGCAGCACACAGTTTGTTTTCCAATCCACACATTGTAGTACCTCCAGGATTGGTGCACTAGTTCCAAGTCCAGGGAAAACAAAGAAAAGAGAACAAAAATAGCGCTTCACTGGCAACCTCTGTAAAAGTGGCGCTAATGTGTTTCGGTGTGAATAAAATCAGTTTGGGCAGTTTGCTGCCACTCTGGCTTACTTTATTTAGTTATTTATCTATTTTTCATATTTTTAGCCTTTTATTCCCAATGCTGCACTTTCGAATTAAAATGTCAGAAAAATTCGGCATTTCCAGCAAAAGCGTCTTTCTTTTTTGGATCCATTTCACGGGGAAGCAAATAAAAGAAAGTAGAGGAAAGAGAGTGAGAACCCCGTCTTCAAGTCACGGTTTTCATGGGCGTCCGAAGGAGGGGCAAGGAGGGGTGCTCCAGGGGGGGTCAAGCGCCCCTCCTTGCCCCCCCGCGGACGCCCATGTGGGTAGACGAGGATCAGAGGTTTAAGGCTGGCCTGCAGTGTGGGGTGGTTTATGCAGGCATGCTGGGCCCTGTGGACATACATAGGACATTTTATTTTGGTTTGCATGGGAAGGCAGTAGCGGCCTCTCAAGGGGGCCTGATGTGGTCACATTTATGAGTGTTTAGGCAGAGCTTGGCTGCCTGGTTTGGTTGACTTTGCAGACTGGAGGTGTCCATCTTGCAGTGATCCAGATGCACCATGAAAAAGGCTGTTTTCTTGTCCTCTTCCATGGATAGGTGGACCTCCTCCTCCACATGGACTGATGGATTGCCCCCGGGGGTCCAGATGCAGACTGATGGTTGCATAAGTGCTCCTAGAGTTGTCTTGTCACCCATAACTCCATGATTCTGCCGGAAAAGGGGAAACCGGAGATTTGGGAGTAGTTTAACAGGATCTTAAGAGAAGCAGTTTATGTTTTTTTAGGATGGTGTGATGATAGCGTGTTTCAGAGATCCAGGAACAAGTGCTGAGCAGAAATAGGCATTTATTATGTTAATTGTGTCTGTTGGGGGAAAATGGAGAAGTTTGTTGGAAGGAGACTAAACAGGCTCCATGACTGAGTGTGATGCTTGTGTCTTGATAGTCAGGTGTACACGCGGCCTTGCACCACATTCTTCATTAAGCTCAATTCACCAAAAGGCCAGAGATAAATAAAAAAAAAAATGGGGGGATAAAAACAAGGAAAGTGAACTCTCAACCGATGTCCATGGAACGAGATGCCCCTGTGCCCTGGCACTGATATAGACATCCCTTATCCAGAGGTCGCAGAGGCAGTGCCGAGGGTCGCAAGGGCCAAGCCGGGGTCGAAGATGCTACCCTTGACAACCCCTAAATGATGTCCATGAAATATCAAAGTACATGAATATTGTCACTATGATATTGACTCTGATCTATAGCCATGGTACAAAATTATTGTTGTGTGGGGAAAACGAAAACAGTGGTTGATGTTCAAATGCACACTCCTGCCACGCTTGCAACAGTGGATAATGTGACCACACACAATACATGCAGTGGCCGATGAGTTTGCACGGAAGTCTGTGCCTTAATCTCCATCCGGTTGAACCCGTCCCCCAATCATAGGCGTAAATCTACGAGGAGTCGTTTTCTAACTTTTATTACAGAGTTGTGTGGCCCAGAAAATGTCTCTACTGCGCATACAGAGTTTAAATTTGGTGCTTATCAAAGTTCATTATCCTCCCTGGATAGAAAGGAGGAAATGAGAACTTCCCCTGGATACATTTTTCTAAATGGAGAATTACAGAGTTTGAATATACTTTGCATTTGCTTCTCATATATTGTCTCGAACCCGGAAGCAGATTTGATAGTCGAAATTGTCACTTATTTGGAAGCACAGTGATGCAGCGAGTCTATGTCTTTGTTGGTCCTCGCAGTCGCAGGTGCAACGAGCTCTATCGAGGGTGAGTGCTTCTGCCCCCACTCGCCAGGGAGCTGGGCTCTGACCTCCCAAGTCTCCTTGGCTGTCCAGGTAGACGTGAGGGAGCAGGCATGGCCTGCCCTACACCAAAGGCTGAGTCGAGGTATGAAACGACACCGTCATCAGAGCTGAAATAAAGATGTGAGTCTTTGGCTTTTTAAATGCACAAACCTTCAACAGTATCCCAAGATATATACAAAGATATCTACAGCAGAAATGGTGATCAAGCAGTAGAAAGCACGCAGAAGACTGTGCACTGTAAACCAGACAGCTCCACACTTCCAAAAATGATATATTTTTAATTGGCTCCTGGCTGGTCGATATCGACCGAGGAATTTCGCAGCTACTACCTTAGACAAACCTCATTACAGTTCCAATCCACATATCACTACACCTTCTTCTCAGAACGGCCGCCTGTGAACACCACAGAGGTCTAATAAAAAAAGAGGGACATATTTACCCAATAGTAAGGGAGCGCAGCAAGTCACTGCGCTGTGCTGCGTTAAAGGCAAGTGCAGGTTCGTGCTGTATTTATCACATCACAGCACATTTCTGTCTTGTTCCTAGCGCTGGCGCACAATGGGCTGCCGTGTGCCAACGCTGGTACCTTTGGGCCATGCTGCAGGGGCGCCTGTGTTGCATTCAGGATACCTTCCTGCACAAAAACAGCCCTCAGAGTCATATTTCTTTTTCTTTGTGCGCTGCAGAATGCAGCGCACAAGGAAAGAGGAAGTAACGAGGAGAAATAAGATATTCCTTCTCGTTACGCCTCCACTTGGAACGTATCTTTTTTGGCGCATTCTCAGGTCTACCAGTGATGGTGAATCTAGGAGTGCTTCAAATTCCATGAGAGTTGCCTGGGACCATCCACACAACTCCCACGAAACGCCTTTCCGGGGCAGATTGACTTAGAGCTGCGTTACTCCTCATTTATCAAGCCCCTCGGCCACGCAAAGTAGCCTTGCATGGCTTGACAAGTCGCATTTTGGGGTTGCATCGGGCATGCACCACGCTGCATAGTGCAAAAGCGATACAACCCCCTTCATAAATAGGGCCCCTAGCGTTCACCTCACTCAGAGAATGGGCCTGTGCTGGGCGACATGCTGCTGGCGAAGACTGCTTTAGATTCATTCAACCTCCTGTCCAGAAGGCTGAATATGTACATGTACCTGTTTCTTATCTCTGTTGCTACACGTTACTAGAATAACCAGGTCTCCAAAAATGTCCCTTCCCATGTCTTTAAATTACATATTTAAATTTGTCTGAGTTTAGATTACCCATTGAATTGGTCAGAGTCTGTGAAATTCGTGTAGTCCACAACAGTTCTCAATGTGTGTTAAAATGCGAGCCTCATATTTTTCTGTGATTTTCAATATTACATATTTTAAAATATGTTTTAATCAATTAACATTTAATTCAGTCACTCATAACTTACACAGATCATCATTTTTCATAGACAATATATATTATTTTTAGAGTGTTTTATCACTTTCTTATATTTAACTCGCAATAAATATTATTTTTTAAGCTAGTGAATAGTCATGTACATAGATGAAACGTCTGATAAGAGGACGTGGAAAAAACTAAATCAAGGAGTATCTCCTTACATACTGGAGCACACATCTATAAATGTAAAAAACTCGTTGATATCTACCAAAAAACAACTGCATAAGTATGGGGAATAAAAGCTAACGAAGATGGGTACTCTGAGTAAAGAGATGTGAAAGGTGATGCTAGACTTTAGTAGGGATCTCTCTAGCTATTATTTGCCCATTTAAAGATATATTATGCCTCAAATGGCTAAAACCCAAGTTTCTCCTTACAAGTCTTTTAAACTGTTGGTTTATAAGCTGCATTAACAGCTCTATTCTCATTGACTTCAGTTTACTCCACAGGAAGGTCTTTAAATTCAACAGCTCCTATTCCAAAAATAGTGTTTAGGAGTTCTGCATTTTTATTTTGAATCCAGACTAGTTTGCACTCTAGTTGTTCATTAGAACTCAGTTGTGAAGCTACAGAAGAAACTGGGGAGTCAACTGGCAGGCTGCTGTTGGTGTTCAAAGTCCATGTGGCACTCAGCATGGTGGACATTTTTTTCTGACATGGATGAGGAAGATATTTGAGAATTTGTATATTATGTGTCCTCATTTTAGCTATAAAGAGCACTAACTATAATTTCTATGACATATCATTTAGTGCCGTATTCTCTATATGAAATGCTTTGAGTTCTGTAGCTTTAAATTCCAGCAACATGGTGTCCAGGAGTGGCTCACATTTGTCAGGGGAATTGTTAGCGTTCTAGTTTACTAGAAGTCTGTGGAGGAGCTGTAGTTGAACACTGGGGAATCAATAGACAGACTGCTGCTGCTGGTCTTGGAAGTACATGTTTTACTCAACATGTCAGACCTTTTTGTCATATTGCTAAGGAAGATATTTGATAATTTATAGAAAAAGTGTCATCATTGTAGCTCCTAGAGTGCCTGCCATAATTGCTATGAGATAATCTTCAGGGAAAAATGTTTTCTCTGAAACATGGTTCACCCAATCCCAACAGGGGTCAGCATTTTTCAGAAGGTCGGAAATTACTTTAGAACCGATCACAATTCCTAAAATTAGTATGGTGCTACACACTAATGATTTATATTGTGTCTAAGATCTGCTGTCACTCATTCTGTACAGTCCTTTTTGTAAATCCTGATTTTCACTAGAATGCATTTCAATGGGCATAAAATGGACGAGCCCTATCACCAAATACATTCAAAAGGTATGCTTCGTGTACCCTTCCATCTAAGTAGTCCGATGAAAAACACACCTTATAGCAAACAATTGTGTGAATTTCACCCAAAAAGTTAAGACTCTGATTTGTAATAGCAACATTTTGTAAGGAGAGGGCATTCCTGGGTTCTTGTTGACCGGCGTGGACCAGCTATGAAGAGTCCACTTGGGTCAAGCTGTAGCTGGGAGCATCCTCCCCTTTGGATCATGTTGGTCAATTATAAAATAGTAATTCTAAAAACACTACATACTGTTTGCAAATACTGGGCCACTCCTAGAAATGAGGAAAGCCAACACAATACCAGTGCAGTTAGTGGAATGATGAAATGGCTGAAGCTGTGCCTAATTTAAAAAAGCTAGGTGCCAAGGCCCTCATCAGAAGGCCACTGCGGCGTGCACCATCCACTTGTCCCGCCAGTGCCAGTAACAACACGTCTATTAAATATCACCCTCCTACAGGTGTGATAATTCAGAGTTTTCCAAGGGCTGTATTACAGTAAAGGTGCATTTTCATTGCTTCCGCTGGGCTCACCTTTTAAAAAGTGAGCTACTCAAACCTTGAAAATGCGCTGCATTTCCATAAATGAGCTGCCCCCTGGGCAGCCACGAACTCACTTTGCCCTGGGGGCAGCGCATTGTTGTGAAAAACAGAGTGGCTGCTTTAAAGCAATATATATCGTGATTTCGCAGTGCAGGTGGCCACCCGTCTGCACTTTGAAGGGAAATTAGAGGTTTCCTGAGAGGTGGGTGCAGTTAGTGACTGCATCCATTTTCAAGGGGATGTCGGGGAGTCCATGGGACACCCTTTTGGCCCTCCAGAGGGCTGCTCTAAAGGACTGACAGTGCGCCTCCTGAGAGTGTCTTTGCCTCTGTGCCTGTGTCTGTAATATGGTGAGGGCGCAGAGGCAAAAGGGTTCCCTCATTTGCAGGGGCCACAGGTAACACTGGCTCTTTAAGAGTGCCAGTGCTATCGGTATTACAACAGGGGCCGCACAAGCGTCTGTGGTGCCTTCCATGATACCACAGTGACTCGGAGGCGCGCAAAACGTGTGCAAACACCCGTTGCGCCCCCGGGGCACTTTCACAATACGGCTCCAGGCCTCCAAAGCTATTAGAATAAGTTGGGCGGCATGTATTAGTTGTTTTTAATGTATATTGAACTAATAAACAGCTGTTGTTCTTCTCATTTCCAAATTACACAAACAGCACCACCAGGTGGCAGGCTTGTCGTAAGCACCGGTATTGACATTTAACCAGTTTACCACGACGTTTAGAAAAAGAGCAACGGTGGAGGATTCCCAACAGAACAGCACCTAGTCAAGTATTCTCCCAAAATTATTTTAGACCCACACTATAGTACATGGGTACCTGACGGAGGAGGACGTCGTATTGCATGCTGATCTAGGAACCAGGGGATGCTTTAGCTCACTTTATTAAGAGTGCCCAAGCAGGAGGATCAATATATATTTCCCCTACAACAAGCAAATAATAATAGACAGACAGAACCTTCATTCCATGCTTACTACCCTGGTTCCAGCACTATTTGGACTATCATCCATACTTTGATGAGACTTGTATGCACAGTATTGAAATACCTCTCAATTCATGAGTGTTTTGGCTGAACGTGACTACAAATAGATACACACCGCCTATTAACAAGAACGGCTCTGCCAGAACAGACTCCTCCACTGAGAATTGTTTGTCAAACAGGATGCCCCTTTCACTATAATAGAACGTCACGGATATACCCACGTACCCAATAACCACGGGAGAAGATCTAGGAACATTACCTTATGATTAATTTTGCCCTGAAGAAGTCCCAAGAGGACGAAACGCGTCGGCTGTAGCTCCTGTATATACTTTTCACTTTCAACTGAATCGAATAAAAGAACTCTCAAAGAACACAAGTAATAGCTGATGTGATTATTTCTGTTAACCTTATCAAAGTTAACAGTCTCTGCAAACATTGAAGTGGTGCACCTTGACCTTGTTTAAACCAGTTTACCACGACGCAAATACCGCCACGGTGTGGGTGCTCTATTCACTGGGCGGGGCTGCATCGGCCAATGGTGGTTGGCCGACGCGAGCACGGAACGGGTTAAGAGCAGGTGCTGAGCACTAGAAGCCAACTGCTCAAATTAAGCACTGGGCTGAAGAAATGTTTACAAACATTTACCATTTAGCATCTCTCCCTGACACTGTAAAATGGAGGCTTACAATCCTCCCGCCAAAAACAAGCTGCGAACTAAAGGAAACACAATGGCAATCAAAATGAAATGTAACTGTAACCTACAAATGAAAAGGGAATTGTCTCAAAGCTTTGGAAAAAGAGCTACCATGTCTCTGTAAATACGCCTGTCGTCTGATCGGGGTGAGGTGGTGCTGGACCCTTACGTTGAAGATGTCCCATGACCTTAGGGACAAAACGCTCCAGGTAAGAGGCTCCTGGCTCTTGGGAGACCAACCTTGATGAGCGGACAGCATCCACACTCCATCCCGCAAACGCCATCTTTACAACGCACAGATGTTCATGAGCAGGTAAGACTAACTCTAACAAAAGGTGCACAGCTGCTGATCACAAGCTATCTTCCACGCCCACGTGGTGCCATGATCACGCTTATTACTGCGAAACCATTGGGCATAATGTATATGAACATTCCACATGTGGCACCATTGCACAGTGAGGCCTGTTGGCATTACCTCTGGATGCAGCTTCTGCACCTTGGGACCTCGAAGGCTGCCCCTGCTGGCGCCTGTGTATAGCGGGTCGAGGGGTCCTCAAGAATACAATGTGGGCACCTCAGGGTGTCTTTGGGGTGCACCTGCCCTGGTATCAGAGACCCATTCCAATCTGCCTGTCTAGACCTCCTCCACCACAGATGCATTCATTAAACACCTCCAGCAGCTCCTGCCTGTGCCACCGAGGAGTAAACTTTGGCAGTCAAATACAAGCCTGTTAATAACACCCATAGCTAAGCTTCCTTCCACAGCAGCGCCTCTCACCTTCCCTCGGAGGAAACATTTTCCAGCAACTGCTTGAATATTTAAATGAATGCAAATTCGGTTTGGAAATTCCACTTGCTTCGTTCCACGGTTGCTTCTTTCTTTATTTGTGTCTCTGATGCACAGTCTCGGCTGCTTTTACATCTGTGTCTGCTTCTTGTTTCATAAGGATTAGGCTTTCTGCCTCCCCCAGTGCTTGGAAGGAAACAAAAAGAATTGTGGAGACACACAGCAAACCGGGAGACACGTCAGGGAACACTGCTGTACTAGAGAAAGTCTCTGTAAAATGTTACCCCTTTAAGAGAATTACATGACGTGTATTTGTAAAGCGCACGCTCACCCAAGGATATCTCGGCGCTGAATAACAGATGTATATTGTTATGCAACTCAATGGTACTCATTGTATTGACCTCGGAAGGATGAAAGTCTGAGTGGCACTGCTGGGATTTGAACCTGTGATCATGAGGTCTAACATAGGCCCCTACAGTGGACGCATTAATCCACAAACCCAGCAGATCCGGACTGTGTCACCTGCTGGCCTCACCTGCTTCCAAAGCAGGGCGGGGGGCACCTCAGCCATCAGGGAGACCCTCCCACACACTCGCCCCAAGCTCTTTCTGTGCATGTAAGGTGCCTGAGTGTGGCATTGCGGTGATGTTTGTGTAATATCCCACATGTGCAGTTACACTACAAGTGCCATGCGTGTCACTGGGCAATCAGAGCACATATGCAGTTAAGCATTAACACACAGTTAATATATAGTTCATAAGTTACAACCTGTGTGCATGTAGGCTTGGACTGCATGCCCATGTGCTGTGCCTTTCAGCAGATTAGCCAGAAACCGGTCCCAGGATGCTTGTTTCCGGTCCAGGGAAGACATGGCCTGGCAGTTCGGGCTGGACTGTTCCCATGAGGCACACGGTCAGACTGATTTGCATATAGCTGGGTCTGAACTTAGGTGGCGAAGTGAGCTAAAGAATGATGAATTTTTAAATGTATTTATTTATTCATTTATGCATTTTTATGTAACGCGGACTTTACCCGAAGGTGTCAGAGCGCTTCACAATAGGAACAGAACTGATACATGAGAACATTACAAGTGAAACAAAATACAAGAGGTGGCAAACGGTGCATTACAGGAGGAAAAAGTGACATGTGTGCAGGTTACAAAAGCGTACAAAGTACAAGTAGAGGTATAATACTGCAATAAATGGAGGACACTCAAACACAAGAACAAACGTTACGTAGGCAATGGTGGCACTTGTGCAAGTATCCAAAGGAAACAAAATGTAAGAGGTAGCAAACAGTGTGTTACAAGAGAAAAGTGACGTGTGCATGTTACAAAAGAGTATCAAACACAGGTAGAAGGATAATACTGCAATAAATGGCAGACTCTGAAACCACAAGAACACACAGGGAAGGGAATGATGGTTTAAACCCAGATCAGTTGACTGGGGGTGAGTGCTTGCAATGTTCAACGCTCCGCCCATCATCCCCTTTGGTTTTGATTTCAGCCGATACAGCACGGGCCAGTACTTCCAAGGGCTCCTGGCACACGGTACAGAGAGGGCTCTACTCTGTCTGACCCCCTGGACAGTGCTCTGCTGTTCACACTGATCCTCCCAGAATCCTCGGGAAGACGTCTCTGAGAGTCAGAGGCTGGCACCAAGGGCTCGAGCTGGTCACCGCGCCCCCCCCCTTACAAAAGGCACTGTTCAATGCTGACCTCTTTAGACCCAGTTGTGTGAGCTGCGATCAGCAGCCGGAGCTGGGTTGCAGCTGTTGTCCTGCCTTTCAACATTCAGGCCCTCTCTCTGCCAAGTGGACTACAAAGGCTGCCAGGGAAACGCGGGAAGCTGCCAGTTTCATCCCCAGACACAAGAACGGGCCGTCCCTAAACTGAGGTAAAGCAGAATCCGTGGAAACTCTTGCTTGCTTGGGAAGAATGCTGCGTAGGGAGACTTTTAAATCCAATTTCAGTCTGACTAATGGGCATCCTCAGTCAGTTATTGATTTTTAGAAATGCGCTGGTCTTTCTCTCCAGGACTGCTGCTCCATTTGTGTGATGATATGTGGGTCTTAAGGGGCAGTTGGTGGTCCCAGCAGCATTTCTTTGTCCTCTTCAGTGCCCACAGTTGTGAGGGCATCTTTCAGGCAGTGACCCTTGCCTGCTCTGTGCATTAATGTCTGGTGGCCTTTGAAAGTGGAGGGGTCAGAGGCCTGTCTCGATTTTCAGTGGCAGGTCCCACCGAGTTCTCCACCTTGAGAAACTTGTAAAAAATTAGATTTGACTGTGCATTTTACAGTCGTAGAGAGCTTATGAAATGTCGCATCCAGTACTGTCATGTATGCCTGACCATCTCCAGGCGTGTCTCAGGTTCACAAAGAATCAAAAGGGGGAGTGAAGAGGTAGTGCTAAAAAGCACTTCGGTGGGCGTACCCTCCTCCAGTTAATGGTATACGTAAACAACAAGGTCCACCTCTAGAAGGTATTCTGTGAGCCAGAGTATATCAGGCATACACAGCATTTGTTAAAATACCCCTCACACATCAAAAGGGCCCTTGGTGTCATGCTTCATCATCAGGGTCTTCCCGCCCGATGCGGGACGGGGCGTGCTACGACTAGCGACTACGCTGGAGCACTTAGATATTGTAAGTGCTATGTGAAGTGTATTGAGTGAGTGTGAGTAGGGTCAGGAGTGATATAGAAAAGTGAGATTTAAAAGAATACCTGGCCTTATGAAAGCAAAAAATTCTTTATTAGTCATAGGCTGGTACCGTTAAAAATAGTGTGGCGTAGACAATCTAGCTTAACAATGGGCTAGTTCTCCTGGTGTTGTCAACATTTTTCGAGGCTGACTGCCTCTTCGTCAGGAAGGGGTCAGATCCCTCTGTCACTCACTAAGGTTGGCAACAATGTGTGCTATGTGTATATACAGGTGAATGGAAAATAGATTATAATACAACTGCAAAATGGCATTTAATATTGAATAGTTATAGCCCTGTCAGTATTTCTGAGTCGTGGGCTGGAATAAATAGGAGTCAGTGCCCCATGAGCCGGACTGGAAGAAGGGTACATGGAACTTCCATTGTTCAAGAGCAGTCCTCGCATCCTCCCTCATCCGCGGCTTCCATGGTGTCTCAGGTACACCTGCCCTAAGATAATTTTGAGAGAATAATGCATGTTTCAGACCAATTTCTGTGAAAAACAAAACACGTCTAAATTGCCGCAGGTGATACCAGCAGTTCAGACCATGCTGTACGTGTGGAATATTATTTTGTTTCCCACATATTTATTTATTTATTTAATGCGGTTTTATATAGCGCACACTTTACCCGAAGGTCTCATATGCACAGCCATACATTGCACTTCCTTGCAGTCTTCATCCTGCACCTTCCAATTTGAACCATAGGCATATGTTATTAATGAGGCAGAATATAGAAATGAAAGAAACACACACATCTCTCAGTCTCAAGCAGGACATAGTAGGCCTGGGCAGGCTTTAAATGAACTAAAGAACTACGTATATAACGGTAAGGGTGACTCGACAAGCACAGGGAGAAAATCAATATAATAAATAACAAAAGAATGTAGAAAGTTTGTACGCTCCTCTTCCTGGGGTCTACCGTTTAAACCCCAAATGATCCAAACATATGAAAATTCACGACGCTCCTTCCTTGAAATTTTCATATGTTTAAATTAACTAAAGTTGTGGGAAAAAAATTAGATTATGCCACTACACCACTTTGCGTAATTTGGAGGAGAAATGTTAACTTGAAATGTACCATTCCGGTAATCTTTTACGCAACGGCATCTCAGATTGTTTATTTACCTGAGCTGACTGTTCAATGCATTCAAGGACAGGGCCGCAGAACTGCTGCTTGGGTGTATTAATGTATTGAAATAAGAGAAAGCATGAAGCACCGTTGGAGTTGTATTTACATTTCCGGATCTCCAGAGACACACTTCGATGTGTGTTGTGCCAGCAGGCCACAACCATTTTAGTACTGCTCCCTTCTGTGGTAAATACCAGTCGTCTATCCCAAAGACGCTGCCCCAAGGGCACTGCTTAACACCTTGCCCCCTATGGGGCTTCCTGCGCACCAGATACCCTCTCCGACATTGCTTACTACACGTGCCGGCATCTCCGGTAGGGCCGGAGAGTCCAGGACCACCAGCAGGTCAACCCTCTTTCCCACCAGCCCGGAGCCCCCATTGACTGCCCGCCTTGTTCCTGGACCAGACAGTCCCCGCAAAAAGGAGTCCTCACCTTTTCTCTTGCCCGTAACCCCGCCAGCTCAACCTCTAATCTCAAGGATGGGTGGGTGGGTAATTCATTGCAGCTTCTGCTCCGCTTGCAACCCATGGAGAGGACAAAGACGGTTTCCCCCTCACATCCTCCAGCTTTTATCTTATCCTGGGGAGGGGTCGCCTGCACACCTTAGTGACGCGCTTAGAAGCCCTTAGGCGACAGATCTAGAAAAAAGATCTAATTGGCTGCCAAAACATCAGCAAAGATGCGATGGCAGCCACTTTAGAACTCCCTTATCCTGGAAATAAGTGTAAAAAAACATATAGCCTGGTGGGGGGGAAGGGGATCCCAGACAGACACACCTCCCCCAGTTGGGGCCACGCCACAAACATATTGTTTTTAGGAATCCACCCCCAATGGTAAGTATACCTAAGTCAGCATTTTTGCAGACGCTCGTTTTTGGCGAGAAACACGGTTTTCGCCAAAAACTAGCGTCTGCAAAAATGCGTGGGCCTCCTTGTAAATATTGTGATGTGCACATCAGCGATAATTTACAAGGAGTACTACCCAGTGACACACACTTTGCATCTCATTAGAGATGCAAAGCGAGGCGTCGGGAAAACGGGTGCTAACATGCGCTAATGCATGTTAGCATCCCCTTGTAGATAGGGCGATGTAATGTTCGCCGCTTTTTTGGCTTTTAAAGTAAAAAATACAGCGAAGTGGCCCTTGATAATATGCCCCCAAATTGTACTTTTTAAAAAACATCTTAACGTATTATTGATGCTCATTGATGATGATCACCTTTGGCTTGTTAATGACTCGTTGTGTGCTTTTCATGGACACTTCATCTATTTATTTGAGCTGCTAATAATCCATGTGTGGTATCAGCACGTGGGGCGTGGTAAAGGAACCGATAAAGAAACTGCCTTCTGCTTTCATCACGCAGCCAATCGCTGGCAGGAAACCGTTGAGCGCACTCAGATGATAGTGCAATTTCAAATGTGAAGCCGCAGCCGTGTGAATTCATGGTGCAAAGCAGAGCGCGCCTCCTCACTTCTCAAGACCCATTTATCTTCCAGCGCTCTCCCAAACCTGCATTGTTGCACGGCCTCAATCGATAATGAGGAGGCGCTGAAGAGAGCTCGCAAGTTTACGAAAATGTGTTCTTATAATGAATCTCACCCTCCTTACAAGAAAGCGTAAGCGGGTTTACGTGGGCTCCTGATTTCAAATATTGGCTACTATATTACACCTACCTAATTGGTTTAGAAACCAGACCCATTTAATCCACTCACAGCATTCAGCATTACTACGCTATTGTAGTCTGTATTTTCTGGGCAGCTAGGCTGGCATATTTTGGCCATGTAAGTAGTGCTGTCAATTTTGCTTGGGTTTGTTATCTTCGGAAGACTCATTCACGTGCCAGAGAAAAGCCCCATGGATTTATAAATCATTGGTCTAATTTGTAACAAATATTTTAGGTCACACACATGTGTGATTATGCAGTAATTGTCATTTTAGGTCTCACCAATGACAGCGCATGCGCTCGCTCTTGCAAGAGATAAAGCATGCATGCTGTTGTAAAGCATGGCTAGAAACATTGTCAAAGCTAATAGCTCTCATAGGTGAGACATATTGGCTTTACCAATGCTAGTTAGGGAAGGGAGGCATACAGGCCCTCTCCTCAAGACTGTTAGAGGTCCCAGAGACTCCATCCTATCGGACTACACAACATGTAACTATTGCTGTGGGTGCCCCAGTGCTCCCCCGGGAAACCCAGAGCAATTTCGGGCAGTGGAGCTACAGCGAGAGACCGCGGGCCTCCCTTGGAATTTGACTGCTCCCCAGCTTGCACCTTTTACAGAGTAGCAGAAACCGGATTCATTTGTTTGCTCCTAACAGTTGAAAACAACTTTTCTCTTGGTTTATTGGGGGCATCTGGGGACCGGTTTCATCGTCTTACATTCAAGAGGCCCATATAGAGGAGTAATGTTGCTTGCGGTCTTGCAGCCGGTGTATGATCCACTCATACGATGCTGCTTTGCACATCTCTGTCGTCCAGTCGTCAAAAGTGGGAAGTCGTGTTGACCTCCAGTGCCATAGGATGCAAAGCTTGTCTGTAATCAGTGTAGTGGTCAGTAATCTGTGGTATGTGGCCTGTGATTCCAGGGTGGTCTCCCGAGTCATGTAGCATGAGATGGGCATGAGAGAGGGTTTGGGGCTAGTCTATAGTGTGGCTGAGTATAGAGCTGATTTGGGACCACAGCTTGAGTACGGCTAGGCAATCAGAGGATGTGGGTGATGCCGAGGTCAGGTGCTTCAGTGCCTACATCAGGAGTGATGGAGAAGATTGAGACCAACAACCTGTGTGGTCCAGTCCCAGACTTGAAATATTTTAAAGAGGCACAACCTAATTTCAATATTTCCCCCTGACCAGCTCCCCGATCAGTTCTGACCAATCCTGCTCCCTGTACGCTGCTTAAAGTCTTCACTGCCACTTAGTGCGCAGGAGGGTCAGGAGCGGCCGCAAATGCATGTTGGACAAGAAAGTTATAGAAGCCAGACAAGACCCCCTTGAAGGCTCCCCATATCTTCAGATATAGTACCAGGAGTCCAGGAAGTGGCGTCACTAGGGGGGTGCGGACCGCACCAGGTGACACCTTCAAATGGGGTGACACCAAAATGCTAAATATTACTGTTCCCGTAAAAATTAGGATGTGGGCCTTCGGCAGATTAGAATTCTTTAGTATTGGGAAGTTCCCAATACCAAAAACTGTCCCAAAGGGCCAAACTTTAAAAGCAGTCTTTCACTCCCTCACTATTGTAGTGAGGCGGTCTAGCTCCCCGCAATCACGTGACCCAGGCGAGGTATCACGAGGGGGCGTGATGCGGGGGTCGTGCAGATTGTATGAGAGACTGCGAGTGTACTGCCCGACTCTCCCCTATGCAGAAGCATCTACTAATAAATATAAAGTTAACACGCGCCATAGTCTGGTACTCTGCATCCTTCAAGTTCTGTATCGTGGAGCCCTGTACTTTCAACTCCACAGTGGCGGTGTCGAGGCTAAGAGGCAGGCTGACGGCGGACAGGTAGGGTAGAGCCGGCATTGTTCAGACACCAGGCAACACGGCGCACTGCTTTCGCACTCCTCCTTGTCCCCGCTACGAGCTGCCACCCTCCTGCTGTGAGGCTTCAGGAGACTTCCTTTCCACCTCGTCAGCTCTTGTGTCTCCTTCGTGTTGCGGGCCAAGTTGGCATGGGCCACGAGGAACTGCAGTAATCCAATTTCACTACTCAGACAACACTTTGCTAACCAGGCCTGTTGGCCAAGGTGGGGGCCTCCAATCAATGTAATGGCCCCTCTCTGGGAGCAGGGCGAGTATTTGTAGCACTGGGTACCACTCTGGCTGTGTGATGAGGTAGGGAAATGAAGCTGCTGTATTAACAGGAGAAAACACCAATCCCCATGTGTCACGTTGCGCCTTCTTGTCCGGGCCTCCTTGAGCACACGTGTGTGCAAGGTTCACGCACACAGTTGATAAAATGGTAACTGTGTGCCTTCTGGAGAAAGCCCTGCACCCTCCCAACTATTGCTAAGGGACTATACTTTTGTGAAAAACTACAGTTAAGTGGCATTGTCACGGATATAGGTCATTTTATTAATTGAATACAATATATGGATGTTTTTGCTAGTTTTATAAGGTGTAATCGGGGTGATTTTGTGCGTGTTTTACGATTCCTAGTGGTTTGGTCTCCGAAAAGATCTAACTTCTCATGGCTGCAATATTTATTGTTGAACACAGACGGTACAGCCGAGGGTTTCATGTCTTGAATAGAAGCCAAAAGGGGGGGTGGGGGGGGGGCTGAACTATTTAACAGGTGATCGCCCCTCGGGGATTGGAGGTCGCTGCTGCCAGACAGGTCGGTATGCCCACTGCAACTGGATCCTACGGCCATACCCAGGAGGCGGTCCTTACTGGACCGCTGGCACGCGCCCGAAGAAGCACCAGATCAAGAGTGATTCTGAGGGGGTGACACCATGAGTTACGCACTGGGTGACACCAACCCTAGTGACGCCGCTGAGTCCAGGAGGTGCCAATGCCAGGCCCCATAGCTGCACATAGCTCCGTTTCTAAGACTGGAGAAGGTGACATTCCTCCTGGAGGGCCACAACCGTTTCCATCTCACCTGCTGATCTGAGGTTGTTGACGGAGGTGGCACTGTGGATTTGCCTCATGCCCCAGAGCACCCGCTCACCCTTTCTCGGTACAGTAGCGTTGTTCCAGAGGGGGGCATGGAGGCGCAGTCCTACAGGACACTCTTGCAGTTTGTGGGCATGATTTCAGATCTTCCTACAAAAGGGGGGGCTGGGGGCTTTTTCTCTCTTAAGAGAGTGGGAGGGCCAGCATAAGTGCCCCAGAGTAAGTATAGAAAATTAAAGTTATGCTGTTCCTCAATGATTGTGGGAAACAGTGAACAACTTGACCCAGAGGGTTCAAAGCTGGGGCTCTACATATTGGATTGTAATGCCCTCACACACCCTTTCAGATGTCATGCTTTATCATCTGGGCTGCTCCTCGTTGGGTCGGTGGTGCAATACCCTATGGGCTCCCTATAGTAGGGGCGCTTTATTGGAGATCTTTTTCCAATAGCCGTATGGAGAAGTGGGGGTGAGGGGCCAGAGATGTGTAGATGAATGGGTTTGAGAAAGTGATCTAACATAGGGCTGGGAGTACCAGTGGAGCCAAACTTTAATCTTGAGGTCTCCTACCCTAAGTAAAAGCAAACAATGAGGTGCTCTGCTAAGCTTTATGTCTTGGGTTTGAGCGTCCCTATTGGTGAGTGAAGGTCAACATGTTTCTCGCTTAAAATATATTCTACCTGCAATTCTTCAGGACCAGAACAGTGAAGACTATCTACACTTTACAATTGGTGACATGGATTCATACTGACATCACCCAAGTATCTACCTATTAGTGTACCTGTCAGACCTGGAACTACCCAATTCTGTAGACTAACCAGGCTTCAACAGTGCCCGGCAGGTCATGCATAAGGCATTGCTAATATGCTAAAGATTGTGCGAATTCTGCATATTGCCATGACCTACCCACTCCTACCAGATCCGGGATTTAAGATCCTCACCACAGTCTGAATGTTGGTGTTGGAGGTGGATGTCGTGCATTATAGCAATAGAGGAGATCCAGGCCAGGGCCACAGTGGGCGGTGTTGTATTCCAGTTTCACCCAGAAAGGCGACTCGGCTGCACTAGGTCACATGGAGGACAGCTGGGCAAGGTGTATGGCCATGTAGTAGTGTTCAAAGCAGGGTAGACCCGGCTGTTCACTCCAGCAGTGGGTGATCAAGGTAGAGGCCTTCAGGTGGGGTCGTATAGTTCCCCACACAAAGGATTGCATGGTCCTGCCTATCGAGCGGAGAACAGCGGGCTGCACGGATGGTAGCATGCGCAGGACATAGCTGAAATGGGGAGCCACTACCATTTTTACTGCCTGGAAACGCCTCACATCAATATACTGAGATGGTTTAATTTTGTTTAGTCCGTGGCGGCCTTCACTATGAGTGGATCAAGATAAAGTGAAACTATTGCAGGTCTCTGAATACAAGGATGCCGAAATACTTTTGGTGTTGTGGAGCACACCGGAAGGGGAAGTCAGCTATGGCCACTCTCGTTGTGAACTATGAAACTGGCAGAGACTCGCTCCGGGCAGGGTCGTTTCTAGGTGTTTCGCTGCCCTAGGCGAGATGTGGAAAATGCCGCCCCTCCCTTGCTCTCATTAGTTCCACCTTATTCTCCCCACTGCCCAAACCTGCCCCCTGTTTATGTACCTTTTTAGACTTCACTTCTTTCTCGCCTCTTCTTCCTCCCGCTTTCTGCTAGTTTGGATATTTTCACGCATCTCTTACCGCAGGTAACTGGTTTAATTTAGTTCTTAAGTCCTGGCATTTCAAATTCTGCTGTTGTGTTAGAGCACCAACACCTTAGCTGGGTAGAGTTGTGCTATAAATGTGAAATAAATGCCATTTCAGGCTCAGCTGCCTCCCCCAGGCCTCAGACCAGGTTTTACTCACTTCATGTGCTCCTTGCGGCACCTTTTATCATTCAAAGTCCCAGTTTTACTATTCATAACAATTTCAATTCTCACCTGGAAAACTCCCAGGACCCAGTAGCTACTTACCTTCTAGGCTCCAATAGGCTTTCCACAACTTTTTAAAGATGCCACAGATCGGCTGCACACACTCTCAAACCCATCGCTACCAAGCATAATTTGATTAGTGTCGAAAGGCCTTTTCCTCCTTTATGGTCTCATCACGCAGCTGTCCCTGTCTTTTAACACCCTTATCACTCAAAATACATCTAAAAATATTATTCCCCTGTCTCTAACCCGCTCATGGGCTGAAATTAACAGAGATAGCTTTACTGGGACGTCGGACCTAGGTATCTTGTTTTAATTTGTTAATGGTATCGCTAAATGTAAAGGCATTTAATAATTGGATATCGAATATCCATGACATCATAGCGCCCAAAGACGTGGCCCTCTCTGCTCTCTTATTTACTGAAAAACTCAGAACAACCAAAAGAATCTTTTAGTGATTCTGAGTTTTTCAGTAAATAATGTTAATGTATTTTTATTTTATTTTTTTATTTTATTTTATTTAATGCGATTTTCTAAAGCGCAAACTTTACCCAAAGGTGTCAGAGCGCTTTACATAAGAACCAGTTGCAAAACATAAGGACTTAGGATTACATGTGTTACATAAAAGATACAAATAGAAAAAATTGCAAATGTACAAGATGTAAAGTCACACAAGGAAGAGATACAAACAGAAAGAAAAATTGCAAATGTACAAGTAGTAAAGTCACTCAAGGAAGAGATACAAATGGATATACTCTAAGAGTCACATAGGAAAGGTAGAGAGTACAAAGGTCTACTGCATATACTAGTGATTAGAGTTATCTCTATACACATATATATACACATAGTAGATTTTCTCAGGTCAAGACCCACCCAAAAAAAACAGTGGAGCAGAGTTCCATTAAATGGGGTCGGAGGGGGGCACGCAGTCACAGTACCAAGGGAGGATGGGAGGGACACAAGGGTATGGAGAAAAGCAAAACAGAAAAGGGAAGAAACATTTGAGGATCGTCAAGGGTAAACGAGGGAAAAGGGTAAAGGACGAGGGAATGACAAGATGGCGGGTCAGGGTCCAGAGAAAAGCGGCCAAGAACAGCAACGAAATGGCGGCCAGGACAAAAGAAAAAGTAAAGAAGTCCATGAGAGTCCGTGGTGGGACAGGCCGCCCCGATGAAGAGTGTTCTCTGGGGGCCTGTGGTAGGTATGTTCCGGAAGGGGCTGCGGTGTGCCAAGCAATATAGGTCGGGACTGGAGTGACTAGTGTGCGTAGCTTAAGCCTGCTCTGGAGGTGCCCCCTTCTTCATAGTAACATACAGCAGGCTCCTCTCTTTGCTGTCAGGTTAGAGTGTTACAAGGGTCCTCCGCTCTCTCTTCCTTGAGGCTACTTCACGTTGTCTCCCGCGCCGATACATACTGACTTTGCTTTCCTGCCTCAGTGCCGTGACGGTCACTGTCTCAAAACTGTTTAGATCGGCGGCATGCTCTACTCTGTGGTCTTCAGCACTCACAGGCACGCACACTGCTCTCATCTCGTTGGTGCAGCACTCACATTCTCTTCCAGGGGTATCCTCATCAAAGTCATAAGCACTGAATATTCCCGCCCATGTGCGGGACCCCGGAAACAATATAAAAATATATATGTAAAAAACACATATATCTTGCTCCACATATATGTATGTACATATATTATTTTTCTCACACCAATGCAGCCCCATAACTGAGGCTAAAACAATGTAAACACATATACATGCACTGCAATTATTTAGGAAACAAAAGGAAAGAAAACACAACCTTTGAACTTTGTGTTTTAATGAGTAGATCACTCATAAATCCTGAAAATTGCTTGTAAATAGACATTGTTAGCCCTCAGGCTGCATTGTAAAAACAATAGCATAGAAAATGAAACCATTTTCAACAAAAACTGGCACCGTGCCTTTAAGGCAGCCATGACCCCAGGCTTCCCATCATGCCTCAGGGGTGACAGTTAGGTCAGTTGTTCTTTCCGGCTCTTCAGTCAGGACCCTGGCGAAACAGCTCCCTTTGTTTTTGGCTTTTTGTCAAAAATATTATTGTTACCAAGAATTTTTTGCTTTCACTCGACGTCTTTTAGACATAGGGTGTTACTGAAACCTTTTTTAGGCTTAAAAAAGGTAATTTTTCTGTCAGAGATGCCTTTCCTCTTTGACAAATGCCCTTCATGTGGAAGGAAGATGGCCAAGACTGACACTCATTCAGTGTGTATCCTGTGCCTACCAGAATCTCATTCCTCTAAAACCTGTGAACACTGCCAGGTTTTAACATCCAGAACTCTGAAAGAACGTGAGAGAATTTGAGTTTATGGGCTTTCTGAGAGAGGAAGATCTCCCAAGAAGCAGAAAAGTCGGAAGGCGCGGTCGACGTCGAAAGAAGCCCCGACTGGTTCACATTCGACATCGGGATCGGCGTTGGAGAAGCAGTCGACGGCGACGAAGAAGATGTCTTCAGCGTCTACATCTAAGGTACCTCCGCTACAGACAGCGTCGAGGGATAGGTCACCGTCGAAGCGGAAGAGCTCGACGGCGAGCCACCTGACGTCGAAGCAGCATCGTCATTCTGTGACGTTGAGGCATTCTCCGTCGACGCCTGGCCATCGGCGTTCGACGTCGAGACATCCTCCGTCGACGACTAGTCATGGTCGTTCGGCGTTGAGGGAGCCTCTGTCGACACATCATCGGTCAACGTCGAAGCAGCCCACGTCGACGCCCGATCAAGAGCGTTCGACGTCGAAGCGGCATTTGGACTCGAGGCACGCCCAGTCGCCGACAAAACACCGGCGATCGGCGTCGAAACAGCCTCCGTCGACGTCGAGCAGACAACCTTCAACGGCGAGATGCTCCACGCCGAAGGACAGTCATCGCCATCCGAGGTCGACGTTGGAGAAATCACAGTCGACATCGAGAGAGCGTCTACCTGCTTGGCGCTCGGCGTCGATACAGCCACCGTCGATGGATCAGCGAAGATCCAGGGAACGGAGCGTTTCGCAGCCAGAGAACATTTCTCCTGCAAGGTCACAGGAGAGATCACCTTTGAAGCAGGTGATTCAGGAGAAAGAGTGAATCATTGGGCCAAGCTCACGTCCTAGGACCTCAGCTGGGTTCTCCAGGTTCAGCATCGGCTACAGAGGTGGAACAATCTCCAGTACAGGATCCTCCTGCCAAGAGAAGGAGGGTTGCAGAAGAGAGATCTTGGTCGAGGTCTTCCTCTAGATCTCTAGTGAGTCTGTCCTCATCTTCCTCATCATCTCGGAGTGACAGATACTCGGATGGACAAAACAGCGATTCGGATAGGGAGAGGTCCAAATCCCCTGCAAGGTTGCAACAGGATCAAACGGATCAGCCTCCACGGTCACGTTCACCAGTGAAGGATCCCATCCACAAATCTCCTACTATTTGTCTTTCCCCAAGGTGGAATAGACCTCTTCACCACTGGGCCAAGGACAAGGAGACGGCAGATCGGCTAAGAAGGTATCGAGACCAGGCTCCCCCTCCGCAAGGAACGGTCTCGTTCTAGGCACTCAAGTAAGAGAAAATCTCGTCACAGAGAGCGATCTCGTTCTAGAGCACGCTCAAGTAGAAGATCTAGGTCCAGGAGGACCCGTAGCTCTTCAAGTTCTTCGAGGACCCGATCTCACAGGGAGTACTCTCCGACCCTAACAAGCAGTCCACGCTCGAGGATATCTCCAACTGAAGATATTTTCTCATTCCAAGACATTTTAGGCAGGGGAGCCCTGAAGCTGGGAGTTCCTATGACAGCTCCTCAGATCAAGACGACGGTCATATTTGAAACCCTACAACACAGAACGGCACCCAAACCTTTGTTGCCGTTGGTCCCGGGTATAATGGAACCAGTGAATGAAGTCTTCCTCACTCCGGCAACGGTGAAGTCTGTTCCAGCGGGGATTCTCAAGAAATATCGTCCTCTGGATGAGGATCCTCTGTTCCTCAAATCTGATCCCCCGCCAGATTCAGTAATCATTGCGGCGGCTAGAAAATCCAATGCGGTAGCTTCCTCATCCACGGTACCGCCGGATAAGGACAGCAAGGTGCAAGACTCATGGGGGAGAAGAGTTTGTAACACCTCAGCTTCTTTCCTCAAAGTCTCCAATGCGGAAGCGCTGCTCGGCAGGTATGATAGAGCACTGTGGGACTCACTTCAGAGGTTTTCTGCAAAACTTCCTCAGGAAGATAGAAAGGACTTTGAGGAGGTTCTGATGGAGGGCGGTCAAGTCTCCAATCAGATTATAGGAGCGGCGGCAGATGGGGCAACGCTGGCTGCGCATGGCTATGTGCATGGAATCACAGCGAGGAGATCCTCATGGTTACGCCTCACAGCATTGAAACCAGAGGCTCAAGCCAGAATCCTAAACCTTCCTTTTTCGGGCACGTCTCTTTTTGGAGCGAGTGCTGATGAGGAGATGCAACGGATGAAGACCGAGTTAGACACCCTCAAAGCCGTGGGGCTTGAAAAGAAAAAGGAATTCCGGAAGAAATTCCGTTCGAACAATAAGGGCTCTTCGAAGCAGAGGGTTCAAACCCCTCACTGGCAGAAAGGCCAGAACCAGCAAGGCCAACAAAAGTCACAATACAAAGGCAAGGGCAATTCCAAAGGATATGGAAATCAGCGCCAAGGCAACAACTTCAATAAATCTCAGCAGAAGCAATGAGTCTTCACTTCCCCCAGCGCCGTTGCCCACTCCAGTGGGGGAAGCATTGCGCATCACAGGACAGAGTGGCAGGCCATAACAAAAGATCAATGGGTGTTGTCTATGCTGCAGAATGGGTACTGTCTTCGTTTCCATCGTCTACCTCCACCCGTTCCTCCGATGTCAACGTCAAGCCACCAGCTACAAAGGTTAAAGAAAGAAGTAGCGACACTCCTCGAAAAAGAAGCCATCGAGAGAGTTCCGGTGGCCCAAAGGTATTTTCTGGTCAGAAAAAAGGGCCAAAAGGAGGAATACAGGCCCATTCTGGACTTGAGAACACTCAATCTGCATGTACGAAAAGAAAAGTTTCGCATGTTGGCGCTTCACCAAATATATCCACATCTCAGGAAGGGGGATTGGATGTGTTCGATGGACCTTCAAGATGCGTATTTTCATATACCAATACGGCCAGATCACAGGAGATTCCTTCGATTCCGGGTGGGGACCTCCCACTACCAGTTCAAAGTCCTTCCTTTTGGGTTGAAGTCGGCTCCCAGGGTGTTCACGAAGTGTGTCGCAGTGGTGGCGGCAGCTCTACGCCACAGGGGAGTCTTCGTATACCCATACCCTACTTAGACGATTGGCTGTTGAAAGGTCCAACTCCAGTCAACTACAGCAAGTCTGTCTCTCAACCCACTCAGAAGATCCACTTCCTAGGAGCTCTGCTAGACTCCAAAATAGGAAAAGTGTTTCCTTCGGAGGAGAGACAGTTTTCGATAGCGCTCAAGTGCCAGCAAATTCTTCGCCACAGGTCTCAGAAAGTGCGGAAGATAGCCTCACTCTTGGGGTCGATGGCTTCCTGCATCTTCCTAGTACCGAACGCCAGACTTCGGATGCGTCCTCTTCAGCAGGATCTGAAGGACAAATGGGACCAGCACTCAGATCGATGGGACGATCAGATCACTTTGTCGGAGGTAGCTCAATCTTCCCTCCAGTGGTGGACGAGGAGACAGAACATGCAGGTGGGAGTTCTCTTCCATCAACCTCCTCCTACTCAAACGATCATCACAGACGCATCGTTGCAAGGCTGGGGGGCGCACATGGGTCCTCTACAAGTGTAGGGTCTGTGGTCTTCCAAAGAAAGCACTTATCACATCAACTTGCTGGAATTGAGAGCGGTCCACCTGGCTCTCAAAGCGTTCCTTCCCTCGCTTCAGGAGGAAATGGTTCTAGTACAGACTGACAACACCACCACGATGTACTATTTGAACAAGCAGGGAGGAACCCGCTCAAGGACTCTGTCTCTGGAAGCTCAGCGCATCTGGCATTGGCTTCTGGTTCGCAAGTTGTCTGTTCAAGCAGTCCACCTCCCAGGAGAGCAGAACGTGAGGGCGGATGCACTAAGTCGGCACTTTGAAGACAAAGAAGACTGGGTTCTCAACGACAAAGTGCTAGAAGAAATTTTCCAGTCATGGGGTCGTCCTTCCATAGATCTCTTCGCGGACGACGTAAACAGCAAATGCCCAAGCTTCGCCTCCAGGTTCTATCGACCAGGAACAAGAGGGAATGCTCTTTTAATCGACTGGTCAGGGCAATTTGTGTATGCCTTTCCACCCCTTCCGCTGATCCCGAAGGTGGTGAGCAAGCTGAACCACTCGTGCACAACAATGATCCTGATTGCCTCTGACTGGCCGAGGCAATGGTGGTACACGGACCTACTTCACCTGTCAGTGTCTCCTCACAAGAGGCTTCCATGCAGGCCGGACCTGTTATCGAAGATGAACGGGAGGATTCACCATCCCAACCTTCCGTCACTGAACTTGGCGGCATGGCTCCTGAGGTCATTCAGTACGGCCATCTAGGGCTGCCACAGGACTGCATGTCCATTCTGAGAGAAGCACAACGTCCTTCCACAAGACATTCTTATGCATGCAAGTGGAAGAGGTTCTATATGTGGTGCATGCAGAATGGTCACAATCCGGTGAGGAGTCAGGAAGAAGCAGTTCTTCCATACTTGTTGTACCTGACTAAAGCAGGTTTGAAGTTTAACTCCATTAAGATGCATTTAGCCGCTATAACAGCTTATAGGCGATCACCTTCACAGACTTCTTTTATTCAGCTTCCAGCAGTAAAAGATTTCCTGCAAGGTCTGAAAAAGGTGTACCCTCCTGTACGGCCTCCTTCTCCGCCCTGGGAGCTGAACCTAGTACTATCAACATTGATGGGCCCACCTTTTGAGCCCATTCATAAAGCTACTTTACAGCATATTTCCTGGAAAGCGGCTTTTTTGGTAGCAATTACGTCAGCCCGTAGGGTGAGCGAAATTCAGGCCCTCTGTACTAAAGAACCGTATACAGTGTTTCATTTAAACAGAGTGGTGCTCAGAACGCACCCTTCTTTCCTGCCGAAAGTGGTATCAGATTTTCATGTCAATCAGTCTATCTCTTTACCCACTTTCTTTCCTAATCCCTCTACTCCAGCTGAGAGGGCGTTACACTCTTTGGACCTGAAAAGGGTTTTAAAGTTTTATCTGGAGAGGTCCAAGTCTATTCGACATTCTGATCAATTGTTTGTTAACTACGGATCGATCAGAACTGGTCATGCAGCGTCGAAACGTTCCATTTCTAGGTGGATCGTTTCGTGTATTAAGCTTGCTTACCAATTGGCGCAGAAACCTCTGGGGGGTACTCCTAAAGCGCTTTCCACTAGAGGTAGAGCGGCCACGGCGGCTTACCTGCATGATGTGCCCATGTCTGAGATTTGTAAAGCGGCGACCTGGAGGTCTGTCCATACATTTACCAGACATTACTGTCTAGATTCTGACACGAGAGCAGATACCCAGGTGGGCCAGGCCTCCCTGAGGAATCTGTTTAACAGCTGAGTATTTGGCTGTTATGATTTGGTTGGGTCATGTACTTCTCATTTACCTGCAGGTGGTTGATGGGCTTGCTATTCTATTCAGTGCTTATGACTATTGATCAGGATCCCCTGGAAGAGAAGGATAAGTAACTTACCTGTAATCCTAGTTCTCTTCCAGGGGTATCCTCATCAAAGTCATAAGCAACCCACCCGCCTCCCCAGGTAAATGAGATTTGGTACTATTTCAATCTTGTGGTTGAGCCCTGTCTTCAGGGTTATGCAAAGAACAACTGACCTAACTGTCACCCCTGAGGCATGATGGGAAGCCTGGGGTCATGGCTGCCTTAAAGGCACGGTGCCAGTTATTGTGAAAATGGTTTCATTTTCTATGCTATTGTTTTTACAATGCAGCCTGAGGGCTAACAATGTCTATTTACAAGCAATTTTCAGGATTTATGAGTGATCTACTCATTAAAACACAAAGTTCAAAGGTTATTTGACCTAATATGTTCTCTTTCCTTTTGTTTCCTAAATAATTGCAGTGCATGTATATGTGTTTACATTGTTTTAGCCTCAGTTATGGGGCTGCATTGGTGTGAGAAAAATAATATATGTACATACATATATGTGGAGCGAGATATATGTGTTTTTTACATATATATTTTTATATTGTTTCCGGGGTCCCGCACATGGGCGGGAATATTCAGTGCTTATGACTTTGATGAGGATACCCCTGGAAGAGAACTAGGATTACAGGTAAGTAATTTATCCTTCCATTCCATGAGCCTCACTTTCATGGCCCTTGGCTATCTCGTCAGGTCCCCTTTGTTACTCGGACTCAGCGGGGAGCATCTGCTGATGCGTTAATCGCATGCAGCAAAGATGCTGCTTGAAATGTTCCAACCATTGAAAAGTAAAGAGTGGTAGAATGAAGATTCAATAGCGTGGGGCTAATATGTGCAAAATAGAAAGGCGATCAATATATCAAATTGCAAAATTCAAGGAAAAGTAATGAGGAATAACTGATTAGCTTGAACCTCCATCCTATTTTCTTCTTCCTGCCACCTCTCATGCCCCTCCCCTTAAACCATGGCCTGCGCACCTGTGCCTGCACTGCAAACTTCTCTTTTGCAAGCTCAGCTTTTTATTTTATAGATCATGATGTGCCACTTTCCCCACAGCTGCCTCACTCGCGATTGCTACTGAAAAAACCTAAGTAAACTTCATTTTTCGCGGCCAAAACACTTTTCGCATTGTGGGCCGGACCCAGTTCCTGGCAAAAAAACTGAGTGCACTTATAAGGTATAATCGCCGAGGACGGATTGTCCATTTATTTCAGCAGGCATTTCCCGGCAGGCGGGGTGGAGTCTGGGTCACTGGAGGCCAGTTTTTGAAGGTCGATGACCGGTGTCCACAGCTCCCCGGGGTATATGGCAGCTGGCAAAAAGAGAAAGCGTAGAAAAGACACAGGAAGAGAGAAAAAGAGGCAGGAACAGAGAGAAAGACAGGAACAGAGTTAGAAAGACAGGAACAGAGAGAGAGAGAGAGACAGGAACAGAGAGAGCGGGACAGCAACAGAGAGAGAGCGAGAGAGAGAGACAGGAACAGAGAGAGAGACAGGAACAGAGGGAGAGACAGGAACAGAGAGAGAGAGAGAGCAAGAGAGAAAGACAGGAATAGAGAGAGAAAGACTGGAACAGAGAGAGAAAGGCAGGAACAGAGAGAGAAAGGCAGGAACAGAGAGAGAAAGACAGGAACAGAGAGAGAGAGAGAGACAGGAACAGAGAGAGCGGGACAGCAACAGAGAGAGAGCGAGAGAGAGAGACAGGAACAGAGAGAGAGACAGGAACAGAGGGAGAGACAGGAACAGAGAGAGAGAGAGAGCAAGAGAGAAAGACAGGAATAGAGAGAGAAAGACTGGAACAGAGAGAGAAAGGCAGGAACAGAGAGAGAAAGGCAGGAACAGAGAGAGAAAGACAGGAACAGAGAGAGAGAGAGAGACAGGAACAGAGAGAGCGGGACAGCAACAGAGAGAGAGAGAGAGACAGGAACAGAGAGAGAGACAGGAACAGAGGGAGAGACAGGAACAGAGAGAGAGAGAGAGCAAGAGAGAAAGACAGGAATAGAGAGAGAAAGACTGGAACAGAGAGAGAAAGACTGGAACCTAGGGCCCGATTCACAGAATGAACTTAAGACTCAATCCTAAACTTACTACTATTTTGGTATTCACAGAATGAACTTACTACTTTTGGCATTCACAGAATGAACTTACTACTTTTGGTATTCACAGAAGTTAGGATTTTGTCTTAAGTCTGTCTTAAGTCTGTCTTAAGTTTGTCTTAAGACAAACTTAAGACAAAATCCTAACTTCTGTGAATACCAAAAGTAGTAAGTTCATTCTGTGAATGCCAAAAGTAGTAAGTGCATTCTGTGAATACCAAAATAGTAGTAAGTTTAGGATTGAGTCTTAAGTTCATTCTGTGAATCGGGCCCAGAGAGAGAAAGGCAGGAACAGAGAGAGAAAGGCGAGAAAGGCAGGAACAGAGAGAGAAAGGCAGGAACAGAGAGAGAGAGAGAGGAAGAGAGAAAGACAGGAATAGAGAGAGAAAGACTGGAACAGAGAGAGAAAGACTGGAACAGAGAGAGAAAGGCAGGAACAGAGAGAGAAAGGCAGGAACAGAGAGAGAAAGACAGGAACAGAGAGAGAAATGCAGGACAGGAACAGAGAGAGCGGGACAGCAACAGAGAGAGAGCGAGAGAGAGAGACAGGAACAGAGAGAGAGACAGGAACAGAGGGAGAGACAGGAACAGAGAGAGAAAGGCAGGAACAGAGAGAGAACGGCAGGACAGAAACAGAGACGACCAGTGCATCTGTCCACAGCTTCCCGGGGTATATGGCAGCTGGCAAAAAGAGAAAGCGCGGAAAAGACACAGGAAGAGAGAAAAAGAGAGGAACAGAGAGAAAGACAGGAATAGAAAGACAGGAACAGAGAGAGAAAAAGTCAGGAGCAGAGAGAGAAATACAGGAATAGAGAGAGAAAAATGCAGAAACAGAGAGAGAAAGGCAGGACAGGAACAGAGAGAGCAGGACAGGAACAGAGAGAGAAAGACAGGAACAGAGAGAGAAAGACAAATGGAAGTGTGCGCTTGCATTGGGAACATCGCATTCAAAGACATAGGGAATCCAATCGCAGTCTATGCCTGGTTCCCCCAGCTGAGAGCACTTTACCGTCCAGAGTGGAACATTGCACACTATCCATAATATCTCCCTGGTGGTGTATGGGAATATTCATACAGTTAAAGTTAAAACCTCTATTTACTAGAGCCTAGATACGTAGAAGTGCACTGTGAAATTCTACATAAAAACAAATCATTTCCAATAATACAGAAAAGGCTGTACTGTCACGCTATAATGCTATATTCCATGGAAGAAAGCCTGCTTTTACTTGATCTTTTATATGCCTGGAACGCTGCACCTGCAGAAGCCTAATGGCACGTCACAGCAAAGACGTAAACACTATGAAATAGGCAGGTTACAAGCAATATCTTTACAGACTCTTTCTATACCCTTCCTCCCTAAAGCGCACAAAAGCAGCAATGTGTGATGAGGAACACACTGCCTCAATATGGTTGCGAGTATACAGAAAATGTTGATTTGCGCATTTTCTCCCAGCCTCTGTAAATGTTCTGTCAAATGCTTGTTTAAATACTTGGATAGGCAGCACAAGCCAAATGTGATCAATAATGTCCATTATATGATCCATAGACATACCCTGGCAAAAGTTCATATTAAAATCACTCGGTAAAAGAATTTGGGTCACTGGTTAAACCAAACCTTTATCGCCCATACAGTGGCATGTTTTTTGCCGCCCTCCCCCTTTTGCCGCCCTAGGCGGCCGCCTAGTCTGGCCTAATGGTAGAAACGGCCCTGGCTCCGGGCCCAAATTATTTTATATTTGAGAAGGTAGAGAAGTCCGCAATGAGGAACAGTAGGGCTGGAAGGGAGTCGTCAATCTAGAAAGGGTGAGATAGATATCATCCACATAAAACGTTTGGATGGTTCTGGCTGATGGCTGCTGCCAGTGGGTTCATCACAAGAAGGAACAACAGTGGCAGGAGCGGGAGACCCTTTATAGTGCCTCTATGAACCGGGAACATGTCCAAAATGAAACCCCACAGTTGACCTATGCTTTGGACTTTTTCAATGAAGTTCTCACTTATTCCAAACGTCATAGGGGGCAGAACATATAGTCATATTCAATACGGTCAAATGCCTTTTCGGCATCCAGTTAGGGGGGCAGAGCTGTTCTAGAAATAGAATATTGGAGATGGGGGATCTATTGTGCGAAGGCCCTTAAGATTCCTTCAGTTTTTCATTGTTCTCAGGTGTTTCCTTCTTCTATCCTAAACCTTTATCTACGGTTGAGTGAGATTTACATTGTTCAGACGTTGGAAGAGCTTTGTCTTTTTAAATAGAAATAATTTTTTCCCAAAATTACTAATTTCCTGTTTCTCACATTTGGTGTCTCGGGACAAAGTCAATGACCCTCCTCTATGTAAATGGACTAGTTTGGCGATTACCTCAGTTTATCAGTCAAAAGGTATCCAACTGCTAGGGCCAATCCAGGGATGCTTAACAAAGGGGTGCCCACTTGAATGCCATCTAAATCACCATCTTTAAAGGACATTTGTAATGCTGCTACATTGGCCGCCGCTCACACCTTTATGTGCCGCTGTTATTTACAAGTGGGGAGAGTGGCTCAAGGGACTGTGCAGCTCATGTTTTGAGTGCTGCTAATACCTTATTTCTGTTGCTGTTCTTTTTTCATTACTGAATTCAGCATTCATTCATGATGGTATCAAGACTATTCCTGAGACAGCTTTTTTTATTATTTAAATTTTACAGAGTTCTGTATAGCGCAAACTTGACCCGAATCGGGTATCAGAGCGCTTTCATAGCACCAGTTGCATTACATGAGGACACATTGGGCCTCATTTATGAGAAATGACGCATCGCTGCGTGAAAGCAGCGATGCGTCACATCTCAGTGCGCACTCCTTGCAACATTCCTGATGCGTCATATTTAATTTATGATGCATCATGTGGCAAGGAGTTACAGATACGTCAGTATTTCTGACGTATCTGTAAGCGCAAAAGTGACGCATTGCTGGAGTGTGTCACAAAAGTGACACAACTCCAGCAATTCGTCTTTTCACATGGAGCAAGCCTCATGTGAAAGGGCCTGCTTCAGTCTTACGCCTGCTGTGAGGCAGGCGCAAGATTTTGACGCAACGGCGTCCTAAAAGTGATGCAGTGAAATCTCATAGATTTTACTGCGTCACTTCTATGACCCTTCCTTGCGTCAATACGCCCCCCTTGCATACATTATACCTGATGCAGGTATAATGTGGCGCAGGGGTTTGCAAAGTGACGAATCTGCCTAGATGTGTCACTTTGTAAATGTGGCGCAACAAGGCGCATTTTTTACGCCACAGGTGCATCACAAAAAGTGACGCACCGGCGGCGTAAAAGTGACGCACAGCCTTATAAATGAGGCCCATTCATTTTTGTTAGGCAAGTGGAGATTAAATGGTTTGCCCAGAATCACAGGGTGTTCAGCGTCATTGCCGAGACTCGAACCCAGTTCCCTAGATTCGAGGTTGACCGCCCTAGCCGTTAGGCCAACTCCTCTCCAACAGCTCAACCTAGATTTGTACAGCTCACTTTGTTAGGACTGCAGCGAGTAAGATGTACAAGGAGGTAATGCTCCGGTTGCTTACCAGTAATTGTCATTCCTTCGAGTCTAGGCTTCCTCCCCACAGCCCTAAACTGCCTCCCTCCCCTCCTTCTCGTTTACCTGTGAGTACAACATACATTAGTCAGTATGTTGTGATGTGCAGCAGGAAGTGGCGTCCTCGGGACCCTGCTCTTACCTTTGCCACCATCTTCTGGCCTCAGTGGTGGAGCTCTTGCTTCCCCCCACCCCTCCCCCCAGTGCTATAATCGCTGGCCCTGCTGGAGGTGAGGCAGCCAGGCTCATTAACGTTTTAGCGGACGCTGCAGCCAGGATGCCTTCGCACGCAGTGTGTGAGCTGAGTCAGGGCCCGTGACGGCCGCCGCTGCATCGGGTTCCAGTCTCCATGGTGCACCTGAGGTCGGAAGTGATGCTCTGGGCTCCTGTTCATGCACAGCCGATCAGCCCTGGGCTCCAGCAAACAGCCGGAGATGCAAGGAGCAGGTGCGTCTGCCTCTCCAAGTTTTTATCACCCTTTATGTCTTCCTCGGTGTCTCTGTTTTTAGTATGTTTCTGGTTCTTCATTATATCCTTTATAAGTTACTCCTAATAATAATGGAGTATTTCCTTATTTCTATTGTACGCATTTGTTCCTTCCTTGAATTCAACCTTTAGAGCTTTTATCTTTCATCTGTTCCTTCCATGTTGTTCTTTCTTTTTTCTAATTTCCTTCTTTTGGTTTTCTGCATATTCTTTCTTCTATTCTGCTTTTTCTCGTTCCTTTCGCCCTTTCTCACTTCTACGCAACATTCCTTTTTGCATTCCTACCCATTTCTCTATCCCTGACTTTCTCCCCCTCCTCTGTTTTCCTGGGCCCCTTTCTTTCTTCCTTCACGTCTTAATTTCTCCGTCCCTCCCTCTCTTCCTCCCTTTCTTCCTTTGTTCCTACCTTCCTTTCCCCTCCCTTCCTTCCTCCCTCCCTCCTTCCCTCTCTTCCGTCCTTCCTTTTCCCCTTCTTTCTTCCCTCACTCCTTCCTTCTTTCCTTCCTCCCTCCTCCCTCCCCCTCTCTCCCTCCCTTCCTCCTTCCCTCCTTTCCTTCCTTTTGCCCTCCCTCCCTCCTTCCCTCCATCCCTTCCTTTCCTTCCTCCGTTTCCTCCCTCTCTCTCTTTGTTCCCCACCCTCCCTCCCTGTCTCCCTTCCTTTCTTCCTTCCCTCGCTCCCTCCCTCCCTCCCTCCTTCCTGCTTCTCTCCATCCCTTCCTCCCTTCCTTTCCTTCCTTTGTTTCCTCCCTCCCTCTCTTTGTTCCCTCCCTTCCTCACCGTCTCTCTTCCTTTCTCCCTTCCTTCCTTCTTGTTGTCCTAATGTATTATTCCGTAAATTATAGTCATTCTTGAACTGTGTTTTGTTTCTTCTGATTGGGTGCTATCTTGTGGTAGCTGTGCTCCTATTGGACTAAATCCCATTGGTATTCGGGCACTGCAGGAAGCTCCCAGAGTTCCTCTCTTCATGTGTTCCCAGCAGGAAAGAGACCCGATCCTGCCGAGAGGGGGGGGGGGGGGGGGCGGTATAAGCGGGTTTTCTCCTCCTAGCTGTGTTGGACAAGGGAGGGGTTTCCAGCTTCAGGGAATGTAAATTGGTTATGTTGGAGGAATGCAACTCGTCGAGCAGCTCTGCTTGGCATGGCCAGATCAAGGGCACTTCACTGGGGTTTTTTCATAGTGGGAGGTCCTGCCAATTTAGGCCCTTCCTGTATGCCCAGAATCCCTGCAGGACTCAGAGCTGCCAGTGAAGGACAGCATATTCCCTCACCTACCCCCTGCTGCCTTTTTAGGGCTGGCGTTAGCCAAGGCCTTTTGATTTAAAAAAAAGTATATATGTATAATATACTTAGAGGGCTTTCTGCAAGCTCTCTTCGTCCACTGGTCTGTTATTCTGCCAGTATTCACTCTTTTCTTCAACCCACTACAACATACATCCTGATGCAGTGGATCGGCCTTCTTCAGCCATTGGCTAAATTGACTTTGACAGGGTATGCTCAGACGTGAGTCCCTTGCTCACTTGGCCACTGGATTGAAGCTAGCCTGGCTGATGAGGATTATGAATCTGAAACCGGTCCCAGGATGCTTGTTTCCGGTCCAGGCAAGACATGGCTTGGCAGTTCGGGCTGGACTGTTCCCATGAGGCACAGGGTCAGACTGATTTGCATATGGCCATGTCTGAACTGGGGTGGCTGAGGGAGCTAAAGAATGGTGATGGATTAAACCCAGATCTGTTGACTGGGGGGAGTGTTTGATTTGCTCAAACGCTTCGTCCATCATCCCCTTTTGTTTCACTTAAATTTACTTTGACAGCATTTTGCCATATCACAAGTAGGACATCTATCCACACATTGCCTGGTCAACGCATGCTTTTTGAGGCCAAAACACAATGTTTTGCTTTTAGCCAGTGTGATTTTCTCTTAGACTGAGGAAGTTCCAACTGCTTCCCATCAACAAAGCTTTGCAAAAACCATGAAAAAACAAATAAGTCAACGGCAGACCTATTCGCCTTGTCAATGCTGGTTTGGAACTGTGGGGGTGTCGTGCTCACTACAAACCCTAAAAGATTGTGCCTACTTGTGTTTAAACCCTATCTCTTGTAGGTATGAGAACAGAAAATGTTGGTAGGTATGATCCTAGATAATTTGTGGTATTTTCTTTTGGCGGTATATCTGACATGTTATATGTCCTGGAGTTTGGCACCAGCTGTGTTTGCTCTAGAATACCTCATTGTACGCCTTTTTGTCATTTAGTAGAATATTCCTACCGAAGACCAACGTCTGTCAAGCTCAGAGGAACGCAGTCCAACGTGGACAGATACGCTCTGCCGTTGTCCAATTCTAAGACTCTTTTAAAAGTCACACTGATAACAACAACCAGGCATCCAGTATCCGCTTAGTCCTGTCTCGTTATCACCTGCTGCTGGTCTAAGATTCTGAAAATCTCTCTGGGTACCAAATGTTAGCTGGTTACCTTCCCATACATAACAGCATTTTGCTACAGAGATTTGTGCATCAAGAACCGGCTGAGAGAAACCGGGCACTTTAATAGGAGGACTGGGTGACCAGCCTTCGCAACCAGCTAAATCCCCTTTTCTCCTCTAACTTTGTCTCCTCACTGCCCCACCAAAAGATCCTGTCAAGCCAATGAGAGCTGTGGCGTTTGTGCATCGCCTGGTTTAAGTCGCATAGAGGCACCAATGGTCCATGAAGAAGAATTCAATAGGCTTTGACTTCTTGGTAGGATTAAGGAAGAGGTGAGTGATAACCACAGCTTAGCAATGCAAAGACAATTTAATTGTGTCATAGGGCAGGAAATAAATGACTTTCTGCTCTGCAAACTAGCTGTTTCAGGTAGATAAAGGGTACTGGAAAGTTATCCTCACTGGTGGAGGGATTATAAACACTATACAGAAAGATGAAAGAACAGAGATAAAAAGAATGCTTGTACATGATTAAAGCAGCATTGGGATACTGCTAAAGCGCCATGACAGGTTATGGAGGGGGGAATAGGAAAGAAGATACCTAATGGAGACCCAAAGAACAAATTTACAAGATGCTGATGAGTAGAAGGGAACACACAATCATGCCAGAATAGGAGGACTAGGGAGGCTGTTGGATAGCAAGAGGAAGTAATGAGAGCTGTACGGACCGCTAGAGAGATCTCTGACCACAAATAGAATCTGTAAGAAGGCCTGCTCTCATAGAAAAGGGGAAGACATCCAAAAGAAAATATATTTTATTTCCATACTGCCTGTCATCTGCATTTCCTAATAAGGCTTGTCGGCTACTATCTGCAGACGCTTCCTACTGTACCATGTTCTGCATCTACAAAATCGCAGTCGAGGTGGACCAACACACTAATCTGAGGACCCTCCATTCTGCATTAGTCTTCGAGAGAGTCTGGCCCTGCTCAGTGTATCCTTTTAAAAAAGTTTTTCCCCTGAGGACCCTCAAGGAGGGCTGGTCCTCAATGTCGGCTCCAGGGCCGGCTTTATCATTGGTAGTGACTGGTGCGACAAACTGGTGCGACAATCTTTTTCAACGCCTCCCCATGACCTCCTCCTTAATTCCCTCACTACCACCAAGCCAAAGTACCCCTCATCTCGCCATAGCCCCTCTCTCACATACATTTCATTTATTTTAAAGTGCTGGTAAAGGCTGGTTTCAATAATCTACTCAGCTATCTACATAAAATACAGCTCTATTATGTGCAGAAGAAATATTAACCCCCTGCACTACTTTATGGCGAGTCAAAACTACCATTAGACAAAACTCCATCTCTCTCTCTAGCAGGAACATTTATTACAAGAGCTATCTTGACATTTTTTTTCTGCCTGAACGCTGAAGGCACAAGGAACTCTGCAGCAGGCGATGTTAAATAGTAAGTTGTTGCTAAATGCAGCACCCCCCCCCCACGAGGTCAGTGCCCTCTCTCCAAGTCAGCGCCTAGTGCGGCCAAACCGGTCCTACCGCCCTAAAGCCCACCATGGTCTGCTCAGCAAGAGAGCCCAAATTTATGATAGTGATGGTGGCTGCAGACATGAAAGTGGCAGGTTGTACTTGCTGTGTCTTGCTGACGAGGGTTGAGCCAGACTAGGCAGTTTCTTGCACCCTTCATGCAGGGGATAGGTGTCCAAGTAGTGCAATACGGCACATAGTGTTGAATGCCGCAGATAGATCCAGAAGGAGCGGGGGCAGACTTTCCCTTTCTGACCCTCAGACTGAAAGTCTTGCACATTTCCTGATGCTTTTGCCATGCATGGACTGCACCCAGAGGCACACGAAGGGCACATGGTGTTAAAGTCTACATATGTTTCTATATCAGTAGATTACAGTGTGTGGGAGTGCAAGAATCTCTTAATGTTGACAGGACATTTGTGGTATTCTGAGTTTGTGGGTAGGAGTACTATTCTAGGCACATTCCTGTCATAAGGTAGTCCCAGAATGTGGTGAAGGGCCGTGCTTAATTTGTAAAAGAAGTTCCAGGGCCCAAACATTTACTCAGAAGCCTGCGTCCGGTGCTATTAAATGTCAGGGTGCCAAATACTAAGGCTGCGTAGTCTTGATTCTATCTCATAGCTCTTTAATACTCCCAGCATACACTTCCAGACTCTTTATTTCACCTTTTCAGGATATTTTTCATCCCTTTTTTGCTTTTTCTCTCCCCCTTTTGTGTTTTTCTCTCTCTTGCTCAGAGTGAAATAATAATGAGGGAAAATAAGTGCTGATTTTCAAAAATTAGTGCCGGCAGGACACCTCTGTAACCACCAGCTCAAATTAAGCATTGGTGGAAGGGCCAGTGCATACTGTGCAGGTGGCGGGAATGTTTTCCTTATGCATACATTGACATTTCCACTATGGTGTATCTAAAATATGCGTTCTTGACCATTATGTATCAGGTTTGTACTCTCAAGAGAGCATCTGGAGGGCTTTGCAGTTTGCCATTGTTTGGGATTTGGTCCAGTGCTTTTCGAGAGCTTTGCTTTCTAGTTTAAGTAGGTGGGATGTCACTAGAAAACCAGCTGTAAGTCAGCAGATCCTCTATGGCTAGGTGGTTATTAAGCGCCTGATAAACATCTGCATAGGTATTCAAAGGAACGGAAGATGAGGCTGTGGGTTGCCATGCATGTGATAATCCAAGGCCTCTGTGAACCAGGTATGAGTGTAGTTCAAGAGATGAAAAGCCAGGAGATGCAAGATCAGACGATGCAAGGTCAGGAGATGCAAGACCAGGCGATGCAAGATCAGGCAATGCCAGATAAGGCGATGCAAGGTCTGGAAATGCAAGGTCGGGTGATGCAAGATCAGGAGACGCAAGGTCATGCGATGCAAGATCAGCAAAGCAATATAAGGAGAAGTAAGGTTAGGCGATGCAAGGTCAGGCGATGCAAGATCAGGAGACGCAACGTCAAGAGATGTAAGGTCAGGCGATGCATGGTCAGGCGATGCAAGATCAGGAGACGCAAGGTCAAGAGATGTAAGGTCAGGCGATGCATGGTCAGGCGATGCAAGATCAGGCAATGCAAGGTCTGGAGATGCAAGGTCAGGTGATGCAAGGTCAGCAGATGCAAGGTCAGGCGATACACGGTCAGGAGATGCAAGGTCAGGTGAAGCAAAGAGGTGTACTCTATTAAAGTGGTGGATGTTTATATGTTTTTTTATGGCTGTCCGTGTACTAATGAGTACAGACACGAGGGAATCTATAAGAGTTACTCAGTGGGTTAGTTACTTGGATTTGAGAATTCCAAGACCATGTGTTGTTATGATGAGTCAGGAGTGTAGGGCAAGGGAGCAGGATGGACACCAGGAGTTTTTTTTTCTGGTCATCGAGGGGTGGGAGAGTGAAATCTATTTCTGGTCATATATGGCAGATACTAGGAGGGAGCGCATACTGTGTGCTGGTGTGATTGCCTATTCTGGTACATTGTCAAAGGCTGTTTCGGAGAGTACATCAGGATTCTTTTATGCAATGATCTCAGAAAGGATATGGAGATGCACTTGCTAGATCTGAGTATGTGGCTGACAGCAAGGTTATTGTTAAGACGATTTAGTCTGTTCGTGTCATATTTGTTCAAATGGGATTGTATGACAAAATGCCATGATTCCAAATATCATCTGACACAAATATTGTGTCCCAAGGTGTGTAGAGTTTCTAATATGAACTCCAACAGAGTAATATTTTAGTAAAAGATATTTAGGATACAATATTGTTGTCAGACGATATCCTGAAAACAACATTATGATACCATACCTTAAAAGCAACCAGTGAGATGCCATTGGCTTGTATCTGTATTATCTCATTCTTGTAAGCGTTAATAGTTAAGAAGATTGTGAGGCCGCACCAGGACTCGCTGGCAGTTTGCAAGTTCCACCAGTGCTTCTTTTGAGGGTGATCGGGGTAGGATAAAAGTCTTGGTCCACAAAGCAATATACGATCATAGAACCGATGGTTGGTGGTGGTGGAGTTTTTAGCGAATATATCATAAAACAACGCAATGTATTACATTTCGTGCTTTTAAAACATGGATGTTACAACTACTTGCACTAGGGGGCGCGCTGGACTTAGCAATAGTATTATTTACTATTCATACTCCAGTTTGTGCAACAGTAGGGAAGGTGTTGAAATTAATTTCCAATACCTCAGCGCCCCCCACAGCATGTCGTTGTAATGACTTGCAATGTAAATGCATTGCGTACTTACAAAGCGGTCGTTGTAACAACTGCATTGTAATAGTACTGCGATGTAATGACAGTGTTGTAAACGTTTTTTCCCGTTTTTTGGTGAGTACTTGTAATGTTCAACTGTGAAAACCTCTTGCTTAGTAATGAGTGTGTTGCTATAAACATATTTTTTCTACTTCTTTGAGACAAGGTTGGTAATTTGTGGTTTAAGGCCAGTGCTAATGTAACACTTGGCGGATGTGTTCTGTGATTCCATCATCAGGCGGTGGGACGGAGTGAAGGAAGCAATTGACGAGGGGCAGATGCAAGGGATGCTGACAGGAAAGGGGGGTTTAAAGTGAGGGACTGCGTAACCACAAGTTGTAAGCTTCATAAACCGGCCAACACACCTCCGCGATGGCTGCTGTGGTTCACTGTTGGGTGTGGACTGGATAAATGTGCTGGGACTTATAAGTCTTAAGCTCTTGTTATGTGAAGAATTACATTTTTATATATTTTTTAAGTTTTTTAGTTAGCGCTAGTTGTGTATATTTTTTTCAATATATTTTTAAATTATTCCTTGTTCCTAGTTTCTCGCAGGCATATAGGGAGAGTTTGGGGAGACTCCCTGGCGTGGGATGAAATGGAATGGATGGTTATCCTAACCCTCTCTGCCTCTGTGGTGATTGTAGTTCAGGACCTGGAAGCCATTCTAACATGCCACTATTTTAGAGAGGGTCGAGCTAGATGAACTGGATTGACCCTATTACGAGGTCCATAGTATCTAGTGGAAACAATTTTTCTAGCTCTATCTGAAACACTGTGAGGACGGAAAGATGGGGGAGAGGATTTGACCTAATGGCTAGGGCAGTCAACCTCAAATTTGGGGAACTGGGTTCGCGTCTCGGCAATGATGCTGGACATCCTGTGATTGTGGGCAAATCACTAAATCTCCCTGTGCCTAAAAAAATTAATGTGTTCTGATGTAATGCAACTGGTGCTGTGTTAAGCGCTCTGAAATCCGATGCGGATCATGTTCGAGCTATATAAAACTCTGTAAAAAAAAAAGATGGTCACAGCATATCAATTAAGGCAATGATTAGAAGCTTAGTTAAAGTAAGTAAGTAAGAGTTTTATTTGTATAATTCAAATCATTGCAATTTATACAGACATTGGTTAAAAGTTAAGAAAAAAACAGTAATCAAATTCTAATAAAAGCAGTAAGCACATAAGAAAGGGAAAATTGGTTTTGGGTATTAGAGTTCATTCTTGGTCATCTAGTGGTAACAAAGAGTTAATTTCAGACATAAATTTTAGAAAGCGAGTCGCCATCTGGGATGAGTCGCCCCTCATGCATACTTCCAGTGCTTCTTGGCATGTCCTGATGTTAAGAGAAAGCCAAATCGGACGGAGCCAAAAAGTTCGTTGGACTAGTAAACGACTACAAATGCACAAGATATGAATTAGGTTTTCCTCCTCTTGTTTGCAGAAGCGGCATTGTGTGGGGGCAACTTTCTTATATCCTTGACCAAACTTATATGCCATCAGTGGGATAATGCCAAAACGTAGTCTCATTAGTTGGTGTTTAGCCAAAACGTAGTCTCATTAGTTGGTGTTAGTTAAAGTAAAGTCTTCTGATGTCCAGAGTACCTTAAATTCCATCTGAGGTGGGTGCAGGCTGTGTGAGGCCTGCCGTGTCCAGGCAAGAGGCAGAGGTTATCACTGATGCCATCAGACCTCAATGAAGGTGGTCATTGCATTGCTCATAGACGCGGAGCACACACCCCTTAGCCAGTCAGCTTCAGCTAGGTGGTAGGAAGTAGAAGGACCTCTGCTTTATGACTGGTGTGGATGGCAGGGATAGGGTGAAGTTGGAGGGCGAAGGCTGTGTCATGGAGCCACGCTTGATGTGAGTGTCAGTGGTCACTAGCATAGTTACAGAGGCTGTGATAAGAAGGGCGATGTTATGGAGTTGGCTGTTAGATCACATACATCGGTGACACTAGTGTGGTCAGAGCTGGCATTTCATCCCGAGCTGTGCAGAGATGTGGATCCTGCCAGCTTCTGAAAGATCTGGCGTCGTACCGGCGTGGACAATATCCGGGCATGGAATAGCTGGTGCAGTGAGGAGCGGCTGTCGCAGAAGCCTGCAAGGATGCTCTGCACCTCCACCGTGTTTCAGTATAAGCTTCTTAGCAGCATTGATGATAAGTGACATATATCATCTCCCGGGGGTGGGCAGCTGGTCAGAGAGCAGCCATGAGTTTTCCTTTGGGAAGCCACAGACACCTCCGTGGGGCTACTGTAGCCTCAGAAGGCGACGGCGACCAATGAACTCTACCGCCATGGCTCAAAGTTTAACCAATTAGGTTTTGGTTTCTTGTGTTTTAGTGTACCCAGAGGTGGGAATTTGTTGGGTAGAGGATGGCTGACCCTTTGATGCTATCTGATGACAGGGAGAACTACACAGAACAAATTCATCAGCTCTTACCTCTGCAGCATGATGTGGACACCAGAAGTTTTACCCAACTATGACTTCCTATGCGGTCCCGGAAGTCCCATTTTAACGTGGAGTTGTATTATCTTCAGGATAAAGTCCAGGCTGCAGCATGCTAGTGATCAGTGCTTGTAAGAAATGCAAACAGTCATCTGCTTCAGCCAGAGAAATATTAAATCAAACTTCTAAAGGCATCCCTGGTTAACAAAAGCAAACACCTGAAAGCAAAATGCCATGGAGGAAATTGCAATTTGCTGAAGGTGTTTGTGGCAGAACCCTGTGCTTTTCACTTCTTTCATACAGCTCAGATTTCTGTGCTTTTTTTATCCAAGGCCCACAAAACAATCTGATTAATGTGTTAATAAGACTTCAGACACCTCTGACTGTGAGGAAATCCGCATCAACTAGATGCTTCACAGCAGAGAGTCAGGAGATGAAGGGTTTGCCAAATGAGATAGGCTGCTGGCAGCCGCCGCTCCGGGATTTCTTCGTATAATCTCAAGGAGTCATTATTTTTCTCTTTTCTTTCTTTCCCTTCTTACTTTTCTATTCTTATTGGGCATTATTCAGTCTTTTGACGGTAGCGACACATTTTTCTCATATGGAACAACCCGACTCCTTGATTCAAGGCTCCTTACTCCACACTAAACGTTTCCTGACTCCACTCTCCCAGTTCCAGGCTCCACCTTCCTGGCACTCTCCTGACTCCACACTCTGCTCTGACCTATTGACGCCACTCTCTGCTCTCCTGGTTCCAGTGGCGGCTAACAGGAGGGAAAAGTGGTAGGGCAATAATACATTTAAATTAAAACGTACCTGCCGCCTCACCACCTGTCGCCTGCCGCCTCACCGTCTGCCGCCTGCCGCCTCACCGCCTGCCGCCTGCCGCCTCACCGCCTGCCGCCTCAGTGCTCACAGCTCTTCTCATGTTTTCAAGAACGCCAATCCAGACTCTGCCCTCATGCTGGGGATACTATCACCCTGCATGAGAACAGCATCAGGATTGGAGGGAGCAGGCTGGTTTTATGCTTCAAGAAGGACTGAGAGCCTGTGCCAGCTTCTCTCCCTGCAATAAGCTGGGGATGTCTAAGTGCGCATGATTGTTTGGCCATCCTAGGACAGTGTTCCTGTGGCAGAGAGAAATTCTGAGTTTCTGCTTCTCAAGAACAAACACTCTCAACATATATTGCCAATAGTATGGATGATATGTGATTCCTACACCTTGCAACCCACATTGTCTTATGTAACATTTCAAATAGATTGATATACGCCCGTATGATTCATCCTCAGTAGATAATGTGCGTGTGATGTAAAGTACTCTGACACCCTACACTGGTGTGTGTAGTGCTATAAAACAAAGGAAATGCATGGGAGAGAGGTGTCTTGGAGAGATGAGGGGCGCTGATGGAGGACGGCAGTAAGGGAATCCTTGGAAGAGGCGGTAGTGGGGAGGGCGCAAAAACAGAGTGTCACACCAGGCACCACCAGCAATGTTCCTGAGTGGGGGGACTGCTCTGGGCAACCCCGATTTCTTCAATGCCTGGAATTTTTTCGGGCCTCCAAACTCCAGAACTGATCATTCAGGGCATGAGACATCAACTCATCTACATTGATTGCAGGCAAGTGTTGTGCCAGTTGAAATCATACCTGCTTCTTCTTGTTCCAGTACTTAGTTTGTAATGAAATAAATGCCAGGGTCCTTGTTAGGAGACCGATGCAATTTGGACAAGCCATTGCCAATATAAGGTGTACCAATAACAATTCAGACTTTTTATACATTAAACATGACTAATACCTGCCGCCCAAGCTATTTGTTTAGGCTTTGGATGGCAGGTATTAGTAATTTTAATGTATATAGAATTATTAAACAACTGTTGTTGTCCTCATCACAAAATTAGACAAAGATCGCCACCATGTGGCTGGCTGTCATAAGTGCTGATGTTGACAATTATGTGCCGGTGCTGTGCACCGGAAACCAATCTCTCAAATTAACCACTGTGACTACACTCTCCTTAAGTCACCTTCACTACTGGCGAAAAGAAGCCAATGGCCCATTTATCACCTGTTTCATGCACGTGGCCACAATGTTGCCTTCCTTAGTGATCGGGCACAAACTGTGAAAATGGGTACATTTTACTCGGCACCCAATCGTCTGTTATGTGGAGTCCCACAGGGCTCCACTTTGAGCACAACCCTTTTCAACATTTATGTTGCCCCACTGGATCTTTTTCCTCTCACCCCACTTTACTAAATTCATATTAACCTGGAACTTTCTTCAAGGACTGTTTTCACAGCTTCCACTTATGTTCATCAGAATTGTCACACCATCAAACATCTTAGTTTTGATACTTCCTGTCCGATTAAACTCAGTATTATCAAATTCTCTAGTTTATTAATATAGTAAACCTGACCAATTGTAGAATCTAGTATTAATGGTTCCAATTCAGGTCTACCCAAGTATTTTCAAGCAGTAAATTGTCTTAAAATGACTCCTTTGCAGGTAAGGTAACTCCATGTACACATTAATCCCTTGTCTTATCCAACCACAGGTGCCCTCCTCAAACCATCTTCCTTCTAATTTATTACACCATTTTCATTCCTGATGTTTTCATACCAATGTTGATCTTCAAAATATAATTTCCAGTATAAACCCGTAACTAGGGTAGCCATGTAATAATAATGTAGCAAAGGAATTGTTTATGCGCCGCCCTGCTGATTCTCCGACATCTACTGATCATCCAAAATGATTAATATTATAATTTCCGTTGCTTCTTTACTCAATATATAAGCTCTTAGAGATCACTTTCTAGAAGCCATATTCTCTTCCTATTCATCCATGTACATATTGTAATATATTTTCATAGAACGCATGCAAGATTAATTCGTTCTTTAAGAGCCATGTCGGCAATTGTTCTACCACCATATTTCTCTCTGGGTGTCTCCCGCAGTCTTCCTCTTCGTGGTTGTAAAACAGTAGCCAAGATTTGAAAGCAAATTGGATCGATGATATGTCGTGGAGTACAAAAAATGACAAGACACTGACAAGCCTTGATTATTTGTCCTATTATGTTACATGTTCAATCCATCTCTGTCGTGCTTGTGGGTTCCCCAGTATAATACTTGCATCAGAGATTTCCCCTACTTAGTTGACCGGCTGATTCTCTTTTGTCCAAGGTGCAGGAAGCCTCCTGTTTGGTGTCAACCATTGCCAGATTTCAGATTCCTGGATAAAGACTTAAAGTCACACCGGCTGCTTTCACAAGATTTAATGTTCCCCACTTCTTCTGCTGACGTGGTGGTGGTGTTCCTGCCAGAAGATTCGCTGGTGGACCTCCAGGCTCAGTTGACATTCTTGCTGCAGAGGATCTTGCCCTGGTACAGCCCTGGCTACTTCTTTGTGGTTTCATGGAACCCCCAATGTTCTTGGTTCCAAGGGTTCGATTCCATCTGAAGGTCCTGGCGAATGACCTCCTGGCTCATTGCTATTCAGCCTCTCAAGACTGTAACAGCTCCTTGAGGGCCTCCCAGGCTTACTGGTTGGCCAAAGGAACATATGTTGCAGGGGAGCTCATCGTCCCCAGTTGCTTATGGTTTTCTGAAGACATCTCACTTTGACGTGGTAGGGAGTTACTTCGCAGGACCTGGCAACTCAGAATCAGTTGTCACCTTCAGAGCCTATGAGCTGTTCCAGCTGGAGGGAATTTCCAGTTCCAAATCTTAGTTCTCCAGGTGGATGGTCCTCATCTGATAGTGAGGATAGGTGATCAGGTGTCCAGGGTCTACATCAACCATCAGTAGAGTTCAAAAGGCTCAGAAAATTCTCCTACGAGCAGATTCTCATCTGCTATTATGGAGGGCAGCGTATCCTTTGGTGACGAAGAACAGCCGTACTGAGATCCTTAGTCACACCGTATCCTCTTCGGTTTATTTCTGTCATCACCAGAAGGTATTTCTTAAAATATGTGCAAGGTGGGGGACTTCTCTTCCAGATCTCTTTGATCTCCTGGGTGATGTTCTTCTTCCTATGTTTTGCTTGGTATGTCATGTCCCCAGACCTGGAGAGTGTAGGCACTGTCTCTAACTTGGCCATGGAGGCTCATGCATGACATTCCTATCATACCTAAAGTAGTGAAAAGAATTCAGTCCAAAAAAGGTAAAAGTGATTTTGGAAGGTCCAGTTTGACTTGGAAATCCCAGGGGTAAATTTCTCTTAGGCCAAGTTTTTAGCACTCCATGGCTATTGCCCGTATGCCCCTCATCTCTCCGCCTTTCCCTCCTCCTGATCCAGGCTCTACATCATCTTCATCTATGGTCTGGACTTTGAGCCGCCACTGTCTCTAACTTGGCCATAGAGGCTTATGAATGTCATTTCTGTCTTATCTAAAGTAGTGAAAAAAGTTCAGTCCAAAAAAGGTAAAAGTGATTTGGAAGCTCCAGTTAGACTTTGAACTTCCAGGGGTAAATTTCTTTTAGACCAGGTTGTTAGTACTCCATGGGTATTGCCCGTATGCCCCTCATCTTAATCTTTACCTCCTCCTGATCCAGGCTCTACATCATCTTCACCTTTGGTCTGGACTTTGAGCCGCCTCTGGTTAGTATGCTGTTAAGCGGTCTCCTGGATTGTTGTCTTTCCACCATACATTGTTATGTCAAACACTGGATTATTTAAGTTTATTGTGGTTAGGTCTCCACCTGGGGGATTTTGAGCAGTGGGAAATTCTTGAGTTTTTATTGCACAAACTCCTCTTGGGTTTAGCGTCATCCACTTTCAGAGTGCAGTGGGCTGCTATTGGGGTTTCTATTCTTCTATGCCTGATCTCTCCTAGCTTGCTCCTTTGGTGTCTTCTCTTCTGCACAGGTTCCATCTTGGGATCTCCCCTTAGCCTTGTGCTGTAAGTTCCTTTTTACCATTTGGTTTTCATCCTTTTAGCTCGCTTATCTGCTAAGACGCTTTTTTGTAGCTATTACCTCGCCTCAGCGGGTGGAAGAGTTTAGTACTCATCTCTGATATAAACCATACCTTTAGTATTTTCGGGGAAAATGGTTTATAGCCTGGTCCTTCCTATTATCCAGAGTTTTATTCAAAACGTCTCATTTCCCAGAAAGATTGTGTGAATATTGTTTGTCCAGATCCTGTGTCTACTGACAACACCTTATTGCGCTAGTTGAATGCTCAGAGATATTTTTGTATCTCCAACGAACCCCTGTTTTTTTCTTTCTACTGACGCTAACTTTGTAAAGTTTGGTCTGCAAGGGAAAGGAGGCAATGCCTTCTGTTTCCATGTTGATCCACTGGTTGCCTCATCCTGGACCTCCTGAAGGCAGATCTACCAGGAGGATGCCAGGCTCATGGGCAAAACTGAGGAGTGTAAGTTCACATAGCATTTGCTGCACTGCCACCTGGGACATGCCTGATACATTTTTAATCATCATAAATTTGCTTTTGAGGATCCCCCCTTCTTCATTTCCTGCCCTCCCTCAGATTTGCCTCCCTGCCATTTTGGTGTTTCAGGAAGTGGTCATGACAGGCAGGAAGTTCCAGCCTAGGGCTGGGAGTGAGATAGGAGCAGGCAAATGAATTTCTTTGTTATTGAGTAGAGTCACCTCCAGGTTAAAGGCTGGAATAATGAAGCCTCGACTCTGAGTAATTCAGATCCCGGGTAAGTAATAGGGACATGATTCCCACCTTCCAGCTGGAGACTCCCTAGTTGTTACTGCCTTCAGCACTTACTTTCCTGGGTTTAGGACATGGAGTGGTTCTGCATGCTGCCTACACTTCCTGGGCCAGCAGGACCACGCGGAGCGTCAAAAGGGAGCAGAAGAGACAGGGAGGTGGAGAGATGAAAGGAAATAAGAAATGCAGATCAAAGGAGCCAGATCTAGAAAATGGATCAGGAAATTATGGCGTAAATGGAAATGAAAAAAAGAACAAGCATTGGCAATGCCAATTGGTCTGGCCTTAAAGACGGTTGTATGGTAATGAGAAGCATTGCCAGTAAATAGCATGGGAATAGATATGAAGCAAAGAACTCTAGAATAATATTAGTTAATTTTAAAATATCAGGTGACAGTTGTACTTTCAAGCCAGATCTAAACATCCATGTAGGTTAATGTCTGCCCAGCTCCGATCTGAGCTGCAGCCAGAGAAAAACTCCATAATTGTTCTAGTTATATAAGGCACTTTAATAGCTCTACAATGTCGTGTATGTACCCCTAAACGTTCAAGCTCAGGCAGCTGATAAATAAGCAAAATGACCACAGCTGTGTGGAGGACAGCACTTTTTTTTGTGTGGAAGCACACAAATTCTGCCCAATCAAAACATGTACTCTGGGATCCCACCATGTCGGCGGAGTCAAAGCCTCTCTCTAGCGTTCCTCACATAATAGTCTGGTGACAGCTGCGCAGTGAAAGACCAAATGAAGGAGAAAAGTCGAAGAAAGAAGAGTCTGCAGGCAAAAAGGAGAGTAAAACTAGAGCTCAAATAAACGGGTGTAGAGTTACAGGAAAGGGATGAGGACAGAATGCATTAGTTAAGCAGTTTTATGTTAGAGATTTAAATATGAATGAGAGGATTGTACTTACTTCAGAGATCTAAGTGTTAGTTGCAAATCACATGTTCTAATCCGAACCAGAAAACTCAGTAGGTAAATGCACCTGCTGCAGAGATCTTTGTTTATCATGCAAATTGCGGACTCTAATCCCATGGGACTAATTCGCCTACTGCAGGAAGTTACACTCACTAGTGATTTAGTTCATTTGGTAGGATGCTCAGCGGATGTTGCTATCCTGCTGCTGTGGCAAACAGCTCTGTGCAACTGGACTGAGGCGCTGGCACCATTCTTAGCAGCTGGGGCAAGAACAGGGGCGGTGTCTGGTGGGAGGAGCCAGGGAGGATATCAGTGGGAAGGAAGGGTGGAGGAGGGATTATTACTAAAATTAGGGTGGGTAACTGGGGAATACCCATTGTTGACTGCTGGGGCAGGTCCCTGGCTCTTGCTTCCACTGGGGCCTCTGACAAGATTACTACATCACAAAATGTACCAATTATACCCTTTTGAATAGTATCGATGGAAAGTGCAAAGAAAATGTGATAGGGCATGTTATCAACAGTGCAATACAAAGGTTGTATGACGAAACCACTCATGCATTTACCACGTATGCCTTTACAACACGGTCTAAACAACGAATGCATCATTACCAGGCCATTCTTTACCACGCAAGTCATTACAACGACTTGCCTTAGGGAAGCGCTGGACTTTGGAGTAGTATAGTTTACTATTCCAACTTCAATATGCACAACAGTAGGGAAAGTATTGTACTTAAAATCCAACACCAGTCTAACAACGCGTTGCCTAAAACAAGTCGTTGTCAAGACTTGCATGGTAAAGGAATGTGTGGTAAAGACACAATTGTTGTTGAGGCTGCGTTGTAAAGTCACGGCGTGGTTTTCGCTGCATGGTAAAGGCTGTCACTCGTATATACCAACTATGGATCTGATAAGAAGTTTGATTCATCCCCTAATCCTGGAATATTTGTTTCTCACCTTTCTATAGGTTTATACATCCAAGTGATTCCAGACAACGCCTCCCTGGAAATTGCGACTGAAGCCCTGAGAAATCATCACTCCTGCCCTTCAGTCACTAAGATGCCGCCTTGCATGAACGGGCCGCAGAGATGCGCAGCATCACCTTGGACTTCTGGAGACGGCTCATTGTAGTCTGTTAGCAGCGAAGCAGCATCAGCATCGGTTGCCTGCTTCTTGCCATTTGTGATCCCGCTGTAAGATTTGGGAACCCCAGAATACATTTAATGTGTCATTTCAAACTTTATCTGGTAAGTCAAGAAACTGGGATGGGAGTTTAACAAATATGACACTTGTCTAACACGCGGAGTGGATTTCAATGGAAACTTTCCTGAACTCTGAATGGTCTTGGCAGAGGCTGACTCACGTTCAAACTATTGCTCCCCATAAACGTTGTTTCCTCCTCTCACTGATCCCATGGAAGTGTGACGTGCCCTTCCTTGCGTCCTCTCTGTTGACCATTCCGCACAGACGTACATTGTTCCAAACAGTCTCTGGGAGCGTCTGAAGCTTTTCCTTTTAGCATAGTCAGAAACTACAGATACTTCTTTGTGATCAGGTCACCCTCTCGGGGGAGAAAGGAAGCACCTCTTTCTCACGGGGCCGGTGATGTGCGATGGGTTCTGGTCTGTCAACTGGAGCATTGGTGGCCATCGTCTTCAACTGTGCGATCGCCGTCTTGATCCTCGTCTTGGTCGTCATCCTCTGCAAAGCCTGCAGGACCCCCTCCTGCCCACCGTCCAGCCCTTCCTCCGATGGCGAGCAGACGAAATGTGAAGGGAAGTACCTCCTTCAGCCATGAGTTAGAGTGGACATCGTGGTGATAGGATTCAGCATTTACCATGGCACATAGAGACTAAGTTCTACATGTTTTTGAAGGGATTTGGAGACACTGAAAAGAGTTCAGAAAGGGGTTATAATTTAGCTGTGACATATAAAGACTGCCCCATAGCTGGAAGACATAATTGCATCTGGGATGTGACACACTTTACACCATTTGATCTTCTATCCCAATGCAGAGTGTTTTATTTTTTAAGCAACAACACATGTCATATTGTTTAGGTTTGAACCATGGACTCCTGCTCCTCAACTTATAGAAGTAAAGAAATTAAAGCAAAAAGAGACTTTGTTAGTTGTTTTGTCGTCAAATGTGAGATAGCTCATCCAACTCTTCTTCCAAAATTCAGTGGTCTCAAATTCTAAATATTCAGAAATGAGTTTGAAGCATAGAAAATCTTTTTTTGATTCATTAGTACTGCAACTTCACAGAGAGCCGCCATGAATTCAACTAGCGCTGTACTTCGACTGTCATTGCGCATTGAGTGTAAGGATTTAGACATTTTCTGAACGTCTGATAAATTAGAGACATTATATATAAAGATGTTGTTCATATTTCCTTGTAAATGTCGTCCAACCTAAGCCTTATTTTTATTTTTACTACATTGGAGAACTTCGCATTGTAGAACTTTTGTTGATACAGAGACAGTTCATAAAGGATACGCCACGCAATAGAAATTTGTATATGTGTAGAGTGACTGAGAGAGAGTCGTGTGTGAATGAGTGAGTGGATTAGTGAGTGAATAAATAATGGTGGACACTTATATTGATTCCACTAGATCTGACTGGATGTAGCAAAGCAACAATCTTCCAGAACTCTGTCCTTCTCGCTGTTAATGTGTTCTTTCTGCATCTTTCCACTTCCGCTCGATTCCATACCAGTAGATCCTTAATTTCCATCAGGGGAATATGCACCTGAACTACTTGGAGCCTTGATGAAGCAGCCCCAGCCTTCGATTAGGTCTTCCAAGAGGCTTTGTGAGTTTGAATGGAAGTCTCAATACTGAATGAATTGACAGTCACACACCTAACCGGCCTATCCTTTTGGAAAGTCAGGCTGTTATGTTGTGTGATGCCCAAGTTTTCTTTGCATATTCAGGTCTTCCCACCTGCCTCAAATTCAGAAGGTTGTTTTAAGAGTTCCATTTTACACTTTATGTTTCCCGTTTTCCTGGGCCATTTTCAAGAAAATAGGGCAACATAGCTAGTGGTATACTTGACATGAGTTAGCTGATTGATCTCTGATTGATCTTCAACCCGATGGTCTGAATCCTGTAGCTCTCGAGTAAGGAGAACTTGGAGCTGGTTTACTGTGTGAAAGATGCTAGCCTTTCCCTTGTCTCTGGTGACTATTGACTGCCTGCAACAACCCGTTCATTCGTTCCACTATAACTTAGCAGAGTTTGGTGCACCAAAGAGGTGTAGTTCAAAAGTTCACTTTATGCATTTCTTAACCATCAAGTGCATTTTACCTATAAAGACAGAAATAGCAAATTATGAAAATAAAAACCACTTTCATCCCAAAAGAAACCAACTAACAGGATCTAGAAACCTTGGATAATTTAGTTCTTGACATCCTGTTCATATTTAAGCTGAGAAGGAGAATAGGCGGTCTAAAACAATAGAACGCTAATGATAATGTAAAGGGGTTCGGTGAAGCGGGAAGAGGTACATCATAATTGGTCCCATTCTTTTATTTCCCTGTACTTTAAAAACCCTGTAATTTATGCCATCCAAGGCACACCTGGCAAGGTATAATCAAAATGTCAAAGGCAAAAAGTATCCATGAATCTTTGTCGGAACAGAATCTCTGAGGGCATGTTAGGGGCTGTGCATAACACTGGGATAAACTGGGTCACCAGCCTATGGATTTTGTTTTATGGTAATATTGTAGGATCACGGATGTCTCAAGTGGATCCAGAAAAAATAGATATAGATCATGCTTTCAGCTTACCCCTATTGGAATGATCGCCATTTATATCTATTATATGTAAATTTAAAACACGTGGATATACTCAAAATCTGGCATGGGTCAATTCTGGGCACTACTGCCTAAAATCTAGGGCATTACAAACACACAGGCATTTGTTTTGATGATATATCTTTTCTGTGGATTCATGGTAAACTGTACCATGGTGAAAATATTAGGTACAATACAAAAATTAAAGGATACACCTTGCTTATGAGCTGGTAGGCAAAACAATGCCATTGACAAGCGATGCTGGTAAGGCAGAAAACACATTAATATAGTGGCAATGCCATGTTTACTGCCAAACCGATCATCTGGTGATTAGCCGGCATTCTCTTTTTCAGGAGTATGTCCTAAAACAGTTAGCCTTGGCAAAAGCAAGGATAAATAAAATTATAGGTTGCTGATTAAGTTCATTTGTGAACAAAGCACCTACTTCTAGTAAACACTCAAACAAGTCTCAGCATAACTAGTTAACATACTAACATGCTCTATTTAACATGTTGCTGAGTTCAAACACAATGGATAAAAAGGAAAAATTAAGAAAAACAGAGTTAAAGTGAGTGGGGTAAGAAATGAACATCACCCCAAATCAGAAGGGGAGATCGAAGATCAGTCGTGCATACGTGAAGTACACAAGGAATGCGCATGAAAGTCACCCAAACTCCATGACACTCTTCGCTGCAATGTATGTGGTGCCAGGGAGGAGAAGAACTTTAAAAGTGTTGGTGGCCAGGTCTGCAACAAGGGAAAGCTACCTTTCCTTCCATCCCCGCAAACAATAGTGAAGATGAGGTAGGCCTTTCAGTGGTAGCATTGCAAGGAAGTCAGATGCAAGCAACTTAATTTCCTTTTTTTGTTGGATTTAAATCTGAATCAGAATGTCAAGAGTGCCTTCTAAGTTGTTACATCCATACAGGACGCACATATTAAGAGGTGTGATGTTGGCTGAATCTGTAATGCATTGATTGCGGAGTGAATGGTTTTAACTTCGTGTTAAATGAAATATAACTAAAATAACTTGTGTTAAGACTAATCCGTGATTAATGCAGGCCACCATAAAGCAATTATGTATTTAAATTCATCCCATGCTAGATATGCCTGTTGCATGACCTACAGCTGAGTCTCCTACACCAGAGGTATTATAGAGGTAACATAACATAACATGTTTAGTATATGTGTGTGTGAGATCGAGATCAAAGGAGTTGCAATAATTCAATCTGAAGCTTATCGAAAGAAAGAAATGACTAAGTGGAGAGATCTAAGCTAGTAAAGTTTTATAGAATCTTCAAGGATATGGTGGTCCCAGTGGAGATATATTGCATTTGGATAATTCCAGACACCTTCCAGCTTGCTCAGCTGGTGTTCCATTTTGTACAGTCTTCAACTATGGAAACTTAGAATGACCCTATGTTATCTCAGTTGCTCAGCCGTAGTCTTCAGGCTAACTCTGTTGGTGCTTGTGTGTTTATCTGGTCCTTTGCTGTAGGAGCGCTGTGTACCATTGCTGAATTGTATTGTGGTTTCAGATCACTTGAATGCAGACTCTTGTTTACCCTAATACCACTCCAAATATCAACTGTCCTAACCATGTCAAAATCTGAGTGATAGACACTCTATGAGGATGTTTTTATAATTTCAATAAGGTTGACCAAAGAAGGTCTGTATTTCTCAGTAGTCTTCCTGACTCAATGTTGAATTAAACTGCACCTAACTAATAGCAATAAGAAATGTACAAGATAACATTAATGCGCATAATGTGCAATAAATCATTTTTATTTATGAGTAGTAGCACTACAATATATTTTTTAGTTCCATAAGAAAACACTTAAACGCCAAGACCATACAATGTATTAGAAGAATTATTATAACCCTGCTGTAGCTGCTCCTATTTTAACTACCTCCGAAGAATTATTATTTGAGTTGACCATACCAGAAATAAACCCCATCACATATACACACCAATGTTTCACAAATTGCGTTAATTGCATTGTCAATCCTAACTGATGCATGGGAAAAGAAATGTGACAATAAAATGACATAATGAGGATAACACAACCTTTGCTGAACATCTATTTTATGTCCCAAACAGGAAAGCATGCAAGCATTCCTGGCCAATATCTTATGCATTCTACATCCATGACATGTTATCTGCCCACCCCTCTCTTCGCTCTTTATATTAATTCATGATAAAAAAAAACAAGGACTATTTTTCTTGAAAACAATTTAAAACTGTAATTTTACAGTCAGACTATCCTGGATTTACAAAAACCAGCAAAGTTCAGTGGTATAAACGTAGTTTGTGACTATTTTTGAGGCACTCTCCTTAACCTAAAATGCTTTAAACGTTAACCCAGCAGACACAGGAGTGCTCTAAAAAAATAATTTTGTTTTATTATAAAGCATTACCGAAAGGCGATCAGAAAAATGTGTTGTGGCAGGGTGCTATTAAAAAGTTTCAAAACAGGGAAGGACTAAAAATTATTTAGGGAAGGTATTTTCGACCCGCACTTTGAAATTAGGCTATTAATTTAGTTATAAGACAATTATTTTCATTCCTGTTAATTCAATTTCTGTATTGTTTATATTTCCAGCATGTTTTTCAAATAACTCCAGTTTTTTGTTACACTATTTTTGAGATACATGGTTTTTAACTAGGATATTTTTACATAGATACACATTTGGCTAAATTACGGCGAAAATAGACAACCTTCCACATAGTAGAGGAAGTGTGAAATCAGGTAGATAGTCTGCTGATAGAATTTCTATCACTATTGATCTTGTGTGAATATCTGGATTTAGCAATTCCTCCACAAATTAGAGATCTGTCTGCTAACGTAAATCTAGATTTTAGCAAATCCGCCACAAATTGGAGATTTGTTTAGCAGTCATTCCTAAATTGGGCATTTACTTATGTTTTCCAGGGAAAATGAGACACCCAATTTTCTCATGTAGGTATCTGTAATTATATTACTTCCCTAGTAAGTGGTGGAACACTCAGCCTTGACAAGGCCAAGAAAGAGTGCCAAATCAGCTTGAAAGATTTCATGTATAGGTCACGAAGAAGAAATGAAACAGGTATTGATGAAAATGGCAGATTGTGGCAATAGCTGACTTCACAATCTCCATTTAGCGTCTGTTGAGTCACATTTGCTGATGCCTGAGGCTTTTTAGTACTGATCAATTTGCTGTGTCCTTTTGTCTGACAAAATGATACCTTCCTGGATTGTACTATGCGTTGACCCCACCCTACAGAAGATGAAGTCGCAGGAAAAACTTCTTTTGGCAGGAGGCACCTGGGCCAAAACAAATTGAATATTGATACACTTTTAAATGAAAGCAATGTTAAATATTTGTTTACCTTTTCATATTTTTATTGTACAGAAAACCTTAATTTAGTCTTTATTATGTGATAATAGTTCAAATACTATTTGTTTAAATAATTCAGAATACCAAAAGTGTTATAATTTTTAACCTGTAGAAAATGATACATGGATTTGCATGTATAAAAAACTATTTACTAAAGTTTATATTTTTTAACACTTGTCCATTTCATGTGCTTTTTCTCTTCATGAATCATTATATAAATATACAAAATTGAGGTTTTCAGCATATTTGTCTTTTACATTTTCAAATTCATGTTTCTTTCCCCACAGGAAAGAGTATCATTATAACGCAGTGTTCAAATAACTACAGTTCTTCAGCAAGTATAATCAAAGGAGAAAAATACCTTGCAGCACAACTGGGTCAATAAAGGACTCAGACAGCAGCTGAATTTCAGAAGGTGTAGGTAGCTTCCATACCTTCAGAACATCCATTCACCCAATGTTATGTAACAGCAAATAATTGGGATCAAGGCTAAGATGCCTGCACTGGTGCTGAAGTCCCACAAGTAAATATCTAGTGCAATGAAGGTGCAAATGGCCTGGAACACAAGCCCCTATGTCCTATAAGTGAGAAAAAGGAAAAGGCCCCCTACTTCCTCAACAACAACATACACAAGAATGGCCCTGCACCCTTCAAGTATTTATCACAATATTTAATGATGTTCTTAGAGATATTCGCATCACAGGCAATTCATAGATGATCAGTTGTTTTCCCAAGAGAAGTCAAATGAAGGCTCTTCAGTTTAAAATAACGATCTAAGTTCAAGCGAAGTATAAATCCGCAAGTGTACGCAATCTGTCCTACATGTGGTCATCTGGTTTTGGAGTAGATAGACCACTTTCTTTGAAATTGACTGGCTTTTTTCAGTATATAAAGATTTGAATTCTGATTACCATGAGGAAATCAAAGCCCTGAAGAAGTCCGGTAACGGACGAAACGCGCTGTCTATCCATTTTATAAAGAAATCTGAACAAAGAACTTATTTTAAACTGAAGAGCATTCATTTGACTTCTCTCTGGAAAACAACTGATTATCTATGAATTGCCTGTGATACGAATATCTCTAGGAACATTGTTAAATATTGTGATAAATACTTGAAGGGTGCAGGGCCATTCTTGTGTACCCAGTGTTATGTGCATGCATGCAATACACTGTATGGGAGTAGACGTACACCCTGTGAGGACTACAGATGGAAGTTCACAGCCATCTATGGTATGATAGCAAATGGCATGGCACAAAACCATGCAGGAGGTGGAAAATCCTCAAAGGTGGCTTGCTTACTTACTGCAGATTGCGTTGAGTATGGTTTAAAATCTCAGACGGAAAGGCATGTCTCAAAATCCAAGCTGCAATGTTCTGCACTACCTGGAGCTTCCTAGGTAGCTATATGGGATATTACACGTGCTAGGCATTGAAATGGGTCAACTGATTTGACAAAAAGTGAACATAGAGTCATTCAAGATCTGAAGATGCACAACGTGTACTGCCTGTTTTAGTTAAAAAAAAATAACAATTGCAGAAAACCACCCTAATGACCCCCAGAATGGTGAATCACTAATTTAGTGATTTATTACAATGACAAAGGATTATCAAAATGCTTATTTTCAAAACGAATAAGAAGCATTAATGATCACCTCTAAATGCTGAATGTCTCCCTTAAGTACAACGCTCTTCCTATCACTACAAATGCAATAGGCAGACAATTATCTATACAAATTGATAAGGAAATATGAGCTACTTTGCCTATTCCACTCTATGCAGCACCTCATGCCTATGCGCTTTGACACACCATTTTCAAAGCACGTGGTTAAACCTCAAACTACATAGGTCTCGCACATACAATGTACTACACCATCTTTCCAACCAAACACCTCTACAAGCATGTTCAGAAATGTTAGGAAGAGAGCTCCAAATAGAAGATGTGGCTAAAATGGAATTTATGCTAAAAGGATATATCCATGACCAAAGTGCGACCAGTAAGCCAAGGAGCTCAGGAATTACCTCCAAAGTTGACTATTGATGGAATGCTCGTGGACCTTCTGCTCACAATCCAGAACACAAAATGTGCGAAGAGCCATTCAACACAAGGTACGTTTCACAGAACAAAGATAGAAACATGATCATTTTGAACATATAAAAAAATACATATAATACTACATCATCTCCCCTCTTTAAATAAAAAAAAACATTTTGGAGCAAGGTAATTATCAATACATGAAAAAAACATATTTATTTTTATGCTTTAGAAACACATGTACTGGCCTTCCTAAACAAGTTATCATTGACTAAAGCACCTTCATGTTTGTCTTAGACACTTGAATTTGAAACCCTTGAAAAAGAAGGGCAACTATGAGCATCTTGCTCTGTGACTGAGAAATTGGTGTTATTTGAAACCAAACTACCTGCCTGAGAATAAGAACATGGATGTGACTGACCTTGCATATCAATTTCATTACCATTGCTTGATGCAATAATCTAACTTGTCCAATCAAATTCGTATCGACCATTCATCTTAGCTGCTCAGCTGCTTTGATGATTTAAACTTGTTCTTGTGATAACCAGATTTCTGCTCATCCACCACTCCTTACCATTAGGAAAAACTGCACCTTTAACAACATTTTCAACACTGATTTGAAGAGAATAAGTTGATTCTCCCGTGATTATTTAAACATTAGATTAATCAAACCCCTATCCCACACACCAATATCTAATTTTTTTATATCTGTTTCTCTTATCAAAATAATCGTTGGTCTTAGCCTGTTTAATTGCTACCTTTGTCTCCACTTCTTCACGATCATGAGATACAACAGAGTTTTAAGAATTACTTTTGAACTTCAACTAATCTGGAAAGAGACTGGTGCGAGGGTCCCTTCATCTAATCAATCTAAATCACAAAATACATGTAGTGCTATGAGGTGGGATGTTATAGTTCGATATTTTCTTCTTTAAAATGTACACACATCCTGACGAGAATGCCCTCTTTAACCTCTTAAGTGCTGCGCCTATACCAACGGCCGACGGCACCACTACCTCGGGAGTGCTGCCGTCGGCCGTTGGACGTTCCAGCTGCACCTGCGCAATGGAACGTTCAGCACTGGAGCTGGACGTTCCAAAGCAGCTAAGGTGTTAATAAATCTATTCACCCTCTCCACTAGATGCCTTGAGGTGTGAGAATAGAGAGCAACTTCTCAAACGTGTTCCATTGTCAGTGCCAATTTCCTTCAGGGATACTGCAATGCTAAATGCATTTTCCAAAAATGTTATGACTGAATTCGTACAGGGAGTGTCCACAAACGAAAAAGAAATCCACTTAAAAGGATAATCTACCCCTATTAAATATTCCATCAAGATGGTTAAATGTTAAACGTACCAGAAAAATCAAGACCTGCCTTGCTCCATCAAGAAATGCAACAGGATGCAACTGTGTTTCAGTTGTCTTCTACTGTTTGTCTGAGGGAAACCATTCAGGACATTTGTCAGGGATATTTTGAAATTGTGTCGAAAGATGGACACTAATAAAATTGTTTCAAAGTTTTACATGTTTTTGTGATACATAAATGCCCATCATGAGCTAACAAAATCACTTTTATTTTCAACGTTTCTGGAGGCGCGAAAACACGGTGTCTCATACCCATTCCATTAACAGTTCATCTGAGATTGTGAAAATGATTTTAAATCACCAATTAGATGTTTTCTATAAGTCTACCCATTTTAGAGTTCTTTTACCCATTCGCTCTCTATTATCTTTTACCCACATTCATTCACAGCATCCAATATAGCAACAAAACACTCAGGGGCATATTACCAAGGGGGGCGATAGGCAATTATCGCCGATTTAGCTGCCGTTTTCGGCCGCTAAGCGGCGATAATTCTATCGCCCTAAAAGCAAGTTGTAGCTAACTGATGGTAGCGACAGCTTTTAGGCGATAGCAAGCGGTTTGGGGCCCGCTTTGCATGTCGCTAATGACATGCAAAGTGGGCGTACCCAACCAGTTAGTGACTGAAAGCAGTCGCTAATGTCGCTATCACCTATTAGCAAGGCAGGCCTAGCGTTGGAAATATTCACGCTAAGTGCAAATATCTCCAAATACTAACACCTGCCCAGACCAGTTCTTAGCCATGTTATCCAATGGGAGGTGGATAACATGGCTAAGAGCATTTTGTTGCTAATGCATGAATATCGCTGTATTCTCACCGATATTCACGCATTTCGCCACTATCGCTGGATATTTTAGCACAATGGAGAAAAACGTTGCTAATAGCATGTTTTCTCCGCTAACATATCCAGCGATAGGCAGCGATAAAAAAATCATCACCAACCCTATTTAGCGATAAATATCGCTACTTGTTGGTAATATGCCCCTCAGCCTCTTCTAATGACTCTGCTTAAGTCTCATTTTCAAGTAGCAAATAAGACAGGCAACTAGCCCTAAAACATTTTTCACGTGGCAGATATTTAACTAAAACATTGTGCTCAACTAGTTTCAACAGTAATCTTACTAGCCTAGCTTATGCTTTGTTAGCACCAGTACCATTTATAATAAGCTTCAGTGGTTTATGATCCATATATAATTCAAATTCTTTTCCCCATATGTAAGTCTTACATTTATCTACAGCGCATGTACAATCTAGAACTTCACACTTAATAGTGCTATAGTTTTTTCAGATTGTTTTAATCCTATAGAGGTAAAAACCAGTGTTTTCCTTACAATCAACCCATTGACTTAAAATGGCACCAATACGTACAAGAATTGCGCCAACCGTAATCATAATTTATTTTACCAGAAACAAATGCTTTGCATGTACAATATTCCTCAATTAACAATGAAACTTTTACTAAAGCCTCTTCCATATCTGTTTTCCAAACATACTTTACACCTTTCTTCAAAAAATACCTTAATGGTTGAACAATGTGAGTATAGCCTTGTACAAATCGAGTTAAGTACTTGCTTAAGCCTAAGAAGGAGCACAAAGCATCCCTATCCTTAGGAGGTGAAGCCTATTTAATGGCTTTCATCAAACAAAAGTTTGGTTTTCTCCCTGTAGATGAGAACATGTACCCTAAGTAGTCTACTTCTTCTGTAAGAAATGTATATTTGCCACACAGCACACTCTTTCCTTTTTTTGCAATAATGCAGAAAATACAAGTTCTAGAACCTGCTGTTTTTCATCAGTGTCAGCAAAAATCAAGATATCATCCTGATAAATCTAAACACCTTTGAGGTCCCCAAATAGATTGTCCTTTAAATTCTGAAATATGGTTGCCGCAGAGGCAAGCCTAAATGGTAAATATCTGTATTTGTAGGCCCAAAAAGGTAGTCGACTTTTGTGTGTCAGGTGTGAGGGAGATCTGATGATATGCAGATCTAAAGTCAATGATGGAAAAGAACTTTGACCCCCACCCAATTGGCTAATACATCCTGAATTCTGGAATGTGGATGTCAATCTACTGTGATAAAACAATCGGAGAGACTCATAGAGATGAATCACTAGACTTAATAATACATTCTGCACATAACTTGTTAAGTAAATTCTAAATTTCGTCTCTAACTCTTACACTAAGAAGAGCTGGGCACACCTTGTGCACAATCAGCTCAGATTGTGGGTTGAGTCTGATAAGCTTCTCAAAATGCTTCACAATTCCCACCTGATCTCAAAAAATCTTTTTGAAATTTCTCTAACATTTTCTCTACATTTTGAGATTTATAACTAACATATGATTTTGGCAGGCCACCAACCTCCACATGATTTTCTGTATCTGGTCTCAAAAACAAATCCATCTTTGCTAAATCCTGCCTCCCAGTGATGTTCCTCCCCTTATTGGTACATAGGCCCTGGTGAATTTATTGAGGCACTCTAAACTACTGACTGAAGTATCCTAGCATGTCAATATCCCTTTCCCCAAATGCTATTTGGTTAACATCCGTTTCATGCAAAACAAATGTGTCCTTCCAATAAAGATCATAGGTTGTATCAGCTAAAATAGTAAGAGTTGACCCTGGACCCACCATCATTTGTAAAGTTATCTTTGCTTCAAATGTAGATCCTTTAATTGTGCTAGAATTAACTGTATTAATATTAGTTTCAACTGTTAATACATTGTCTCTCACACCATGAACCTCAACAGTACTGATTCACACAGGATGTCTAACTCCTCTTCATATCAACTGAAAATGTCCTATTTTATTAACATAAATTGCAATGTTTTCTAATGTCATAGAAATTCGAATAGGTTCTCATGAGACTCTTTGATCCACATCTAAAGAGGTCATACTCACCCTTTTCGATGAGTTTTTGCAACCTTTGTCTTTATCATGTGTGTATTCCACACATGCAAGTTCATCCTTATCTAGAATTTACAGGTAACTCTGTATTCAAGGCCTTGAAAGATAATATGGAATTTTCATTTCCTTTAGATATGTCAATCACATCAATAAATTCCAGATTCCTGCAAATAAATAACCTTTCTTGTATTGTTTTTGACGATTTAAAACTAACTGATCTCGTATACAAAATCAACATTGCTCTGAAACTCACATAACTGCTAAGAAAGACCCGTAAGACTTACACACATCCCTCAACACTCTCTCCACTGTTCTGATTTAATTTGAAAAAATGATGTCTTTTAAGCATTAAACTTGGAACCTCAGGGTCCTTCCAGGTGTACAGCAATTCTGATATAAAAAACACGAAACCAGTCAATATTCTAGGAACTCCAGGTGGTAATTCTGAAGTGAACAAGGGAATTAACCCAAGGCCACGATCCGGCCTGAGATTTTGCAGGATGGTGTCGGTATTGCAGAACTACTCTTCGCACCCCCATTAGGATGCCTCTTACTGAGAAGGCGTGTTTATCTTAACCTGACACAGAACGCAGTTGGATTACATTTTATGAAGTGTGGACCTTGCCGCTTCATATCAGACTCACTGGATTTATACACAACGCATCCTTGCTGTTGGAAGGAACTTCTCTGGATTCACTTGTGAAAACCCTGGAACATCACTACAAAGAATAATTATTTTCATTTGTTGAGATATTACCATTGTATATTTGGATCTTCTCGGTGTACATGATTTAGCTGTACTCACAGCGCATGAGAAAACGACTAGTTCTCTCTTTCAAGACGGGTATTTCCCTGAGAAGTCCTGATGAAGTTCTCTCTGAGAACGAAACGCGTTGGCTGAATTGCGTTTCTCTGGGAATCATTTATGAAATTTGACCAATAAAGAACACTTTTGGATAACTTCAGAGCAAATTCCTTGACATTTTCTTTCCCTGCGCACACCATTCAAGCAAAGACTCAGAAGAAGGACTGCTGTCCTGCTTTTCTGCAAGGACAGCTGTTCTGCTGCCCTGCTGCCCTGCTGCCCTGCTGCCCTGCTGCCCTCCTGCCTGAGTGAGAAGTACTGGACCTGCATCTTGAACCCAGGCCACCAGAGTGACTCCAAGGGCTAGTTGGCTGGCCTTCTGATCAGAACCTTAGGAACAGAACAGGCTCCAACAACCTTGAACCCAACCCTAAGACTCCGCCAATTGTGAGTCATGCCCTCCCAAGTGGTGCCACCCCAGACCTGGACACTTGGAAGTGGTCCTGAAAGTCCTCTGCCAGCCCAGCTGTGATCCGAGCAGAATCGGTGCAGTGCAATGCATCGCCTTGCAAAACTCAACTTTTTAACTACTACGCTATGCATCCCCAATGCAGGATTTTGCATCGCAGCCCTGCAGCTCATTGGAACTGCTGCTGCGCAAAGCATTCTCGATATAGGACTTTGCGTGGAAGCCCCTTTTAGAAGGAATCCTCGATGACAACGCAAGACTCTGCATTGCAATCCCATCAATTTCTTTGGAATCAGCAGGTGCACGACTCATTTTCGATGCAAAACCTTGCATTGCAAGCCCCTTGATGGTATTTTCGACGATGATGCAGGCCCTAGTATCGCGGCCTCACAGCTTTCCGGGACAGTCACTGCATGAAGCATCTCCGCACCCGGACCTTGTGTAGCCTCTACTGTGGGAGGCATTCTTGACGAGGAACTCCACAACGCTCCACAACCAGGATTTATGGCACTTTGTTCAGCAGGCCTAACTGGGTCCATGATGCCGGCTTGCCCTTTATATTGGTCGACCTGAACTTGTGACTTTGTCCCGGTCTAGCGCGACCAGATAACCACAGTTGGCACTTTGACCTTTTTGAAGCTATTTTCACTTAAATCTTTAAAATTGCACGTCTCGCGTTCTGTTAACTGAATTTTTGTTATTTTGGTCTTAAATTTTTAATTGAAGTTTGCTCTATTGTTCTAAAATGGTGTGGCATTTATCTTGTGTTGTGTTTCACTTTATTAGTGTTTCAATTGCTGGAATTAATACTTTACACATTTATTTTAAGTTGAGCCTGACTGATCTGTGCCATGCTATCAGATGGTTGAGAGCAGGTTAGTTTGGGGGTTGATTGCGACTTCACCCAGGCAAGGATTGTAGTTTCTGCCTGAGCAGGGCTTTCAAAGCTCTCGACCAGTAACCCAGTTTCTTACATATACATTCTGTCCAAAGTCATGATTTTATTTGAAATGATTCTAATTCACTGCAGAGTAAATTAACTGCCTATTTGTTATATTACAATTTGGGAGAGCTTAGATTTCAGTGAACATTTAATCACATTATTTTCCTTAAGGTGTGTTGTTCGTATTTCAGGGACTGTTTGCATTACTCGCATAACTAAATCTAGATATTCTTCATTCTTACCTACAGCTATTTAACTAGAGGTGTTATGAATAATTCTATGTCATTAGTATTTATTATTCAGGAACATTACCTTTAAGTAAAGCTACAGTGTGTTCAAACACTAGGTTCACCATTGAGCGTGTCATCTATATGTAAGGGGGTGTCATGGCTCATTAACTCTTGATTTATGTTGCCTGGGCAAGGTGCTGAGAAACTGAGACATTTACAGTCCAATGTTGCTTTCAGAATCCACTAATATATGGCAATTTAATTTCAGAGTTTAGGTTTGGGCTGGGTGAAGTGGTTGCACAGACCAGGCGCTCTCACAACTTTTGCATCAATCATCATGTAAGGCAACGAGGAGCACAATTTCTGCCCACACAGATATGTGCTATTTATTCATGAAAACATAAGTACAAGATTCAGAAGGCAGGTCAACATACGTAGGATTCAGATGATTATCATTCTTAGACTTGGCCTCACCAGAAATAGATGTAAGTAGGTAATTTCAAGCTGGCCTACCTTACAAAGAGACAGAATTAAAAAAAAAGAACACTGATATTTACATGTCCCTGTAGACCAAGCTTTTGAATGACGATTTCTAAAGTTAGATTGGTCAGAAGAGGCAGCAGTTCATGCCCCTAGAGAGTATAAACAAAAGTCATTTCTGATGGTAGCTTATTATAGTGATTTGTAGTTTTGCACAAAATCACTGCACAGTAGTGGATCCCACCACTGAAAACCCATGTAAGAAATTTGTTGAGCGAAACCCCACTCAGGCAACAACCACGATCCTTGTCAGGGTGAACCACAAAAAGTCACAGAATTAGCTTGTACTTGGCCGTCTGGTGTCCAAGCACAAAAACAGTCAGGCTTAACTCAGAGGTAATGTGTGAGATATTTATGCAGCACACAAACAGTAGTAAAGTGAAAACACAACACAAGAAGAATACTTAACCAATTTAGAAAAAATTAGTAAATGTTAACAAATAATATGTCAATAAAATCAGTAGGACCAGGGTTATGATTTTTTTAATTGTCTTAGTGAAAATAAGCGCCTAAAAGATTAAATAACTAGCCACGGGATTCTGGTCACGCACGACCAGGTCACAGTCAACAAGTAAGGCAGATTGTGATGGAGTGGGGGTCGGATACATGAGGTAGATTCGGCCCTGTCTTGGCTTGCCTTCTGATTTAGAAGAAATTTCAGATGAAGTTCTGGGAAAGGTAGTCACAACATGGCAAGGCACCGGGATGTATCTAAGGAGTCGCCGACAACGGGGAGCAGCTGGACGAAGCCTCAGTGAAGCCCTCAATGATGGGGGAGTGGGGGTAGCTCAGAGTGAGAAAAGCTTAATTTTGAGACTGAGGAGGTCGTTGTCATCAATAGGGAGCTGGTCATTATTTGAGCCCCGTAAAGATTTCAGGTGTTTTTCTGGCACTCGAAATTCTCCAACGGGACGAGGCTGCAGGCTCTTGCCAAAGAGGACTCCATGAGGCCAGACACCATCATCAAGATGTCCAGCTGATAGGGATTTGCTGCTGCGGAGAAGAAAGAAGCGGGAGCTGTGGCAATGTCAATCGCACCTCCGAAGCACCTTTGCTGGATTGGCTTGCAGTTAGGTCTAGGTCTCCTTCCGCTTCTCAGTGCAGTTTATTACGAAAAACGTACTAAGTCCCAGGGTTTGGATTTTGGTAGGAGGAGGCCACTTTAGCACCACACCAAGGGACCCGAACCCAGGGAGGGCATCACTTGAGTGATAGGACCCCAGCAGGGATCAGCAACTGGCAGATGCATTGCAGTGTCTCTAGAGCTTGTCATAGAAGAGCCAGTCAGCTAGTCCTTGGAGTCATTCTGGTCATCCAGGGCTTAAAGAGCAGGTCCTGTTTCCTTCCTTAGGTAGCAGGGAAGTGCTTCCATCAGCAGGGCAGTCCTTGCAGCAGGGCAGAAGAGCAGTCCTTCTTTTGAATCTTCCACAGGTCTAGAAGTGATCTGAAGAGTGGTTCCAGGGGTCTAGTATTTATAACTGGTGCCAGACTTTGAGTGTGAGGGGCCTTTATGACCTACCCTCCACATCTGGTTCTGGAAAGTTCTTTCCTTTCCCTGTCAAGGCTCTAAACTGTCTGGGGTGACAACAGTTAAGGCAGGCTTGGTGTCAGATTCCTTTGTATGTATCAGAGGTGAAGCCCTTTGAAATGTAAGTGGTACTGGGAACAGAGACGTTTTAAGGCATGGACAAAGTGGGCTTTGGCCCAGGGCCCCAGCCTTTCAGAACCCCCCCTGATAGCGAGTCAGCTTTGTTCTGAAAAGAGTCTTGCCCTGATGACCTTGAATAATTCTTAAACAGATTGTTGTAAATAGTGTTTTATATCATTTAATTTTAATGTGCGAGAGTCTATTACAGACATTTTGCAGACAAAATGTGATTGTTTCATGCAACAATAATACAACAAAGCCCCTGCACTATACAAGCATATGAAACATTACAGAAATGATATTTATAGCAAAAAAGGATCAGTTAGTATACATCCACACTTTTGGAGTCACTTTTTGAGAATCAATTAATCCAGGTTCAGGTACAAGAGTTCCGAAAAAGAAAGAGAAATGTTCTGTCCTTGGTGTTAAATAATCGGTTTATTGTTCCTTTGTTAATGCCAACACGTGTTTCATCGCAGGGAACCTACTGCGAATCTTCAGGGCTGGACGAAAAACATAAAAAGGTGCATTTGCAAGAGGTTCTTATTGTAGATGCCGCAGGTTGGTGACTTACCAAAGTGTAAAAGTGGACATGCTTATGGTGACTTAGTGTAATTGTGACATGTTCAATATCAGAGTGAGTTTGTGAGTTACAGAGTGTGCGTGTGGTTAAGTGAATCTATAGTGACATGTCTTGATATCTTTTATTACTTTTTGGTGCAATTGTCTGACTGAACACTGGATTACAGACACTGAGTAGGTGAAGCATAGTAGGTCTAAACATTTGCCGTAGAGAGAGTGTAGTGGTGTCGTGAAAAGATTGTGGCTGTGGTTGAAAGGGCGGTATTCCCATGTGACATAGGTATATATGCGCATAAAATCTAGGTTACAGTAATGCAAAACACATATTCATCTGTATGAAACTATAGTCAGACATTTATCATATGTTGCCCTCCTTGGGCATTGCCTCATAGTTGCTTCTCTATGTAGAATCTGCAGGTTAGATAAGGAAATGGTCTGGCTGGCATGTTAAGGGGCCATTGTGATTTATTGTTAATATTGCTGCGAGTTATATTAAGAAAGCCTGTATGAATAAGCGTTATGTGTTTGTAGGTAAGGAGAAAAGACCTACATGTTATGTGGCGAGGGCAGAAGATGACTAACATTAGTGGGGAGATTTGGATATATCTGAAGGGTTACAAAGGAGGACACAAGAGGAACTAGTTTTTATTGGGTAGTGGTCTAGTTTTAGAACCATTGTTGTTTCTACCAGGCTCCAAAATACAGCTTTTGAGAAGGCAATTAGACAAGTATGTCTCGCTTACCTTAGTGAGGAAAGTGTGACCAATAATATCAGATTAAAATGGCAAGTCCGTGTCAGGACAAAATTCTTGTAAGTTGATTCTGGTAAATCAGGGTTTGTAGCACGCTGCCTGCGTGATTAAGGGATCTGGGTAGGAACAAGCTATTATTATTTCTTAATAGACACCCACATGGCGAGTCGCCAAGTAAATAAAAGAACTCTTAGTATGTAAACACACACTCGTACCTTATTGGGTTAGGTGTATATCAAAACCCGGGAGGAGTTGACGCGCAAATGCGGGCTGTCTCGGTTTGAGACCAAAATTCCTTGACAGGCGGGTACACCTGAAACAAAAGGATTGGGTGAGGGCGGGTGCAACTAGAGAAACACTCCATTGCTCAGTTCGTTCTGACGCTAGGATACGACATCCCCTCGGGTCGGGGGAGAGCAGGCTTACCTTATCAGTGCTAAACTCCCTCTTGAGGTTCCCGGTGCCGTTTTACGATGACGGTCACGAGACGGGAAGTGCTCGCCGGTTATATACCGGAAGTCCGTCTTCCATTAACTAAAATAGACTAGAGCGTGTGTGCCTATTCCGAAGGGGAACGATTATTGTCCCAAAAAAGAAGAGTTACTATCCATTATTTAAGATAAGTGTGGGGCAAAGTGGGTAATATTTCAGGCAGCGTTAATACTCGGGAAGCTCGATGCATGTAGATGCAAGTAGAGCTAAGTGGTGGCAGTGTTTCAAGTTTGTGTAATCGTCGTATTATCAAAATGTCAAGGAGCCATGAGTAACAGTTCATGATATGTGAACAAAAACGCCTAAGTAAGGGGGTTATGAACAGGGATTGAGCTATAGTGCCTTATAAAAATATTTATTGTTGAATTCAGTTCTGTGAGGCTGATGTGTCGAAAATGGATTCTTTTTGGTGGGGCAAAGTGTGCCTGGTGTAGTACAAAATGCATCGGTGTTACCAAATCGATTCCGCTATTACTGCACAATTTGATACAAAGAGAACTGTACATAGTATATCTATGGATTGGTGTCGTTGGATGGGTTTCACTGCTCATTCAGATTACATAGGGAGAAAAACATTGGTCAAGGAAATTAATTAAAGTCTGTTAACCTAGGAAGTACTGCAGCTCGGGATCATAATTAAGCCCGAATTCAATGCTCCGGAGACGCATAATCCAGGTGGCTTCTTTCCGTCTTAGAGTTAGTTCACGGTTTCCACCTCTGATATGGGCGGGCACTGTTTCGATTCCGTAGAAAGACACACAAAAGTCTTCTGTGTTAGCCTGACACTTGGCTACATGAAGGGCTACAGGATATCTTGGATCTTGTTTCTGAATAGCTCTCATGTGTTCCGACATTCTGTCTTTTAGCATCCTGATGGTGCTTCCTACATATTTCTTACCACATCGACATTCTATTATGTAAATCACATATTTTGTGGTACAATTGATGTTGACTCTGATGTCGTAGTTTTCCAGTTTGGGTCCTTGGAAGTGTTTGGTTTTGTGCTTGGCCCATTTGCACATTGTGCAGAAACCACATTTGAAAAATCCATTGCTGTGTTGGGTAAGCCAGTTAGGGGCCATGTCCGCCTGGGGGACAGTAGGGCTAAGTCTGTTTCTCAACGTTCTCCCTTTGCGAAAAGTAATTTGTGGAGTGACTGGGATCAGTTCTCTCAGTACCACGTCTTCTTTAAGCAGATCCCAATGTTTGCTGATACTTTTTCTGACTAAATGGTGTAGACCATTGTACTCAGTGATCATTCTAATAGTAGGGTCTTTAGTCTGTTTGGGGTTAGTCATTTTGAGAATATCTGGTCTCTTTATTTTCCCGAGTCTCTTTTTAGCTGACGATAGTGTGGTCTTTTGGTAACCACGTTTCACAAATCTAGACTCCATATCCTTGACCGTTGATTCAAGATCTGTGTCATCACTGCAATTGCGTCTGGCACGCAGAAATTCTCCAAAAGGTATTGCCTTGATCTGATGAGGAGGATGGAAACTGTCTGCACGGAGTATAGCGTTGCAGGACGTTGGTTTCCTGTAGAGTTTGCTTTCTAGTTTGTTATTCTTAACATAGAGTTCCAGATCTAAGAATTCTATGTTGGTTTTGCTAGATTTCATGGTAAAACTAAGCTCCCAGTTGTTTTGATTGAGGTGATTGGCAAATTGTTGTAGTAAGTCGTCTGTCCCTGTCCACAACAAAATGCAGTCGTCTATATAACGACCCCAAAACAGAATAGAATCTGTATATACACTTCCATGGGTGCCCCAAATGTGATCAGCTTCGAATGCACCCATGAAGAGGTTGGCGAAAGAGGGAGAAAATTTAGAACCCATGGCTACTCCACGTTTCTGTTGGAACCATTGTTTGTGGAAAATAAAGTAGTTGTTTTCAAGGATCAATGTCATCATGGAAATCAGCATTTGAGTATGTGCCCATAAGGATGCCGGTCTATTCGATAGCACGCGGGTAATTTCTTTTAGGCCTAAAGTTAGATTAATACTGGTGTAGAGTGCTACAACATCCATGGTCACTAGGGTAGTATTGGGTTGCCATTCCAGGTCACTCAACAGGCTCAATATGTGTTTCGAGTCCTGGATATAGGAGGGAAGATTTCTGACTAGTGGCCCTAGAAACACGTCCACATACTCTGCCAGTCTTTCAGTAGGCCCCCCTATACCAGAGACAATAGGTCTGCCTGGTGGGAAAGGGAGATCCTTGTGGATTTTTGGGAGAGTATATAGCCAAGGGTACGTAGGTTTACTAACTTTTAGGTAGAGAAATTCGTCATCATTTAGTAGACCATCTTCTTTCCATTTGCGTAAGTGGTCGTTAATGGTCACAGTTAATGGACCCATGGGGTTACATGCAAGTGGTTCATAGCAAGTGGGATCTGCTAATTGGCTTAATATTTCATTATTGTAGTCTTCAGTGTTCATAACCACGATATTTCCTCCTTTGTCTGCCTCACGAATAACAATGGTGGGAATTTGTGTGAGTGTTTTAAGTGCATAACGTTCTCCTTTGGTTAAATTATCCTTGAATGTAAATGTCTCGTTCAGTTTGCTAGTGTTGATTTTGTTAAGATCTTCCAGAACCCGTTTGTGAAAGTTGTCAATGTTATTCCCACCCGGTAAGGTGGGTATCCAGGTGGATTTGCTTTTGAGACCACTCACAGTCCCGAGTTCTGTGTCTATATTGAGGTCCTGCAAAAGTTGCTCCATTTCTATGGGGCTATCCTCTCGTTCAGTGATAGACAACAGTAGATGAGTGGCTTGTACATCCTTTATTGTAAGCTCATCATGCAATACACAATCAGGAATATTCAAAACATTTTTGTTAGTGCAAGTTTTACCGGCAAAATGTTTTTTTATTTTAAGATTGCGGACAAATTTGAAGAGATCAATCTTAGTTTGGCAGATGTCTCCTGTGGAGTAAGGATTAAAGTTAAGACCTTTTGAGAGAAGTTTGTTCATGTCAGGGGATAGAGAGAAAGACGACAGGTTTATTACTTGTACATCATTGTTCACGCTGTCTATTTCCTCATTGTCCCTGATCTTAGCTTTCTGCGATAATCTTCGTGTGCCTCCTCTACTACCTCTATGGGTTTTTGATTTTGTATGACCCTTTGGGGTTGAGTCCTGCTCCCTTTGCGGATACGTTTCACTTCCACTAAAAAAGGGAGATTAATGGCATCTTGAGGGCTACCCAGTTCTTGGTCGGGTGCACTTGTGCCTGCACTGTTCAAAGACGTGTTACTAGATGAAACAGAGCTGGGGGCAGATATATTATCTCCGGATTTCTTGGAGTTGTCAGGATGGATCATCGCATCATATTTGCGGTCATAGGTGAAGATTCTACCGTTGCGGTAGTCTGCGTCGTCTCTCTTAATTTGCCTCGCTTTTCTAGTTTTAATTTCTTCCTGGTGTTTAAGTAGGACATCATCTAGAATAGTATAGTTTTTACATGTGGGTTCTGGTAGGTTGAGATCCTTGATCTCTTGTTCTAGTGTAGCAATCTCTCCTAGTAGTTGGTTGGATTTGCGGTCTGCGCTTTCTATCAGGATATCCATTAGGCAGAACGAGTTATTGGTTACAGAATCTTCCCATTTTTTTAGAAGGTCTATGTCAAGATCATCATATGTGGGGAAGATGTTGGAGCGCAAGCCTCTAGGTATCTGTTTGACTCGCATATATTGTTTTAAGGTTCTAGCATCCCACCATCGGGAGTTTTCTTGTTTTTTTAGCTTTTCTAGTCTTTTGAATTTGTCTTTAAGGCCCTCTGTTCTGGGGGGACCAGAGTTGGCCGCGGCTGTATGGGTAGGTACGCCTTTAGCAAGATTCTCAAAAAGGTCCGTTGCTATCTTGTCTCTATCCATGTTTGTGGTAGAGGACGTGTGGGTGTACAGAAAAAGGCGATAGTCAGAGAGTTGTTTCATGCAACATCCATAAACAAAAGTTACTTTTAGGTCAATCCAGGACCTCACATATGAGAAATGGGAGGGTGTGGCAGAGATTATTTGCAGTAATATTAGTGAGCTGTAGCTGTGTTACAATAATGAAAACACACATCTCTATCCCTGTATACAGATGTACACACATTTAGAGTGTATCCAAAGAGGGCATGAAAGAACTGAAATTAGATCATAAAATCAAAGCTGTTACGAACAGGGGCCCCCAAAATACATTTGGCCCAGGGCCCCCAAAATCCTTAAAATACCCCTGGCTGGGAAAAGCTCTGCCCCCAGCCATCCTGGCAGGATGACTCCTCCTGTCCACACCTTAGCCCCCTATGTGTCAGTGCCTGGGAGGAATACACAAACCCCAAGAGCAGAGCTTTTCACAGTCATGTGACCCAGGACACTGGCAGAAGGCACAAATGGTTGGGACAAGGAAATGCCAACTTTTTAAAAGTGTAATTTGCAGAACTGTGACCTATAATCCTACTTTACCAGTAAAACGGATTTTAAATTGCAATTCATTTTAGTGTAAGTAGCATATTTCTATCTGCCCCCAATCCAAAGTTAGCACTTATTTTAGTCAACGAAACAGATATGCGAAAAGTGAAAAACTACTTTATGAGTTTCTCACTGCCAGGACATATAAAATGTAATTAAACATGTTCTACTTTTTAAATACCATGTAGCCTACCCTAGGAGCTGTTTAAGACTAACTGAGGGATGACTTATATGTATTGAAAAGGAAGGGCTGGCAAAAGGTTTATTTTGCCAGGTCAAAATGACAGTTTAAAACTGCACTACAGGCTGCAGCGGTAGTTTTGAGACATGCTTTTTAGGGCTACTTTAGTGGGTTGCCCAGTAAGTGATGCATGTCCTGGGTACATATTAAGTACCATGTACTAGGTACTTAGTGGCGACCGCCACAAACAAAGGGTGGTAGGGCGGGAGAGGGACAGTGGGAGGGGAGGTTTTGTACATAATAATAACAAGTCTATGTGTTTGTGCTCCTCTGTCCTGTGTTTGTAAGTTAAAGCAAGGGACCTTCACTGCACCTCGAAATATCATGTTGTTGGTTAAATCACAAAACTGTATAGTTCACACAAAACTGACTTTATCTCGTATGGAGATTGGTCCTTTCCTAGAAGTCTTAATGTTTTCCCCACCCCTTGATGTGCTAGATCTGATAACAACACTACGCCATCACCCACTTTTGGATTTGTTGACTTATCTAATATCCAACTTAACAGTAACTTTGTGCTAGACTAATTTGCTTACTCCACTTCTTAATTTATTGCTCGATGGTGGATTGCTTCCTCTTGGTCCCAGTTTAGGAACATCTGTATTCCTTTCGATACAGGAATTTGGATATGCTCTGTCCTCTAGCAAACGTTATATCCAGGATCCTCATAGTTGATACATAAAGTTAATGATAAGTCCATTCTTCATGGATTCAAGGTCCTGCTCAGTTGCATTGGATGTTTGTTGAGTTATCCAGTGCCTTTTATTGAATTAGTTGTTCTTGACTTTGGAACGAAGTAACTTGCATTGGTTTCCTGAAACGTTTTGTATTATTTCTTCATGATTTACATCTTAATATATGTGCCGAACTGTCTGGTCCAAATAATTCAATCTTAATTTCCATCAAAGCAGCAGATTCTCTAGATTGTGTTCTAGTGCTATCCTTTTTTCAATTTATATCCAAGCGACTTAGAGCAATGCCTTAAATGTACTTAGTTGTTACCTCCAACTCTGGTACAAAAGCAAGATCCATGTGCTTCTTTCTGTCGACTTTGTATTATTCCGTGATCATACGTCAGTCAGTCTTTCTTGGTTTTTGCATAGTCTGAGGTCATGTGCTGATGACAATGCACTGTGTATTAGCCAAACTATGAGTTACTGCATTGTTAGCTATAGAAGCTCCTTGTATATTGGTGTTAATTGCTTTTAACAGTATATTTGTGTGTGCACTTTAATTTCACTTGGTCCTTTAGTTTGCAGCAAAATCTTTATCTTTGAATAATTTGAGTAGTGCTCCTAATAGATTTAATTAATATTCTGTTGACTTTTCCACATACCTATCACTCCAACGTGACTTCTGTTCTTCCAAATGGGGCGATTAATTGGCTACTGAATTGTTCCACATTCCTGGATAAATTTGAACATCATGTTTGGGTAAATCACAATCCCCCACATGCATCAAGGTATTTAGGAGTCGCAAACGGTGCGAATCGGAAAAAATTCGGCCGTTTGCGATTCCTAAATATCTTTTTTGGATGCATCAAACATTTTTTGGAAAATCGCTATTTTTAGCGAATTCCAAAAATGCGATTGCTTTTAAGGAATCGCAAATTTGCGATTCCTTGAAAGCAATGCATGATTGCATTTTAAATTGCGAATTCGCAATTAGGGGGTGCAAATTACCACAAGGGTGAACCTCGTGGTAATTTGCGAAAAAGTTTAAAAATGCTCAAAATTGCATTTTAAACACTGGACATGTGTGTGTGAAACATGCATTTAAAAATGCATTTCAGGGGTGCAGGGGGGGAGGGATAATTTGGACCCCCACCTGCACCCATGGAATGTATTAACATTTTGCGAATCGCAAATAGAATTTCGCAAAATGTCAATGTCTTCCCATTGATTCCTATGGGCCTTTTGGCCCATAGGAATCAATGGGAATTGCAAAATCGCAATTTAGAATTCGCATAATCCTTGCAATTCGGTAAAAATTGCGGTTTTCACCGAATCGCAAAAATTATGTGAATAAATGTATGCATCCCATTTTGCGATTCCTTATTTGCGATTCCCTATTTTTCGCAAATAAGGAATCGCAAAATGTCCCGATGATGCATAGGTTTCAGAAAAATGACATCTATGGAATTAACACGGTTGGAACTGCTGGCAAAGGCAGTCTGGTACAGTATGTATCCTTTTTCGGCTGGACGCACCTCCCCACCTCACTGCAATGGGTGTAGGGTAGATACACTCTCCTATTCAAAGTGGCTGCTGTGTCCAGGGATGACCCAGTTGGCTAAAGATTCTCTTAGATCCCTTCCTAACTTTAACATGTCAAGCACAATTGCTATTTACCAGAAATCAAATGAAGCCAGTGCTTGTATGTGTTCAGTTACACAGTAACATGTCTTCTACTTGTTTTCATGGGCACACTGGCCTGGCTTGCTTCATAAGAGGTCCTGACAGGCCCCTTGTTGAGGAGCAAATAGTATGTGTTGTATTATATCATTTACCGAGCTTTGTGCACCCCACTAGACTGTGTCGACTCGGTGGTGTGGATATCTACATGTTTGCTATACATTTATACACCTAGGCTCTTATTACAAGTTGCCTGGGAGTTGCCAGCCCTATCAGAATTATGAGATCCACAGAAACACTGCATATCCGTTTTCTTTGACCCAGAGGTGTCATCTGCTGGACGCAGAAATTGAAATGTCCAGCTGAAGCGTCTGGGTGGCGGTTGAGGAAATAGGGTACTTGATGAACAACACAGAGCTATAGGACAGAGTACAGGGATTATTCATCTGCTATACACGGCTTCAGTAAGAAGCATCTGTCGTTACACACCATTCTAAGGGGCCGATTCACAGAACTAATTTAAGACAAAATCCTAAACTTACTACTTTTGGTATTCACAGAAGTTAGGATTTTGTCTTAAGTTTGTCTTAAGACAGACTTAAGACAGACTTAAGACAAAATCCTGTCTTAAGTCTGTTTTAAGAGAAACTTAAGACAAAATCCTAACTTCTGTGAATACCAAAAGTAGTAAGTTTAGGATTTTGTCTTAAGTTAGTTCTGTGAATCGGGCCCTAAATCTGGTAACTCACTGCTATGACGTAGGAACAGTTGATAATAACATTTGTTACCCACTGTTGCTACATCACAAAGGCTTCCAGGCCAAAAATTGTACAGTTCACACAAAACTGACTTTTATCTCGTAGGGAGATTGGTCCTTTCCTAGAAGTCTTACTGTTGTCCCCACCCCTTGATGTGCTAGATCTGATAACAACAGTACGCCATCACCCACTTTTGGATTTGTTGACTTATCTAATATCCAATTTAACAGTAGCTTTGTGGTAGCATAATTTGCTTACTCCACTTCTTAATTTATTGCTCGATGGTGGATTGCCTCCTCTTCGTCCCAGTTTTTAGGAACATCTGTATTCCTTTCGATACAGGAATTTGGATATGCTCTGTCCTCTAGCAAACGTTATATCCAGGATAGTTGATACATAAAGTTAATGATAAGTCCATTCTTCATGGATTCAAGGTCCTGCTCAGTTGCATTGGATGTTTGTTGATTTATCCAATGCCTTTTATTGAATTAGTTGTTCTAGACTTTGGAACGAAGTAACTTGTATTGGTTTCCTGAAACGTTTTGTATTATTTCTTCATGATTTACATCTTAATATATGTACCGAACTGTCTGGTCCAAATAATTCAATCTTAATTTCCATCAAAGCAGCAGATTCTCTAGATTGTGTTCTAGTGCTATGATATCCTTTTTTTTAACTTATATCCAAGCGACTTAGAGCAATGCCTTAAATGTAATTAGTTGTTACCTCCAACTCTGGTACAAAAGCAAGATCCATGTGCTTTTTTATGTCGACTTTGTATTATTCCGTGATCATACGTCAGTCAGTCTTTCCTTGGTTTTTGCATAGTCTGAGGTCATGTGCTGATGACAATGCTCTGCGAATTAGCCAAACTATGAGTTACTGCATTGTTAGCTATAGAAGCTCCTTGTAAGTTGGTGTTAATTGATTTTAACAGTATATTTTTGTGTGCCCTTTAACTTCACTTGGTCCTTTAGTTTGCAGCAAAATCTTTATCTTTGAATAATTTGAGTAGTGCTCCTAATAAATTTAATTAATATTCTGTTGACTTTTTCCATAAACCTATCACTCCAACGTGACTTCTGTTCTTCCAAATGGGGTGATTATTTGGCTACTGATTTGTTCCACATTCCTGGATAAATTTTATCGTCATGTTTGGCTAAATCACTAGGTGTCAGACAAATGACCTCTATGGAATTAACACGGTTGGAACTGCTGGCAAGGGCAGTCTGGTATAGGATTTATCCTTTTTCGACTGGACACACCTCCCCACCTCACTGCGATACAGGACATGGGTGTAGGGTAGATACACTCTCCTATTCCAAGTAGCTGCTAAGTCCAGGGATGACCGAGTTGGCTAAAGATTCTCTTAGATCCTTTCCTAACTTTAACATGTCAAGCACAATTGCTATTTACCAGAAATCAAATGAAGCCAGTGCTTGTATGTGTTCAGCTATACAGTAAATTGTATTCTACTTGTTTTCATGGGCACACTGGCCTGGCTTGCTTCATAAGAGGCCCTGGCAGGCCCCTTGTTGAGGAACAAATAGTATGTGTTGTATTATATCATTTACCAACCTTTGTGCACCCCACTAGACTGTGTCGACTCGGTGGTGTGGATATCTACATGTTTGCTATACATTTATACACCTAGGCTCTTATTACAAGTTGCCTGGGAGTTGCCAGCCCTATCAGAATTATGAGATCCACAGACACACTGCATATCCGTTTTCTTTGACCCAGAGCTGTCATCTGCTGGAAGCAGAAATTGAAATGTCCAGCTGAAGCGTATGGGTGGCGGTTGCGGAAATAGGGTACTTGATGAACAACACAGAGATATAGGACAGAGTACAGGGATTATTCATCTGCTATGCACGGCTTCCGTAAGAAGCATCTGTCGTTACACACCATTCTAAGGGGCCGATTCACAGAACTAACTTAAGACAAAATCCTAAACTTACTACTTTTGGTATTCACAGAAGTTAGGATTTTGTCTTAAGTTTGTCTTAAGACAGACTTAAGACAACATTCTGTCTTAAGTCTGTGTTAAGAGAAACTTAAGACAAAATCCTAACTTCTGTGAATACCAAAAGTAGTAAGTTTAGGATTTTGTCTTAAGTTAGTTCTGTGAATCTGGCCCTAAATCTGGTAACTCACTGCTATGACGTAGGAACAGTTGATAATAACATTTGTTACCCACTGTTGCTACATCACAAAGGCTTCCAGGCCTGGCTGACAGGGTTCCCTGAGAGCCTGTCGGCGCAGCGCTGCTTGTCTGCAAGCGCAGTGCAGCAGAGGAAAAATGGGGTGGGTAAAAATGTCAGGTAAAGTATTTATTTTTCATATTTGGTTCAGGGATTAGATGACTCGTTATGTATGGCCCTCCACTACTCTACTGCTGTGTAACAGTTGAATGCGGGGCAGATGATTTTGGAGGCTATAGATAACATAAGATTATAGAAGGGTAAAAAGTGAATTACGGCGATGTTTTTCACCTCCGGATGACATCATAGACTACTCGAGATTCCCCTCATTGCCTATTTGTTAAGTATTTTTGTAAAGCACGCGCTTGCCTTAAAGGGCGTCATGGCGCTAGCTGAGAGACAGAAAACAGAGGAAGTCAGGAAATAGTTAACATGTGGCAACAAGCCAAGGGGCAGATTTACAAGCCCCTTGCGCCTTATTTACGCCGCTGTTGCATCACTTTTGTGACGCAGCGGCGGCGCAAATCCTGTTCCATGGTGCGGGGGTACTTACAACGTGACGCATCTGGGAGATGCGTCACGTTGTAATGCCCTGTGCCACATGTAGGCTTTCCTGTGCAGGAGGGGGAGGGGCGTTTCGGCGCAGGAACGCCTCCTAAAAGTGGCTGAGTGAAATCTACAAGATTTCACTCAGTCACTTTTAGGCCCATCCTGCGTCAAAACCCTGCGCCTGCCTGAAGCAGGCGTAAGGATTGACGCAGCATTAACTAGATAGGGCCCCCAGAGCATTGCTGGAGCTGCGTCGCGCTTGCGACACAACTCCAGCAATACGTCACTTTTACTGCACAGATGCATCACGCATCTGTGCCGTTTTTGCACCATGGTGCGCCGCATTGTAAATGTGGCGCATAATAACTGGCGCATCCCTGCTGATTTGCAGGGATGCGCCAGTTATTATAAATATGCCCCCAAGTTTTTAATGCTTTTCTAAAGCCAGGAGGTTAGGAAGGGCTTTAATTTGTAGAGGAAGCGGTTTGAAGTCAGTCAGAACCGCTTGGTTAAAAATATCCTTGTAATTCAGTGTTACCCAACTCTAATTTTATATATAGCTCGGGTTCTACACAACTGTACAGGTGCCATATATATTTATTGAGGTCAACCTGCAGTGCGTTTTTGAAAGTTCGCCCTGCTGGGGTTGACGCTTTTTTTTAGATTTGGTAAAATTCTTTGTAGATTGATTTTCATACAAGCATTTTTAAGCTGCAAACGTTTGGTATGGATTTTTTTCATTATTTCTACTGGTATTGTCAAGAAAAATTAAACTCATAAACATTAGAAATTAAATGAAAACATGCCCCCCACCCCCCCTCCACCCGCATGATGCCTTTTTGTTTACTGCTCACTTTCTTTTTGGAGAAGCATTTGTTCCTCTCCCTGTTATTGTTAAATCCACTCTCCCTCCGAATGTTATTGAAGGAATTTGCGTATTCATTGCCGCGCTTCGTCTTCCACAGCCAAAATGAGACATGCAAATTTTACCCATTTCCTGCGCGCGCCCCTAACGAGTACAAATGAGCGCAACATTCTGAACATTCTCCATGCTAATCAGCGCCCATTTGCATTTTCTTCTCTTAATTGCATATTTAAAGTGTTTGCCCTTCTTGCAGTTAACCCTATTTGCACATATAACCTTGACTATGGCCATCTTAAAAAGCTGGTCACGCCATGAAATGAGAAATCGAGGGGCAGATTTACAAGCCCCCTGCGCCACGACTACGTCACTTTTTGTGACGTACTGGTGGCGTATTTCACTGTTCCATATTTAAAAGGACAGGAAAAGCCACCTTGCCTGGCTTTTCCTGTCCTTGTAAATACGGCCCCTTTACCCGCAGCACTTTGCATGAAAGGGGCGTTCCATGGGTATTGCTGTGGGTGTTCCCAGACACATCCATGGAACCTGACACATTTCCAGATATACGAATAATCGTAAATTTGAACTGCATGTGACTGCTACGCCTCCCAGGCGAGGCGTAGGGAGGCACAATGAGGCGAAATGTTTTATTTCTCCTTGTTTTTTTCCTCTTTCAATGCGTACTGCATTTTACAGCCTGCAGTGATTGGTTTTATGCGGGAAGGTTTCTCTTCTTGCACGAAAACAAGCTCCCCATGACACAAGCATCCTTGCACCATGGTGCAAGGGTGCCAGCACCGGCGCATTGCAGCTGTTTGTGTGCCAGCGCAGGGGAGAGCAGAGGAATACGACATATTGTAAATATGTCGCATTCCTGTGCTCTGAAAGTGACTCAGTGCTGCGCAGCCAAATGGCTTGCGGAATGCACTGAGTCACTTTCTCGTAATTCTTCCCCCTAGAGTTTACTTCCCGAAATATATTTTAGTTTATCTGCGCTGGTTTATGCGGTGAATTCTCTCAAGTTTTTTACACCATATGTCGCCTCCTGAAGTAGGACTTATTGCATAGACATGATGCAAAAAAATTACTTTTGTTCCTAATTTGAACATCATTGGGAACAATGTGCTACATCATCCACAAAACCTCCTTGGCACAAGTAATATTTGGGGGAGCTTACGCCGAGTAGTTGCACCAGATTTAGACCACCTTTTTCAAAATGAGGAAGAGCAAGGTGTGAACAATTTTGGTGAGTTTTTAACCAGATCCTAAAATCTGAATAAGATAGTGCTGTTTGCATACATTTCTTTGCTGACATCTATCAACAAAAGGCTGTAAGTAGACAGTGCTTAATTTGTAACAAGGGTAAGTGCCAGAGCCCTTCTCAGGAGGCCAACAATTGTCCCCACCAGTGCTGCCAATGACTGTCCAAACATAACTACTAACCATCACACTCCTATTGTCCACAGCACCATCACACCAACATCAGAAGTGGCAAATAAATGCAGCCGATCAGAAGCTCAGCACCTCAGTTCCTTAACCCCTTCGCTGCGGCCGCAATTTTACTGCTGTGCGGTAAACAAAAGAACAGGGCGGGGCTGTGACGAACCCCAGCCGTCATCCGCACACGAGCACTGCGGAGCGTGACGGCTGGGGGTCGTCACCAGCATGGGAGGGGTTAATAAACCAGTTTGTATAATGTCCGTGCAAACACATCTGGAGTATGCCACACTTTTACACTACTGGAAGCCAGTTAAATGTATTGAAGGAATGTGGACAGTGCACCAGGATGAAGTCAAATGATTCCATATATATTCCAATACAAATTCTTTATTTAGTGATTTAGTGTCAATTAAAAGCATGGACATCAGCCAACGAGTTTTGTCCCAGACGGAACATTGTCAGGGCTGAAAGAATACATAGATAAAAGACAAACTAAGTATAACTGCCACATAGTACAAAGATTCAAATGATCTCAACAACATGTATATAAAATAGACAACATCAATAAACAAATATACATTACATTGAAAAAAACGGCAAACACTTTTATACACAAAGCGAAAAATGGATATACAACATACAAAGAACGTTAAAATTCATAAACACCACTGGAGATAAGCTCCAGTCAGCAGTAAAGACAAAAACATCTGCATAGGAATGTAACTTTATACCCTATTTACAGTAAATGATGGTTATAACAACCACTATATTCAGAAAATAGTAATATATTACAAGAAAAGAAATGATGGATAGCGAAAAAAAGAGAGAAAAAGTAACAAATAAAAAGAAAAGGGGAAAAAAGGGGAAAAAGAACCAACTCATAAATAAAGTCAAAGTGATAATTCCAAAAGTAAAGCTACCCATAGAGTAAAATGTCCACAAAGTCCAACATATAGTCTCACCTATTGTGTCTTTAAATAAGTCCAATAATCAATTAGATCCACGTTTGAAAAGTATTCCATAAACGCCAAGATAAAAAACTGAGGAAAGAAAGCACAGTTCTAATTGAAGGGACCCAACAAGTTAGTACCACCGAATTCATCAGTTTAAATACAGACTGGCTATGCCTATGTCAAGGCCATCAAAAGTTTGGATTACAAACAAACCACTATACTGTGTGCCACTTACCAAAGATAATCAGCACATTCGTAATCCCAGTTTTCCAAATAACAAGGTATGTCTGTACAGGACCCAAAGTGTCCTAGTCACAAAGAAAGCAACGATTGTAAAATGGTACCACCGAGTTCTCTCCCAGAGACAATCCACAGTCTGAATACAATTGTACTACAACTATTACAGCATTTATCATGACAGGTCAGTTGAATGCTGCACAGGGGTGTGGACAAAAACCCTGTGGCCCACCCACTATGCTCACTCCTACAGGGGGAACGCAGCTAGCAACATTTCCGCTATCTGAGCCACGGCCTGGTGTGACATGGTTGCATCCACTGTTCACTACTCTCCAGTCACCAGCAGTTGTGGTCTGCATGGACATATCTGTGGTTTGCCTCCCCGTGTGTGTCCTACACATCCTTGCCTCACTTGTCATTGTGTACATTGCCATTCATGGGTCACTTGCAAATTGTTCGCACATGGCTTCATTCGGCATCTTCACACGTTCAGTAGTTGTGTGGCTGTGGTGCCATGATATGGCTGTATTGTGTGCAGGGGTACCGCATTATCTCCATGGAGTGGTGATGAGGTGTCTGGTAGGTTGGCATTTTGATTGCCATGTCATATGTGGTTTAGTTACGTGTGCATTACCACAGTCGTGCGTTGTGTGATGTTACTTTGAGGTGTGTGGTGTGTTGATTTGGCACTTACCAATGAGCAGTCCAGTTCCTATGTGCCATTTTGGAAGCACTGGTTGATGATGGACTGTCGGAACATGTAGGAGTTGTGCACACTGCCGGGGTAGTTTGCGGTGACATTGGTGAAGAGTCCCGAGTGGTCCACTATTGCCTGCACATTTTTGGAATGCATGTGCTTTCTGTTGCGGTAGTGGTGTGCTGTATCCGCAGGGGGCACAAGTGGGACATATGCGCTGTCTATTTCCCTCAACACAGCCGGGAATCAAGCAATGGAATAGAAGCCTTGCTTGGTCTCCTGCTGTTCCTGCGCAGTGTGGGGGACGTGAAGGTACTGGGGCATGAAGCTGAGGATGGCATCAAAGACAGGTGTGATGAACTTTCATAGGGCTGGCTGTAAGACCCCTCCGACTCTGGCAGTTGTTGGTTGGAAGGTACCAGAGGCCAACAGGTGCAGCACAGACAGCCTCTTTGTCTGCGGAGGGATGTTGGTTCTCCGCTGTGTTGGTACTGTCAATCTGTGGGTGATGTGGGTCATGATGCGGATGATGGTTGTCCTTTTGAGCCTGTATTGGGCAATGACTTCCTCGAGCGTTAGGTCTGTGAGACTGGTGGGTTTTCAGTAGGTCCGCTGTCTTACTCTGCGCTGCCTCTGTGGTGGTCGGGGGAGGGGCGAGTCCGGGTCCTGGGGGTGGTGGCGGTCCTGGGGGTGGTGGCGGTGGGTGTTGTGGCCCTGTGGGGCTCAGAGCTGCATGATGTGTAGCTCCATTGCGTTGTTTGTTCTTCGGGTGTGGCTGTGTGCGGGGCTCCGTTGCCTACTTCAAGTAGTCACCCGGCTTTACACCACGAGGAGGCAGGTGTTAAATACCCTCTGCTACTGCAACTTATCGCATGGTTTTGACTCGCATCGCAGATCTGGCTGTTCGTTCTGAAAGTGGTTTTGGTTTTTTTTTTGTGTTTTTGCACGGGAATGCCTACTCTGCATCTCATTAGGGTTAGTTTGTGGTGTCCACCGTGGAGATAAATTTAGGGGCAGTTATTACGGGAATACTGGCGATGTCTGCAGTTTGCACCAGCTTTTGAATGGGGTGTTAAATCTATCTCCACTTTTGATGCGTTAAGGTTAGAATAAATTGGAGATAAGTCCTTATGAATATCCCCCCTAGTCTTTACAAAATAAAAACGTTCTCAATTTGTTGATATGGGCCACATCTTTAGTTTTCTAATTTACTATTGGGGACACTTTTATTTTGGTACTGGGGCCTATTTTGTGTCCCATTTTGACCATGTACCTAATGCCCCTGTCACTGCACGTCTCTTTTTAAAGAGTGAAATCAGCTTCCCTGCTCTGTATCCAGTTAATGTTTTAAAAAGATGGTGATTTTATTTTTTTTACTCTAGTAGTCCCGCCCCCACCCACTGGCCCATTGGTTCGGCCCTCGGCCACAAACCACACTGTACTTTAGGCCCCCAATCAATCAATCAGTGACACTTATAGAGCGCGCTACATACCCGTAGGGTCTCAAGGCGCTGGGGGGGGGGGTGCCGCTACTGCTCGAACAGCCAGGTCTTCAGCTTCTTCCTGAAGGAGAGGTGGTCTTGGGAATTGTTTGTGATTACTCATGATCTAGAGGCTATGGATTTGCCTACAGCCATAGGGAGAATCATTAGTCAGGATACATTAACCTTGGACATTAGCGGTTCCACTCTTGTTAATGCCCCTAACAGGAATGCTGCCCTCTGAAGCCAAGCAATAACTTGCAACCTAGTGTAGTGGTCTTCAAACCTTTAAATTCTGCTCCCTCTTCTGTGTAAAATAAAAATCATAGCACCCCTGAAAAAAAAGCTTATTTTTCCAACAATTCTTCCATAAAACTGGGAATTTTTAAATATGTATAAACAAGAATAAAGGTATTTAACATTGCAATCATCCCTTTTAAAAATACAATAAAATGCATGCTTGTGAACATACTGTTCTGGTCAGCCAGATCTTACTAAAGAGTCAAAGAATCTTTTGGAGGCCCTTCTCCCTGGACACCTACTCCCAGCCAGGATATCAACCACACAAGAAGGTAGCAATGGCCCTTTACACAGGCAACTTCTTCCGTTCTGGTTTTTCCAGCAAAAACAAAACACTGTTATCAGCATGATGATTCTCCTGGACGGTGCCGGGCACCCCCCTTGGGATCATTTAAGGATCCCCAGAGGATCCTGCCCCAGTTTGAAGATGTCCGACCTAGAGGCAATGACGTTAAGTACAGCCCTTGAAGAAACCAAAAGTCAGGGGAAATTTGGGTCACCCCACCTGTACAATCTGGGCACTGCATGTTTCTGGCAGGAACACTGCTGTCTATAGCAAGGCTCTAACCAGCACCTAGAGGTTAAAGAGTTGCACACAGCTGTGCAAAGAACCAACAGCCAGGGGAGATTAGAAGAACCCATCCCTGTGTGTGTGTCTGACAGAAAGTATGCCCTAGAAAATAAGGCTGTAACTGCAACCTAGACCCTATGACTTTCTGTACACCAGTGGGAAAAACCAATAGTCGCGCAAACTAGGGGTGCCACTTCTGTACAGTTTGAGCACTCAAGTTATCTGTCAGGAAACTGCCCTCTGATGCAAAGTTGTAGCTAGGGTCTAGAGGCTATAGAGTTGTGTAAAGCCTTGGAAGGAACCAATAGCCAGGGGAGGCCAGGTGCTCAAGTCTGTACTGTCAGTGAATGTTTCCGACATGGACATTATCCTCTGAAGTAAGGCAGTAATTAGTGAATAGAGGCTATGATGTAGCATACAGCCATGGGAGGAACCAAAAGACATGGGAGATTAGAGTTCCCCCATACCTGTACATGATGAACACAAAGGAGACTATTCACAAAGGTAATTTACACTTGTCAGTAATTTGTGAGCAATTTACTGTTACAATTTCCAGTATCTTTACTAATTTGGGCTATTCACAACATCTGATTGTAAAGCTACCCAAAAGTGTAGATTTGCACACTCCACCCCCCGAAAAAAGGGGTGGAGCTAAGTTTAGAACTGTAAGTTACGACTGCCAAAAAAGAAAACTAATAAGTCCAGTACCTCACATGGTCAGCCACAAATACTGCAAAGTTCTCTTACATACAAAAAAATGAAGATAGAGACTTCAAATAAAATACCATAGGAATAATGCAAATAGATTACATAAAGCATTTTTATTTTTGAATGGTAAAATATTTTAAACCTTTTTTAATTTATAAAATATTGTAACATTAATGTTTATGAAAATATAATTAAAACTACTTTTAAATAATTCTAAATATCATTTAATATTTATTCATACATACTAAAAAGTCTTTTTTAGTTTAAGGTGGATATATATATTTCACTTTAAACTTCGTAAGGATAATTTTTTATTTCATTCAATATATTTAAATGTATGAAAGATTTATTCCAAAATTAAGTTAATGGCATAGTGGCATTTTAAAATGTTGTTCTACATTAAAAATAAATATATAACATTTATTGACATACACAAATTTTACATAAACATATGTTCACTAGTTTATTATAAAGTTTATTAAACCTTTTTAATTTTTTCTATACTTGACCATAGGAAGATCTCAAACCCGACTGGGGAGTCTACTGAAGGAAAAGTATAGTGAAAAGTAAAAAACTGTTTATTTAGTTGAACAAAAATAGTAAAAATACTTTTACGTTAAATATGAACGTAATGTAATTTTATATATTAAATGCTACACTAGTAACTACATTTTGATTTGAATAAATAATTAATTTAGATGCATTACCTAAAATAATATTATTCCGAATTTTAAATTAAAGAATAATTTCCCACCTTAAATTAGAAAAATGTAAAGTTCTTATTGTGCATTAATAAATATTAAACGTGCAGTATAGAATTAATTAAAAGTAATCTAATTATATTTTAATACAATTTATTATTTTACATTAATTTATACATTTATATCTTTTAACTATTTAAAATAGCTTAATTTAATTTAACATTATTTCCTAGTAGGTTTTATTTTATATCCTCACTTGAAATATCTTCTTTTGAAGAGTATTGCACTAGCAGTGGTTGCCCATGTATTGTACTGGACTTTCTCCAACTCTGAGCTGGAGTATATGTACTACTATTGAGGGTCCTTTTTGGCTGCTGTAACTTTAGCAGTGCAGTTTAAGAATACCAAAGAGCTTACTCTTTTGTGAGTGGGTGCATGTCTTTCCCTAAAACCCCCCTAAAACTCCCCTAACCTTCCCCAAACCCTTGCTTACTCCTCCCTATATCCTCCTATTTAGCTGTAAGTATGCCTCATTTTCCAGCAACCGTCCTTGTCCCTCCCACATTTACCACTATGAGTTCGATTTCGATCTCGCTAGGAAATCCCTCCGTACGATTCCGATCCAGAAGGCTTTCCTAGGGAATCGCGCTATACGAGTCCGAACAAACGAGTACGATGCAGCCGTATGCTGACGGACTCAGTTCGCTCGCACTACCTTTGAACTCTATGGAAGCCTGTATACTGGCAAATACACAGGTTCCCATAGCAGAAAAGGGGTGGGTGGGGAAAAGCGTACTCCCTGTGGCGGGGACCCCATGTTGCCTGGCACACTATGCATGCTTGGATTGGGGAGACCCATGCCCAACCCCTGCGACCAATTAGGAGGGCTCCAGGTGCTGCTACGGCCCCCCAAAGTCATATTCCGACTGCAGTTTCGTCTTGATGAGACCGAGTCGATACAGCTGTCCGCATCGTGCATTGTACTCGCTCATTCGGAATCTGGCTCCATGGCGCTACACAATTCAGATCCGAACGAGTCGGACGGACAGGATCGGGTTTGGAAACGATTCGGTCAGCGCAGAGGGGATCTTCATATTGTACTTGGTCGTTCGGAATGGTGGACAATTCATTCAGAAACATGGGCTCCGAATCTGATTTGCATGTTCTGGAACCCGTCTGGAGGCCTTCCTAATGATATCGGAACGAGCCCAAAGTCGTAAAGTTGCATGTGTGAGGACCTTCCAGCAGAAAAGATGTGAAAGGTACAGGAGGTGATTTACACTCATAGGTTGGTGAAGAGTATTTTGTAGTACTTCAGTAGTATGACTAAACAAACTACAAAATGCGCTTTGTGAACAGGGCACTGAATGTCTCTGATAGGAATACTATTCCCTGTAAAAAGGCTGTAACTAGTGCCTAGAAGCTATGACGTTGTGTACAGCCATGGGAGGAAGCAACATTTAGGGGTCATTAGGGGTGCATGTTTCTGTACACACTGGACTTTGTAGATCATTTAGTCTATGGTCTATGTAGATCATTTAGTTGTACTTCAATAGTACTAGTCAAGTTCTACAAATTGCTATTCACCAAACTAGGTGAGGTGGTTTCATTCTCTTCTATCTTTTCTGTGTGGAGATATTAGTCCTGACTGTGGAGATCTCTGCCGAAATATGCATACATTTTAGTAGCAAATGTGGAAGGGACAGGAAGTGGCAGATCTACAAGAAAATAACACAGTGCGGCAAGTTATTGTGCTGCACCGCGCTGCGTTAGTTTCGAAGCACAGGGATGCGACATATTTACAACAAAATGTCGCATCTTTGTGCTTCCCGCTGCGCTGGCGCACAAACTGCTGCCATGCCCCGGTGCAGGCATCCTTGCACCATGATGCAAGGATGCTTGCATCGTGGAAAGATTGTTTTTGTTCAGCAAGGGGCACCTTCCTGCACAAAACAAAAAATCAAGGTGATTTCCTCTTCCAATGTGTGCTGTAGAATGCAGCACACATTGAAGGAGGAAAAAAACGAGTAGTAATGAAAACATTTCTCCTTGTTGCACCTCGCTACGCCACCCCTAGGGTGGCGTTGCCATATTTACAAGAACAGGTTAATTCACACATGGTGATTTAACCTGTTCTTGTAAATATCACTTGGTAGGCTGCGCCACCAGTGTGTTATGCAATGTGATGCACTGACGGCACAAGGGGCTTGTAAATCTGCCCGGAGTGTCTGGAAAATGGAGAATACTTACTACTAAATGGGAGGAGTTTTGGGTAGGATGGGGGGGTTTGAAAATAACAAGTTTCAAGTTTAAATACTTTATTCGACAACATTGTCATAAAAGCATGTATCCCTAAGCTATACAAATATAAATACTAATCTAAGAATAAAAAACATATTAAATTCCAAGTAATTTGTACTTTGTTGGCGAATGACACAATAAAAATAATCATTTTTAAAATAGGGACACAGCACAAAGTTTAAAAAATAGGATTTAGTGATCAAATAGTTCATAGGAGTTTTAAAGTGCGCATGCGTATTATCCATGCCCACCCCATGTATTTAGCTACAGCAATTGCAAGATTAGGGGCACAATTTGATTTCAGAATCCTTAAGGCCTCTAAATATTTCCTTGTGCCCAAATTTCTGCATGCAGGCTTCAACCATCTATTCCTTGGGGCAGCATATAAGGGGCACACAAATAGAAAATGTGGGATATCCTCTACATGTGTTTTACAATAAGAACAAGTATTTACATTATCAGGAGACCATTTGACCGTGAAAGCATTTAAAGGTAAAGAGCCAATTCTAAACTGAAAATACAGTTTCCTTTCTAGAGGCTTGGAGATCAAGTCCCAGTACTGTTCAAATTTTGGGATCGTTTTGACTTCCAAAAACTGGGATGTCAAGGCAGATTGTTGGTTGGAAGTCAGTGCAGCGTTGTTTATCATGTCCCAGTACAGTTTTTTCAATGTGATCTTTGAGGGAAAATCATGTGGGTCTACTGCAGACCATAAGTGCTCAAGGTGCAATTTTTGGAGTAATTTCCTCACTTCTTTAAGCCAAAGTACTTTATGGAAAGTGTCAGATTTATCAACATCCAAAAGGGCAGCTGCGTAATGACTCAACTCAGGAGTCGTTTTTATGCGCCTCCAATATAGGAGGGGACGCAGTCTGACCATGTCCTCAATCCTTTTCCTCCCAAGATCGTAGTGGAGAGGGGTCGTGGGGGTACTCTGTGGGACGCCAATTATGCGCCGCAGGAATTTATTTTCTGCAACTATTGGAGTATTCAAGTTGGTGAAACCCCATAATTCTGATCCATAAAGACATGCACCCAGCACTTTCATACCATAAATCTCCATTATGGGCTGAATTGGTTTTGTAAATGAAGATTTGTGCTTTTGGGCTATTGCCCCTGCCAGCTGGTTAAATTTTAGCACTGTTGAGTCCATATGTGATCTCCAGTTCATATTAGCATTTAGAGAGATGCCAAGGTAGGTGAATGCATCCACTTCTTCCAAAAAAGCCCCATTGTAAACCATTTTCCCCTTGAATTTCTTAGTGGGATTCAAATTCATAAATTTAGTCTTTGATGAGTTTATTTCCAAGCTCCGTATCCGGCAGAAGTCACCAAAAGCGTTTATTGTCTTTTGTAAACCGCTAGGGGTCCGCGAGACCAGCAAGGTGTCATCTGCAAACATTAGTACTGGAACTCGCTTCCCATCTAGTAGTGGAGCATTCGTCGGAAATTGCTTCAAAAAATCAACTATGCCATTGATGTAGAGAGAGAATAAGGTGGGGGCCAGGACACAGCCCTGTCTCACGCCTCTCTCAACAGGGAAGGATTCTGTGACGTCTCCCTGGGCTCCCCACCTAATCGGGGCATAATTGTTCTCATGCAACCTTACAAGCAAAGTTAGTAGTTCGGGACTTATTCCTAGTTCCCTTAAGACATCCCAAAGTTTTTGCCGGGGAACTAAATCAAAGGCTGACTTCAAGTCAACAAAAACAGCGAACAGAGGACCATTTAGCAGGGTTACATTTTTCCAGTATATAGTTAAAAAGTGGAATACCTGGTCGACAGAGCTTGTTAAGGGGCGAAAACCAGCTTGGTATGGGGAAAGGATATCCTTGTCAATTATCCAGGCTTGCATTTTGTTTTGTACCATCCTGCCCATCAGTTTTTGAGCGCAATCAATGAGGCTGATGGGCCTATAATTACTTGGTAAAGCCTTATCCCCTTTTTTATAAACTGGAATTATTTCCGCTCCTTTCCATGTTGCTGGTATCTTTGCCCCTTGTGCAATGGCATTTCCAAGCCATACAAAGTATTTACACCAGCTGTCCCTGTCAGATAGAAAAACATCCGCCGGTATTCCATCGATTCCTGGTGCCCTACCTCTGGTCACTCCATCCATTGCCTCGTGGACATCTTTCAAAGAAAATAGTCTGTTGGTAAAGAATACCCTTACTAGGGGAGAATCAGTTTGTGGATCTGAATTGTCTGCGTATTGGGGTTTGAAGAAGTCCACCCAGGACTCCTTTGCTACATGGTTTTTCGGGCAGTCAGCTATGCCCCCTGAGCCCCACTTTAATATGGCCCAGAACTCTTTCTGGTGTTTATCAACACATGCTTTCTTCAAATCTAGCCAAAGGTTCTCATCCCACTGCTTTTTTGCCTTAATCTGGATTTTTCTATATTCATCCCTAGCATTTAAAACTCCTATTTTAGATCTTAATGCTATACTAAGATTTTGCCTCGCTATTCTGCAGGATTGGTCATACCATCCCCTTTTTAAGGGTGGTCCAGTACCCTTCCTTTTCTTAATTGTTTTAAAGAATAGCTTCTGTATGTTAGCAAAAAACTTTGGCTGTGACTCTTCAATCCGTGACTTAAAATTTATATAATTCGTTAAAACCTGTAGTCTGGATACTTCATCAATGACTAACCTCTCAAGGGCCTGCCTATCCTCTGGATTATCTACTAAAGTTATCCATCTAACATGATGGAGATTATTGGATGGAACAACATCTAAGGACGTAAGGTTCCTAGCTGAAATTTCTGGAATTGCTTTTTGTTCTATATTAAATAGCAAAGACAGAGGGTTATGATCGCTCTCCAACCTGGGAATGACCTGCATATCGACCACTTTGCTCCAGCCTCTAACATCTACCAAAATGTAATCTATCCTGCTACTTGATCTTACGTTATCAAAGGTATCCCTGCCCTGTAGGTCTGAGGGAGTGCGGCCATTGGCTGCCCTCAGTCCTCTGGATAGGCATAAGCTTTTAACCTGTATTGCTACTTCTGTCCACTTTTTTACCAACGGTAGGTCTAACTGGGGAATTCCCCACTTAGTATCTTCCTCTTGTGTCAGATCACTATCCTCACAACCTAAGGGTTCAAATGTTGTATTTAGATCTCCACCCACCAAGATAGTATACTGCGTAGCTAGCGTCTCTAAGTCATTATCTAGAGCACCTACTATATCAGAGAATGTGCCCCCTTGGGTTCCCCTTGCATAGATATTATATATTGCCATCTTATAGCCGTCAGCCCAGGTGAGCACAATCGAAAGTAGGTCGCTGTTAATAGTATGGCTCTGCTTGATAGTGCATTGCAGAGGTTGGCGTATCCATATAAGTAGACCCCCTGAAGGGCGTCCCTTTGTATTCTTTTTGCGGGCACGTGAAAATTTAAAAAGCCCTGGCGAAAGACTGGTGACACTGACCATGTTTCCTGTAACAACACAATATCGTAACGGTCAATGAACTCGCACCAGTCTGGAGTCTGAATTTTATGTTGGATACCCGCAATATTCCATGAAATGAACTTAATGCTACATTCCCTTTCCATATTCCTCTTATTTAAGGGAATAGTCAGGTTAGGGGGAAGCACACAAGGTGGAGAACTAGCTTCAACTATGTTAGTAGTAGTATGAACAACTAGTAAATTGTTCTCTGCTGCATTAGAGGCATGATCTCTAGGGTCAGAAGTCTTGCCCTCACAACAATTTATTCCTAATGTCGTGCGAGTACTAGTATTTCCATGTTTAACCTTTATGATCTTTGATTTCCCTAAGCTCGTTGGTTTTTCCAGTCAGTCACATTGACTTAAACCTGAAAGGGCAGAGAACCTGTTTTCTCCCAAGATACCCCAATTATTTTTATTTTCAGGGATATTGGCTTTTCTTATTACAGGGTTCCATTTCGTTTTTAACAATGTTGGATTTAGAATGTTTCCCTTTTTTATATAAAAAAAGTCCAACGTTAATGGCCCCAAATTCGGTAGATCTACGCTGAGGGGGATATATATTAGCTAGGATGTTTGGTAAAACTTCAGGATCTGAGAAATGTAGCACCACACAATCCCCCTTGAACTTTTTGATGCCACCCCCGATCCATTCAACCCTTCTAGCTTTTACTACCTCCTGTGCCAGCTGGTCCCTGCCTCCTGGATTAAAAGCCATATTCTTTGATAGCCAATGGAGTGGCTTATTTATCAAAGAAGGAGTGTTCTCTACTTGCCCTGATTCTAGTTGAGGGACATTTGCTAGAACCAATATTAATGGTGAAGCTTCCACTATTAATTCAACCGGCCCTTTCTCCATATTCTCTGGATCTTTAGTACTTCTAGAGATGGGCCCTGAGGGGTCCTCAATAATGCTAACTGGGTTTGGGATTCCCGACCCCTCCCCCCCTTGGACAGGCCTCCACATGGTGTTCTGTGAAGTGTTCGTTAGGGGAACTGACCCAGGTACAATTTTAGTATTTTTCGGGTCGGCTGTAACCGGATTTAATAAAGCAGTATTGGGTCTTTCATCTGTTGTTTTTTGCAAAAGTGCCCCCAGTCTAGTAACCTCTTCTGTGAGCTGGTCAATTTTGCTTAGGAGTGGTTTGGTAATAGTTTTAATTTTGTTATCTATGGCATTCAGTAGCTTCTTAAATTGGTCTTCGTCCAGGTAGACCTTTCCACTCCCATTACTCCTAGTGTCATCTCCAGTATTCCCCTGGGGGGAAGTGTCAAGGCGCTTTTTGCCTGATCGGAGACCACCCCTTTTTGGTATATTCTTTCCCCCTCCCTTTGTTACTCTAGGAGCTGGGACTGGTGTGGGGGTTTCTTCTTCTAGAGTGATAATGTCAGTATCAGTTATACATTCGGGAGCCGGATCATTGATTGCTACTAGTAGTTGGGTCAATGGGTTAATGTCTGGAGTCATGAAGACCTCATTACTGATGTCAAGATCTGGGGTAGGTAAAGGCGTATTGTCGATATGCAAATCTGGCGAATAGCTAAGGCCCAAAGATGATCTCCTATCCTGATTAATTTTGGCAACTTTCTGTACCATATAATTCTCTATTGTGTTAAGTGGAGCTGAAGATGGTTTAGCTTTAGACATTTTACAAGGTAGAAACAATGCAGGATCCGTGGGGTTTTAAGTCAATATAGTATCTCAGACACTTTTGGGAATTAAGGGAGAGTGTCACTTACTTAGATGTTTTTGGGCAGCGTTCTTGGCCCTGCTCCTGCCTCTTCTTGCCGATGAGGGCCGTAGAGGGCCCGCCCTTTGCCCGGGCTTCGCTCCGGGCGTCCCGCTCGCGTCCCGCGAAGCGGGTTGCTGCGGCGCTTTTGTGCGCCTCCTAGCGCCCTCACGTGATTGCAAAGCGCGCCGCCGCGTAGGCTGCCGGGAATTCAAGTCCCGGAGCGGCGGCGCGTGTAGTCAGGTTGTAAATGACTCTTGACGGTGGCAGCGTGCTTCTGGGTGCCTGGGTTCCTTGGTAATGACTCCTGGCGGTGGCGGCGTGGCAGAGACTAGCAGGTAAGTTCCGTTTTCCTTCTCCCCCGCTCCGCCGGTTGCTGCGGCGCTTTTGTGCGCCTCCTGGCGCCCTCACGTGATTGCAAAGCGCGCCGCCGCGTAGGCTGCCGGGAATTGAAGTCCCGGAGCGGCGGCGCGTGTAGTCAGGTTGTAAATGACTCTTGGCGGTGGCGGCGTGCTTCTGGGTGCCTGGGTGCCTTGGTAATGACTCCTGGCGGTGGCGGCGTGGCAGCGTCTAGCAGGTAAGTTCCGTTTTCCTTCTCCCCCGCTCCGCCGGTTGCTGCGGCGCTTTTGTGCGCCTCCTGGCGCCCTCACGTGATTGCAAAGCGCGCCGCCGCGTAGGCTGCCGGGAATTGAAGTCCCGGAGCGGCGGCGCATGTAGTCAGGTTGTAAATGACTCTTGGCGGTGGCGGCGTGCTTCTGGGTGCCTGGGTGCCTTGGTAATGACTCCTGGCGGTGGCGGCGTGGCAGCGTCTAGCAGGTAAGTTCCGTTTTCCTTCTCCTTTCCTTTGAAAATAACACAAACCCACCTACAAAAGATTAATTCCATTCACATTCAAAAACTGTATTTCTGAAAATACTACAGTCAAAAAGCACCCAAAACAGTAATAAATGTACTCCAGGTCAGACCTGGATTATGTCCAGTATCACAAATAGCCAATCAGTGCTACTGCAACACCCACCAATAGAAAATAAAATAATCAAGACAAGAACTTAAAATAACATTTACTATAAATATACACAATGACTTTACATTAATATTAATCAGCATGCAGAAATGAGAGGAAAAATAGTCATATTTATAATGGCCAATCATTGATTAACAAGTTCCTTACATTAGCATGTTGTATTGTGTAAGAATTGATTGACAGTATATGTGTGCATTCCGTTAGTGAACACAGATAGGCGCTACAGTTGTTGAAGCATTCCTGTTGTTAATATCTTTAAGTGGAGACCTTATGCCTGATGACATAATACTAGCAAAAAAGAAAAAAGCAGTGTGGGCTATTCAACGGTCACACTAGTATGAATATACACATTCAAAACAGACCTAAACGCTAATCTGTACATGGCCCCAATTCCCATGAATCGCTGTATGTATATATATATATATATATATATATATATATATATATATATATATATATATATATATATATATATATATATTACCTACTGGCGGTCGCCAGTAGGTAGTTATAGTTAGGATAATTTTCAATGTTAAATCTCAACATTCTATTTTGAATAACTTTGGCGCCGGTTGACGAATCTGCCTGAAATTTTCAGGAAAATGGTCTCATGGCGGTCCGGTCCTTCCCTGAAAGTTTGGGGGGGATTCGTCAAGCGGGGGCCGAGATAAAAGGGGGGTCCCAAAACGCGTTTTCCCCATGTTAATTTCCATAGGGCGGTCGATTTCACTTTTAGCTCGAACGGCTGAATGGATTTCCACCAAACTTGGCAAAATTGTAGGGACTGGTAGCCCGATGTGCCTTTGCTATGTCTCAAGATATGTGCTCCAGTGGATTTTGAGTAATTTAGGTTCCAAAAAATATATATATCTATAGCCGCGCTCCGGTGCGCGCACCGGAGAGCGCTCGAGGCGCGACACGCGACTTGCGCGCAGGAAGCTGATTGGATCTCAGTTGTCTGTAAACATTCTAAACAGTCTGGAGCGGCCGCCATCTTGTGTCTCGGTAAAATCGAGACACAAGAGGTGGCTAAAAGAAAGGGGGAAATGACAATAAGGGGGAAGAGTACACCCCCTCTGACCCCCTAGTTTTGATGTGGGGGCCATTAAAGGGCCCCGCGGGGCCTCAAAAAAAAATTATTTTTTTTTCGATTTCCGCGGGGGGCGCACCCGGTACGCGTACCGGGGAGCTTACTGAGGAGCGTACTAAGGAGAAAAAAAATGACAGATTTTTTTCACAAAAAAATGCATTTTTTTATAAATTAGAGGTAGTTCTGAAAAGAACTTTTTTTTTTCTTCTTTTTGTTGTTTTATATTTTTTTGTGTTTTTTGAACTTTTTGAACTTTTTTTGGCTTTTTAAAACAATTTTATAATTTTTTTGGATTTTTGTCAAGGGAAAAACAAAAAACAGGAATTCAAAAACGGCTCAACAGGAGCAAAAAAATGTGAAAATTTAGGGACTGTCAGGGCAGCGGTGTTGCTGTTTCTTTAGGGCAATAAGTTCAACACTCTGCTCCCCATAGCAGAGCAGTTCGTTACACTCCGTGCACAGAAATTTGATGCCTGCAAACTCTGGCTGTATGTTAGGGACCATTCTTCTACGGGATGGTCCCGAAGGTGTTGCTCCACCAGTGGAGGTGCTGCCGCCATCTGTGGGTAATTTCCGTGCCAGGTCTCTGACACTCTCCCTCGCAAAGTTGTTTGGGTGTCTTCTTTTGACATGCCTGATTAAATTGGCATTACCAAAACTATATTTTTTCAGAGGATTGCCTCTGGATAAAGTACTCCCACATATTTTGCAGGTTACTTTTGGAGCGTTGACTTTTTTTTCACCTTCAGGGATGTTATAAAATTTCCAGATGAAATGGATTTTTTTCTTCTCCGTAGGAGGGTCCTCATCTACAAATGCATCTGAATCACTGCTGGATGACTCTCTTGCAGCCATTGCTGTAGATCAGGAAAGTAGGAGATGAAGATAGTACACAGAACAGCTCTTGCTCTCTCCAAGTACAAAGCAATAGTGAAGGAAATGGGTGGGGATTTCATTCTTTGTAAAAAAAACTGTTAGCAACCAATGAAAAGTGTTATTTTAGGGTCACATGACCCGACGCGCTTACGCTGCGCGCTTCGGAGCACTTCCGGTGCGTTTACGCGGCGCGAGCGGAGGCGCTTCCGGGGCGCAAACGTGGCGCGATCGTAGGCGCTTCCGGGTGCGTTTACGCGGCGCGATTTGAGGCGCTTCCGGGGCGCACATATGACGCGACCGTAGGCGCTTCTGCGTGCGTTTACGAGGCGCGAGCGTAGGCGCTTCCGAGGGCACTTACGTTGCGCGCCGAAGTGATGTCATCAAACTTTTACAGAAATGCATAATCATTTTCCTTATTAAAAAAAACTGATTTTATTTGTATAGTACGAAAAGTTTTGCATTATTATTAACTTTTCATTCATATTTTTTTTCACGAACGACAATAGCGCTCCGGGTGCGCTTTCTGCTAAGCTCACCGGAAAGCTTACGGGAGCGCTTAGCTGAAAGCTTCTCGGAGCGCGCACCAAGAGCGCAAAAAAAAAAAATATATAAAAAAAAGAATACTTACAAAAAAACAGCAAATTGTAAAAAAAAAAAGGATACAAACTCGATATAGAAAGGAATTAGCATTTAAAAAACCTATGAAATTCACTGAAAAAACCATAGGTTTCACACCAGTTATAGTTAGGAATTAGCATTTAAAAAACCTATTAAATTCACTGAAAAAACCATAGGTTTGACCCCAGTTATAGTTAGCTGGAAATTTTACTGATATAAAACCATTGAAATTCACACGTTATAGTTAGTCGGACTCACTATAACTTGCGCGTGCAATGCACTGCTGATGACATCACATATTACATCACTCATGACATGGTCAGTGACATCACTCATGACATCACTGATGACACCATCCAGTGAATATGTGCCTTTCTGAAAAAGTAAATATTAGTGAGTAATGTTTAAATATTTAAATATATATATTAGTGTTTTACTTTGTGTATAAGTGGCTACATGTGTTGGTAAGTAGCTACATGCGTATGTATATGGGTTATTAGATGTTTCTCTTAGTATCAGTATGAGTGTCTATATGGTTTGGTGGGGGTATTACTTAGCACATAGATGCATGAGTGACTGACTCTCTGTTTCTATGTGTTTTGAAGACAGCATATGTACAGGACTGTATGGGTGGATGAGTGTCTATATGTGTTTGTTAGTGAGTGAATGACTGTCTCACTAGTGTCTTTATCAGTAACTACATATGTTTTAATCTAGTATATATGAATATTGATGTATATAAGTGAGTATATGTGAGAGTAAGAGATTGTAAGAGTTCCTGTTTAAATAAGTATGTGTTTCTATAAGTGATTGTTTAAGAGAATAAATATGTGTAATTTTAAATAGAAGTAAGGTGGAAGTGTGTGTATAACTCTATATTCAAATAAATGGATGTCCAATAGTTTATTTGCACGTGTGAATATGTGTGTGAGTAACTTTTGGATGAATGTCGGTGTGTAACAGGATGTATAGGTGTATCACTTCATATGATGAGTGAGTATATGTATGAGTGACTATATAAAACTATTGGTGAATGAGTGGATGTGTATATAGATAGTGGAATTACTGAATTGCTTGTTGTAACTGATATAGGTATCTCCATTTTTTTAAAAATTTCAGTTTCTATTTTTGAATATGTGTCTCAAGGGTTACATTATAGTGAAAGGAGGTCTGTCACTATGTCACAAGGATGGTGTCATGAGTGATGTCACTGACCATGTCATGAGTGATGTAATATGTGATGTCATCAGCAGTGCATTGCACGCGCAAGTTATAGTGAGTCCGACTAACTATAACGTGTGAATTTCAATGGTTTTATATCAGTAAAATTTCCAGCTAACTATAACTGGGGTCAAACCTATGGTTTTTTCAGTGAATTTAATAGGTTTTTTAAATGCTAATTCCTAACTATAACTGGTGTGAAACCTATGGTTTTTTCAGTGAATATATATATATATATGATCATTATGAAGCTAAGCCAGCAGTACTATTATGTTCTAGCGCCATACCTCTCTTGTTTTTGGATTAATACCTGGAATCACATATCAAACACTATCATTACATCAACCCCAATTTCTTGGATAACATTTATATCACACAGAGTTATGAATCCATGTTGAAAAGTCTTCTTTTATTGGTATTCTTTGTAGACATAAATTAGTCAGCCCAGCCAATGCGTTTCATCCATGAGGACTTCATCAGGGTTTGAATGTTTGTGAACAAATCCATATGACCAATCACTATAGTTGAAGCCTTGGTGCACTACTGTTGATTTCCTCACACATGAGTCAGAAAAACATTCAATTCTTCTTACAAATCCAATTTTTTACTTCAATTGTATGGCGTCCTAAAAAAGTGCCATTCCAAGATATAAAAACCTTCCATGGGATTCGTATCACAAAACGCCAACAGAGTATCATAATGGCATATGGTGCAGAACCGCAGTATGTAGCATTTGGTGCTTTTGCACAGTACAGGGTATGCATTGCTTTTACAAAAGTGGTCACAAAGCTAACTGATAAAAATACTAAATGTGCGGGACTCGGACATTCCAAGAGGCTGTGTCCCCATTGCTTGGGTGTGTACCCCAGTTAAATGCGGACACACACATTTCCCTTTCAGGGGTAAACAGAGGTTTCCCCCACCCTGAAGGAGAAGGTTGGTAAGCCCATGGATGGGCACTAAAGAGCCACTGGAGACCCCCTCAGTAGGCTGCCAACCAAAACCATGTTCTGTGCAGCAGGCAGTTTCCATGCAGCTGGCAGTGCACAGCCAATTGATTCACCTAAGCCTCCAACTCCCAGCCTTTAAGTCAGGCCAGAAGTTTAGTACCAATCACAATGCTGCTGTCAGCAGCATCGTGATTGGTCTGAGCGCCGTGGTTCGGCACTCAGATGGGGACCAGGAGCCTGTGCAGGTTCTCCACGCAGGCTGTATTTCAACCTTGTGGAGAACATGCTAAGTGTACATGACTGTATGGGTGACTAAGACGGCAGGCTAAACCATCATGTGCACTTACAGAATGCCCACCACTCCTCTCCCTGCTATGTGAGCAGAGCAGCCCAGCCCGCCCTGATAATAAGATTGTGTTATTATCATTTTATTCTTCCATTTTTACTCCGCTGAAAAGCAGTAGGGCGACACTACTCCGCCTTTACAGAAGAGCCGCCACTGCGACTGCAAATCCTTCATGTATGAGTGCAGCCTGGCATTGTGTGCCACGTTATGTGGAATGAGCCACAGTCTTCTCCAGCATTTCTTTACCTGGGCTCCGCCGACCCCTGTGGGTTTGTGACACCTATTCAGAAAATTAAAAAAATTAGCGAATTAATACTAAAGTAAAAATACATAGTAATGCAAAAGGTAAAATAGAAATATTTAACATGCTCTGTAATTGTGAAGGGATATGTATTGGAGCACCGCAAATCTGATGAACAGAATGTAGTAAGGATGACTGGAGGCCTATGCCACCAAAATAATGAAGATCTTTGACTGCCTCCGGTTCTATGTACTCCCATGTGGTTGGAACCATCGTCAACTGTTGAATTCCAATAATTCAACGGTAGCCAAGGGAGATTGTAGCCAGTGTGGTTTTAAAATACTCATGTAAATTAGCTAGCCTATTAGTGTAGAAACCCCGCATAACAATACTGGGTGACTTCAACGTTCATTTTGTTGCTTTTGATGCCCCTCCACCAAACGGCTGTAGGATGATCTAAAGGCCCTTCAACTAACCCAACTGGTTTCGACACCCACTCATGATATAGGCCACTCCCATACTCACCGTTCGAGACACAACAGCCAGGGTAGTTCACACACAAGTCAAGATTAATATGGCATTCTATCACCACTATAAAATGTTACATTCTGATGATAGCCCAGGAGATGAGTCAGAAATAGAAGTCTATCGGACAGATCTACACTCCCCTAGAGAGTTGGCCAAGAATCTACAGGCCCTCCATTATGGTCCAGGAGATCCAAAATGCAATTCATCTCCTCCCAAGGGGCAATACTCCAGGGTCAGATAGGCTGTCTGTCGAGTTTTACTTGGCCTTTGAAGCAGAGTTGATTCCAAAATTGCAGCATATGTACAATGCTGCTAAAAAGCTGGGAAACCTAACAAATACAACTCAGTTTTAAAGTCAGGATGCCCCCCCCCCCAAGAGCTTTCTTCCTATTTTCCTATCTCTTTCTTTAACACCAATTAGAAGATCCTCAGCAAGAACATGGCTAATCGACTCCTTCCGATAATACCCTCACTGGTTCATGGGTACTAGAATGGTTTCAATCCAAGGTAGAACACTTTCCTGAGCCTCAGTAGGCTCTATCAGCTGTTCAGCTCCTAGAAAAGGCCCCATCGGAGAGGCGCCCAACTCAGCATGCTTTTCCTTAGACCTAGAACAGGCATTCAATACTCTCCAGTGGCCATATCTTTTTAACGCCTTAAGTAAATTTGGTGTAACCCGTCCCTACTTTGTTGGATCAAAATCCAATATGGAGCCTAAAGGCTAGGGCATTGATGAAGAGACACATCTAGCCTTCCTATGGGGTGTATTTTCCTTAGCCAGTGAACCTTTAGCCATGAAATTACGACTGATGTAGCCCCTCCGGGGCATACCAATGGCTGGAACAGTACAAGCAGTATCCCTATATGCGGATCACATGCTGATCTATGTACAAGGTGTCACAGCAGATCATACTCCGATCTTCGCTACACTACAGGACTTTGGTGCCATCTCGGGCCTCCTGGTAAACCACAGCACCCCCTGCAGCGCTCTCCACAGCACCCTCTGCACTGTTCTCTGCAGCAACACCTGCTCTGCAGTCTGATGACGTCTCTGGGGCAGCAGGAGTGACTGAGGCACATTTTCCCTCTTTGTTATGGTAAAGATCAGTTAGGAATTTTCCTGGCAATCTAGTTACCCTGAAGAGCAAATTGGAGCAAGGGTGCCTGCCTTGTAAGCAGGATTGTTTTTGTACAGGAAGGGGCACCTTCCAGCACAAAATCCATCCTCTGAGGCATTGTACTCTTTCTATGTGTGCTGCATAATGCAGCACACATATAATCAGGAAGGAACAAGGAGATAAAATACAGATATTTTTGGTGCTTTCCCAGGCTTACCAGTTCTAGTAAATCTGGGAACATGTCAAAAACTATGGGAGTGCGATGGGGACACCCAAGCAACGCTCATGGAACGCCTTCCTAGGGCACAGTAACACAACGCAGCGATTTGTGCTGTGTTGCCTCACTCCAGATTTATAGAGCCCCTCAGGGCTGTGCAAAGTGGCCTTGTGTGGCTTCATAAATCTTCCTTACGGTTTGTGTCGCTCTTGCGCCATGTTACGTGATGCAAGAGCGACACAAACCAGCTCGTAAATAACCTCCCTGGTTTACCAAAATGTTATCTTCCACCTAGACAACTCCAACGACAAAAACACCTCTGCTAGAGAACCTCACCACCAGCGGACTCAGACAACAGCTCATCACCCCAACCCACTCAGCCTGACACATGCTCGACCCCATTTTCTCCACCAGCGATAATGTCACCTTCAGCCACACCACCGAACTCCTGTGGACCCACCACCGCTACATCTATTTCTTCTTCATCAAACCCACCATACACCACCATGCCTACCGATACCCTCGCAGATGGTGGAACAACCTGCCTCAGCAAAACCACCTCATTGACATCCATGGACTGACAACACCTCAGCATGCAGCCTCCAATGATGGATCTCCAACTGCGCCAACACCCTGGCTCTCCTGAAGAAAGCCTCAGGGAAACGCACCCCAAGAAAGCCAGCTGCGTCTCTCCCGCCCTTCACAAATCCAGACGTACCTGTAGATGGCTCAAGAAGAGATGGAGGAGAAGCAAAACCCCAGAAGACCACTTAGCCGTCAAAGCTGCAGTCACCGCACTCCATCACCTCATCAGAACACTAAAGAAGGTGTCCCTACAAGAAAGGATCAGTGCCAGTGCACTCAACAGTAAAGAACTTTTCACCACAGACAAAGAATTCGCAAGACCCAGCTTAGAGACAGCAGACATCCCTCATTCCCAAAATCTATGCAACAAACTAGGCACCTTCTTCCACCACAAGATAAAGGAGATATACAACAGCTTTGACAGCCTTGATACCCAGAGCCCTCCCACTCCACCCGTAATCTCCGCACCCAACAACACTGAGCCCAGCAAACCCTCCTTAGCTGGACTTCCCTCAGCACATATGACACTGTCAAGATTATGAAGAGCATTCATTCTGGAATAACCTCGGACACAGGCCCGCACCACATCTTTAACAGAGCTAGCACAACCATTTCCTCGAATTCTGCCGCACCATAACTGCTCCATTACATCCGCCAACTTCCCGGAACTTCCCGGAAGACTGTAAACACGCAGAGATTAACCCCTTGCTGAAGGAACCCTCTTCCGATGGACCTCTAGAACCTCAGAGCCATCTCTCTTCTCCCCTTCCCTGCCAAGGTCATTGAAAAGGGCATCAATGCCCAACTCTCTGAGTTTGTCGAAGAAAATCACATTCTAGACCTTGCTCAATCTGGGGTCCGAAGCAACCAGTGCACCTAGACTGCCCTCCATGCGACAACCGATGACATCCGCAGCCTCTTCGACTGAGGCAAAACTGCAGCCCTAGTCCTCCTGGAACTCTCAGCCGCCTTCGCTAACATATCTCACCGAACCCTATGCACAAGACTCTATGCTGCTGTCATCTGCGAAAACGCCCTTGAATGGATCCAATCATTCCTCAAACACAGAGAGTCAGACTACCACCATTGCTTTCCAAACCCACAGAGATCAGATGTGCTGTGCTTCTGGGCTCCTCCCTGATCCCCACTCTCTTCAACATCTACATGGCCCGCCCTCTGCCATCGTCAAGAACCACGGACTCAACATAGTCTCCTAAGCCGATGACACTCAGCTAATTCTCCCCCTCACCAATGAACCCACTGTCGCCAAACCAAATTCCATGATGGGATGACGGCTGTCGCCACCTGGATGAAGAACAGCTGCCTCAAGCTCAACTCAGAGAAGACTGAATTCCTCATCACAGCTCCACCCTCTCCACCTGCACTGACTCCTGGTGGCTCATACCACTTGGAACACACCCAAGTACCACACACAAAATCTAAGCATCATCCTGGACTCCCTGTGCAACATGAACGACCAAATCAGTGCCGTCTCATCATCCTGCTTCCACACCCTACGCCTGCTCCAAAATATCTTCAAATGTATCCCCACCAAGTCCAGAAAGATGGTCACCCACACACTCATTAGCAGCAGAATTGGCTACGGCAATGCATTCTATGCCGGCATTACCCAGAAACTCCTCAAGAAACTGTAGAACATTTGAGACGCCTCTGCCAGAGTCATACTCAACATACCCAGCCACAACCACATCACTGGCCACCTGAGAGACAATGCACTGGCTCACAGTCAACAAAAAGAATCACCTTCAAACTCCTCATGAACGCCTACAAAGCTCTACACAACGCAGCACCTGCGTTCCTTAACCATCGCCTCGCATTCCAACCACTCATCAGAGACCTCTGCTCCACCCAACTGGCCCTGACTACCATATCACGTATCTGCAAGACCACAGCTGGAGGAAGATCCTTCTCCTACCTCGCAGCAAACACACGGAACACCCTGCCTCTCCACCTTAGGCAACCATAGTCACTGCCTCAATTCAGGAAGGACCTTAAGACTGGCTCTTCGACTGACCCACAGCACCTCTGGTAGACCAGTTGTTCTACACCCCAGCGCCTTGAGACCCTTACGGGTGAGTAGTCGCTCTTTACAAGTAAACTGAATGATTCATTGATTGATCTTGTAAACTTCTGATTACTGCCAATGGCTATGATTTGTGCCGGTGGTCGCAGGTGGAGGGCACAATTTTAATTTTTAAGGGCTTTTTCATTCTCTGGCTTTGACCTGGCGTGAGAGAGAGAAAGACAGAAAGGAGGAGGAAAAGGCCAATAAGAAAACTGTAAAAAGGGCAAAAAAGAACAAATGAAAAAGAACCTGCGAAAATGAATGAGACAAAGAGACAGGGCAGATGGTTGTGCGTGAAAGCGGCATGAACTGGAATCACGACTGGGCAGCCATAATTCTGGGCACTCAGCAGTAATGATGGCGGCGGTCTGCTAAGAAAAACTCTGGGCCCCCCTGCACTACAAAATAAGCACTAGTGATAACCATCCATTTCGCAGAGCAGCTTCCCCGCTGTCTGTGCTGAGGTTTCCAGGATATTTGCAATGAATATGTATGAGTAAAATTTACATAGAATACATTTGGATGGAGATGATTTGCATCTTGAAAGCATGACTTGATTGTCCTGCTCCACGAGCCCACTCTGAAATGCTGCTATAGATAACTGACTCTATTATTAACTAGATCAATTTATTAAATGCCCAAGAAAATGTCAAATAAAAAGCAACTACTAGACAGTTATCAGTGCAGTCTTTTATGCACCTAATCTGTGTACACACAACCTCATAAACTGCTAGTTGATTCTGTTTTAAATGGAATTGACATGCATGTGTCTTCCACTTGGGCAATTTTGTATCACGTGAATGTATATAAACCTCTTTCAAGAAATCATTTGATGACTGGGAGTTAAACATATATTAAGGAGGAAAAAGCAAGCTCTGAGGTCTGGAGAGCCGCATCACGGGTTGAAACAATCTGATATTCCGTGGCCTCGAGTTGCAGCATGAAAATAGCGAGCAATTGTCTGTAATAACCGTTTACCGTCCTAATAGGCAGGCCTGCTGAGACCAGGGGTTTTGTAAAATCCGTCGCTCGGGGTTTCTAAGGATATGCGCTTTCACGGGAATAAACTGTGCCGGGAGAAAAAAAAATCAATTCTTTATACCTGTGTGTGTCAGAAATTCAAAGGCTGTTTTGCTCTGCCACCGGCCCCACTGGGAGGCCAACTGTGGAAAAATACAATGTGACCTGTGAAGGTCGCCGCGAAAAACAGAGTTTGCAGAGCGAGAAAAGAAAGAACCCATTATTGCTAAAATTGCTGGTTCGTGAGAAGAATACATTCTTCACGCTGTAAATTAGAGAAGGTGTAATCCCATCCCAGGCGCCCAACTGGATCACCATCAAGTGCTACACCGGAAACAAAAAGTGTTTGGCGCTTTCAGGGGAAAAGAACTATGGGGCATATTACCAAGGGGGGCGATAGGCAATTATCGCCGATTTAGCGACCGTTTTCGGCCGCTAAGTGGCAGCGACGGCTCGTGGAGGGAGTTACGGTGGGGCAGGAGGGCGGGGAGGGGGAGGGGCAGGGCGGAGGTTGCTAAAAACCGGCATATGGATAATTGCAGGTAAGTAAACAATTTAATTAATAAAACGAATTTCGTAGCTCGCACTGCATTGCATTTTGCGATGCAAGGCGCACTACGAAATTCGTTTTATTAATTAAATTGTTTACTTACCTGCAATTATCCATATGCCGGTTTTTAGCAACCTCCACCCTGCCCCTCCCCCTCCCCACCCTCCTGCCCCACCGTAACTCCCTCCACGAGCCGTCGCTGCTAAGTGGCGATAATTCTATCGCCCTTTTATCAAGCTGTCGCTAACTGATGTTAGCGACAGCTTTTAGGCGATAGCGAGCGGTTTGGGGCCCGCTTTGCATGTCAGCGATGTTTATCGCTAATGACATGCAGAGTGGGTGTATCCAACCAGTTAGCGACTGAAAGCAGTCACTAACGTCGCTATCGCCTATTAGCAAGGCAGGCGTAGCGTTGGAAATATTTGCGCTAAGCGCGAATATCTCCAAATACTAACACCTGCCCAGACCAGTTCTTAGCCATGTTATCCAATGGGAGGTGGATAACATGGCTAAGAGCATTTTGCCGCTAATGCGTGAATATCGCTGTATTCTCAGTTATATTCACGCATTTCGCCGCTATTGCTGGATATTTTAGCACAATGGAGAAAAACGTTGCTAATAGCATGTTTTCTTCGCTAACATATCCAGTGATAGGTAGCGATAAAAAAATCGTCGCTAAGCCTATTTAGCGATAAATATCGCTACTTGTTGGTAATATGCCCCTATGTTTTTCCCCCCTTTTTAAAAAAAAACACAAAGGTTGAACTTTATCCTGCAATGCAGCACCCGGCGATAGTTAAGTCTCAGTTCGTTGACCGAATATTAAACTCACATCTGGCTTTCAAAATGTCCAAAAATATTTTTAAAAACCCACTGAAAATCGCTATTAAACAAATGTAGGGGCATATCATCAAGCGGCAGCGATAATTATCGCTGGCCGCGCTTAACACAAGTTTTCCCATTGATGGAGCAAGGTTTCACATATACCGAAACTTGCTTGTACTAAACCCTCTCTAAATAACCTGTAATATATTAACAAACATGTTTTGTTTACTAATATTTACATTTCACAACATTTCTAGTATCTAGGGGAAGCTTGACACTGTGCTTTTACTAACAGTAACTCAAATGCATTAAAATGGCCACCGCAACGTAGGAATTTCACTGCACATGCGTCTGCCACACTCACGTGGTGTGATGTCTTTTCTGCTTGGTGGGAAATCTTTGCTTCTGCGCACTAGTGCCAGAAATGGCTGCTTTAAATCTCATATGCTAATGCTTATGCTGAAGCTTATACTAAGCTTGTTTGTTCTGCTTAACTATTAACGTACACGCTAAAATAAAGTAATGGGGTTAGAGTAGAGGTAAGTGGTATTCAGTGCATTCATTTAATTTTGTATTGTAATATGTTTCTCTTTCATTTTGTTACTAGCTCGTATTTGGGCCTGAGGGGTGTCTTGAATCGCCATTTGGAATGCATACTGCGCATGTGCCAGGAGAAACGAGAGACCTCGAACTGTGGCATCGAAACTATGCTAGGGATTGTCTTACCCGCGATGCGCTGAGAACCTCACCCCATGATCTGGGAAAATGAAGAAGACTGACAAAATGTTTCAACATTGTATGCTAAAATGAAATAATATTGGTGGGCGGAATAAAACCATGAGAAAATAAATTGTGGGTGGGAACGTGATCAATGCAAGTCAATTGGGATGATCTCATCTTGGTATGATGTGATGACCTCTCCTCGTCTTTCCAACCAATCACTGAAGGCGAACACAAAGATTTGCAACATTTAGGGGTGGTACATTGCCCTTGAAATGGTATAACTAAGGTAGGTTTAGATACTGTCCGACTTGTCTGAAGAGCTGACCTGTCACTGACCCAAAGCAATCAATGGGAGATTGAGAACAGAGGTGCTGGCGGAGTACTCTGTCAGAAGAATCGATTACCCAGTCGGGTTACCAAATTTGCTCAAGAGGGGTGTGACGCTGGCGTTGCAATTAGCTGAGGTCACCTGTCCTGATCTGCACCTGTCTTGTCCCGTGAGCACCTGATTAGTCAGGAGCTTGGTCCTGGTCTTTTTTGCCCCAGTCCATGACCAGGATTGCACCATTCTAGGTAAATATAATCTATGTGGTATGTCCATGTGCTATTTCCCTTTCTCACCCTTCCCAGGTACCAATGTCTATAGGTGTTCCTGTGATTTCTTTCTGTCCTATTGGTTATATTCTTGCTTGTAAAAGTTATGGTCACAAGATTTTGGCCTTTCAATTTTGACTCAGAAAATCTCTCCGAGATAAAGGTTTTAAACTTTCCCCGAGTCTGTGGTTGTTATAAGAAAGGTAAATGCGTTTACATGCTACCTGTTTATTCTAACTTTCTGATTCACAGGACTTAATAAAAAGGTGACAGTGTTTGGTAAGTCATGGTTTACAGGTATAAGTCCTAAATCGGACCTCTGAGCAAACTGATAGGGTGACTAAAATAGTAATTGGTTAGGCAGGACTGCTAGTTCAAAGTGTGAATGTTATATGGGCCCAAGGTGAGTATGGTAAAACTGAGCTAGTTGGTCCCTGCACGCTCTATCACCATCGCCAGCTATCGCTGGAATTGATCGCCAAGCTAGCGCTGCATCAACAACGCTTAGAGCATTGGCAATGAAAAAACCTGCGATGTTCACTTGTAAACGGTGATAACCTTGCTGATACGACCCTGTGGTCGATCACCATAATCCACCCACAATGTTATGTATACATAAGTCTAGATTTTAGCAGACGTTAAAATCCACCGATAAAGGCCAGTCAGCCCGATTTTGTCCATCGCTATGCCGGCCAGGCCATTGTAGTTAATATCGCAAAGCTACTTTTGCAATATTTATCCATGGAGTGCGCCTACTTCGCACCTTTTTAGCGATGCAAAGTTAGGCGTGCTGGAAATGGGCGCTAAGTCACCAAACACACGCTAGCATGTCCTTGTTGATAAAGCGATAAAGCTATTGCCGCTTTTCGCCAGAGAACGGACGCTAAAGCGGCAATACGTTTATCGCCAGCCCTTGATAATATGCTCTGTACTTCTTAAATGATCCTCCGTACATTCAGTTGCTCCTGTTACCATGGGATGATGTTTATTCTTTCAGTACTATATGGATACATTACTGCACAGGACATCTGGGCCAGATTACCTCATACAGTAGTACTGCCATATCTTGCAGTAAATAGTGTATGTTACTAGTAAAATTCATAAAAAAATATATATAAAAAAAATTTCTCATTACATATCCATTGTGGCTATTCTGGAAACCTAACTACATTTTAGGTTTCAGGGAGCCGAAATGGGGAAGCACTGCCCTAACAACATTTGTTTGTTGCAATCTGGCGCACTCTTCTGACCCAATACCAAAATATCCCTGTACCCTGGACGTTGGTTAGCATACATCTAGTAGACATGAGTACATGATTGTCTGGAAAATATACTATTTAATTCCAGACACATCCCCTCTCTATTTATGGTTAGGTGTGTATTCTCTAATGCCTTACTGCCCACAACAAACCACTGTTTGTCACGTAAAACAGGAGATTCCGGGCAAGGTTCAACTCGACATATCCAATGATGTCTGCCCCACTGAGACAGTCCATCCACCCACACTTAAAAAAATAAATAAATGAAAAAATGTGTGGCGGAAAGTAAGGCACCTCACGGGCGAAGAACCCTCGGGGAACTTTGCAGATGTTCCCAATTCTATGCCCCTTTCTCATCATGGGTTGCCATTCCTTTTCCAAGAAGAAAACAGTGTCAAAAGCAAAAGAAACAGAACATACCAACAAAGAAAGAAAATATTGTCTACCAGTAGTGATGACGTTTGACCCAATGGCCACTAAGATTAGGCAGTCTATTAGAAAGCATTGGAATTTACTATCCAATATAGACTTTTCCATGCCACCACCTCGATTTGCCTTCAAACGGTCGGGTAATCAAAAGGACAGACTTGTTCACACCTGTGACCGGTTGCCCCCGAGAAATGAATCCACAACTGTTCCTAATGGGCACTATCCTTGTGGGATGTGCTTGTTATGCCCATTAACTAAGAAATGCAGCAGTGTGACGTTGACAACAGGAAAGGAATGGTTTCTTAACCATTTCAGCAACTGCAATACCGCAAATGTGGTTTATAGACTACTGTGCAGTTGTGGTCTCCAATACATTGGAATGACCACGAGAAAAATAAAGGTCCGCATACAAGAACACCTTAGTACGATAAAGGCAGGTAAACTAACTACCAAACTTGTCCAGCACTGTCATCAGGAGAAACATGGTTTCACATGGACTGTGCTGGAAACAGTGAAGGGCAATCCGAACAACATTGAGGCAGTATTACTAACCAAGGAAGCTAGATGGATTTTCAGAGAACGTAGCAACACACAGGGCTTGAACGAGATTATTGAGTGGAACAGAGTCAAGTAACGTAATCCATATTGGCTTTTCTAGTATGGGGGTATTTTTTCTGGACTGTGTATATATTTCCCTGGACCGGTGCCCTTACTGTCCATCTTGAGTGAATAGGTGTTCGGTCAGTTCATAACTGAATCATCCATTTTTGACCTGACACGGGGAAATGGCATTGAAAATGAAAATAAAGTCAAGTCCTTTTTGGCCCAGTTTGTCCACAGAATATGTATGGCCAGATACCTTGTATTTTTGAGACATAGCTAATAAAGTTTTTTCGGAAAATTCGTAAAATGAGAGTTTTTCTAAAAAAACAACCTGTTTAGTATGAACATGCTCTATCTGCGACAACATGCTCTATTTGCAACGACATTTGCGGGTTCTCCGTTACCGGGCTTGTTTGTAAAGACTGTATGATGGGTTGATGATTTTTGCGTGGTGCAGAATAACGAAAATCATCTAATGTGGCGTTCCGCATTCGAGAATAACATTTCTTGCGGCTAGAAATGAGCAATAACAGCGAGAGCTGAATGTTTATTTACATGTGGTTCCAAAATGTGGATACTTACAGAACTTCGATAAATGACATTGTGGGTTCTGCCTCAAAACATATAGTTTCTCTCTCCACTCTAAGTTGGCGCCCGCATCTCCTACTGAGGTCGAGGGTTCTCTGAGCATGCTCCCCCGACCATGTGACCAGACTGTTCCGGGATCGGTAACATCATTGTAACTTTAAAAAGCGTGGGCATTTGCTACGATGCGTTCCTGGGATAATGCAAGGGCCTGGTTCCATTTCTGTACGGTGAGGAGAGTGGGAGGAGGCAGGAACGATGTATGCCCTCGTATCAGTGAAACGCTCGACTGCGGTCACAGACGGTAATGTCTCTGAGTCGGGGCAGTTACTGGATATTTCACTTTTGCGAACAGCGATTTTTATAGGGATGTGTGAGGGGCTACCTGACGTGAACTAAGGTCGCAGCCCGTGTCTGAAGTACAGTGTAGTTGACACGCAGTTTGGAGAAAATGAGCTTATATAGTATAGAATGGGTAACATGTGTACTTGGAACATTTTACTTTGAACACCAATGCATAGCGTGTCTGCATGTTTGTTTGGTCAGACCTCATAGCTCTAACCACATTTTGATTATTTGTAGATTGATACTACAATCTACAGTAGGGCGGATAATTTCCTGACCAGCTGGTCTGAGAGGACATGGCTGGTTGAGGGTAATGACATTTGTGTTTAAATCCCCTTTGTTTAACACTTGATACAATAAGGAGATGAGAATGGTCCAGATCTGATTTTATGTGGGGCTTGTTTTTCAACTCGACAGTTTCCTATAAAGATGTCCAACACTGGTGCGGTGACCGAGTGGTGAACCCTGATGAATCTGCCATAAAACTTACCAGGCAGTGAAACATGTCGGTTACAGGTAGTGGTATGTGACAGTAAGCTACCAGCCTTTTTACTTCAAATGCACACAGCAGAGTTAGTAATAAAGTTGTACAATTGGTGCGTCTGTTGATTTTATCTACTCTTCGTTGTTTGTCACACCAGGGAGCTATTTCTCTAGCTTCTTGTTCAGCACCTTTCTGTTCGCACCTTTTGCTTTTGACACTGTTTTCTTTTTGGAAAAGGAATGGCAACCGATGATGAGAAAGGGGCATAGAATTTAACACCTGCCAAGTTCCCCGAGGGTTGTTCGCCCGTGAGGTGCCATCCTTTCCGCCACACATTTTTTCATTTATTTATTTTTTAAGTGTGGGTGGATGGACTGACTCAGTGGGGCAGACATCATTGGATATGTCGAGTTGAACCTTGGCCGGAATCTCCTGTTTTAAGTGACGAACAGTGGTTTGTTGTGGATAATAAGGCATTGGGGAATACACACCTAACCATAAATAGAGAGGGGTTGTGTCTGGAATTAAATAGTTTATTTTCCAGACAATCATGTACTCATGTCTACTAGACGTATGCTAACCAATGTCCAGGGTACAGGGATCTTTTGGTATTGTATTTAATTGAGTGGAGGTCGATCCCAATGGTACCCGTTTTTCCCTCTTAGGTCCTTTTTGTTATTATAGCACTCTTCTGGCCTCCAGTGGCCGTGCAAAAAGGCGGTGCTCTACAGTAACCTTTAATTGGCACCAGCTCTGTTTTAATCGCTGTATTTTCTGGCCTTGATTTTGAGTGGGCTGGTAAATTCCAACCCATTTGTAAGTCCCTGTTTTTGCACCGGTCAGAATTACAAGTTTGACTATATTTAAGGCATCAGATAGTTATCAGATGCCTTAAATGCCTCAGGTGTCATTACATTTCGGCAGGTTAAACCCTCCAAAATTTAACAGGAGGAAATGTGTATGGTGTTTACCATACCATGAAGATTTTGGTGCATTAAACACCAAAATCCACATGTTATTCCACACAAACTCATCATTCTAGTTATTTATTGCACACAATAAATAGCAAACCCCGTGGTATCGTTATTTATCATGTGCGATAAATATCTCCTAATCTCGTAACCAGGGCCTCAGTGTTTTAGCTGAGTTTTCTAGGTGACACTGGGCAATTGAATTCTAGCACCCGATAGAAATGAAGGAACATATTCTGATTAGTGCAAAACAAGTGCTAACATTCTAGCTGGCGACCATCTCCAAATCAATACACATTCAATGATTGATGAGCACATTGTGCTTCGCTCATAAGAGAGATCAAAGATAAAAATACCAATCGACCTGTTACAAATGTTTTTTGCTGACTCCAGTTGCTGGCATGTCTGTATTTTGATATTTACTAAGCTACTTTGTATTCCAGGTGATAACAGCTGCAACTTGGAGTAGGGAATTGGTTTCTACGAATGTCTCATCTCAAAGTTTTAGAAATAATTTATTTAGTTTTTTTCTGCTTGGAAGATGCATGCAGTCTAATATCCTAATGGGATATGCAGTGCCTGTCTAGGTAAAAAACATTTATAATTAGGGCTCTCAGTTTTATGGTATTTATTTATTTACCATTTCTGTCTGTGTTTATCCATATTTCTTTTTTGACCATTTTATCCGTATTTATCCATATTTATTTTGTGTTTTGTGAATAAATGAAGCAATAACTTGTATGCGTCTACATTTATTTATCCCAAAAATGTGTACTCACACTTTAATGCCTGTCCGATTTTAGCACATTCAGCAGCCAAACATAATAAAACTATAAGTTAGTCACATAAAAATATTTGCACAATAGCACAAAGGTCTGTTAAGATATACAGTTACTGAAGGAAACGTAATGTGTTTTTTAACTCCATATGCTCTCAATCTGCACAACTATTGGCTGGGAATTAATGACAACAAGAGGAGTCAATGAGCAGATGCTCAGTTTTCTGAATTTTTCCACTTTTAAAAATAAATACAGACTGTAAAAATCAGTAAAAACGGAATACTGAGAACATCATTTATAATGCCACAAAAGAAATTTGCACGTTGGTTTAGAGCGGATATGGAGTCGGCCCCCAGAGAACCAATTATCTTGGGGCTTGTTTTTTAGGAGAGTGTAGACTGTTAAGCTCCCTCGCAGTTCTGTGCAAAAGGCACTCATACACCCAAACCTGGAAACTGGAGGGAGAAAGCAACCCCTTTCCTTATGGCCTCCTAAAGCTCAAATGCACCCAAGTGCCACGTACACTGGTCTCTTCATTACACATACTCACGAATCCACAAGAATGCATTATTTGAAAGAGAGCATATTGCTAAGCTGTGAGAAAGAGAGACCACAGTCTGGATGCTTTCTTGTCTTCTTCTGTTCCAGTCAGTACTGTATGCTCTACCTGCTTACCTTCTCCAAACTCCACCCTGGAGCAGCTAAGTTAATTTTACTAACAATCAAAGAATATCTCCACCTCAGCCCCCTCTTTGTGCTAGGCCTGATGTGATATTTGGTTCTTATGGTCTGAAGCTGGTTCTTCAACAAACAAAAAGAATAGGTCGTAACGACAGTGCAGTGGGGCAAATTTCCTTTATTTTCCTCAGGCGGGCCACCTTGTGAAGAATTTTGCATGTGTGATACTATGGTGTGAGCAAGAAAGGGGACGAAGTCCTAGAAGACGGGACAGGGCTTGGGAGAACTGGCATTGCTTCGCAAAACCACAAAGCATTCACTGGCCACCTCCTACGTCCTGGGGATGTTGGAGGACACAAAGTTGACTCTAGGTGGGCATGGCTTAGCCCCACATACAACCTGAAAACTGACTCTACACAAGAACTTTGATCCAGAGTTCACAGTGTGATGAAGGCTTTTCAACAGTGGATGTGTGAATAGTGCTGATACCTTGTGGCACTCTGGAGCACCCTGTGAGTTGGCAGATTTGTTTTTTGTAAACTTTTCTGAACATTTAACTTTATTATCTTCTTTTAGGACATAGTGGGAGTTTTTAAAAACATTAAACTTTCCTCACGGGACAGGCTCACCACCGATAACCTGTTAGTCCAACTGTTCAGTTTTAGAAAGACGTCAATATACCCCATTCCATATAAGCGTCAAAAGGACATTTGAAACCACAAACAATTGATGACAAAAAAATGTGTGAGAAAGGTCAGAAAGTACCTCACGGAAGTATCACCCAGGGGGGTGCTGGTTGGTACTCACCAGTTTGCCCACATTATCATCATCCGTAACTTTCGTGAGCATAAATAACAAGAAGTGTGTGTCAAATTTCTCGGAGGTGAGAAATCCAAAGAAAGAAAATCCGTGAAATACGTGTGCAGGCGCACTCTGAGTGCACTCAGTGCCCACTGATCCCCAATGTGATAAGAGAATTTCAGTTCTCAGAATTAAAATGGGGTACAACTCACTTGCAAAACATAATTTCATTAGGTGACGTGAGCGTCCTCATATTAAAAGAATGGCGTATGTTTGGCCATTTTCAGAAACGAGAGGCCAACGTGTTTCATTGCCAACCTATTAACGGCAACTTCATCAGGGCTGATGGGGAAACCAGTCTTCACCTCACTTGTAAATCACACCGAACCTGTGGTTATTGACAAAATTAAAAAGAAGAATGTGCCAATTATAAATAAAACCCAGCTTCAAAATGCACTTAAGCATTCAAGCCGACTCCTTAGAATTGCATAATTACCTAGTGGTTGCTGGCATCCTTCATACCAGCGAACCACTTCTATGAGGGTCCCGCGCCAAATGGGGGGAACATCCTTTACAACGTGGATGTTACACCGCAGTTCCCTTACGACGCAACTTTTACAACGCAAGTTGTAACAACGAATTGCGCTGGGGAGGCGCTCAAGAATAGTACATAGTTTAATTTACTATCCAACTCCTTCCCTACTATCCACTGGACTGGAGTTGGAATAGTATATTAAACTATTCACTATCCAGCCCCCAACAACGCAAGTTGTGGTAACGACTTGCGTTGTAAAACATGCGTCGTAAAGTACTGCAATGTAAAAGATCACGTTGTAACAACATACATCCGCCAAATGGTTGTGTGTCTCAATGATAACTGCAGTCGTCACTATCAACCTGAAAATACATGCGTGTTAAGTGTAACAGGTACCACTATTTATATCACACGTGCACATTTCTCAAACTCTCTCGTACTCAGTCCCATAGTTCTCATTCACTAACCTCATACTTATTATCGGGATTCTAAACAAGTATATCAAGCACATTCCATAAGTGTCATATTCTGAACAACCACAGTCAGTTTAACCATGAGCCAATTACGCTGCCTATAACCGGGTCATGATGGACTGTTCCACCGTCACCCGTATATCAGTGCTATCAAACAAGCAAATAAAACAAGCATTGGCATAGCCAATAGGTCTCGCGTTTGGGACCTTATAAGTATTTATTTATGCAACACAATATTCTTGGTGCAACAACATCAACTGTTGCATGGCTAAACACTTACAAGGTCCCAAAGGCTAGACCTCTTGGTTATGCAATGCTTGTTTTAAATTGGAGTCTACCAATTGTATAATGTGAAATATTACAACGGAGGAACAGGTGACTACAGCATATGGTGGCCTTGTAGGTGCCATAGATATCCAAAGGATTTGGCTTTGCAATACTTTCATAAGCGATTCGTGGCGACCAATGTCTGACATCGTGGAGAAAGGCAGCAATGAAGGGCATAGGGGATCTGTGCTAGAGGTGCAGCTAACACTTTCATAAGGGAGTTGGGGGTCTTTCCTTGTTTTGTGTAAACTTGTGCTAAATTCACTCATGTCTAGTTTCAGAAGTTTGGTAAGCTCAATTTTTGAGTGTTTCGCAGTTTAGAAATGTAATACAATTCTGTTGGAAAAAGAAATTAAAGTTAAACTCAGGTCATCTAACCATGCAGGAAATGGTGGGAGGTCTCACTGCATGCATTTGCCTCTCATGAGGCTTGGCGTAGATACACGGCATGTTGATGCAAAAAGCAATCACAAGAAAGCACCCACAGTGGCTTCATGCTAATACCCCAGGAGTCTTTATGGCAAGGCCCCGGGACAAAAACGTACGTACCTCGTTATTCCCAAGGGCAGTTGGAAGCCTGAGTAATTGGGGGCATGCCTGGTAACACCCTCTCTGTGCAGGAGCTCTTTTCCTAATCTGTGGGGTCCAGGTGTGGAGTGAACCCCCAAAAGGTTCAGCAGTGCTGAATCAGCACTAGATGTTGTGTATGCCTGGTCCTCATTGGCTAATCAGGCAGGCAGAGAGCTGAGGTCAGACGTTTACTGCCTGCCCTTGGAACGCCTGTAACTTAACCCGTTACTTTACCAAATGAACTTGCAACACAACTTTCTCCAGACTGACTAGCCAATGCTCCGTGAACTGTATTTCACTTTCAGTAGTTATTAGAAGATATTTGTGTGTTAGTAGCACATTCCAGCGGCCACCCTTGTAACCAGATATCGAGTCAACATGATCTGCAGGCTACAAAGTGGCGCGGTAGTAGCAGAAAACTGCGAGGACTACAGAGCCGGGCATTCTGGGGGCTGACCTTTCTTACCACACAGAAGTTGTTTTTAAGTTAGCGCATGGACATGAGGCTCCCAAAGAAAGTGTGCCTAGTTCCTGGTGTTTCTGTTTTCCACAGTTTGTTTGAGGGTAAGTTGAACATATGGAAGAGATCCTTCACTTTAGTAAGACAAACAGATTTACTTTTGGGCTTGAGGAAAAGCGTCCCACGGAGGAGAAATGAAAAGTTAAGCTGAAGTGTGATTTGGAAGGGAGGCAAGCAACTCGGTCATCCTGGGGCCAGAGCAGTGAAATGAAGGGTTAAAGACAGTGGTGACCAACCTATAACAACATATTCTTTTCATTAGCCCTTCTCACGCCACGCAAACGTCACTGTTTCTGTTCTTCTAGGCACATTCACTGGCCCCCACAACGAAGCTTGCCCTGCTGCTGTGCATTCTGAGCATTTCTATGTGAAGGAAGCTTGCATTTCTGCTGGGCGTGATCTTGAAGAGGGAAGCTTTTCTAGGTACTTTCTGCCCATGCTGTGCTTGCATGTACACATGTTTCATGTGAGTGATCCATGCGCTGCAGCTGCACGTGCTGTGTACGTGAAGGGTGTGAGCGAAGCTTGCGCTGCCATAGCTGAAGGTGTTTGTGTTAGCTATGCTGGTGGAGCTTAGTTTGTGCTGTTGATGTCTGCATTATATTTGTTATCTGTGTGTTGATGGCGATAACTGATATTCACAAACTGCCACCTTTACCCTCACCACTAATTTGACATAAAAAAGATTTAAAAATAAGCGGTTAAAACGTGAGAGTAACAGCAGTTGCATAAAAACTCACCTGGCTTTCAGAATGAATTTGCTGCAGGAAAGAAACAGGTAATGACATGTTTCAGTCGTTCTTCCAGCCCTCTCTTATATAGTCCTATGTGGCGCCTATAGGCAGGACATACAGGATATGGTATTGACCAATGTACATCTGCGAGTCCTGACTGGTGAGTTGAAATCTACTAATTACACAGCTGTAAACACGGGTGGGTCTTTATGGCCCTGGGCGCGTGCTCTGGGCAGACTCGGGATTGTGGCCGTGAAAGAACATATGGCCTCTGTGCGCATGCGATGCTCGGTAAACAAATGGAAGGGGTGGGAGGAGTGCGAGAGCACGCAAAGTTTGACGAGGAGAGGAGGGGCAGCAGGGGGAGGGGAGACAGGAGGGGGCCTGCGTCTGTTTCCCTTGTGGGAGCGAGCAGGGGCACCATCAAGTAATTATAAGCAGATGGTGTCAAAGATCGCTCCCACAAGGGAATCGTCAAACGTGCACGCTCTGCCATTCAAAGCAATGCAAAGCGTGCATGTTTTTGCCCGGAAAGCTGTGCCGTTTACCAAAGGTTTTTTTCCTATGCAGCGCATGCTCGCTGCATAGGCGAGACCTAAAGAGGGGGGGGGAGATGGCACCTCCGTGCTCGCTCTCTCACAGCGGGTACGCCTCTACACACTGGATCCCTTTTACCACGTACTCGGATTGCCTCAGCTTAGTGCTCCGTCCCAGTGATGTTCGGAGGGCGCCAGTGTCTGATTAAAAAAGAAAAAACGGCAAAGGAAACACGTGACCCCAAAGGCAACTCCAGGTGTCACTCTATATTTCACCATCAGTTCCCCATCACCACAGCAGCCATTTTGAAGTGGTTTTAAGTTGCTTAAGAAATATGGGGATACCGTCTTGTTGATGGAAAACTAATAGTTTTTAGAAGGCTTAAAGCATACTTATTAATTTATATTCCCAATGGTGGCCTTTAAATGAAAACCTAAGAAGGAGACAAGGATGCTTTAAATTTTTTTTATATATAGCAGGAACAAGTTTCTTTTTCTATTTTTTTTTTTTTTTAAACTTCAATCATCCATCCAGGCTGTACTAGACTCTAGGTGCATACATATATACATTCACTCACACACAGTCACACACTCCAACTCACTCTCTCCCACACAGTCACTATCTAACTCACTCACACACACATGCACACACACACATACTTTCCCTCATTCTCTCTCTCTCACACACACACATACACATATATACACTCTTACATGTACAGACCAACAAGGGACACATTTGTTTACTTACCTTGCTCTCTATACTGGTGGCGGTGGGCCTTAACTCTTCTATGGCAACATCAGGATAGAAATCTATGGGGGCGGGGGGGCGGAGCTTGCCGGAGTCCATGAAAGACGTCTGAGTGCTGAGCTCCTCGCCTGAGCCCCTTTAATATTCGACAAAACTATCCTTTCAGCACCGAGCCAGCCTTGGAAACTGCGGTGGACTCTCCATCTACGCCCCGACCTGGTGGGGGACCTTTCCCCGGTCGAAATCCTATGTGGTTTCGCTTCGCTGTTGGAAGGGGGGCGCAGTGGCGGACTAGGCCGTAGTCCGCGGTCTATCCTGAGGAGCCGCCCGAGCTGCGTCACGCTACGTGCGGCCAGTGGTGCCAGAGTGGTGTCGGTCTGCCTAATTGGTGTCTGCACAACTGTTCCTGCTGTGTGTTCCCGGGAGCGGCGGTGGTGGACTGGCCCTCGTAAATGCACTGGATGGGTGAATGAGTGCTGATACTTTGGGGTACAATTGGACGCTGCAGGAAGCCCCCGGCGGGCCGCCGTCTCCTTGGGGAGAGTTTCATCGGCCGTTGCCTGCGCCTTGCGTGTTTCAAGGACCACTGCGGAGCTGCAGATTGGTAGTGTGCTGGAAGTGTGGGGACCCAGCTGCCTGACATTGGTGTGGTCTGGTTCTGAGAGAGTGCTTGGTGGTGTGCCTCTCTGGCCCCTAGGCCTACTCAAGCTGCGTGGCGCTTGGCCGCCATCTTGACTGCATTCTTTGCTGCGCAACAGCTCGCCCTTCGGAGCTGGCTCCCCCAGTGTCCCCTCTTCGCCCCACTATCACTCGCTGGCGATAATTTGCTGGCGGTTGAGCACCCTGCTGAATGTCTACTAGGAACGCTATGGGGAAAGGCGATAAGAATCAACCCAAACTGTCGTTTGATCAGCGGAAAGCAAAAGGTGCTGAGGGGCCGGCCCCGGATGCCTCGCCGCGGCCTACGGCAACCGACAGTTCACTCTGTGCGGACATTCGTGAAATGCTGGGCGCCATGGAAAAGGGCTTACAGGACAGCATGGCGGTGATTGGCACGAAAATTGACGCCCTGTCCTTCAGGATGGACCGAATGTCTGAGAGGGTGGATAAACATGCTGAGCGGCTAGATATGGCGGAACGGCGGCTAACGGAAGCAGAGGAAGCCCAAACGGAATGGGAAACAGACCGCAAGCAGTTCAGACGCCTACTCCAAGTCATACAGGACAAGACGGAGGACTTGGAGGCGCGCTCACGGCGCTCCAACATCCGCATTACTGGGGTTGCGGAATCTACCTACACTGGCAAAATGGAGTTATTCGTGGAGAAACTGCTCCAGACACTACTGGGGGAGGAGATCTTTTCCCCTATGTTCATCGTTGAGAGGGCTCATCGCACCCTGGGGCCGAAACCGCAGCCAGGACTCCCGCCGCGGCCGATCATTGCGAAACTTTTGAACTATAGGGACCGAGACTTGGCGCTCCGGCTGGCGAGGGAAAAAGGAAACCTGCAATTCGAGGGCATGAACATCTCCCTCTATCCGGACTTCACGGCGAGAGTGCAGGAGGAGAGGAAGCGCTTTGCCCCGTATAAGAAACAGATGAGAGACCTAGGGCTGGACTACGCCATGTTGTACCCGGCGAGACTCCGAATCAACAAACAGGGACACTCGCACTTTTTCACCGACCCAGCAGACTTGAAAAAATCTCTGAAGGAGTGGGCCAAGGAACACCGCAACAGCCCGAGGGGCCAACGTGAGGAGGAGGAGGAGGCCGCCTCCATGGACGGTCAGGGGTAATCTAATCTGTGGATTTTCTCCGGGTCGGCTGGGCCCCTTCCAAGTACTTATATCTGCTACGGGTGCTGTGAACCTTCTTAATAGACAATGTGGGGTGTACTCCTGCTCTTAGCGGACTGCAATGGGGTTGTGGCGTCACCATGTTTTATTGTTAACTGGTAGCCCCGGGGGAGGCTCTCCCGCGCGTGGGAGACTTGTTATTTGACTGTGTTTTTTTTTTTTTTTCTTTGGCTGGTGAGGGTGCTGAATGGTGCTGGGGGGCAGGGTGGTGGAGCCGCCGTGGTCTGAGGTCTCTGACCTAATTGTTCTGTTGTCCAGTCGGGAACCTCTGCCTCTGCGCTTTCGGCCTTTGGCTCTCCTGAGGGCCCTTGGGTTTGTAGTGTTTTTCATTGGGGTGGGAGGATGGTGGGTGGTGGTGGGACCTGTCTGACCGGGTTGGGGTTGGTCGGCTGTGGGTGGGTGGTTGCTTTGTTCTTTTCTTGTTGACCATGTTATGTAGGTCTTTCGGGGTCTGTTGGGGGGAGGGTTTTGTGAGGCCTGCTACTGGAATGTGTCTACTGTGCCACCTGTGCTACCCTGATTTTTTCCCTGTCCTACCATGGTGGACGCTGAGTCTCTAGGGCCGGAGAGTGGCCCCAACTCTCTCAGACTGCTGTCTTGGAATGTTAGGGGGCTGAATGATTTCCGTAAACTTAGGAAGGTAATAGCTTATCTGCAGCGGCACCGGGTTGATCTAGCCTTGCTCCAAGAAACCCACCTGCCTCTGACTAGTCCTATGTTACAGACCAGGGGTCTGGGGAGTGCTTGTGTTGCTGCAGGGTTCACTACACACGCAAGGGGTGTGCTTACGTGGGCTAATCCCAAATCTCAGTTCACACTGCAGAAGGTTGTTGTGGACTCGGAGGGTCGGTATGCTGTTGCCCGTTGTGTGGGGAAAGGCCACGATTTGTTGGTTGTGAATGTGTATGGCCCCAATTGCGACACACCCGCTTTTTACACCTCGCTGGCGGACCTCTGTAGGCAGTATGAGGGCTCCAGGTTGCTATGGGGGGAGACTTCAATTTTGTGTTGAACCCGGAGTTGGATAGGTCGGCTGGTGCTCCCAGGGCCCCGGCGGCCTCGGCATTACTTATGCACGCGGAGCTAGTGAAACTCGACCTGTTGGATGTGTGGCGTCATAGGCACCCGGGGAAGGGTGGATTCACTCACTACTCAGCCTACCATAATGTACATACGAGGATTGATTATTGGTTTGTCTCCCGCTTCCTCCTTAACTCCGTGAAAGGATGTGCTGTGCTGCCCCGCACATTATCTGACCACTCGCCACTGCTTTTGATACTAGAGGCCCCGGCTAGAAGGATACCCCCGTTCACCTGGAGGTTCCCCCCGTATTCACTTCTGGATGAGGCCTTCAGAGGGGAATTGGCTGAGGATATAGATACGTACTTTTCGACTAATGTGTGGTCGGTGGATAGTGTCCAGGTGCTTTGGGATGCATTCAAAGTGTACATAGGGGGGATGACGATGGCCAAACACTCTGGGGTCCTTAAGGCTATCAGGCAGCGGTTGACATATCTGGAAACTCAGTTGTCTGATCTGGAACGTCAAGCGGGAGGTGCAGGTGCTGCGAACATAACTGAAAGGCTTGAGCCTCTGCTATCGGAATTCCATGATGAGGCGGATAGGGAGATACGTCATATGGGGAAGTACGCCACGGCACGTGCGTATGGGGAACGGGACCCCCCTGGCTCACTGCTTCCTAAACTGATGCGTAATAGCAGGCCGCCCCTGGTGATCGAGGAGTTATTATCAGCTAGTGGTGATGTAGTGACTGGGGAACAGGATATACTGGCGGAATTCCATACTTATTATACCGCATTGTACACGTCGAGATCAGGCCACCTGGAGGAGGAAATAGACGACTATTTGAGTTACATCCAGATGCCCTTTTTAGCTGATTGGCAACGGGAATTTCTAATGGCGCCATTCCAGAAAGAGGAGATCACGGAGGCGCTGGAAGGGATGAGGTCAGGCAGCGCTCCAGGGTCGGACGGCCTTACGGTGGCCTTCTATAAGGCTTTTCAAGACAAACTGGTGCCCTACTAGATGCTTCTTTTTGACGACATTTGTCAGCAGGGTAGCTTGTCGAAGTCTATGAGGGAGGCGCTTCTCATTACCATCCCGAAGCCGGGAAAACCCCCTAACGAGTGTGGCTCCTATAGGCCGCTCTCCCTGATTAACGTAGACGCCAAATTATATGCAAAGGTTTTGGCGACACGGTTGGCTCTACTTGTCCCAGAATTGGTTGCCCCGGAACAGGCAGGGTTTGTCCCCGCCCGGAACTTGACTTACAATATCCGTACGGTCCTAGGCACCATTCAGCATGTCCGGCAGGAGAACAAGGCTGTGGCTATTTTCCTGGATATGGAAAAGGCCTTTGACTCAGTGGAGTGGCCATTCATGCTCAGGGTTCTGCGTAAGTATGGGCTCGGCGAACCCTTCCTCCAGATGCTAGGGGCTCTGTACTACAAGCCGACTGCGCGGCTAAAGATAGGGAACTCGGTCACTGCCCCGATTGAGATCAGTAGGGGCACTTGGCAGGGCTGCCCCCTTTCCCCACTTCTGTATGCTCTGGTGGCGGAACCCCTGGCCTGCGCTATTAGGGAATACCACGGGTTCAAGGGGATCAACTTCCCTTCTTATCAGATTGGCATATCGACATATGCTGACGACACTCTGTTGTATGTCCGAGAGCCAGAGGTGAATCTGTCGGCTGTCTTGCGGGAGGTGGTGAGGTTCGGGGCCCTTTCGGGCCTTCGAGTCAATTGGAACAAGTCTGTGGCGTTGCCTCTGACTCCAGTGACCCTCCCATTTGACTCGGAATACCCGTTGCAATGGACCACAGACGCTATACGTTATTTAGGGATCCGTATTCACACCGATCCCGAGATCTTGATACGCGAGAACTACGGGGTTGCGTACTCTAAGCTAGTGGATGACGTAGAGGTGTGGTGCAGGCTCCCGCTGTCCCTAATGAGCAGGATAGCTATTATGAAGATGGTGGTGCTCCCCAGGTTCCTCTTTCTCTTTACTAACATACCTGTCGTACTCTCAAAGGCTTTTTTCGTCAGCTTACGCAGACACTTAACAGGCTTGCGTGGGGGGGCAAACAGCCGAGGGTTCGATGGCAAACACTAATACTTCCCTATGAACGCGGGGGCCTGGGAGCTCCTGATCTAGGACGGTACTACAGGATAGCACAAGGGGCTCATCTCCACACCTGGATCCATGGGGACCCTGGCATCCCGCATGTGAAGCTGGAGCGCCTCTTTGCGGACCCCACCCCGCTTCCGGCCACAATATGCTGTCCTGTCGTTCGCAGGGTTGGTAATTTGGACTCAATTGCCGCCACAAACCACGCTTGGCATGAGCTGGTCCGCTCCCGTGAGAGCGAGCTGTTGTACTCTCCCCTTCTGAGAGTGGAATGGGCGGTGTGGTTGGCCCCGCTGACAGAGAAGGGTGTCCTGCAGGCGTTACGGGACTTGGGCATAGAAAAGATGGGGGACTTCTTTCTGAACGGCACGATGAAAACGTCGCAACAAGTCCTCCAATCCCACTCTGGAACAACGCTGTTACACAGCTTCCAATACCACCGGGTCCGTAGGGCGTTGCAGGGGTTGCTGGGCCCGGAATTGGCAGAGCCACAGGAAGTGCCGGAGCTCACGTACGTTATTCAGAACCCCACGCCCCGTAAATTGGTAACTAATCTTAAGAAACTGGGGGACCGGCACCGGCAGTACCCTCTCTCCAAGGCCAGATTGGCCTGGCAGTGTGATCTTCAGTTGACGATCTCGGATGAGATGTGGCAATACTGCTGTACGAACACTAGGAAGATTTCACTTAATAGTAGCCATCGTCTGATACATTTTAAATATTTACAGCGGGTCTACTACACACTGGACCGCTTGCATAGATATGGTTTGCGGGAGTCGGCGGAGTGTGAGCGATGCCATTTTCCCACAGCTGATTTCTTGCATATGTCCTGGACTTGCCCTAGTATCCATAAGTTTTGGCGGGAGTTATTCTCGGAACTTAGTTCTATGCTAGGTACGGAGGTTCTGCCGTGCCCGGCTCTAGCGCTGCTGGGCTTTTCCAAGCCGTTGCCAGTGGCGGTGCGGCACTTGGCTGATATGGCCTTGCTGACGGCCAAGCGCCTTGTTGCGTTGTGCTGGATGAGGGGGCCGGTTCCTACCAAAAGGCGCTGGGAAACGGATTTGCTGTATTGCTGTACACAATCTGAGGTGTATAATTAACTGCTTCCCCCAAAGAGTCGCCCTAGGAATTTCTGGGGGCTATATAGGGAATATCAGTGCGCTAAGGGGGGCGGTGAATCAGTTCCCGAAGAGGAGGAGTTGGATGAGCTTCAGGAGGGCGGGGTGGAGGCAGCGGAGGCTGACATGTTGCATGGTTGACTGTCCTCTTCTCGGAGGTGGTTGTCTGGTCCCATTCGGGTGTCAGTTGAGAAGTTAAGTGAGTGAATCCCTGGGACGGTTGTGCTGGGGGGGTGGCCTTAGTGGTCCCTTTTGAATTTTACAACACACCATTGGGCCCTCGGGTCCTTCGACATGGGTGCTAAGTTCAACTATAGACTCAGTAGTTGGTGCAGGTGGGTGGGTGGACACGGGTACGGGTAGGCTGACTTGTTTGAAGGGTGGGGGTTTGTTTAGAGGTGGGTTTATTGCACTCTTTTCTCTCCCTCTCTCAGGATATTTGGTTACTTTGATTTCGAGACTTGTTTAGCACACACGAATTACCTGCATTATTTTTTGCACTCCGAACTATGGTCATGGGTGTCGGCACCAGTATTACCTACTTTATTTTTGATGTCAGTTATAAGCTATTTCCACAGAACGGTCCTCTTTTTCTTTCTTTCGTATGTGTACGCCGCCAGGCCCCCGGGATGCTGGCATTACGGCTGTGTATGCGACTATTGACCATTGACCTAGGTGCTATCTATTGTTGCCGCCGGCCCCCGGGTTGTAGGCGATGAGTGCTGTGTGCTTACATCAAAGGTGTAATAAATTGTAAATTTAACAAACAAAAAAGAAATCTATGGGGGGCGTGGCTTGATGCCCAAGGGCATGGCGGTGCTTCCGTGAGGCTCCCGGTCCGGCATGTAAGGAACATGTTCTTCTCCTTTCCAGCGCGAGTATTTCTGGATGAGAGGATCCATGAACTTCTGCCCATACTATTGGGAATGGTTTCGCTGTCATTTGCAGTGTTTCCTTGCCGTTATTTCAGATACCGCCACCATATGGGTCGCGCAGCCGCTATTTCAAATACCTGACTTTTACCAAAAGTGCATATCACTGCAGCAATTCTCGGAGGAACGGCAGAAACACTTGACTTTCAGCGTCCTTATGTTTTCAGGCCCTGCAAACAATGTTTGTTAAGTAATTGGACTTTAGGGAAGCATAAAAGTATATTACAGTTTTTCCTCACGCTATGCAGAGCGTGTCCCAGGCCGCCATTTTGAGGGGTTCATTCATCGGCAATGCGCTGTGAAATGCTATCAAGGCACAACACTGTTTTTTTCCATTGAATGTTTGTTTATAGGGCTTATTTCCACCTTTCTATTTAAGTGGTTCAGAGCACATCTATAAACAGGCACTATGCTTGGCTTATTTTTCATGAAGGATATGGGTGGTGTTGTGACCAACAGAAAACAAATATTTCCCTTGACCAACTGTATTGTAATACTAGCATGCAATAATACACCTACTGAACTGTATTATAATCTGATTAAAAAATACACTTTATTATCACAGAAACAATTTTTTAGAGCTCATTATACAAAGTACAACATATAAATAAAATAATCTTAGACAATGATAACAGTAAAAACAATAATCAAGATAAAATCCTGCCTAGGAAACTCATATAATTCATATAATTGTTTTAAAAACACAGACACTCAATTATGACCAGCATAATAAAGACAACACGACATGCAAGACGCTACAATTGGCAAATCCAGTTGCACATCTACTTTCAATTCTAGATACGTCAGTTAACACATTGTCTGCATCAGTATTTAACTATATACGTATCAGTTCTTCAATTGTGCCTAAAAGAAAGCGTTGATGCGTTTCGATGGTTTTCATACAATTATCTCCATCTTTGTCAAGACAGAAGAGTTTTTCATTGTCTTAATAAATTCAGGGATTGCTGTGTATCTTCTCCCTCGTTATTTGCCTTGAGACAGACCGTGTTTGTTTATAGGGCTTATTTCCACCTTTCTCCTTAAGTTGTTCAGAGCACATCTATAAACAGGCCCTACGTTTGACTTATTTTTCATAAAGGATATGGGTGGTGTTGTGAACAGTCATACCTCAAGTTTATACAGCAGTTGAGATGATATTCACTCTTTTTCAGTATCAATGAAAGGTGCATCAACTTAATTACTGCCAAGTACCTATTTTTCTAGTCTGTAGGTGATATCCTGTCATTCTCCAGTCTGTAAGTGATATCCTGTTATTTTGAATAATTTCTCAGCTGCATCTTTCACCTCAAAATCCGTTTTGCAGTGTGTGTCCACCTTCTGATCACGAACCTTCACAGTTTTATGGGAAGAACAAAAGGTACCCTCTCTGCCATTCTAAAACCTAAACGCACCTTCATTAAAAACTCTAGAGTCTTTTCAGAACTTTCTAACCTGAATGATTTTGGTCTTCTTGCAGTAAACCAGTGTTACGCAGATATGGATCTGGCGTAATTACCAGTAGGCAAATCAAATGTGAAACGTTTAAAAAAAGATCCTTTCTCACCACCTAAGCCAGCTCCTGCAGTCTATATGGAATTATTACTGCAGGAAATAAGAGCCCTTAGGCCTTTCATGGAGAAAACTAACACCAAACTACAAATTTTGTCCGAGAATTGGTCGCAGCTTGACTCTAGGCTTACAACTGTGGAACAAAATGTATCTTCTTTTAAAGATACCGCCAAATGCGTTACTTCCTTGCATTCTCAGATATCAATCCTACAAAAGCAAGTTGAGGACCTCGAAAATCGCAATAAACGGAACAACCTATGTATTTATAATCTGGCAGAGTGATCCGAAGGTACAGATCCAATTGCTTTCTTTAAGTCTTTCCTTCCTTGGATACTTCGCTTGCCAGAGGACACCACTCTCAATATACAACGAGCTCATAGGTTAGCTCGTCTTCAGCCACATCATCTTCCCAGAGGCCGAGAGGAGTCATATTATACTTCTTGGAATACACAGATTTATTAAAAGTTCTGTCTGCTGCCAAAGCTCTTCAAAAGATCTCTTGGTCTGGGGCTACCTTATTTTTCGCACAGGAATACTCCAGAGCCACTGCTTCAAGACGCAAAGCTTTCCTTGACATGAGACCAACTCTTCGTTCCATCAGCGCCAGATATGGATTGTTTCATCCATGTTTGTTTAAGGTAACTTACAACAACAAAACCACTTCATATGAGGATCCAATATGTTTTCAAAGCTTCATTAACGCGCACAGGACGGATCTCATGGATTATTCGAGATCATTCTCTTCACACACAACTTGAACATTTTGAGTTTTTTTTTTTTTACCTGAGATGTCACTTTATTGTTGTTCTTGGAGTTTTTGATGTAACAGAGCTTTATTGATCTGATATTATACTTATATATTAGTTGCTGGTATCAGATTTTCGCACTTTGTACATAAGCTTAAGTTAATCTTATTGCCTTACTTCTTTTTTGCTTGTACAGCCATGTTTGTGTTTTGACGTGTTTCCTCCATGCTCCGGTCCGATTCTCGTTGGGTGTTTCGTCTAGTCCATGTGGCTTCACCCTCCCCCACTCTCTTCTTCCCTTAGTGTAGGTATGTCTTTCGTTTTGTTTTTTGTTCTCTGTTTTGTCGTACAGTTTACATCTCTTCTTGCTTCTGGTGTCTTTTATACTCTTTTACAATCTCTTTCTCCTTTCTCTGTGGAACTAGTTACTAATCTAATACTAATCTAATACTTATTGCCTCGCGCCTCTGGTCTTTCCATTATACCTTTGTTCTCATTCTTCATCATTATATTAACCTTCCTTCCTGGTTATGGTACATTCTTCTTACACTTTATATCTTACTTTTATCTACACTCTTACCCTTCTTTCGGTTCTCTCTATTCTCTTTTATTAATATAAGATGTTGTTATAATGAATTAGATTTATGCCTCAAAGTTTTGATTCATTCTGTTTTTGATTACTTATGTCCCTGAAAGTCATTTCATGGAACGTTAGGGGTCTACATTCTCCCATCAAAAGACAAAGAATCCTCGCCCACTTAGCTAAATTGAATGCTGATATAGTGTTTTTACATGAAACTCATCTAACAGATACTGAGTCATTAAAATTGAAATAATTGGTGGGGGATGTTTTTTCCTCTACAGGGGATGGAAAGCGTAATGGAGTAATGATCCTTTGCCGTAAAACGCTTCCAATCTCGATTGTGTCGCAAGAATTTGATAACGAGGGCAGATGGTTGAATGTTAAACTTTTGTTGAAAGATGTCCCTGTCTCTCTTCTTAATGTTTATGCCCCCACTTGTGGTGAACCCTCCTTTTGGTCTACATTAGCCAAACAAATTACACATTCTATGGATGACAATTTTATTCTTGCTGGAGATTGCAACCAGGTTTTTGATCCTTTTGTTGAATTCCCTTTTGTTCCCAGTAAAGCACACAAGCCTTTTGTTCACACCATTAGTCAGCACAAACTTCTCGACACTTGGCGTTTATGTAACCTAACTACTAGAGAATACACTTTCTATTCTCCTACTCACCACACCCAATCCAGACTCGATTATATTTTTGTTTCCCACAACATATCTCAAACACTCACATATGCAGAAATTGTCCCTAATTTAATTTCCGATCATGCTCCTGTTTTGATTGGCATAGATATCTTACCTAAATCCTCAGCACCCAAAAGGTGGCATTTTAATAACGCTCTCCTTTTAAACCCAAAGTTTACTGCTTCTTTTACTGATTTCTCTCATGAATATTTTGAATTAAACCATTCTGAACATATACCTTTTTCAACTATCTGGGACGCTTATAAAGCTTCAGCAAGAGACTTTATCATTAGCTTTCTGGCCAAGCAACGTAGAAATGCCTGTACACAGACTAAGGAACTTCTTCAAGACATCAAAAAATTATAGCACACTTAGTACATGTCACACTCAAAGGATTGTCTCACACCTCTTATTAATGCTAAATTGCAATTTAACAAAAAATCGACTGATGATGCTTCACTATACCTCTTAAAATCTAGTTCCAACTTTTATGGAGGTAAACACAAAGCAGGCAAATTATTGGCTAACTATTTAAAGGTTAAACAAAATAAATGAAACATAGAATCAATTTATGACACTAGTTTAAATTTAAAATTTAAGGATGTCGATATTCTAAACAAATTCTCCCTTTTTTATAAATCTTTATATTCATCCGAAGCACAACCTACCCAACACTCCTTATCACATTTCTTCTCTATATACCAAAACCCCACCTCTCTTCCCTAGACTTGTCCCATTTGGAATCAGATGTTACGCAACAAAATTACTATCTGCGCTTCAAATTCTTAGAAAGGACAAAGCACCAGGTCCAGATGGCTTTGCGGTCCAATTTTATCTACATTTTTCTAATTTTTTTTAACCTAAATTATATTCTTTAACAGTTTTTTTTAGCTGCCTAAATAAATCCTCTGGATCCTTTTCAGAGGCACACATTTGTCTTATCCCCAAGGAGGGCAAAGACTTCAGGTTCTGCCAGAACTATAAACCCATATCTTTGGTTAACATTGACTATAAAATCTCCTCGAAAGCACTAGCTATTAGATTGGATTCCTATTTACCAAAATGATTAGGGAAAGAACAATCTGGCTTTGTTAAAAAATGTTTTATCACGGACTAGCTTAGCCGTCGCGCGTTGCTGTGATCTCAGAAGAAAGGAAATTTAAGGAAACTTGTTATGATAACATTCAATTTACATTGTATCATTTTTATTGAAACTTATTCATTTTAATATGGAAAACATTTTAAAGTGTTGTTTTAATTCTGTTTATTTATTCGAGTGCTTGTGGATACACAGTATTTTTTGTTTTTCCGTCTGGTGCGTACACGAATAAATTGAAGATTAGACACGCACGAACAAAGGTTGAAAGTTTGTGAGGTTGTCGCATGCTGCTGGGGCTTCGCTCTCTGGACCACAGAGCGTTTGGAAGAAGTATCAAAGAAGGCAATCCTACATAGGAGTTGACCCCCGACGCACAGCGTTGTAAATCCCCACTCGGGGTATAATAAAGTTGATCGAATCAATTCGTTTAATCCATCATTAATTTAATTTCATTAATGGTATTCAGTATCAGCTTTTCATTTAAATGTAGCGAACCATATCCAAAATGCTTGAGTTATGCTTCCCTATGCATTTCGGGCTATCCAATAAGCCCTTCTTCAGGGGAAATTCTACAAAGAAAAAAATAAACGGGCTGAAAAACGGGGAGTATGTCTCCACCAGCTACATCATGTCAATGATACTCATTCAATCGAAGCGTACAAAAGACTGTGAGGAATCATACAATAATCGTGAAAGTCAACCGTGATGTGCACCAAGAACGTGTATTATTAAAAATCTCACGGATCAAATCATATTTAAGTATGTGTTGTTAATCAAAAGTGAGAGCGTGATCATGGCGTGCATTTAGAAAAATGGTGACAACCAACTGTGTGTATTGTTGAGTTAAACAAAACGGTGGCGTGCAACATATAGTGTATGAAGCGTAAAATCCATGGTGCTCGAAAAGGATAGGATTTTTCTCAGTTTAGTAGTAGTAAAGTTGAGAAAAATCCTAATTTTAAGACCTTCCGTATTCACAGAAGGCATTTAGGAGTCCTAAAGTTAGGAGTCCTAACTTTACTACTACTAAATTGTGAAAAATCCTAATTTTAAGACTTTCGGTATTCACAGAATGCATTTAGGAGTCCTAAAGTTAGGAGTCCTAACTTTACTTCTACTAAATTGCGAAAAATCCTAGTTTTAAGACTTTCGGTATTCACAGAAGGCATTTAGGAGTCCTAAAGTTAGGACTCCTAACTTCTGTGAATACCGAAATGAGTAAGTGCCTTCTGTGAATACCAAAATGGTAGTAAGTTTAGGATTTTGTCTTAAGTTAGTTATGTGAATCGGGCCCCTACAAACTAAAATGCTTGCTGGATTTAATTTACCGTGTCTGGAATATGGGTTTTTTTTCAAGATAAAATGCTGTTTTATGTTTCGTAATGTTATATCATACAAATGTATTAATTTAGATAGACAGATATTCAGTATTTACGATTGTATGTACACAATACGTACTGTATATTCAGAAATAATGAAGAATTTGTTTTGTGATGACTGAATTGTGATGGTTTTTTTGCAGTAAAAAGATAAAACTGAGTAAAGATTTAGCACCTTTGTTATTGTTAGTGGAAAATAGTTTTTCCAGGGAACAGTGCACATTGCTTACAGACTGCTCCCTGCATTCTTTTCTGTTTTCGTGACTGTACCAAGCTACAGCAGGAGGAAAACCAGTTCTGCAGGCACCTACTGGGATTAGGACCCAGTAGCACACTTTATTATCTTCATGAGGAGCTTGGCTTGACCCATGTGACAGATCAGGTGGAGCTTGCCACTCTGCTCCTCTAGATTTCTTTGTGGAGTAGTGAGAAAGCTGTGTTTAACCGCAAAGTTGTAGACGACCGTCTTGCGTGAGAGTGACTCTGGGCTTAGGATACCTTCTGTGAATACCAAAATGAGTAAGTGCCTTCTGTGAATACCAAAATTGTAGTAAGTTTAGGATTTTTTCTTAAGTTAGTTCTGTGAATCGGGCCCCATGACTAAAAGGGGTAGTAAAAGTTTGCCACTGACTTTTCAGGATACATCAAATAAGGCCCCTACAGACATTAAAATGAAGGCATCAGTTGGAAATACAGGGCAAAGGTCACCCTTAGATAGAGAAATTCAGAATCCCTTAAGATGTTTTGATCCTTTATGGAAATAGGTCGAACTTTTGCGTCCTTCCTCCCTCACACTATATAGTGGGTTTTATGTTTATTAACATTGAGAACCAAATTATCCATAACGAGCATGAAATTCTTGATAAGGCCCCATACACCACTAGGCCTGAAGGCCCCATACACCACTAGGGATGCTGGCAAACAAAACCGCGCCACTTGTGGAGAACAGAGCTGGAACTGTCATTGAGTTTACCTGTTATTGAAAGAAATGAGGGATTTAACAAAAATTATTTGCATGCCATTGGTTGTGAATTTTGTTTTTGTTACTAATCGTCTTTAAAATCTCCTTAGAAAATAATACAGGAAACACTCTAGATGTCTTCTAATGAATAAATGATAATAAACCATAGTAAAAAAAGGCCTTGTAATTGAAGGACAGATGGTAAAGAACTTACAACTCTTGCGATAACTATAAACCGAAATGAAAGGGGATGTATCTTTTTTGTGAAATGCAATATAACGTGTTTATGATAATTGAAGTCTAAAATGTGTGTGTTGATACACTTTGAAAGGAATGTACGCTATTCTCATAAAAATAGAATATTTTGGCGCATAAAGCAGGAAAATAAAGAGTGGATACAGTGTACACAGCATCTGTCACGAAAATTATTAAAATATGGCCTAAAATGTAATAGTTTTCAAGCAGTGCAGCGCTATAGGAAAATGTACAGTGCATAAATGGGAAAAGAATGAGAAAATGCCCGTATTCATGGTAAAAATTGCAGCTTAGCTCAAGGCAAAAAAGTTCAAACCTTCCACTCTTACCTAATGATATATCATCAACAATCCCAAACAATACTGATTCCTTTGTTTCATGGTGTCTGGTTATGTTGTGAAACCTATTGTAACCTCACTGCCCAGAAGGCCCCTTTAATGAAATGTCCACTTATTGTGTCTGCTTTGATGGAAGAAAAGCTTAGACTCCTTCCCAGATGGGATAGACACTATGGGTTCCATTAGGATGTAGGGCGGATCGCCACCGCCCGCATGGCGGTGGTGATCCGCCCTACAGCCTTCCCCGCCCACCACCCATTTCCCCCTGCCATACTACTATGACGGGGGTACCGCGGCTGACGGGAATACCGACCGCCGCTTTTTCGCCTGGTCGACAAGTCGACCGAGCGGAAAAGGGTTCAATATGGTGCCGGTGTCTGCAAGACATCACCACCATATTATGATGATGGTGGAGTTCAGCCGTTCCATGGAAAGGCATTCGGCCTTTTCTTTAGGGACCCGGTGTTGGCCCGCAGGGAATTGGTGGGGTGCACATTGTCATTGACATGGTGTCAGGCACCTCCCGGTGCCTGTCACCTTGTGCATGACAATGCACACAGTGTATTCCCAGCATTGTGGCGGGCGGTGCTGTGAGCACCGCCTGCCACAATGCTGGGAATGGAGGATTCCACCGCCACAGTGGCATCCTAATCGCGGGTGCGGGACCACCGCACCACTGGCGTCCGGTCCCAGCACTGCTAGGGTGGCCGGCAGACGAAAGTCCGCCCGCCATCCTAATGGCCCTTATGCGTAAACAACAGAGCTGGAAAACATGTTTCAAGCCTTGCATGGTTCCGATTACCTTCTGGACCTATTGTAATAACGTGGAGGGAAGCTGTTTAGAATGGGGTTCAGGTTTGTTGCTCGGTGTCCCCATAGGAGAACTAGAATATGGACCAGCAGCAATGAATGGAGACTCAATGAATTCCAGTGAAGACGCGTGTCCTTGCCATGAGCACAAACCTATATAAATGAAAGTCATGGAGGTCAGAGTGAACATCTGATCCAGCTGACCACAACACCCCTAGGCAGTTGTGTATGGAGCAGTGAAAAAAGCGCCGCCATCTTGAGTGGTGCTCAGTGGCTTCTGTATATCAACACTGAGACATAGACAGAGGACTGACTGGTATTGTCAGCAACAGGGACATCATTTTCCCTGAGCCCTGCTGAATCGTGCCACTTCTAACATAAATTCAACAAAAATCTCCCGCAATAAGCTCTCTACTTCATCCTCTTAGGTTTAATGGAGCATAAATAAATGCAAGCATCAGGACATAACTGCAAGTTCATTCGTGCTAAGTAACCAAACTTGTTCCTTTTTACATATACGTAATAATGTAACATCCCACAATAAGTTGGCTATAGAATTAAGCAGAATTAAATAATTTGTTTATGTCACTGTTTAGAGAGAGCGTCATCAAGAACATCAACATAGAAATTGTTCAGTCAATTTGCGAAACTCGCCCATTAACTATTTTTGGGTTCATTACTCAGATGTGGTATTCCCTGACTACTAACTCTGTGCTAACCGTTGATCTGAGACCTTAAAAGCTGGAGCACCAATTTAAATCCTTACCTTTATTTCTATATATATTACGATCTAAGCATTATATATGGTTGGTTTACAGTCATTTACCACGAAGGGTCAGCTGACCATAGTTACAATGGGTGCAATATATTAGTTTCAGTCATTGCCTTCAGCACCGTGACCTATAGTAACAATTTTAGTTAATAACAGATCACAGAAGGTTCATGTGGTAACAGGTTTGACTCATTAAAATCATTAGATGATGGTGATATACCTTACCTCCTTGGTACCAGTTTCGACAATAGTTGCAACGTATAAAACAGATTGCAAAAGATCTGTACTATGAGGCGGCGTAACCGAGAGGACGGCATATATTTCTTACACTGAAATCTATTGCCTGCCTGACAAAGTTTCTGACCCAATAATAGCTTATTTTTATATAGCATACCATTCAGTTGTGGAAGCGGATCCATGCCCTAATATTCAGTATACCTCAAAATTCAGATCAATCCAAAATTCACCTTTTCTCCTCGACATTAAGTCAGCAGAAGCAGATTAGCAAAAATAAGCAATTGACGCCACTCAATAACAGAGTTCTGCATCAGGGAAAAGTTAAAGGGTTTTATTACAAAAATATCAAAGTCAGGCATTACTGAATAAATGCCATGAAGGCTGAGATGAAGATTTATACACAGTGGTGAAAATCAGAAATAATTCCATGTTCCAAATGAGCATCAAAAATCAAAAAGAAATTGGGCAACCTCCTAGTAGCATGGGAACGTTCTCTCAATAATTGCTGCCAGAGGTATAGTAAATCAGAAAGCATCTCTAATAAAATGAGGAGGTCTTCTGGCTCACCCTCAAAAAGCAGGCGTTCTTATACACAATTCTTGCATAACAAATTAAGACAATGGCAGATTCAACGAAGCATGATTGTATGTAACAACTCTCTTGGAAAATCAGAATCAGCTACATCACTACCTAACTTCATAGGCCGACTTTTACGTAGGTATAAAGCATCTATCTGCCACCTCCATCCTGATATGTCTAAATGAATATTGAACATCTGAACAATGAACCATTAAACCGATGAATAAGACCACCTGTGCTTTTTAACTTCGGTTATTGGATCTTAGTACTACTTTTTCGCTTAAATGCCCATCATTATTAACCAATCTCCCTCAATGCTTGAAATATACTGTGCAGTAGCATCAGTTCTCTACAAGATCACAATATTTTTCTGCATAAACTATAGAATTATTTATCAGTCAAACAGCTGTTAAATAGGCACAATTGTTTTTGACAAAAAACAAACAATCCATATCAATGTCCACATTATTTTGTAAACCTGAAAGGTGGATCTCCTCAGGACTCTTTTAACATCTGTCAGTCACTATTAACAAAGTTAATACGTCTTTAAAGTTGGTCATTGTATAGTTCTATCATATCACTTCTGATTCGCATCTAGTCTTTATGTTATCTCTGTCCTCTGCAGAGGCCAGAAATAAAGGTCTATAGTTGCCTAACATCAGTCAACCAGTTAATGGCTAATAAGATTAACCTAAAACTGAGACTATGATCCAGGGGCAGACAAATCAACCAGGCTTACTGGTGTCCTGTGGGTTACTTTAAAGGTACATTTTTCGACTGCCCTATATTTGCTCCTTCCATGTGGTTTGTTGTTTAATTGTGAGATGCCTATTGTAGATATCATTCATTTTCAATGTTTTTTCATCTCTGGGGGGTATTGTGTTACCCTATGATATGTTTTTTATTCTGTATTTTAATGTGAGGATTTAATTCTGTGATTCTTATCATTGATATATTAATAAAAAAATGTTAATATAAGGACCGTAGTATCCTGAATGGAGTTGTTCCAAGTGTGAAAGTGCTGACTGAGTGTGATGATAATCGGTGACTTGAGTTTAACGTATTACATTAGTTCAAAGGGAATCTTCACAGCGACATTGGTTACTTTACTTGGCCTAAATCCAACTCAAGAACACAAGGTTAAAAATGTAGGAATATTCATTCACGGATTCAGACCTCCCCATGAATCGCCAGATTGGAAAGGTGTTCTATGTTGCTATCTCAAGGCCCAGTCACTAAAATTACCACTGCTGCAGAGCCACTTCATTGGCCAATACAAATTCAAGAAAAGTATGTAATGTCATTTGCTAGGAGCACAGGAGCGATGTGACCAGTAGTTTTAGCATGAAATAGATTTTTTTAATTATTTTTGGGAGTTTCTGGAGGAAGCGCCATCGGGTGTGAGGCCACTGCACACAATGCTTCTTCCTGTCCAGATTGCTCCTGCCTCAGTTTTGTCCAGCCCTTGTGTTTGGAATTTGGAGGGAAAGCTCATTTGTCTGCAATCTCTATTGCATTATCCACCCTTGGAATCTTTTCTGGGAAATAAAGTAAGTTCGGTGTGGTTTTTTGCAAAATGCTTGTGTTGGCAACCATTACTATTTAGGTTACTTTTTTTCGTTTTTTTTTTATTTGTTTCTAATGTCCTAGAGTGAGGAGTATGGAGGGTACAGACAAGCCTGAGCATGTTTAAGGGAGAATGGACATTTGTAGATAGTATATGTATGTCAGGGGGAGGGATTAGAGCCAGGGTATGGCAATGGTGTTGTCTTTTTTGTCCATGTTTACTTCTTTTCTAGCATTGTGGGTGACAGCCATTTTGGGAAGCCAGGGTGAGTGTGTGTATCCTGTTCTCCATGCTTCCTTCTTTGCATTGTGGGCAACTACCATCTCTTGGGGAACCAGTGAGACTCTGTGTATGCTGTTCTCCATGCCGCTTCTTTGCAAGCCATGAGGTGAATGAAACTCATTTTCCTGAGCCAGTAAGTTTGTATGTAATAGGTGCCCATTTTGTCTTTGTTGTCCATGTCTCCTCTTTTTCTGACTGTGCTGTGGAGACTGTGCTTTGTTTCTGATTATTAATAATGTTATTCCAATTTTTAAAGCAAATTTCTAGGAGCATTACTACTGGAAGCCCATGTCCTTATTATTTGCTATTTTGTTTTTCCTGATATATTTAATTGTACTTGTTGTTGATTGTATTTGCGTGTAATACACAGCTGTTGTTTTAAATAAAATGATGACATTTTTGCCTGCCTCCCATAAGGCTCAAAAGCGCCTGGGGGGACACCAGGCCTTTTACTTTTAATATAACTGCTTTTTGTAATATTTGTATGATCATTGTGCACTGGTGATTACCAGGATTGCACTCAATAGAACGAGAGTCTCACTCTCTTGTTTCTTATTTTGTATTGGCTGCAGGTGCACAAGAAGATAATAACTGAGCCAAAGAGAAGACTGCCAATTAGCTTTCATCCCAGTCCAGCTTCTGCTGACTAACAATAGAAGGTGTAAAGAATATGAACCCAATGAAGAAGGCTCCTGCCTAGAAAGCAGCCAGGGAAGACAAGAAGTCTGTTGTGATAACTGGCCTCAAGCCATCCTCCTTTTTCCAGCAACACAGCACACTTGCTGCACACTCTTTGGAACAAGAATATGATGGGAGGAGAATCACCCCTGAATCAACAATGGCATCACCCCCACCACCTAAACTGAAATAGATGTCTCTCAGCCCTGCAGTGACTGCAGTTATGGCTGTGACCAGGTCCAGCAGCAAACTGAATCGAAGCAGGAAGCTCATCAGCAAGTAGAGTGAACGACATCTGGTCTTCTATTAGTAGCAGAGCAGGAGGTTGAGTGAAAAGATCTTCTCCCAGCTTGCCATCAGATGACCATGACATGGATTGGATGGCTGTGCCCTGTCATGGAAGACAAGGGAAAAGGAAGCTTGCCGTAAGCTTTGGGACTGAGGAGGATGATGCAGTGATTGTTCATATGGAGAGTGCCACAAAGGAGGTGACAATCACCTGAATGATGAGATCATTCAACCTGCTCCGGTTCATATAGTACAATCAACACCATCTAATTCCATCTTTTCAAGAAGCCAAGACCTGCAGCAAACACCATCCCTACCACAGCCACAGCCCCCTAGGGAAAGGGTGCCCACTTCTGGATTTGGCTCTACAAGGAAACTATTCTACTGAATTTGGGACTTATTTACACTTATTATACAATTTGCAGAAAACCTGTGCATTGGTGAAAGACAGTACCGTGGCCCAACTGGCCCATCTGAAAAACCAACTTGTAATTGTATGGGAAGAGCACCTCGAAAGGATAGCTGCTGCCAAAATAAAAAAAGACATTTAATAGATAGAAGGAGATGGTAGAGAGGAAGAGGAAGACGAAGTCACTGTCTTGTGAAAAAGTCACTCTTAATGTAAAGTCATCACCTGCATCAACCTCGGCATGGCACAAGGAAAAGAGGTATATTGTGGGAGACTAACTACTATCTATGGGGGACTTAAGGTGGTGGAATCGTCACAAACAAAACAACTGCCACAGAAACTCACTATCAACTCTGTGTTCAGCAAGGAGTCGCCATACCACCAAACCCAGGAGCTAGTCTATTTATACAGTGGGATGATGACCAAAATATTAGCGCTTCACATACTCCCCTTTTTTTGATGGATAGAAACGGGTTTCATGAATTATTGGAGGTCATCTGTCCAAAATGGAAAGTTCCAACCCAGACCTATTTTTTCACTGTTGCTATGCTAGCTCTTCACCATCAAGTGCTGAAGTTGATTAACCGCGGTGCGAATTTTGCCTTGGAGCGGCGGTTTGAAATAGTTACGGGCCGCGTCGGACAACGGAAGTGCACGGCACTAGCCATGTAGTGCCCGCGACGGCTGTTGGCCGACATTAGCACAGAAGGGGTTAACAAAGTTCGATACATCCAACTCAAAAAAGGCATGTGGAAACAAATGGTCAAGCCACAGACTACAGGCCAAATTTACTAAGGACATATTGACGCAAGTCGTCGCAAGGCAACACAAGTCCTTAAATAAGATTTATGATTTGAGCCAAGTTGTGTGAACAAATGTAACACAACACGCAGCTTATGCAGTATTGCATTACATTTTGTTGTGGTAGGCGGCATTCAATCGGTGGAACGTGGGCGTTCCCGTGCATCAACCCATGGTATATGACACAACCCCAAATTTACTAAAGTCAGTATACCTGGGATACCGCCAAAATGGTGCGCCTCGGAACGCGTGCACCTGAGCCTCCGCGAGGCTCCCTTTAAGTGTATACATGTCTGCGCGTGGGTTGAATCTATTTCTGTCTCTGCACCTCAAGTGCTGGCGGGACATTCCGTGTTTGCCTTCTTCTACCGTGCTGCACGGAGCCGCCGCCCCAGGCACGTTCGTCCCTGACCGCTCCAGCTATGAAATTGTGCTGCTCGGTGCAGTGTGAAATCACCGCACTTAAGCTTGAGACCCTTCCCTGCTCGTCGAATGCTATTGGAGGTCTCTTTTATCCCCACCTTACTCCTACCCGTGAGTCTTCAGGCAGAGACGCTGATGCTTTGTGAATTTATTATTTATTTATTTAAGGTTTTTATAGAGCGCGTAGTCACCCGTGAGTATCCCAGCGCTATGCCTCGTAATCCAGAGGGGAAGGAGTGCAGAAGAGATGGAGGGCTTATGGGAAGAGAAGAGTTTTGAGCGTTTTGAATGAGGAAAGACTGTGGCTGCATTGACGTTTCTAAGCAGTTCATTTGTGGGGAGGCCTGACTAAAATATATTGTGCAATGACACACCACACAACAATCTTCTTGCTAAGCAAAAAAGTCCACTGTGTTAAGTTTGTAGCATAATTTCTTCCAAAATTACATAATACATTCATAAACCTTAACCTTGATAAGACATTACATTTTTGGCATTGTCCCCGCCCCTAAAACTCCTATCTTGATGAACATTACATCAACAAAAAAGAAAAAAACATACTCGTCCACCTCTTTCCTTTTTTCCTCCAATCACTGCCTTTTCCTTGCATTCCCTAATCCCTCTGAATCACACCCCAGTCAACATCCCTAAGCGGCAGCGCCTAGTGTGGTTCAAAGCCCCAAACGCTACTCTACCCCTTCCCTGTGCTCTCCCTTACCCCCTGAGGGATAAATATGCTTGCTCCAGACTCTCTATCCCCAAAATTACCATCTAAGATAAAAAACGACAACCTGCCTTACAGTGGCAAAATGCATTCATTACCAAATACTTTAAATGTTTTTAAGATTAACTTCCAGTTTATAGATTCAGTTCCTGGGTGGGCGAGTGGTTCTCACATTTCCCTGCCTACCGACTATTACTGCGTCCTTAGAGAGTCTACCTGCCTTATACCTGCCCTATATATACACTTTCTAACCTTAAACCCACCAGATCCCTCCCTCCACCTATCCCTGTCCATTGGCCTGTGCCACTTGCCCAAGTCACCCAGTGGGGAGACTGGTTATCCCTACATTCTATATAGGATGGATACATAGAAGTCCATGTGAGTTGCTGCCCTGTCACCCCATTGTCTTCTAAGGAGATCCCAAAATTCTAATACATTGGTTTATAAAAATACACTGCAGTGATAACTTCCCAGAGCATTCCTATGAATTGTTTTAACAAGTTTTTTTCCACTCTCCCAGTGGTGTGCCAATTAAACTGCAGAATTTCTAACAGAACTTAGAGCATGAATGGACTTTGGGCGGGCTGGGGAATCTATAGGGGCATGGCCTTCGTGGCCCTACTCTAGAACAAGCCCTGGCTGTAGTTCCAGAGACATAGTGGACCACTCTGGCACTTCTGAAATGGTATGTGCACAAGGTGGAAATCCTAGCAGATTTTGGAGCCTGGTGGTGCCCAGATGTTCCAAGAGTGTGTGCTCTCTGTTCATGATGTGCTAACATTCTGATGCACGTGCAGCAGAGTACACTAGGGTGCATGCAGGGCTGACGAGGGCCTGGTCCAATGCGTGGTGTGGCATGGGTATCATGGGCTGAGCACACGCAAGAAAAATGGGCCCCTAACCTTCCTGGTCAGCAGAGATACTCAAAGTACGGCCCAGGGGCCGCATGCGGCCCTCCAGACCTTTGCATGCTTCCTCCAGGTCAACAGACGCACAGGGCTGCTGTTTACTTGAATTACCATTAACATTCAGAAATATTTCAAATAAATGTGCACACATTTATTTGCAGGTTAACTGAAGTTAAAGAAAGGAAATAACTAAGGTGTCCTGGACCACTTACCTTTAGGAACACCTTCATTTTTAAAGACCTCTTGGAACAAACATGCAAACATATGATAAAGTAGCTTCAACATTGAAAAAGTCTATTTCATTAACATGCAGAAGAATTTCATTTTAGTACATTAAATCATATCAGGGTATTGAGAAAGATTGTTTTAAAAGTGATATGTTTCAAACAGGAATCTAGAAACATCCATTGCTCCCTCCACCCTGATGACAATGCCAATAGAGAACTAAGAGGTAAATGACTTGTTGTGTGCACCCTCTAGGTGGCCTGAGTTTGCTATTATACATGGACAACATTATAGTATATTAAATCAAACACAAGAGGAGGCTTTCAATTGCACACATCCTGAAACCATGTATGTCTATGTCCTCCTAATGTGATAACATAGAAAAAGGATGAAAAGTTAAATAGAACAATTGCCTGGAATCACACAGTTTAGTCAAGTGGGGCAGCAAGGACTTCTGGTTTCACATTGTGCAATACAACCACTATATGTACATACTACTTCTCCCCTATGCCCTCCTGTGGCACTTGATCACACCACAGACCAAACTTTTTGGCCCCTGGGAAAAAGTTTCGGAATACCCATGAAGGTCAGTAACATAACACACATATGTTTCTGTAAGGGTATCTTGGTGGTGAAATAACAGACGATAGCGGCACTGCTACTTCCTGGTCTCTGAGTTCCTCACTCAGGTCTCGAGTCTAGGGTAGACGTGGGTAGACACTCTACTCACTATCTATCTATCTATCTATCTATCTATCTATCTATCTATCTATCTATCTATCTATCTATCTATCTATCTATCTATCTATCTATCTATCTATCTATCTATCCATCCATCTATCCATCCATCCATCCATCCATCCATCCATCCATCCATCCATCCATTAATCCATCCATCCATCCATCCATCCATCCATCCATCCATCCATCCATCCATCCCTCCATCCATCCATCCATCCATCCATCCATCCATCCATATGTCTGTCTGTCTGTCTGTCTGTCTGTCTATCTATCTATGTATCAATCTTGCTGCAAAGTTGGCCTCTTTCAGAGGAGTGCCACTTTCCTATCTCACTTCTCCCAGCATTCACATAAATAAGCTGCACTCATCCCAGTGTGATTTTCTGACACAGACACTTTCAGCAGCACCTGCACTTTGTCTGCAGGGAAGGGGCGTATCAGATTCCAGCTTCGCCCATAACAAAACCCAAAGTGATGTTATTTTATGTAAGAAATGTTATCAATTTCATTAAGCCCGTAGCTGCCCTAGCAAAGGGGCTTTGCAGCGCTAGTCCCAAAATCAAAACCTGCTACAAGAATGGCCAGGGGGGCAGAATGCCCAAAAGGAAAATGCTAAGTGGTAAAAAGCCAGGTCTTCAGAAGTTTCCTGAAGGCCAAGTGATTCTGTAGGCTCCTGATAGGAGGAGGAAGCGTATTCCAGAGAACTAGGGCTTTTGCATGAAAAAAAGCTGTCTCCTGCTCTTACTCTCCTAACACGAGGAACAGTGGCCAGATTAAGGTTAGCTGAATGCAGGGGCTTTGAAGGTCAATACCGGGTAGCAAACTGGACATAATTGGGGGCCCCTGGGAGAATAGGATCTTATGGACGGTACACAAGGTCTTGAAGTGCACACCCTTCTCCACTGAGAGTCAGTGCAGTTAACGAAGGAGGTCGGAAGCAGGGCAACATCTTGGAAGGGAGAGCAGCAGCCTAGTGTCACAACTCATTGACAATAATCATATGTGTGCACATCAAAATAAAGGATGTGTTACATAAGACAGGGAGGGTTGCAAGGTTTGGAACCCCATGTACTTCATACCTCACTGTGCTAGAAGGATTACAATGTATGAACTGCAAGTAACTAAGGGATCTCAGTGTTAAAAGCAGTAACCCATTTACCCATTTACATAAAATAAAAATATGTCATCTGTGTGTTACACAATGTGCTTTGCAGGAGAGATATTAACCTTCAATGCTACTTTGTTTCAAAACTAGGACAAGGCAAAAACAGATCTCTCCAGCAAATACCTTCTCCTACAGAGTTATCCTATCACTGTTATCATCCTCTGAGATTTAGCTGGTACGCAATGATCTCTGCAGCAGGTGCCTTAACCCCATATAATATATTAAAATGCAGGCTTTGCAATCAATAAGCAAAACACATTTACTGCCATGTTTCTCCTTGTTGACAGTTTCTTTGTGTCAGGGTTTAACATAAATAAATGTATAAGCTGAGGCACATTTTTGTATTGTATCATGCTTGGTGATGTCACGTGCGGTGATGTCATGCCCATTCTGCCTAACTTGGTTAGGCCCCCCTCTTTTTTTTAGGACTTGTGCCCTGCCCTCACTGCAAAGGCATAGCGTGGGATGCCAGTGCCAAGCATGTGTCCTTCCACTTTTCTTTTCAAATGTTGTGCCCCTAAGAATGTTGTACCTGAGGCAACTGCTCCTGTGTCCCCACCAACGCTACGCCACTGCCTCACTGTACCTAGCTTTCATTGCTTCTCCCTATTTCCGCCCCTCTCTGCCCTCATCTTCTATTCATTAACTCTCAAACTTTTTCTTATTCCCTTCACTCTGGCCCTGATTAAAAGTAGTGTTGTTTGGTACCCCTGAGTAGGATACCACCCCTTCCAGTTATGGATGGCCCAGTGCTCCCACAGCCAGCCTTCCTGGGTACTGGAGCGCTGCGCCCCATCTCACAAGACGGAAAAGCCAGCAGGTAAAATCACGAGACCCGGTCTGCAAGCATAGCCTGACCTCAGACCTTGGTCCCTACCTGAAACCCTCCTGCAGCCCAGAGGAGGACAGAAATGTCCCCACTCCCACCATACTGGCTCTCCTGACCCCTGAAGCCCTCCTTTGCCACTGCCTGCCACCCTGGCTCATACTCATTCCAAATGCCCAATTACCACCTGTTCACAGCAGGTGATAAATGAAAGCAGTCATCCACATGGAATTGGGAATGCTGTGAGGAATTGGACTGGGGAAAGCGAGCTCTTTCCATTGGGGACTAACTCATAAACGTTTAATTGATGTGCATGGATTCCAGCCAGAAACATTCGTTCGACCACACAGCATTCCCTGTACATTAATCTGCATTATTATTTTGTATAAGGGCCAATGTGTTTGGCTACACCCTTTCCCCCTCAAGTGTCTCATTTGGCTTTCTCATCTTTTCTGATCCCCTTTACCCTCTGATTTCCTCCCTTCCTCAGTCTCGCTCTCACCTTCCTTATCTACGCCTCACCCTTCTCTCTCCCACAACCTCTGTTTAATCTCTCTGCCTTCACTTTTTCCCTTTCTCTTTGATATGATATTGTGTCTTCACTTCTGTCTAACTCATCTCCTTACGTTCAGAGATTCTCTCCACCATCCATATTTCTGTTCCCTTACTTTCTCCTCGCTATGGGATTTTATTTGTTCCTATCTCCTTTTTCTCTCTTTTTGGTCATTTCCTCTATCCTGCTGTTTACTTTCTCTAGTAACATCCAGTTTCATTTGTTCTCCTTTCCTCTCTGTTCTACGTTTTTTGCACTTATCATTTCCTCTATTCTTTGTCCACTTCCTCTCACCTCTATTGCTCATCTTCTTTTCCACCTTATAGGTTTTGCCTGCACAGCGCTTGTGCTGTGCTTGAGAAATCTATTGTTTTGAATATAAACTTAAAAGGGATTTGCATCCCTCTCTTTCCTGGCTTCTCATTGGTTCCTGTATGCCACTTACCTTTCCTCCATTTCTATTGGCTGTGGAATATTTCACTGCCTTTGCAAATGCTTGTTCCTCATCTGCTTCTCTTATCAGTTTCCACCGAAATACTGTTAGCATCAGCTTTGGTGGAACTATATTTTCATAACGTTTTGCATTTTACTCTTGCAGCATATTTATATGACAGCTTATCTCCTGGAGAGATTAAGGGCTTTGAATAGAATCACAGGATGTTGCAGGGCGCCACCGAAACTCGAACCGGGAGCCCCAGCTCTCGAGTCAGCAGCACTGGCATCTGCACTGCATCCTCTTCACTCCCATGGTATATGCAGGGAGCTCTTTCCTTCTTCTGGACGATGGTTGTTGAAAACAGCTCTTTATTCATTACATAGGCAAAACCAATGAATTACCAATGCTTGTTTCTCTCTCAGTTCTCTCTCCTTCCCGTTATGTCTATATACATTATCTCCCTTCTCGCTTTCTGTTTCTTCCCTATATGCCCTTCCTCCCCCTCCTTTCACTTTCATCACATTTGTTTTCTTCCTGTCTTTTCTCATTCCTCTCCCAATATTTTGTGTTACATGTTTTCCTTCATTCTATTGTCTTTCGTATTCTCTCTTCCACCCACCACCCAGTTGCTCTGCCACACTGCCCAACTAGAAATCCTTTCTGTCCCCTCTTTCCCCATAGATGTGTAAACAGAGATCCAGGCAAGCAGGAAATAGAGTAGTCATGTAAATAAGCTGCAGCTGGTAAAAGCATCCTTGGACCCCTCACTCCCCTAGGGCCCAGTGCCCCTGCTCTGCCTGCAGTGCTGATAGCTCTGCTGGCAGGTGGGCCATTCTTCATGGCGCCCCTAATGACCGCCACCCTCTCGTGGAGGCGCAAAGCGGCTCTCTCCCTAACTAGACTGAAAACACATCCTGTGTATCCTCAACATACGGGTACAGGTGTGCCTATGGCTGAAGGAGCAAATGGCCAGGGGGCACAGATAGATAGACAAGGCGACCCAGTGGATCTTTGAGGGGCTCCATTTCTAAGGTGAGGGTGAAATTGCAGAAGTACACAGATTGCGGCCTCGTTCATGAGAGAAGTAAAGCATTTGAGCACAGCTCCTGTAATGCCGATATCTTGGGGTCATTGTGAACTTGCAGTGATGATGGCTTTCATGTGTAGGACTATGCTTTTCTGCGATTCAAGTTCTTTAGAATCAGTGTATGTACTTGGCATTCAAGCTATGCTTGTCTATTTCTCATAGTAGAGTAAAATAAATGTGTGTGTCCTACTGTACTTCGTGTAAATAGCGCTTGGTTTCCGCGCTGCTATACTTTTCGGTCTGTTATTTTGAATCATTCTGCTAAAGTACCAACTTTGGCTTCCTTTTTGTATGTTTTGAAACATCAGTTTTTATCAAAAAGAGGGAGGAAGGTTGATCTTCTGATCAGTGGACACAGATTACCACCCAGGATGGTGGAAGGTCCAGTCACAGCTTGTGTCCGGTACAGAGGATACAAAGGAGAGGTTGCTGTACTGTTCCTATGTAGAAAGGAGGGAAGGTTTAACTGGCATGACCAAAGGTGTTTGACTAACACCCTGGGGCATCCATTATGTTGGATGTATTTGCCTCACACACCCCGAAGGATGTCATGCTTCATCATCGGCGTTTGCTCCTCGTCGGGGAGGCGGTGCAATCCCCGACGGGCTCACCTCAAGAGGGGCTCTTTGGCGGAGATCTTTTATCCAACAGCCTTATGGTGAAGTGGGGGTGTGTGGGCAGGAGGGTATGAAATGATTGGATGATTGCTAAAATGTAGCTAGGGGTACCGGAATTAACTTTATTCTGGGGGTCCCCTGGCTGCAATTAAAACGTGGGACTAGCTTACTAGATGTCAACAAATTAGGTTAAGTGATACTAGAAAAGACTAGGAGTCAAAGTGGTCAACATGTTTCTCGCTAGGGGTCGAGTCACCCGCGATTCATCAGGACCTTTACAAACAGTGAGAAAAAGGGGGGAACATGCTCGTGTCATGTATGCGGTGCGTGTTACCTCTATGGGGTCTCCTATGCCCAGGGGTCAAGGACTAGACACCACATGAGGGTCGGCGGGATTGGATAACAGGGGCGAGCCCATTGGTTGAAGCTCTGTCAGCCCGTATCCTGGCCGTGAGACCTACCCGTCGCCGCCGAGCTCGAGCTCGAGCTCGAGCTCGGCGGCGACGGGTAGGTCTCACGGCCAGGATACGGGCTGACAGAGCTTCAACCAATGGGCTCGCCCCTGTTATCCAATCCCGCCGACCCTCATGTGGTGTCTAGTCCTTGACCCCTGGGCATAGGAGACCCCATAGAGGTAACACGCACCGCATACATGACACGAGCATGTTCCCCCCTTTTTCTCACTGTTTGTAAAGGTCCTGATGAATCGCGGGTGACTCGACCCCTAGCGAGAAACATGTTGACCACTTTGACTCCTAGTCTTTTCTAGTATCACTCAACCTAATTTGTTGACATCTAGTAAGCTAGTCCCACGTTTTAATTGCAGCCAGGGGACCCCCAGAATAAAGTTAATTCCGGTACCCCTAGCTACATTTTAGCAATCATCCAATCATTTCATACCCTCCTGCCCACACACCCCCACTTCACCATAAGGCTGTTGGATAAAAGATCTCCGCCAAAGAGCCCCTCTTGAGGTGAGCCCGTCGGGGATTGCACCGCCTCCCCGACGAGGAGCAAACGCCGATGATGAAGCATGACATCCTTCGGGGTGTGTGAGGCAAATACATCCAACATAATGGATGCCCCAGGGTGTTAGTCAAACACCTTTGGTCATGCCAGTTAAACCTTCCCTCCTTTCTACATAGGAACAGTACAGCAACCTCCCCTTTGTATCCTCTTGAAACATCAGTTCTCAGTAGCCCAGTCCCACGGACCACTGCACTAAAGTGATTTTATTCTCTCTTCAGCTTCCGGTTGGATGGAGCTGGTCAACCGGAGGAGACTGTCTGTGCACCGAACTGCTGGAATCTCACAGCAACTAACCAAACTAGGGTCCTCATTTATGAGGCTGTGCGTCACTTTTACGGTGCCGGTAAAAAAATGCGCCTTGTTGCGCCATATTTACAAAGTGACGCATCTAGGTAAATGCGTCCTTTTGTAAACCCCTGCGCCAGATTATACCTGCGCCAGGTATAATGTATGCAAGGGGGGGGCGTTTTGACGCAAGAAAGGGTCATGGAAGTGACACAATGAAATCTATAAGATTTCACGGCGCCATTTCTTGGCCTCTAATGCGTCAAAATCTTACGCCTGCTTCATGACAGGCATAAGACTGACGCAGGCACTAACAACATGGGACTTGCCCATGTGAAAGTACACATTGCTGGAGTTGCGTCACTTTTGTGACACACTCCAGCAATGCATCACTTTTGCTCCTACAGATACGTCAGAAATACTGACGTATCTGTAACTCCTAGCGACATGATGCGTCATATTATAAATATGACGCATCAATCATGTCGCAAGGAGTGCGCACTGAGAAATGGCGCATCGCTGCTTTCACGCAGCGATGCGTCATTTCTCATAAATGAGGCCCAAAGTGTTTATTTCTTCTCATGAGTAGGCAGGGCCTCTAAGATTAACCTCAAGAGGAAATAATTGTGCAATCTGATCAAGTGATGATTTGTGGCACTGACGTCAGTCCGTGTGGCGCACTCCTGGACCAGTTTCAAAGAGCACAGAGCCGAAATCCGTGGAATATTCCGCGGGATGACGTCTGACAAGTGAAAGGGAAACTCAGCTACTAGAACAAAATTAATGAATTAGTTTGTGGAAGGTTTGTTCCTGGAAAGTGCTTTCCTCCGGGAGGCCAATGTTTAAAATGCTTTTTCAAGCACAACCAAATCAGAACGTCTGCAAAATGGAAATCGTGCCTTTTTCAGCGTGGCGGAATATAAACTCGCCCTTGAACACTCTGCTGCTCACGCAAAACTAACAGCATCTAGCCTTCAGGGCACGAATATCTTCCTGCTACTAAAACATTTCTCCAGCGCATCATATCAGGCATCACTTCAATTATAAAATCTGGAAAATTAAATTGAAGCATCATCCATTAGCATAAAAATGTTTCCGTCTTACTTTTGAATAAAAAATCTGATGAATAATTTAATGTGATTTCCGCAACAGCAGAGTTTCCGAAGAACATGCTCTGTTTTAGTAAGTGCTCAGGGCATCATACAGTAAAAATAAGTGGAGGGTGAATGTTCACTGGCGTCTCAGGAAATGCATCATGGGTAACTATGTCACAAACCTATCAAACCTCTGATTCAAGTGGGTCTTTTTGGAGTTCACGACAGTAACTCGTACCCTGTCAACGCTTCCATGGACCCCAGTGAAAGCAAGAGAAATGGACCCCTTTTGCCCAGCTGGGTAGCGACAAAGCACCACCATTCAGCTTCAGAGGGCCCCTCATACCTCGGGTTCCTGTGCCACTGCAGTTGCTGCATTAGTTGCCCCTGAGTCTAACAGCTCATTCGGACACATTTCAGTATCTGTCTAACCGCTTGTTAGAAATGGGGTTTATAGTTGGTAGAGGTAGGTACCTTTTTTCAAATAGGGAACCTTGCTACTGGTCAGGGTAAAGGGGATACACACTTTAGATAACCCCTTCTCACCCCCTTGGTAGCTTGTCACGAGCAGACAGGCTTATCCCAAAGGCAATGTGTAAAGTATTTGTACCAACACTCACAGTAACATAGTGATAACACCACAAATGGACACCACATTGGTTTAGGAAAATAAAGTATCTTTAACTAAACTTAACAAGACCAAAACACAAAAATCCAACATAAAAGTATTAAGAAAAATGACTTGGAAAAGGTTTTTAGCAACTGAGTCCATTGAAAACGATGGCTGTGTGATTTCTTGCAAAGCACCTAATGTTGCGACAAAATTCACCAAGCCAAACAGCTGCAGCGATGGAAAGCATAAAAAAACAAAGAGATGGGTCGTTCCTGAGACCTTTGTGGATGCGAAGCAACAGTTCCGCTGTACACAGGGGAACGATGCATCAGTTCGGTCTGTAGGGGGAAATTATGCGTCGATTCTGAGATGACTCAGATCCGCAGATGATGCATCAGGGAAACTTGCTGCACAGGGACGATGCGTAGAAATCGGGACTGTGTCGGCGAACAATCTTTTCAGTCGCAATCCCTCGAAGCATCGATTCTTGCTGCGGCGACAGGCACTGCGTCGGTTTCAGCAGCGGCATGGTGGTATGGGGAGATTCTACTCGTACCACGACGTTGCATCAGAAAAACTGTTGCAAGAAGAGCGATGCGTCAATTTTCTTGTTGTTACGTTGTTTTCCAGCTCCCAGCAGCAGAAAATACCTCCAGAGGCCCCACACAGCCACAGGCACTCCTGGCAGGTCAGAACTCCCAGCAAGGAAGTTCAGGGGAGCTGGGGCTGAAGTCTGTGTGTTCCTGAGGCTTCAAAACAGGAGGCAAGCTCTACTGAAGCCCTTGGAGACTTTTCTCAAGCAGGGGACACAGCACACAGCAAATTCCTTCTCATTTCTTTGGAAGAAACAGCAACTGTAGGCCAACTCCAGGCACAGAGCAAGGCCAGTACTTCTCCTCAGTTTCTCCAGCTCTTCTCATCAGCAAAGGTTCCTCTTGATTCCAGAAGTAGTCTAAGGTTCAGGGGTTTTAGGTCTAATACTTATACCCTAAAAATATTTTTGTTCTCTTTGTGCAAGGGTCTCTGTGCCCAGTCCAAACCAGTTCTGTCCTCTCTTGTGTAGCTGCCCGGCAGGAGGTGGAGACAGCATTGTGTAAGGCAGACAGGCCCTATTCAGGTGCAAGGGTAATCTCCTCCCATCACTCTAAATGCAGACCAGGCCTATTCAGTTGCTAGTGAAACCTCCTCCCACTACTCTGAATGCAGCCCAGGTTTATTCAGCTCAACTCTGACTCATTCAGGAAAGGCAGGACACACATCACCCCCCTCTCCACCTCGGTGGCTATCAGAGAGAACAGCCACCAAAACCAGTTGGTCAATACACAAACAGGCAGAGGCCAATAGGATGGTTAGGCAAGAAGATGCCTACTTTCTAAAAGTTTAAAGAGGAAAACCTGATGTCCTACTTATTTGGACAATACTTTAATCACAATCACACTATATTCTTTCGTTGATTGGGTTATATATTCACCCTATTTTAGACAACTCTTTTCTGTTGGAAGGACTTTATCCTTCATCTAGAACACTTAAATACCGTGCATATGTGTACATACAACAATGTTTAGACAATACTTACAGCAATATACAACATTCTTTGTAACATATACAATATTTTTGCACAACACTTTATACAAACACAACTACATAAAAAAAAAACAAAGCAATGTGCCACATATACTCAATAATGGCTAAATTTGGATGTCATTAACCCCTTCACTGCTGGCCCGTTTCCGCCCCTGTGCGGTAAACAAATGAACAGGGGCGGGCCATGACGAACCCCAGCCGTCATCAGCACACGAGCACCGTAGTGCATGACGGCTGGGGTTCGTCATCAGCATGCAAGGGGTTAAACGTTTTTTCAAAAGACTAAAGCATTTGAATTTTATTTCGAATCAATAATATTTCTTTTTGATCCTTTTTCCGCATTCCGCTAATTCAGTAGCAATTGCTGACGCGTTTCAAGCCTCACAGGTTCTCTATGGGCTCTCATAAGGGCATCTTACTTTCCACACATTGGACACATTTACAACATAAATAAACACACTATGACTTATTGCACCCAACCCTTCTCATTACTTCCTTAGCCCTTTGCTGGCACATTGTGCACATACGTGCCAATGTCGTGAGTACTTCTATTTTTCTCAGTGATCATGCGTCTCTCTCAATATGGAATAATGGGGATACTTTTCATAATTGTCTGTGAACAATAAAGTTCTCTTTCAAAAACCTGTGCTAGTACTCCATTTAAAAACCTGGCTTTGCTTTTCATGAAAAAACGGTAACAAACATACCTGCAATGGCGGAACACTATTTCTGTAAGACATATTTTACTTCAAACACATGTGAATTGGCTCTGTTGAAGGAATTCAACATCTCCATTAATTCAGAACCTTTTATTTTGTGGTCTTTCAAATGAGGAAAAGATATTGTTAATCATACCTCGAAGCGGTAAATCGCCGGTTGGCCAACCAACGTTCAATTATCGTTCGTTCCACAGTATTTCTCTATTCCTGCGGAGGCACAAATTGGAATGAAGTACTTAGTGTGAAACCGCACGTCTTTCAATATGCGTGTTCATTTTTATACGCGGCAATTCGGAAGCGGCAATTTTAACCTAACGCTCACCTTCTGATAACAACTACGCTGTTATCTCTCCTCGCTCACCCAGACATTCTGACAGAAGTGCATGCGATCGCTACCTTCTGAACTCATATCTGGGGGTACTAGTGTTGCTGGGAATTGTAGTACCTGTGTTAGTTACATCAGTATTACAATATTAAATTTTACTTCATTCCCAGATTGCAAAAAAAGTGGCATTTTCAAGCACCCAATTTAAAAACCATCTTTAGCAAAAGACGTGTTCTTAAATTCTGAGTTCATAGATCCTAGATGTTATTTTTCAATCTTATCCCTTTGGGAAGATATGATTGTAAAATGTTACAAAGCATTTCCCATTCTGTCGTATGGGGCAAGATAGCCTTTCAATAGGAAAAACCAAATTGGCATTATTTCACTATCAGGACATGTTACACACATCAGTACATGTCTTACCTTTGTCATACACTGCACCCTGCCCAGGGGGGTACTTTGGGCCTACCATAGGGGTATCCTATATGTAAGAAAAGGGAAGATTAGGGCCTAGCAAGTGAGTGCACTTGCCAAGTCGACATGGTAGTTAACAACTGCGCACAGACACTGCAGTGGCAGGTCTGAGTTACCTTATAAGAGCTACTCATGTGGGTGGCACAATCAGTGCTGCAGGCCCACTAGTAGTGTCTGATTTACCAGCCCTGGCACACCTAGTGCACTTTACTAGGGACTGACCAATAAGTCAAATATACCAATCATGGATAATAAGTTATGCTCACAATTTATGCAGAGAGCATATACACTTTAGCACTGATTACCAGTGGTAAAGGGCCCAAACACATACACACCGAACACATAAAGAGTGTTTTTCACATGATGATTACAGACTTCCAATAGAAACTAGTGCTACGGCAACATTCCAGTGATTATTTTTTAGTCCCCGAAAATGCCAAAGTTTCACCGATAGGTAATAGTATCATGATCCGTCTCTTATCCCGCTACCAATCTTAAAACCAAGAATCTCCTCTATCTGAAAACTGCCTTGATATCAGCTCCCATCTATATATCTTTGCTACTTTATCACTGACCCAAAGTGGTCTTTTGAATGGACTCCCATTCTTAGCAGCAAGTTACAAGAAAATGTTGATGAAGATAAAGAAAATGTCTATTGGGTTCTGTGAAAGTCTGGAAAGAGCCAAGGACAAGACCACCGGTTTATCATGAGGTAGTACTTACATGCATATGCATTAGACCCTCTCTCAATAAACTCATGCCACCAATAACAGCAACGACCTTCACACCTCACAGTCTTTAGAGCCGAAATAGCAACCTCACCCAATTCCTGACACACCCTGGACATAAGAACGACTTTGTTGAAGAATAAACAGACCTTTTCACTAACTCGTTTATCTGTCACACCAGAAACATATTGCAATGAGATTTCAACTTTTCTGCTGACTGGTACTACCACAATGAAAGAAACTTGTATCACCTCCTCAACACCTTGAACATCACACAACTGATCACCAGTCCCACAAAATCAAATACAACATCTTTGATCGGGTCCTTGTTACACCACTAAAAGTCCCATTTCATGCCTTAATATCTGTGGACTTAACAGACTAATATACACTCCCCATCTCCTTCCATCATACACCATGGACCAACCATAGTCAACGCAAAAGCAACCGGCAAGCTTTCCACTCTCTCAATGACTTTTGCAGGAGCTCTTTAAGGAAAAGACCTGCTCACAGTAGCCACAAGACCCAACATGCAACAGATGTTGACACACTGCTCAGTATATTGAACAGAATCCTGAAAAACAAGGTGAAAACCAATTCTTCAATAAAACCTGATTTGCCCAAACAATTCCAGGCATCCTGTTAACTCTCAACAGCAAATGCTTCATCTGCCAATAGATATAAGAAATAGAGAAACCAAGAATAAAAGATTCCCTAAAAAAACTATTTGCTCCACCTGCTATCTATTCATCACAATCGCTGAATAAATCTAGAACAAATCAACCATTAAGGAACCACGTGCAAAGCCCTCCTTGAAGAAGCTGACCATTGTATTAACCATCGTCCCGAGTTCATTCCACAAAAAATAGTGCAACAAGTCAATTCTTCACAGAAAAGGAAAACAAGAGCAGATCAAGAGCAGATTTCATATTGACACACAAAGCAGACCACCGCACTATTCTTCACAACATGTAACACTCCCCAGCTGACTCACTTCAAACCACTTTGCGCCACTCACATTGCCTCACCATGCAGCTGCCACCGGGGCGATATTTACCTTCATTGTTATTGCATTGCACATTTAAGGTTTCTTCCTCAGCATTCTTAAATATGCTCAAATCCTAAAACTCCATCAATAACCAAACCTTGTCCTTGTCTACTTTAGACCCATCATGCACTTATTGTTCATCAAATCGGTAATCATGAAAGCTGTGTGTAGCCAACTTCGAGACTTCACATAGATAAGGATCCCTCCCTGCACACGTCCATTCTAGAATGAAGTCTTGATGAAAGAATGAATGAATACGTTTTTATAGAGCGCATGTCATCCCAGCGCTATTAGACCAGAGTGTTACCCTAGACCCTCAGTTGAATAGAAGTGTCTTCAGTTGCTTCCTGAAAGCAAGATGGTCACCTACATGCCTGATGTTGTCTGGCAATTTGTTCCAGCATTGATGCAGCAGAGAGACCACAAACATCTTAATTTATACGCAACACCCTTCTTACCAACAAAGCAATACTTCCCTTGTTGTCATGCTTCTGCACCATTGAGCTCATATACCAAGCAAACCTCCCAGATTCTTGCCTATGATTCTCAGACATGGTTGTTCAGTGGTTTGTTTCTTATCCATCAAATCATAATCAAGTCATTCAGATTGAAAGATCAGGATCCAAGACCCTACCAGTCATGATGAAACACTTGTGGATGATGAGAAAACAGATGAATTTGCTCTGCCCGAAAACACATATTTATTTGTTAAATTAATATTCAATTCACCCATGTCCATAATAAATGCAGCAATGTACAATCCCATTGCATTCAGAATCCTCTTCTGACCTATCAGTATAGAACACTGCTCTGTCTGCATATAGTACTACAGATATTTGCTTTGACTCCAGTTTAGGAGAAAACATGCAAATCTGCTTATTCTTTGTCAAGTTGATAAAGCAGAAGGATAAACCTTTAACTCCATGTGCCTAGGTAGATTGTCTATAGTCGTACATTAGCGAGTGAGAGACTAATCCTACCTATAGTGGTTATACTGCTTTTGGCAATTAGATTCGATTCATTGTTTGGCAAAAGGTTTCCTTGAATGATCTTATAATGAGATTAAACAATGTGAAACTTTCTTTAGGAACTCAATCTTGAACAGAATTTTTCTTAAGACCGTCAAATTCAGGCATAATCTTGAAGTCAAGAGAAAGTCAAGACCCATTCAGAGTGCTACAATCTCTTTAAGAGAATCATGCAAAATTCAGCAGCAGGCAGAAAGCTGGATTCTCAGATGTATCCAGGATTCTCTCAGAATCCCTTTATCTCTGCAGCCGCTTCCGGAATTTGGGGGATCCAACCCTTATGTAGTCTGTGACGTGTCATGTTTCAGGGGTGTTAGCCTGCTTCTGGTGCAAAACTGGTAGCCACTTTTATCCTTAGGGTTTTGGTCAACATACACTTTCCTCCTCTCTATAAGCATGTTTTATTGATCTAAAAGAGTTCTAGAATGAATGTTGCACTAATATGGATTAGTTCCTGACCACCAAACAGTAGCAATACAACACACCATGGTAGGAGATATGATGGGCTCTGAACGCACTGATGATGTGGGCTGAAAAATATATTGAAAAATATAGTGATGCCTTTTGAGCATTGGTTGCATAGAAGTAATATGACTGCGATTATTTTAATACATCTTATATCAGTTCTGGTTTCTTTGGTGATCCCTCCCAGGCTGCGTAGCAGAATGGTGGCGCACGTTGCAGTCAATGGAGTTTGGACTTTTCACTGTGCAATAATAACATTTGTAATTGCACATTTGAATTTATTTGCGAAACTATTGGCTGACGAAAATTATCATTCATTTAGAAAAGTATATGTAATTTTTCACTGATTCATTCCCCTCTGAAGGACACACATATAAATTCAAATAGATACCATATACTCTTCTCACTGTCGCATTTGGTAGAGAGTTTGTTGGGGCAATTCAAACTTAGAAAGTTGATTTATACACATGATAGAAACTGATAAAGGACATTACTTATATGTGCAAAACTTCAATATCAACTTTTATTACGGTTTTAAAAAATACCTCTATTTTTCTGCCTGTTGTCCGAAGGAGACAGCATTATGAAAGGACTGAACTCCCTTTATTTCGAATCTGGGTCTCCCTTTGGTTCTGGTGGCTCAGTGCATCCTTTTCAGAGATCTGTGTTTGACCTCGTGGTCACAGGTTCAAATCCCAGTGGATTCACACATTCTTCATCCTTCTCAGGACCATTAAGTGAGCACCATCGAGTTGGGTAACAATAAACACCTGTTATTCAGCTCCAATATGTTCTAAGCAGTCCACGGGTGCTTAACAAACATGTGTTTTATAATTTTGAAAAGTTGTCAACATGACAACACCTTCAAGTGCAAAGTGACACACCGTATTTTAGCGGTGCTGTAGATGCAACCGACATTGTTAAGCACAATGTATCTAAAACATGTTATCTGTTTCATCAACATTTCAATGAACCTGTCAAGGCATCATGTGCCCTGTAGCCTGAGGCCTCGAGTGCCAGGAAGGCTTCCAGGATGGGTTGCCAGGGCGCCATTTTATTTAAACTTGCTCATGAACAATATGGTGGCAGCTTTCCCTTCCTGCTCAAAAAGTGGAACAGAGGCACAACTAATTGCAAAGCTTATTCTATTCTATTATATTACTCTACAAAACAGTCTTTCAAAGGTAGTTTTTGAAAGGCAGTATATATATATTTCCATTTCTCAGGGGGTGATTGTGTTCTCGGCAGGAACGAACATCTCACCAGAACTGACCGGCTCGTTGTGATTTCTTTCCCAGACCCACGACTTTAATTATCCCAGGAGGAGAATTGTCCTTTTGATGAAGGTAGAGAATGAATCCCTTTATGCCACAAGAATTCATGTCCTCATGGGCTCTGTGGAGCTTGGTTCCCAGGCAGGAGTCTGGCTAAAACCTGTATTTCTAATGTTAGAATTCTTTGTTAGAGCTGCCAGGATGTGCCGTGTCTCTGAACACCTCGCTGTGGCCATCTTTAAAGTATGGCACGTGCAGGATGTGATGTCATCAAAGGTACCAGGAACCTTTGAGGACAATTTCTGATACCAACTGTGCAGTAAAAGATGGATGGACACAAAGGATAGTCCCTTTTTGTTATTCACAGGATGTGAAAACCTCAGTCACATACTTGTTCTGTCTCTATTACGTCAAGCCACGTGCCCCTACCTTCCTACGTGTTTGGGGCCCTTTGCCGCACACTGAATCTAAAGTAATGCTTTAATGTTATGTTGAATAATTTCGGCTATATGTCATCAATGTTTTGTTGTTGTTTATGGAATCCTGTTACTGGAAATATCTCAGCCACTCATCTGAAAGATTTCCGTAATCACATAACATTAGGACACCATGGGCCATATGTAGGTGGCCAAATACCGGTCGGTAACACCGAAAAAGGGTCTTTTTCGGTGTTACCGACATTAATTTAGCCATGTGAGATGTACGTAATACCGAATCGATTCGATAATAACGAATCGGTAAAAAACATATTTACCGATTTGGAATTACCGAAACAATGAATACCAAATCGGATTTAACGATTCGGTAAAACCCCCCAAAATGCAATGTAGCAAACCTCGTTAATACCGAATATGACCAAAATCGGTAATAGCGATTCGGTATTTACCACGTTTCAAGAGCATGTGGTAATCAGGTGCAGTGCATATAAACAGGCCCAAAATGCAAATGTGTGAACACAATGGCAGGCCTCTACCTCATAGCAAGGCGGCTACGCTTGAGAGCAGCAGGAATGAGGATCTGGAGACGTGAAGAGCGGGTGTACAGATTACGCATCACATTGTTCCAATTGACAGAACCTGAAATACATGAAAGATACAGATTGCACCCAGACACCATCCTGGACCTAATACGGGACCTAAGACCCTATCTGGAGCATCAGACACCAAGGGCCCACGCAATCCCCACCCATGTCCAGGTACTCTGCTGCCTGCACCTCCTTGCATCAGGAAGTTTCCAGGGTGTGATAGCTGCAGTGGGTGTAGTGTCACAGAGCTGTCTATCCCGTTTCTTCAACACCTTCCTGGACGACATGATGGACAGAATGGAACATTACATTTCCTTCCCCAGTACACAGGCGGAACTGCTGAGAACCAAGCTGGAGTTCTACCAACTTGCCCATTTCCCCCATTTCATTGGCTGCATCGATGGGACCCATATTCGCATCTGCCCACCTGCAGCAAGTGAATACATATACAGAAACCGCAAATCCACCCACTCAATCAATGTGCAGGTGATCTGCAATGCCAAATACATTATAACTGACATCGGGGCCAAATTCCCCGGGAGTAGCCACGACGCGTACATCTTCAGGAACAGTGGCATGCATACACGTCTGCTTGCTGGTGAATTTGGCGACGGATACATACTAGGTAAGTAAATGTGACACACCCTGATGTACACCCTGGCTCAAGCTGTTGGTCACACAAATCAATGCCACTTATTTCTGATCATAGGTGACAGCGCATTTGCCCTCCGGCCGTATCTACTCACACCATATCTCAACCCAACCACCCGAAGGGAGAGGAGATACAATGTGGCACATAGGAGCACACGCAACGTGGTAGAGCACACATTTGGATTGCTCAAAAGCAGATTCCGTTGCCTCCACAAAACAGGAGGTGCACGTCTGTACAGCCCCATCAAATGTTGCAAGATAATTGCTACGTGTGCAATGCTACACAATCTGGCCACAAATAAAGGAACAGCAGTGGAACTAACTGAGTCAGAGGACGAGAACGAGGACAACCCTCAGCCGGAGCCCTGCGCAGCTGGTGTTGCTATTGAACTTGATGGGAGACAGAGACTGGCAGAGATTACGTCAAACTATTTCTGAGTGAGTAACGACACTGAGCCATTGACAGTTACATGTAGAGGTGTTTATTGGGCACACCTCCAGTATTGCGACCATTGTCCAATTGGACATTTCTTACATCACCCATCACATCCTTATACACAGCCATAGTCCTTTACTTCCTGCGTCCACGTGCTGCACGTGCACGTTCCCCTTCGACACTGTCTGGTGTGTTGGACTGTTCCTGTGCTGGCACGTTTCGTCCACTACGCCTCCTGCACTCGGTGGGTGAGGGTGTAATGCTACCACGGCTGGTAGCCTCCTCACTGTCCCCTCCCCCTTCCATATTGGACGCCTTGGCATTCTGCATGAGCTCTAGCACTGAGGTCATGGACACCATCCCCCTGGCCACATCCCTGCTGCAATGCGCCATCTCCTCCTGCATGGCGATGGACCGGCGACACATCAGTGATGTAGTAGTGGCCAGCCGGTTCACCGACTTGGTATAGGCCTGGAGTCTCTGTCTCTCCCGGCGCCTGCCAACACGGTCCTGCTCAAGCTGGCTGCAGAGGTTGTCCACCGAGGTAGCTACCCTCTCCATCCCTGCAGACAAATGCTCCCCCATGGCACTGATGCCCTTCTCCATATTGTGCATATGCCTGTTTATGTTTGCCACCTCCCTGTGCATTGACTTCATCTCCCTCCATTGCAGGCGCTGGACCTTCAGCATGTTGCCTTCCAGTCCAGCAAACACACTGTCACCCTGTTCGGATGCTCCTGGACTGTCCAGCCTTGTCCTGCGGCGTCTTGATGAGATGTGGGCGCCCTCGGATGCAGAACCAGCCCGCTCCCTGTTGGATCTATCTCCTATGGGACTTTGTTCGCCAAATCTGCCCTCCTCCTCCGACTCCTCCATCTGCTGGAGGGTGACCACGGCATGCCTCCTGCCTGACTGTGGTGGTGGTGGTGGTGGTGTTGGTGAACGTCGCAGTGGTGACTGAGTGAGAGGGGATTGCGGCCCTCCCTGGCGCAGTGGTGATGACTGTGGTGGAGGAATGGCTGCCTGTGATGGCGCAGAGCTGGTGGTCCCTGCAGAGATGCTGTCATCTTCCTGTTGCCTCCCCTCTGGCCTGGCTGACCTGCCTCTGCTGCCCTCTGCTGCACTGCGAGATGACTCACCTGTAATGACACAAATGTAAATATACTCAATGCTCTGTCTGCAATGGCATTACATTAAACTTCATGCCTACAGTGCACAGTGGTTGTCCTGACCTATCCAATTTATTTACCATGCTATTGTGTATGCTGGCCTCACTGTCCTGATCATGAGTTCACACTGACTACATCACCCATGATGCATTGCAGGTAACCAGTAATACATGGTGTGGAGTGGGAGCCCTTTTACCACTATGGGGATTGGGATTGGGGAGGGGGTAGCGCAGCATGGTGGGCATGCTTCTTACCTTGTTTTCTTGCTGCTCCGGCTGAGCTATCTGCGTTTCCCACGCCACTAACACTCTCCGGCTGGATGGTTGACTCCACCATCTGTTCCAGTGGTGTTGGTGCTGGGGCTCGGTTTTTGCCTCCTCCTGTTTTGCCAGCCTGCCTCTGTCTCTCTGCCATCTCAGTTTTGCTGTCTTCCTGAGGTCGTACCACCTCTTTCGGATGTCCTCTATGGTGCGCAGGGTCACACCTATGGCATTGATCTTGTCCCGAATGCCACTCCAGATTTGCCTCTTCTGTGACTCTGGCACTTGGTGGGACTGGGCTCCAAACAGCTTGTGGTGCTCTTGGCTGACATCCTGGATCAGGACCTTAAGCTCCTTGTCACTGAACTTGAGTTTTCGTTTTCTGTCACCTCTCTCCTTCTCCCTGTCCTGGCTTGCCATTTCAATGCTTGTTCTGTTGTTTTTCTACCTTGCTTGTGGCTGTGTGGCTGTGTTGCTGCTGGCTCCTCAGCTCTCCTGCCTGCCTGCCTGCCTCACAGTGAGCTCCTGGTCCTGTGCACCTGGCTGGGTGTGACCACTTCCTGTTTGGGAGGTAATTGGGTGTGTCAGGATTGGCTGATTCACCAAATCGGTATTTCCGAATTCGGTAATGGATTTTGTAATACCGATTCGGTATTAGGCTTTCGGTATTTTTGATTTTTTACCGATTAGTTCAGATTCGGTATTTAATACCGAATTGTAACGAATCGGTAAAGTTGAACGATTTTTTACCTACATCACGTTTACCGAATTCTTAATACCGATTCGTTAAAATTCGGTATTAAGGATTCGGTATTCGCAATTTACCTACATATGGCCCCCAGTTGTTTCTTTTTCATTCTCTCAATCGCTAAATACTTTTCTTCACTTTCATTCTATCTGGAGATACACATATTTATCTTCTTGGTTATGATCCTATGCTCTCTGCTAATATTAAGAAATGCTACAGATAATTCTTTTCAAATGAATGACTGAAATTTGCTATACACCATAATCAGCAGCGGTTTGTCTATGGGATCATTAGCGCGTTGCCTCTCTGTATTTGTTGCCCACCTGGGGGCATATTAAAAATGTAAAATCATAACTTTAAAATTAATTTAAAAAATGTATCCCGGCTGCTGTGCTTTTATTTCAGCTGTTGGGCGAGTCGTGTGCACCTCAGTCGGAGGCAAGGCAATCAAACATGAGTGTGTGGGGATAGGGCTTAGTTATTGACAACAGGCAGACTGGGTGGGCCTGCACTTAAGTGAAGTGTTAGGGCCATCTCCGCGCTCCAAAGCTGCAGGCCATCTGCCAGATTATGAGTTTTCTCGTTTTCTGGCGGGTGGTCCTTTGGCGCCACAATGGGACTGCCAAAGCCTGTTCCTGCACGGCATGGAATGCACATGGACTGTGCAGGAAAAGGGGTGCATGCAGACAGAAAGGCACACTATGTGCCCCCCTGTATGCATCCTCAGGCCATGAGGGAACAGATGGGCTTGTAGGGCCCCCTTAGTTTCCTCACCGCCACAGGTTTCATGGCGAGCTCAACACCATGAAATCTGTGGTGGTGAGGAAACCCGTTTTATGCTTGGTGGCGCCACAGCGACACTGCCAGCATATTGCAGCCCTCAGACTGCCATGCCACCACCAGGGAACGCAGATCCCTAGCGGTTGCAGCAGTCCTTTGGTGGTCCGACCACCCTACTTATAATAAAGTGGTCGGACCACTGGTGCAACGGTCCACGACCGCCACCTCGAGTTTGGCTGTCCTATGGACGACCAAACTCATAATTAGGCCCTAAGTGCGCATGTTGGGTAGGACATGTGTCTTGTGCATTAACTTGCGCATTAGTGGCTTCTCCTGCCAGTGCAGCTTTTGCAAGCTGGGAGCACAGTTGCAGTCTCCTCGGTCTCCTAAGAAGCACTGGTTTTGTCTACTCCAGCCAATCATGGTACTGCTCTTATGCTGTTTGCTACTATAAACAGCAAGGGAGCAGCATTTGGATTGGCTCAAGGGATGTGAGTAGCTGTAGTCTGGAAGGCAGCTCGGGGTGGGAGTTTTGGGTTTACAGAAGAACACGGCCAATCATTATGTAGCTTAATTATGTGATTGGACGTTTTCTGTCCCTTGCTGTCTTGCATTCTCTACTGTTCTCTCATCATCATCCCCAGTGCACAACGCATGAGGCGAGGGAGTGGAAAATACGAGTGTGAAGCCGCTGCATGACAGAGTAAATTAAATTTGTATCTCTCCACTCCACATTGTCCAGTCCTAATCAATAGAGACGCAAATGCATGAGTTAGTAAGCAGTTAAAGTCTATCTCATCTGGTGCTGTTAATTTTTTGTCGAAAACATTCTGTGCACTGGAGTTAAGATTATGAAGAACACGAAATGTGTGCACCACTGGATGACAGCTTGGTTAAAGGTAGTGTAGCCTGCAGTATAAAAATCATCTCCTTTTATGGTACGCATAGAAAATCTCGCTACGCCTCATATCCCACAATCGGATCTCTTGACGTATCATTCGCAACTGGGTGAATTAACTGCTGAATGAGTGAATGAAATAAAACCACACACACGCCCAGACTGCGGTATAGAAGGAAAGTAGTTCTACTATTCAGCTTTCATAACTTACCAACATAGAAATGAAGTGTCCTGTCATCTGGCCACAGGCAGACGATTGATCTCTGGTTGGTGCACCAAGCGCCTCTTGTGTTATTGATCACAGATGTATCGATGACAGTACTTGGATCAGAGGGAGCTATAATATTATTCATTCTGCGAGTAGGGGCGGCTGGTGATATTTGAAAGTGGTGTGGCGTAAATACTGCACTGTGGCGAGCGCGTGCAGCGAGCGAGGCCCAACCACCTATGGGGGATTCGGGGGTTCTCCCACGAGAACATTTTGAAAAAAGAGTGGGCAAATGGTGCATTCTTAAGCACCCTGGACTCACACAGGCACACTGCTCACCCTGCGCTCACACAGACATCACCGACCCTGCACTGTCACAGACATCACTCACCCTGGACTCACACAGGCACACTGCTCACCCTGCGCTCACACAGACATCACCGACCCTGCACTGTCACAGACATCACTCACACAGGCCCACTGCTGACCCTGCGCTCACACAGACATCACTCACCCAGGACTCACACAGGCACACTGCTCACCCTATACTCACACAGACATCACTCACCCAGGACTCACACAGGCACACTGCTCACCCTATACTCACACAGACATCACTCACCCAGGACTCACACAGGCACACTGCTCACCCTATACTCACACAGACATCACTCACCCTGGACTCAATTTTGTTCACTCTCCCTTGCTCTTTAAAATGGTGGTGCCTGTGCATACATTAGTGCAGACGCAGTGTGTCAAGCTTGGCCACCCTAACTACGCAGCCTCCTTTCAGCTGCTTGGCGAGCTTGGGAGTGGCCTGACGCAACAGAAGGCCTGTTTACGCCAGCCACCACTGGCGAGTCAGACTATGATATCACCAAATCCATACAATGCTCATCCTTTAGAGATGCCACAGTCTGCTCAACATCTCAGCATTTTTCTCAAGTTGCCACTCCACACTGTTTGTGAGGCCTGTCTGCATGAAACACTGGAGCCAGTAGGTTTCCATATTGAAAACATAATGCAATGCCCCATAGAAGCGACAGTAGCAAAACTCTTCTAAAGCACTGCCGCATGACAAAATGAACAATGCACACATTCTGAACTGAAAACTGGCTAGCCCATCAATATACATACAACTGTGATGAGCAAAAAACACGGGGCATGTATATGTTTCTCTTTTTAACAATCATTGTTGCTTAGATTTAGGTAACCGTTTTGACCAATAATTGGTAATTGTCTGTCCACGGTTACACAACATTGTGTTTCATCTATCCCTTAAAGAGAATAATATTCATAATGTGTATAGAACCGTTCATAAAGCGACTCGTCAAATGGATGGTGATGTTTACGTCAGAGTGGATGACGTAGGACTACTAGGGTTTGAACCTGGGATTGCTGCAGCAAAGGCTTAACCCATGGAACTATCCTAACAGTTGTAAGTAATCTAGAATAGACACTCTCGCTCTGTTCTGCTACTGATGACAATTGTTTGACATGTATCAACTTTAAGGTCGGAAACAGAGCAGTGATGTTATAGCTATACATTATCTATGTGAAGAGGTCATGAGATGAACGCATGAACACTTTAACAAACTGACAAATCAATGCAGTACTTGCGAGGGGGAGTGGCAGGGGGGGTTTGCGGGGGGAGGGGGCCGCGGTGGGGGGTGTGGCAAGGGAGATAACATTAACCCTTTCGATGCTCATGACGAGCTCAGCTCGTCATGAGGCACAGTTGAGCTGTGCTGATGACGAGCTGAGCTCGTCATGATATCATAGAATTCAAGGAATTTTAGCACAGGAGGGGAAAATGCCTAGCAGCCATGTGGTTAAGAAAACTTACCTGACCACCTCTGCACCTGGTCCGCGTTGGCGCCTCATCTCCAAACAGGAACCGGAACAGGAACAGCAGCACCGAGTGGCAACCCCTAAGCCAATCTGCAGCGCCAGGGCATAGTTAATCCTCGCCCGCAGCACACCCATTAGGAGACCTAATGGGCATGCGCTGACAAGTTAAAACACAAGTGCGCATGCGTGGGCACGGTGCGAAAATTCGCCTTCCGTCCCCACTCATGCGCACTTGTGTTGTGCTGCTGCCCCCATGTCTGACAATGCATGTCAGTCAACATGACACGCGGTCTGACGTCATGCTGGCTGGCATGCATTGTCAGTTCTCCCTCGGCGTCGGTCTTTGAACTTAAGTAAACTATTCAGTTTATTTAAGTTCAGAAACGTCGGAGCTGCGTGCCGCTACGGGCGCTACGCCCCCACGCCCTAATGGACGCACCAAACCTGTCTGCGAGCTCTTCTCTGTCGGAGCCAATGAGAGGCCGAGACAGGTCGCTACAAGAATATTGTATGTTCAGGTAAGAATTATCGTTATTAAGGATATCATTGTTGTTAATATAATTTTCAATAATATAGTTACAAAAGATTGTTTTAAAATTAATTGAATATATTTTAGTTTATATATTAATATTATGTGTTATTGTTTGTATAATTGTTATTATTTTTTAAACATACAGGGCCTCATTTATGAGGCCGCGCGTCACTTTTACGCCGCCATTGCGTCACTTTTTGTGACGCACCAGTGGCGTAAAAAATGCGCCTTGTTGCGCCATATTTACAAAGTGACGCATCTAGGTAGATGTGTCACTTTGTAAACCCCTGCGCCACATTATACCTGCACCAGGTATAATGTATGAAAGGGGGGCGTATTGACGGTAGGAAGGGTCGTAGAAGTGACGCAGTGAAATCTATGAGATTTCACTGCATCACTTTTAGGACGCCGTTGCGTCAAAATCTTGCGCCTGCCTCACAGCAGGCGTAAGACTGACGCAGGCCCTTTCACATGGGGCTTGCCCCATGTGAAAGGACGCATTGCTGGAGTTGCGTCACTTTTGTAACACACTCCAGCAATGCGTCACTTTTACGCTTACAGATTCGTCAGAAATACTGACGTATCTGTAACTCCTTGCGACATGATGCGTCATACATTAAATATGACACACCAGGAATGTCGCAAGGAGTGCGCACTGAGAACTGACGCATCGCTGCTTTCACGCAGCAATGCGTCATTTCTCATAAATGAGGCCCAGAGTTTGAAATTTTAAGTGATTTAGACGTTTTAATGTAATTGCCAATAGTAATTTATAGTGTTGCAGCGGGTTCTTGCCTTTAAAGGGGGATAGGGTAGTAAGTTCATTAAATAATAATGAATTATTCATGCATTAATAATTTGTAAGTATGTGATTGATATTAATTATGTATATTATTTAATACTGATTAAATTGTGTTGTATTTTAGGTGCAGGTTGCTATGTTTGTAGGGGTATAAGGTGGAAAGTAAAACATTTTTGTAACTTTTTTATTCAGTATAACAAGAAGAAATCTACACTCAAGCAGCGCGATTGAACTTGGGTACAGTGAAAAAATATAAACATTACACATTTTACAGTATACGCCTCTGCAGTAGAATTCAATGGGAACACATTACGTAGGAGACAAAGAGCTGAAATGGAAGATTGATGAACCAGGCAGATGTAGTCACAAAAGAGTTTCCCTGTACCACAAGCCACATCATTAAATATCAGAGTCTGTGCGTTCCGCACTAAAGTTTTCCTCTGCAGGGGACATAAAACCTTCATACAGTGCCATCCACACATCCAAATCATCCAGAAGAAATGCGTTACTTACCTGTAACAGCAGTTATCCAGTATTGGTGTCTTTCATAGATTCACATGCCTGAATCATTCCCCGTCGTCGAGACGGGAGCCTCCGTACATAAAAAAGTAATGTCCTATAGACATACATAGAGAAAATAGGCCTAAGGACCTCTCCTTAGTAGCCTTTCTTTGTCCTTATGTAAAAAGGACCAAACTCTCACAGTCAGCCAATCAGCTCCGACCTCCCTCTAGAACCTTCCTGGGAGGAGCCTCAGTCCCTCAGATTTTCGTACGCACCCAGCTAGGTTGACGTAATATTGTCAGAGAGGGATGTGAGTCCTTCCAGGGGAGGCGGGAGGGTTGCATGTGAATCTATGAAAGACACCAATACTGGATAACTGCTGTTACAGGTAAGTAACGCATTTCTTATCCAGTATTAGGGGTGTCTTTCATAGATTCACATGCCTGAATCAGAGTAGCTAGCAATCAGATATGCACATGTGTGATGTAAAGTCGTCCTGCAGACATGTTAGACAATGCATATATTATCATATAACATGGGGACAGCATAATTGGAACATCACAAGAGCAAAGAATGTGCATACCTGGATGGCGGGATGTAGGAAGGCTCACCTCACTGAAAGAGATGGCGAAGCACCGCCTGGCCCACTGCCGCATCCTTCTGAAGTTCGATATCCAGGCAGTAGTGTCTGGAGAAAGTGTGCGGTGACTTCCAGGTCGCCGCTCTGCATATGTCCAAGATTGGCACCCCAGCGAACAGTGCTGCTGACGTGGACATTGCCCCGGTGGAATGAGCAGTAACATGATCAGTCAAAGGCCGTCCGGCCTTGTCGTGGCAGAATGCAATCGCCGAGGAGATCCATCTCGAGATGCTTTGCTTCGTAAGAGGCAGGCCCATTCTTGGTCTGCTGTATGCCACGAACAGTTGTGAAGACTTCCTGAGAGCCTTGGTTTTATCCAGGTAGAACTTTAGGCATCTCTTGAGATCCAAAGAATGCAGTGCTCTTTCTGCTGCTGTGGAAGGGTTCGCAAAGAAGGACCTAAGGACAATTGGTTCATTGAGATGAAAGTCCGAAGGCACCTTTGGTATGAATTTAGGGTTCGGTCTCAGCACCACCCTGTCCTGTCTGAACTGCATATATGGTTCCTGAATGGACAAAGCTTGTAGCTCGCTAACTCTCCTGTCCGATGTTAAAGCGAGCAAGAGCGCCGTTTTCCAGGAGATGTATTTGATAGATGCTCGATGAATGGGTTCAAACGGATGTCTCATGAGTTGGTTGAGTACCAGCTTCAGTTGCCATGTCGGAGGGACTTTCCGAGGCCTCGGAAAGGATCTGTAGAGCCCCTTCAGGAATTGCTTGACCAGCCTACTTGACCACAGAGAAGGTCCCGTGAAGGTTCTGGTGAACCTAGAGATAGCTGCCAGGTGAACCTTAATGGATGCATGTGCCAGTCCTGACTGTGCCAAATGTAGGAGGTATGGTAATATCTGTTCAGTGGTGACAGCGAGCGGTCGCAGGCCCTGGTCTGAACACCAAATGCAGAACCTTTTCCACTTGAGAGAGTAGGTTTTGTTTGTACTGTCCGCTCTCGCTTTTGCCAGGACATCTCTGCAGTCCTGTGGGATATTTAGGTCACAGAACTCTGTGCTCAGGAGCCAGGCCGATAACTTGAGTGATCGGAGGTTCGGGTGCTGTATCTGTCCGTTGGACATCGTTATGAGGTTCGGGTGCTGCCTCAGACGAATCGGTGTCCTGATGGAGAGGCGATGAAGATCCGAGAACCAGTGCTGCCTCGGCCAGAACGGGGCAATTAGGATAAGGGTACAAGGCTCCGCCTTCATCTTCCTGAGAACCCTGGGAATCATCAGAAATGGTGGAAAAGCGTACGCAAATACGCTGAACCAACCGATGGAAAAAGCATTTCCGAGTGACCTTGGTTGGGGACGCCAGCTTGCATAGTTTGGGCATTTGGCGTTCTCCTTGGTGGCAAACAGGTCGATTCCTGGGGCCCCCCATTCTGAGAATATGTGATCCAGCGTACTCTTGTCGAGCTCCCATTCGTGGGAGAGGGATTTCTGTCTGCCTAGGGCGTCGGCAATGGTGTTGACCTTGCCCGGGACATAGTCCGCCCTGAGCGTGATCCCGTGGAGTACAAGCCAGTGCCAGATCTTTTGCGACTCGCGTGATAGAGTGAGCGAACGCGTTTTTCCCTGTTTGTTGAGATAGTGCATCGTCGTGGTGTTGTCCGTTCTGCCGAGCACCTGGGAGTTCTGGATGCGTGGTAAAAAGGCATGTAGTGCTAGATACACAGCCCTTAGTTCCCGAAGATTGATATGGAGTTGCTTCTCCTGAATTGTCCATTTGCCGCTTATTTGGAGATCCTGGAGGACAGCTCTCCAGCCTTCCAGGGATGCATCCGTGGTGATCACCAGAGGTGCTGCTGGAAGTAGGAATGGCAGTCCTATAGACAAATTCCTGTGATTTCTCCACCATTCCAGGTTTGTAGGTTCGAACTCTTAGGGACTTCCTTGATGCCACAGCCGTGGCCAGAGATATTATCCTGTTTTTCCTGTCCTTTGAAGGAAATGCCCTTGCGCATTCCGTGTTCAAGGTCGCCCCGAGGAAGGTGATGTTTCTTGTTGGGGTCATGCAGGATTTCTCGTGATTGAGAGTCAATCCTAGCTGCTGAAAGAGATTGGTGCAGGCGTTGGAGGATTTGGTCGCGCCTGCAGCTGAAGGTGCCTTGACCAGCCAGTCGTCGAGGTAGGGGAAGACTTGGTGACCCATTTGACGCAGGAAAGCTGCCACAGGTGAAAGGCACTTGGTGAAAATCCGCGGTGCGGATTTGAGGCCAAACGGTAGGACTTTGAATTGGTAGTGCTGCCCTGCCACCTCGAATCTCAGGAATTTTCTGTGCCCCTTGAGTATCGGGATGTGGTAGTAGGCATCCTGGAGATCCAAAGATGTCATAAAATCTCCTTTTTCCAGTATGCCTAGTATTTCTTGGATCGTCACCATCCTGAACGACTGACTCTTCAGGAAAGAGTTTAGTGCCCTGAGGTCTAGTATGGGCCTCCACTTTTTCTCATTCTTGCGTATAAGAAAGAAGCGGGAATAGAATCCTTTCCCTATTTGAGACGAATGAACTCGCTCGATCGCATCGCTCCTTTCTTCAACATCGCAGATATTTCCTGGAGCAGCAGGCGTAGATGTTTGTGCGGAAGCCTGCGGGGAGGGGTTGCTCCAGCCAACTGGCGGAACCTTGTCATCGCGATATCCGTCGCGCAGTCTATAGTTTCTGACGCCGATTCTTCACCATCTAGCAGAATCCTCTTTGGATGAATCTGGCAATTCCGACAGGTATGGGGCTATGTGTGCCCACAATTGTCTATGATAGCGTCCCAAGAGCGCTAGGGCGTTCGCGGCCTTTACCATCATTGCCGACATTGAGGAAAACCTGTTCCCAATGTTGTCCACTCTTTTCCCCCCTTATCAGGAGGAAGCGACAAAGGGGCCGAAGGATTCCTGGAGTTCTTCTGGGTCGCCTATGTCACTACGGAGTCCGGCTTAGGATATCCTGTTAAACACGCCGGTGCTGTATCTGGCGCCCTATACCCCTTCTGACTATAGGTAATCGATAATCGGTAATGACCTTAATGCTTTCTTGAGAGGTTCTATGAAGTCATACAAGAAGCAGTCCTGTTCTTGAGAGGCCATTGAGATCTTAAAACGTTGATCAGCCTTCTCTACCACCTTGTAAGAGATTCCAGAATTGTCGGAATGTCCCTCGTCGACGAGCCAGTCGAAGAGATCGCAGTCATAGACTATGCCGTCGTAGACGAGCAGTCATAGACGAGGCCGTCGTAGACGATGCCATAGACGAGCCATCTTAGATGAGGCCGTCGTAGACCAGGCCGTCGTAGACCAGGCCATCATAGACCAGGCCATCATAGATGAGGCCATCATGGACGAGGCCATCATAGACGAGGCCATCATAGACGAGGCCATCATAGACGAGGCCACCATGGACGAGGCCACCATAGACGAGGCCACCATAGACGAGGCCACCATAGACGAGGCCACCATAGACGAGGCCACCATAGACGAGGCCACCATAGACGAGGCCACCATAGACGAGGCCACCATAGACGAGGCCACCATAGACTAGGCCATCATAGACGAGGCCATCGTAGACGAGGCCATCGTAGATGAGGCCATAGTAGACAAGCCATCATAGATGAGGCCATCATAGATGAGGCCCTCATAGATGAGGCCCCCCTAGATGAGGCCCTCATAGACGAGCAGTCATAGACGAGCAGTCATAGACGCTCTCGTCGTCGACGCTCTCATCGTCGACGAGCCGTCGTCGAGCCGTCGTAGACGAGCCGTCGTAGACGAGCCATCGTAGATGAGGCCATCATAGATGAGGCCATCATAGATGAGGCCATCATAGATGAGGCCATCATAGATGAGGTCATCATAGATGAGGCCATTATAGATGAGGCCATCATAGATGAGGCCATCATAGATGAGGCCATCGTAGATGAGACCATCGTAGATGAGGCCGTCGTAGACGAGCCGTCGTAGACGAGCCATCGTAGACGAGCCATCGTAGACGAGCCATCGTAGATGAGGCCATCGTATACGAGCCATCGTAGATGAGGCCATCGTAGATGAGGCCATCATAGATGAGGCCATCATAGATGAGGCCATTATAGATGAGGCCATCATAGATGAGGCCATCATAGATGAGGCCATCATAGAGGAGGACATCATAGAGGAGGACATCATAGATGAGGACATCGTAGATGAGACCTTCGTAGACGAGGCGTCGTAGACGAGCCATTGTAGATGAGCCATCGTAGATGAGGCCATCGTAGATGAGGCCGTCGTAGACGAGCCCTCGTAGATGAGCCGTCGTAGACGAGCCGTCGTAGACGAGCTGTCGTAGACGAGCCGTCGTAGATGAGCAATCGTAGACGAGCCATCGTAGATGAGCCATCGTAGATGAGGCCATCGTAGATGAGGCCATCGTAGGTGAGGCCATCGTAGGTGAGGCCATCGTAGGTGAGGCCATCATAGATGAGGCCATCATAGATGAGGCCATCATAGACAAGGCCATCGTAGATGAGGCCGTCGTAGACGAGGCCGTCGTAGACGAGCCGTCGTAGACGAGCCGTCATAGACGAGCCATCGTAGGCGAGCCATCGTAGACGAGCCGTCGTAGACGAGCCGTCGTAGATGAGCCATCGTAGACGAGCCGTCGTAGACGAGCTGTCGTAGACGAGCCGTCGTAGATGAGCCATCGTAGATGAGGCCATCGTAGATGAGGCCATCGCAGATGAGGCCATCGTAGATGAGGCCATCGCAGATGAGACCATCGTAGATGAGGCCATCGTAGGTGAGGCCATCATAGATGAGGCCATCATAGACAAGGCCATCGTAGATGAGGCCGTCGTAGACGAGGCCGCCGTAGACGAGCCGTCGTAGACGAGCCGTCGTAGACGAGCCATCGTAGATGAGCCGTCGTAGACGAGCCATCGTAGACGAGCCGTCGTAGACGAGCCATCGTAGACGAGCCATCGTAGATGAGCCGTCGTAGACGAGCCATCGTAGATGAGCCGTCGTAGACGAGCCATCGTAGACGAGCCATTGTAGATGAGCCATCGTAGATGAGCCGTCGTAGACGAGCCATCGTAGACGAGCCATTGTAGATGAGCCATCGTAGACAAGACCATCGTAGACGAGGCCATCGCAGACGAGGTTGGCTTCTTAGTCTTTACCTCAGACGGTATAGAAGACGCCCTTCTGAAGGGTCCCATGACCAGAGGAGGTGATTTTGACGGCTCAGAAGTCGTCTTTTTTACATGATTTTTCTCCAAAAGCCAGGCCTTTACTCTCCTTTTCCACAGAGTGAGGAGATTTTGAAGGACTGTGCCCAGAAGACCCATGAGTGGTCTTTTTGAGGGCCTTCTCAGGACGTTCCCCTGAGGAATGAGTCTGAGGAGATTCTCTTCTCTTTTGAGGTCTCCTAGACGTTGAGGACAACGCCTCATCTCGGTCACTGGAGAAAATAAAAAACCTCCTTTCTGGTCTTAGTGTCTCAAAAACTTACTTGAGAAAGTGCGACAGACTTAGTCTTTGGCCTGCGGTATAGACAGTAAATGCAGTCGGTGAGAGGATCAGAGCAGAGCAACCTCTTCCTTACCAGACCTTCTTTAAAGAATGTATTTGAAGATAATCCATAGTAGAAAAGAATCCTTGACAACAATGTCATTTAATGAAGTGAAAAAACACAGAATCTGAGCAGAGCTCAGAGGAGACTCCCTTAGCACAACGTGCGGTAGAAAATCTGAGGGACTGAGGCTCCTCCCAGGAAGGTTCTAGAGGGAGGTCGGAGCTGATTGGCTGACTGTGAGAGTTTGGTCCTTTTTACATAAGGACAAAGAAAGGCTACTAAGGAGAGGTCCTTAGGCCTATTTTCTCTATGTATGTCTATAGGACATTACTTTTTTATGTACCGGAGGCTCCCGTCTCGACGACGGGGAATGATTCAGGCATGTGAATCTATGAAAGACACCCCTAATACTGGATAAGCTTTTAATCATTTCTATAATGTTTCATGTACACTTCCTCCGCCAACGACCAATCTGTAACATCCCTCTCCCAGCGTTCTATGGAAGCCACCCCCTGTCCCTCATGCACAACATGATGGCTACTAGCCTCCTAGCCAATTCCAGGGCCAGCTGCATGAACATATAAGTCGTTCTCTGCCGCTTGGGCCTCACCAAGGGGCATATTATAAAGAACAGCGTTAAAAATTATCGCCACTTTAGCGGCAGAAAACGGCTGCTAAAGCGGCGATAATGGGATTGATAATATGCCCTTGTGAATTCCAATAGAAGCCCATGTTCTGGTGTGAACATGGCCTTCTATTAGAATTCTACGGGGCATATTTTCAAGCCCGTTATTGCCGCTTTAGCAGCAGTTTTCAGCCACTAAACTGGCAATAATTTTATGGCCATTCTTGATAATATGGCCCCAAGTTTCTCAACAGATAAAACTGTGGTGTAAGGCCTTCCCGCAATCCTATGGTGAGTATAAATCTATCTACCACAGGCGTCTAATAAGCGTGTACCCAGGGCCGGACTGAGAACCAAAACCGGCCCTGGCAAAGTACTCGGCCGGCCCCCTGGAGGTGCGACCGAGCTCTTTGGCGGGCCGGTTTTCGGCCAATTTTGTTGCAGGGCCGATTTTGCAGCTATGCTGCAAAAACGGCCCTGTAACAAAAACGACCCCCAGGGCCCAAAACCGGTCCCCACCCTTGCAGCGCACCGGGGGATTGCCCGGTGCCCGCAACGGCCAGTCCGGGCCTGCGTGTACCTGCGAACATCCCCAAGCCAAATGCATAAAATCAGCTGCCTCCAGGTTGTAGCGCGGCCATGCAGATGTTTCGGTCCGGAAATATATGGCTCAGCACAAAGGGCATTCAGTATGTACAGTGAAGAAAGGTATTTTGGGTCAGCTTGAAACTTGCGTTTCTAGAGACTGTCTTCGTCATGGAACTCACTCGCACCCAGACTTCCTACAACAGTGGCTTCCTGATATCCAGCGCCCATGCTTCCCTGACCCGTTGTGGGGACCCTGTAAGCGGGAACGAAGACACAGGGGAGGCAGATGTTGTGCTATACTGTAGTTTTTTTGATTTAAGCAACTTCTTTCGCCTAGGACTAGGGCGATAATAATGCAGGGACTCCTCGTGATCCGTCTCAGGAGGACCGCTCCCTCTTGTTCCCCGTCAGTACTTCTCCAGGGTGCCCCGGCTCGTGGTTGGAGTCCGAAATGAGAAAAAGAACAAAACAAGAAAAGGACTTGTAACTCGTGCGTGTTCGGTATGGCACACAGGGAAGGGGGTGAGGACCACTCCATGAATCACAACTTGCTGGTCTGTGCGCCGGAGGTGCTCAGGGTGGGGTTTAGTGCATGGGATTGTCCGGTGATCAAGGGGTGGGGGGTTGTTTACGCCTTTCTTCCTGCCCACCCCGCTATGCGAGCACGTACCTGTGCTAGCCACACGTCTCCAGACGTGTGGCCGGGCGGAGAGTGTTGTCGTTGGCTACGCTTCGGACTGGGAATTCCGGATGTCTTCGCGTATTCCTCTGGCTCGGCAGCTGTTCTTCTTCCTCTCCAGCAACCGTCTTCTTCCACACGATGTTCTCCTCTTCTCTCGACTCTCTGTTCCTCCAGGTGATTCACACACTTGAGATTTGGAAGTCCCGGGCATTTTTTCCTCCACCTCCGTGACGTCAGCAAAAGGGGTGGGGTCTCCAGCAAACTCGGCCCAGTTAAAAAAACATGGCCCTGTTTCCATTTCAGGCAGTCCAAACGAGGCCATCCCGGGTTGCTGTGGGGAGAGAAACTGTGAGAGGACCATTGTTGCGTCTAATGGGCATCATTTCATCTAGCAGGCCCTCATTCCGACCCTCCTCATCACAGACCTCATACCCCGGGTTCTGGTATAATCATTAAGGGGTGGGGTGTGCTGACCACCTCCTGTGCCTTTAAAGGCCCTGGGTACCCACCCCCCGGGCCGAAATTATAAAAAAAGGAGAGGGGGTCGCTAGCCCCTTCCTCCCCACGCCTTGAAAAGC